>NC_133407.1:27427777-28035833 GCF_049350105.2 Macaca mulatta
ACTTATCAACAGAGTAAACAGTTTACAGAATGGGAGACACATGCATGCTTATGTTCACTGAAGCACTATTCACAATAGCAAAGACATGGGATCAACCTAAATGATCATCAATGATAGACTGGATAAAAAGTGTGGTATACATACATCATGGAATACTATGCAGCCATAAAAAAGAATGAGATCATGTTCTTTGCAGGAACATGGACAAAGTTGGAAGCCATTATCCTTAATGAGCTAATACAGGTACAGAAAACCAAACACCACATATTCTCATTTATAAGAGGGAGCTACATGATGAAATAACTGATAGATACTAGGCTTAATACCTGGGTGATGAAATAATTTGTGCAACAAACACCCATGACACAAATTTACCTATGTAACAAACCTGCACGTATAACCTCAAACTTAAAACAAAATTAAAAATATATATCACATTTTACCCCATAAATATACATGACTATTATTTGTCAACTAAAAATAAATAAATTAAATTTAAATAAAAATACAAATTTATTGAAAAAATAAATACATTAACAACATCACAGAAAAAAATGTGTTTTGAATAAAAATGTGTAAGTAAAGAAAACAAACATCTTTAAAAAACTTTTATATTAAACATAAAATCTTTTTTTTTTTTTTTTTTTTTTTTTTTTTTTTTTTTTTAAATAAAGAGCCGCCTTCAATAGTGATTTGACAACATTTAGTTTAGCTAATGCTTACTGGCTGAGATCATAAATGAATCATGTGCTGGACAGCAGAAAAAGGCAGAAAGAGAAAAGGATACAATCATTTCCCTCAAGACATTTGCAGTCTAGCAGAAGAGAGTTGTGTGACCTAACAGAGAGTAATGAAATGCATGTTCCTGGTAGGAGGAAAGTAAAGGAGGAAAGCACCTTTTCCAGGTCTTTTGAAAAAATTCAATAAGAAAAATCTTTACACATTAAAATTAATAATGTGCAGTAACTGGAAACAATCCACATATCCATCAACAGGTAAATGAATAAAGAAATTATAGTATGTTCATATGATAGACCATTCTCAGCAATAAAAATGAGCAAATCATTTGTGTAAATCAAATAATCTCAAAATTATGTTGAGAGAAAGAAGCCAGATATAAAACAGTGCACATTGTACAACTCAATTTCTATAAAATATAAGAAAAGGTAAGCGAATCTATGGTGTTAGAAATTATAGCACTAGTGACTTATGTTGGTGTGTATTGACTGGAAAGAGCATGCAGGTATGTGTATGTGTATATATATATGTACACACATACATGTACCTATGTATATATTTGTATATGTACATGTTATGTGTCTACATAGATGTATATATATGTGTGTATACATAGGTGTATATATAGGTATATATGATACATAAGCATATATGTATATACATAGGTATACAATGTAGGTATACATATATGTGCATATATACACATGTACACATATACATACATAGGTATATGTGTATGTATGTATATGTGTGTGTGTGTCTTTGTAATGCTTGAAGAGGCAGGTTGAGTTTATCTTACAGAAGATTAAACAACAGACATACGGAGATATTAAGATAGCCAGTTATATGGTTGGGGGTTAACTCGTTAATTTGTGAAGAAAGAGAAAGGTCATGACATTCAATTTTCATTGATGTGAGAAGCTGCTGAAACCACTATTTCAGAGAAATGGATTAAGGCAGTTGTGCATAAGGAATAGTGTTCTGATTGTGTAAGATATTTTTATTATTGTTTTTACTGGGTAAAATCTTATGTGCTATAGGTAGCAAGATGATTAGAGATGATGTCAAGGAAAGACCTATGAGGAAAAAAAGGCATTAAAAAACTATTTGAAATGGAAGGTTATTTTCTTTTTTCCCTGTAGTTCTGAAAAAGAAGCTATGTTTCTGTGAAATGTAGTTGGTGACAAATGGGAGGCATTGATAGTGAAAAACACACAAAAAACCAAAAAGGAGGGAGAACACAAAGTTTATCAAAGTTTATTATCTTAATACCATTTTGTCAGTAAGAGAAATGTTTAAAAAGGGAAACATTTGGGAAACACATTGGTGGAATGTGTTCTGTTTAGGTTTTAAACAGACATGGAAATACAGTGTCTTGGAGTGGAAGGAATTTCAGTTCAGTCAGAAGAGAAATGCTAGAGGCACCTGTCTGTTGGAATGCATTTAAGAGGTAACTGAATTTGTGTTAGATAAATTTTTCACATTTCAATTCAGGGAAGTATGATTTAATAATCTACTCAGGAAAACCCCTGGACCTCTAATGGATTTAGGCTATTTTAAATCATATATTATTCTAGTACTCCTACAGTGTGACTTCTTCCAGTAATATTCCATCTTGAGGGAATCTCAAGGGAAGGAACATGGGATTTGAAGCCAAACATTATTGGAGTTAAAGCCAAGCTTGAGTAATTGCTTAACCTCTCTTAGCCTGAATTTCCTCATAGATAAAATGGATAATTATAGCATCCACATAGGATTTGGATCCTACATGGTATCTTCTCAAATAATGATGATTACAGAATAGATATTATTGAGAATGTGAATGTACTATTAGTTTCAGGATCTCCATTATTCCCAGTATGAAAAATACAGCATTTAACTGTTTTCTCTTTTAATGGAATGATGGCATCTTTTTTCTGTTCTGTATCTCATACCTGAGTGTTACTGCAAGCAAACAAACAAAAATGATCCATGTTAAACAGCAGTGGGAGTGCATGGTAAGGTAGCAGTCCCTGTAATTTGTTAAAAGATCCATAAAATGCAATCAGCAACCATCTAAGTGATTCTTTTGTTTTTAATGAGAAAGCTTGTCTCTAGTGGAGTGTTTCTCTTTCTCAGACTCTGGCTGAAAATTTGCTCTTAAAATGAAAATTTGCTTTTAAAATAAAAACCAGCCAAGCAAAGTAAAAGGTATGATTTTCATGAACAAAAGAAAGTGTACCTGTGATATATTTGGTTTTAGCTTTAAGACAAAAATCTCACTTTCTGTTAAAATATCTTGATGTATTATGGACACAGTGGTCCTCAAATTTATATCTGAATCAAATGTCTGAATTTGCTAATCTCTTCACTGTTTCCTAAGTATTGTCTTCTGTTCTGCTGAAATAATAAATGGGTAAATAGTCATATGTGAGATACTCACATCTTTGATATGCCAACACCTTCTGTCTTAGAGGCATATTGTGCCAGATGGAATGTTTTATAAACCCTATAACAGATAAATTACATTAGATACCCTGGCTAGCACAGTGACACACAGCACCTTGATATAACTCAATTTCATGTTTACCTACATCTCAACCATTGCATTTTAAATCAGCAATAGGATAGTGTAAACTATTATGTCTGAAATGTCTGAATACAATTATAAATCTGTCCACTATGTTTGTAAAAAAAATTCAGCATCTGTTAATTATCTTCATAGCACTATTTACCCTAATTGTCAAGCCGTACAATAGCAAAGCAAGATTACTTTATAAAAATAAATTCCTATTAAAAGACAGCATCCCTTTTTATGGGTGTTCCAAAGATTATGAGAGGAAATAATTAAAACATATTTAAATCATTGTTTTGATATTACAGTTAAGTAAATGAATTAGTGCAGGGATTTTTAAAAGGAATGTTTAAAAATAAGTACCTTGAACATTGAATAAAAGGTTAATAACTTTCACTATAAACTATTATGGCTTTTTTATTCTTAAAGACAAAATGTGTTTATTTTTAACATGTGAATGGGGAAAGTAACTGTACTCGGGAGAAAACAGAAACTAAATAGACAGATAAATAATGCGTAGGTTGGTGGATGACTAGATAGATGGGTGGGTAGATGGATGGATGGATGAATAGATAACACTGCAAAGTCAAAAATTGTATTTATTTTTCCAGTTAGAATAATAAAACATTCTTGTATAGCGTGAGCGCTTAATATAAATAAGCACTTCCAGTTTATTTTTATTCATTTATTTTTATAATGATTTTATTATTTTAAGTTCCAGGGGCCATGTGCAGGATGTGCAGGTTCGTTACGTAGGTAAACGTGTGCCATGGTGGTTTGCTGCACCTACCAACCCATCACCTAGGTATTAAACCTAGCATGCATTAGCTCTTTTCCCTATACGCACTTCTAGTTTAAAAGTTTTACTGAAGATGTTGTTTTAGAGAAGAATTAACATCAGAAGTGGCCAACAGTTAAAATATTTTTAAAAATGATTTACTATACAATGGAATTTTGTCCATCCCCGACCATCACAAAGGCCTTTGTATCCACTATTGCCCAATCAATTAATTTCCAGGACACATCTCTGGAGGTCTGAATGGAAACACCAAGGATTCACAACATGCCCTTCTTACCTCCTGTGAAAGGGAACTTCTATATGAATATGTTTCCATTCCCAAAACAGGGCGATAATTATTATTCTTCATGATGTAGCTTGCCTTTACAGTCTAGTTTATTATGCAATTTAGTAGAAACCAAGAAAAGCTTAGGAAATGCCTCATGAACTTGTGGATTAAAATCATTGTCTTGATTGTACACTCCTTAATCTCATGAAGGAGACAATGAAATTTATAGCAGCATGACTAAGTGCAGAAATGGACAACCTTTTCTTTCCAATTGGTGCACTAAAATACAATTTCAGTACGCTGGTAATGGTGAGCTAATTAAAACATAAAGCACTAGTAAACTATGCAAATAAGAAATGGAATAAATTATAATCAAATTTCTAAAATCTGTCTTTTAAAAAATGGTTATTCAGTAAATGTATAATTAAAAATATGTGATTAAAAATGTACTGTACAAACAAATCTGGCCAATAATTTAGCGAAGTGTCTTTTTTAAAGTAACTCAATAAATTACAACTTTTTTTTGCTGAATTAGCTCTTTGAGAAAGAAAAAATATATATGATTAATTTTAACTTCAGTTATCCTAATTTAGTATGACTACCATTTATAATATAAAAGCTGATCTAATTAGATAGATAATGAATCTGTTTTTAAAATGTTTCTTTTTATTATATTAACATAAATAGTTTTTAGACACTACTAAAACAGGAAAAAATCTATAAACTCAACAGCCTAACATAATCATCTGCAGCATTTATTTTTATTTTTTGTCTTTTTTTCTATTCACCTTAAGAAAATGTCACACAGTCAGCCAGTTTATTCACATTTTTCTTATTTTCTGTTCTATAGTCAGCATTTTGAGTTTATTCTTCTTTGTAATACTCAATTTTAATGGCTGCAGAATATTTCATTTGATTCTGGGAGGCATAGAGCCAGATGACAGAATAGAAGCCTAAACTGCTCATCCTCCCCACAGGAACACCTATTTTTAACAACTATCTGCACATGGAAAAGCACAATCACAAGAATCAAAACTCAAGTGAACAGTCACAACACATCTTAATACTGAAAGAGGCATTGAAAATGGTCAGAGAGACAGCCTTGAATCTATACCATCACCTCTCCCCATCTTCCCACCCCTGCAGCAGCCACGTGGCATGAAGAATCTGTGCACTTGTGGGAGGGAGAGCACAGAAAGGGAAATTTTACATTGAACTTAGTGTTGCCTTGTCATAGTGTAGGGCAAAGCCAAGCTGGGCTCAGTCAGTGCCCACTCATGGAGGGGGCATTTGTACAAGACTTGGCTAGAGGGGAATCACCCATCTCAGCAGTTGAAACTTGAATTTCTAGCAAGCCTTGCTACCACAGACCAAAGTGCTCTGGTGTTCTAGGTAAACTTGAAAGGCAGTCTACGACATAAGGACTACAATTCCTAGGCAACTCCTCGTGCTGGACTGGACTCAGATCCAGAAGGCTAGGTTGGCACATGGCCTAAGGAGACACTAGCTGAGGTGACTAAGGGAGTGCTTATGACACTCCTCCCACAGGAGTGCACCCTGCACCAATGAAAGTTACTGCTTCCTTCTGCTTAAGGAAAGGAGAGCAATGGATAAAGAAGACCTTCTCTTGCATCTTGGATACCAGCTCAGCCACAGTAGACAGGGCACCAGGCAGAGTCATGAAGCTCTCATTTCAGGCCCTAGCTCATGGACCACATTTCTAGACACACCCTGGGCCAAAAAGGAGCCAGTTGCCTTGCAGTGAAGGGCCTAGTCCTCCAGGATTCATCACCTGCTGACTATAGAGCCCACTGAATAACCAGCAGTGATACCAAGATAGTAATCCATGGGCCTTGGGCTTTGGAATAGGTTGACTACAGGTGTGACCCAGCACATTGCCAGTTATAGCAGCTAGAGTGAAAGACTCCATCTTCTTAAGAAAAGCAGAAGGAAATGTGAAGGGAACTTTGTCTTGCAAGTTAGATAACAGCTCAACCACAATGGGGTAGAGAAACAAGTAGGCCCTTTGGGTCACCAAGTCCAGGCCTAGGCTCTTGGACAGCATTTTTGGACCTTCTCTGGGCCGGAGTGGGGCCTGATGCTCTGGAGGATTAGTCCCAGCCCTTGCAGAATTCACCACAAGCTGACTGAAGAGCTCTTGGCCTTTATGTAAACATTGGCAGTGGCCTGGCAGAACCCCTTTGGACCAGTGGTGGTAGTGTCCGAGGCTCCTCTGCCTCTGGAAAGGGGAGGGAAGAGTAGGTAGGACTTTGTATTGTGGTTTGAATGCCAGCTTAGCCAGAGTAGAATAGAATATAAGGCAAATTTCTAAGGTTTTTTACTTTAATGCCCGGCACACAGACAGCCTCTTTGGACCTACCTGGGTCCTAGGGTAACTCATCACCCTAAAGGGAAGGACACAAACTTGGCTGGCTTCACCATCTGATGATCGTAGAGCTCTAGGGCCTTGAGTGAACATAGAGGGTAGCCAGGTAGTGGTTACAGTGGGGCTTGGGCAAGCCCCAGTGCAGTGCTGTCTTCAAGGCTGGCCTAGTGTGGTCCCTGTGGTGGTGGCCTTAGGGGTGCTTGCATCACCACATCCCCATTTTCAGGCTGTTCAGCACAGATAGAGAGACTTCACTTGTTTGGGAGAAAGTAAGGGAAACAACAAAACTTTCCGCCTGGTAAACCAGAGAATTACTCCAGATCTTATTCAAAACCCCCAAAGGGATACATCTGTAAGTCTGCAGAAACAACAGCATTATTGGGCTTTGGGCCCAAGTCGATTTGAATACCTAGAAAGTCTTCTCAAGAAGGATGAGCACAAACAAACCCAGACTGTGAAGACTACAAAAAATATGTAACTCTTCACTGCCCAGACACTGTCAAACATCCACAAGCATCAAGACATCCAGAAAAACATGACATCACCAAACAAATGAAATAAGATACCAGGGACCAATCCTGGAGAAACAGATATGTGATGTTTCACATGAAGAATTCAAAACAGCTGTTTTGAGGAAACAAAGAAATCCAGGATAGCACAGAGAAGAAATTCAGAATTTGATCAGATAAATTTAACAAAAATATTGAGATAATTAAAAAGAATCAAGCAGAAATTCTAGAGTTGAAAAATGCAATTGACATCCTGAAAAATGCATCAGAGTCTCAGTAGCAGAATTAATCAGACAAAATAAAGATTCATGAGTTTAAGTCTATTTGAAAATACACAGTCAGATAGACAAATGAAAAGAATAAAAAGTATAAAACATGCCTATGAGATTTAGAACATAGCATCAAAAGGGCAAATTAAGGGTTATTGGCCTTAAAGAGAAGGTAAAGAAAGAGATAAGGGTAGAAAGTTTATTCAAAGGGATAATATCAGAGAAGTTCCTAATCCTAGAGAAAGATACCACCATTCAAGTGCAAGAAGGTTATAGAACACCAAGCAGATTTATTCCAAAGAAGAATACTTCAAGGCATCTAATAATCAAACTTTCAAAGGTCTAGGATAAAGAAAGGACCCTAAAAACAAGAAGATAAAAGAAACAAATAACATAAAATGGTGCTCCAATACATCCCGCAGTAGACTTTTCAGTGGAAACATTACAGGCCAGGAGAGGGTGGTGTGACATGTGCTGAAGGAAAAAACAAAAACAAAAAAAAACAAAACAAAAACTTTTACCCTAGAGTAGTATATCTGATGAAAATATTCTTCAAGCATGAAGGAGAAATAAAGACCTTCCCAGATAAACAAAAACTAAGGGATTTCATCAACACTCAACCTGTCCTGCAAGAAATGCTAAAGGCAGGTCTTTAATGAGCAAGAAGAAATTATCTGAAGGTATAAAACTTCCTGGTGATAGTAAGCACACATAAAAACTCAGAATATTACCAAAAGCAACGGCAGCAAAAGCCAAAATTGACAAATGGGATCTCATTAAACTAAAGAGCTTCTGCACAGCAAAAGAAACTACCATCAGAGTGAACAGGCAACCTACAGAATGGGAGAAAATTTTTGCAATCTACTCATCTGACAAAGGGCTAATATCCAGAACCTACAAAGAACTCAAACAAATTTACAAGAAAAAAACAAACAACCCCATCAAAAAGTGGGCAAAGGATATGAACAGACATTTCTCAAAAGAAGACATTCATACAGCCAACAGACACATGAAAAAATGCTCATCATCACTGGCCATCAGAGAAACGCAAATCAAAATCACAATGAGATACCATCTCACACCAGTTAGAATGGCGATCTTTAAAAAGTCAGGAAACAACAGGTGCTGGAGAGGATGTGGAGAAATAGGAACACTTTTACACTGTTGGTGGGATTGTAAACTAGTTCAACCATTATGGAAAACAGTATGGCGATTCCTCAAGGATCTAGAACTAGATGTACCATATGACCCAGCCATCCCATTACTGGGGATATACCCAAAGGATTATAAATTATGCTGCTATAAAGACACATGCACACGTATGTTTATTGCAGCACTATTCACAATAGCAAAGACTTGGAATCAACCCAAATGTCCATCAGTGACAGATTGGATTAAGAAAATGTGGCACATATACACCATGGAATACTATGCAGCCATAAAAAAGGATGAGTTTGAGTCCTTTGTAGGGACTTGGATGCAGCTGGAATCCATCATTCTTAGCAAACTATCACAAGAACAGAAAACCAAACACCGCATGTTCTCACTCATAGGTGGGAACTGAACAATGAGATCACTCGGACTCAGGAAGGGGAACATCACACACCGGGGCCTATCATGGGGAGGGGGGAGGGGGGAAGGATTGCATTGGGAGTTATACCTGATGTAAATGACGAGTTGATGGGTGCAGCACAGCAACATGGCACAAGTATACATATGTAACAAACCTGCACGTTATGCACATGTACCCTACAACTTAAAGTATAATAATAATAAATAAATTTTAAAAAAAAACCTCAGAATATTATAACACTGTAATTGTGGTGTGTGAACTACTCTTAAGTAGAAAGATGAACTGATTAACCAACCCAAAGGAATAACTACAACAAATTTTAAGACATAGACAATACAATAAGATATAAAAATAAACAACAAAAATTTTAAAAGTGGGAGGATGAAGTTAAAATGTGGAGTTTTTATTAGTTTACTTTTTGCATTCCTGTTTGTTTATGCAATCAGTTTTAAGTTGTTGTCTACAGTTTAAAATACTGAGTTATAAGATATATTTGCAAGCTCCATGGTAACCTTAAACCAAAAAAAAAAACAATAGATACACAAAAATTAAAAAGCAAGAAACTAAATTATATCCCAAGAGAAAATCATCTTCACTAAAGGAAGACAGGAAGGAAGAAAAGAAGGAATGCCACAAAACAACCAGAAAACAAATAACAAAATGGCATGAGTAAGTCCCTACTTGTGAATAATAACACTAAATGAAAATAGATTAATTCTTGAATAAAAAGACATCCAATGGTGGAATAAATGAGAAAAACAAGATCCAATGATTTGTTGCCTTCAAGAAATACCCTTTACCTATGAAGATAAACAGACTGAAAATAAAGGGATGAAAGAAAATATTCCATGCCATTGGAAACCAAGAAAAAAAAGCAGGAATAGCTATACTTATATAAGACAAAATATATTTCAAGAAAAAAACTCTAAGAAAATACAAAGAAGGTCATTGAATATAAAGGGGTCAATCCAACAACAATATATAATGATTGTAAATATATTAAGATATGCACCCAACACTGGAGCACTCAGACATATAAAACCAATATTATTAGAGCTAAAGAAAGAGATAGACCTTAACACAATGGTAAGTGGAGACTTCAACACCCACTTTCAGCATTGAACAGATGTCCAAGATAGAAAATCAACAAAGAAATATCGGACTTAATCTGTACTATAGACCATATGGACCTACTAAATATTTACAGAACATTTTATCTGAAGGCTGCATAACACACATTATTTTCCTCAGCATATTGATTATTCTCAAGGATAGACAATAAGTTAGGTCACAAAATCAGTCTTAAATATTTTTAATGAAATAATATCAAGCATCTTCTTTCATCACAATTAAATAAAACTAGATATCAACAAGAAGAGGAATTTAGAAAACTATAGAAACACGTGGAAATTAAACAATATGTTCCTGAATGACCATGGGATAATGAGAAAATTAAGAAGAAAATTGAAAAATTATTTGAAACAAATGATAATGGAAACAACACACCAAAACCTATGGAATACAGTGAAAGCAATACAAAGAGGGAAATTTATAGCTATAAGAGTCTACATGGCGTAAACCCGGGAGGCGGAGCTTGCAGTGAGCCGAGATCGCGCCACTGCACTCCAGCCTGGGTGACAGAGCCAGACTCCGTCTCAAAAAAAAAAAAAAAAAAAAAGAAAAAAAGAGTCTACATCAACAAAGAAGGAAAACTTCAAATAAGTAATCTATTTATGCATCTAAAGAACTAGAAAAGTAAGAGCAAACAAAATCCAACGTTAGTAGAAATAAAGATCAGGGCAGAATAAATAAATTTAAATTAAAAAACACAATACAAAAAATAAGCAAAAAAGAAAGTTGATTTTTTAAAAGATAAAATTGATGAAACTTTAGCCAGACTACTGAAGAAAGAAAGGGAGAAGACCTAAATAAATAAAATCAGATATGAAAAAGGAGACATTACAATGAATAGTGCAGAAATTCAAAGGAACATTAGTGGCTGCTATGAGCAACTGTATGCCAATGAATTGGAAAATCTACAGGAAATGAATTAATTCCTAGACACATACAATCTACAATTGAATATTGTAATATTGAACTATGAAGAAATTCACAAGCTGAACAGATCAATAACAAGTAATGAGATCAAAGCCATAATAAAAACTCTCACAGTAAACAAATGCCCAGGACTAAATGGCTTCACTGCTGAATTTACATAAACATTTAGAGAACTAATACCAATCTTACTCAAACTACTCTGAAAATTGAGGAGGACAGAATATTCCAAACTCATCCTAGAAAGTCAGTATTATTCTGATACCAAAACCAGACAAAGAAATATAAAAAAAAAGAAAACTACTGGCCATTCTCTCTGATGAACATTGATGCAAAAATTCTCAACAAAATACTAGCAAATTAAATTCAACAGTAGATTAAAAAGATCTTTCATTATGACCAAGTGGGATTTATCTCAGAGATGCAAGGATGGCTCAACATATGCAAATCAATCAATGTGTTACATCATATCAACAGAATGAAGAAAAAAACTATGATTACTTCAATTGATGTGGAAAAAGCATTTGATAAGATTCAACATTCTTTCATAATAAAAATCCTCACAAAACAAGGTATAGAAGGAACTTACCTCAACATAATAAAAGCCATATATAACAGACTCACAGCTAGTATACCGAATGGGGAAAAACTGAAAGCCTTTCCTCCAAGATCTGGAACACGACAAGGATACCCATTGTCACTACTGTTATACAATATAGTACTGGAAGTCCTAATTAGAGCAATCAGACAACAGAAAGAAATAAAAGGCAACCACATGGGAAGAGACATCAAATTATCTTTTTATTACAGATGATATATTATATTTTGAATGGATATCAAATTATGTTTTTTTGCAGATGATGTATTATATTTGGAAAACCTAAAGACTTCACCCAAACAACTGAACAACTATTAGAATTGATACACAAACTTAGTTAATTTACAGGATACAATATTAAGGTACAAAAATCAGTAGTATTTCTATATGCCAAAAGTGAACAATCTAAAAAGAATACAGAAAAGCAATCCCATTTGTAATAGCCACAAATAAAATTAAATACCTAGAAATTAACTTAACCAAAGAAGGGAAAGCTCTCCACAATGAAAACTGTAACACGTTAATGAAATAAATTGAAGGGGTCACCACAAAATGGAAAAGCTATTTCATGTTCACATAATGGAAGAATCAATGGTATTAAAATGTTCATACCATGCAAAGCAATCAACAGATTCAATGCAATCACTATAAAAATAACAATGACATTCTTTACAGAAATAGAAAAAAAAAAAATCCTAAAAGTAATATGGAAGCACAAAAGACTCAGAATAGCCAAAGCTATCCTGAACAAAAAGAACAAAATAGGAAGAATAACATTACCTGACTTCAAAATATATGGCAGAGCTGTAGTAACCAACACAGCATAGTACTAGCATAAAAACAGACACACAGACCAACGGAACAGAATAGAGAACCCGGAAACAAATCCACACATGCACAGTGAACTCGTTTTTGATGAAGGTGCCAAGAATATACATTGAGGAAAGGACTATCTTTTCAACAATTGGTGCTGGGAAAACTGGATATTCAGATGCAGAAGAATAAAACCAGACATCTATCTCTTGGCATATACAAAACTCCAGTCAAAATGGATTAAAGCCTTAAATCTAAGACATCAACCTATTAAAACTACTAAACAAAACATTGGGGAAACTCCAGGACATCAATCTGGGCAAAGATTTCCTGAACAATAATTATCACACAAGCAGGGGCAATCAAAGCAAAAATGGACAGGTGGAATCACATCAGGTTAAAAATCTTCCATCCAGCAAAGGAACAATTAACAAAGTGAAGAGACAAACTACAAAATGGGAGAAAATATTCACAAACTACCCATTTGACAAAGGATTAATAACCAGAATATATAAGGATCTCAAACAACTTTATATAAATAAATAATAATCCAGTTTAAAAATGGGTAAGAGATTTGAACAGACATTTCTCAAAAGAAGACCAACAAATTGCCAACAGATGTATGAAATGGTGATCAGCATTACTGATCATCAGAGAAATGCAAATCAAAACTACAATGAGATATGATCTCACCCAAGTTAAAATGGCTTATATCCAAAAGACGGGCAATAAAAAATGCTAGAGAGGATATGAAGACAAGGAAACCCTTGTAGATCATTGGTGGGAATGTATATTAGCACAGCCACTATGGAGAACAGTTAGGAGGTTCCTCAGAAAAGCAAAAATAGAGCTACTATGTGATTCAGCAATCCCACTGCTGAGTATATACCTAAAAGAAATCAGTATATAAAGGGGATAGCTGCACACTTTTTTTTTTTCCAGCACTATTCAAAATAGCAAAGATTTGGAAGCAAACTAAGTGTTCATCAACAGATTAATGAATAAAGAAAATGTGATACATATACACAATGGAATACTCTTCAGCCCTAAAGAATGAGATCCTGTCATTTGCAACAACATGGATGGAAATGGAGGTCATTATGTTACACGAAATGGGCCAGGCACAGAAAAAAAAAATACTATGTTCTCACTTACTTGTGGGATGTAAAAATAAAAACAATCAAACTCATGTAGATAGAGAATAGAAGGATTGTTACTGGAGCCTACGAAGGGGAGTAGGATGGTGAGAGAGGTAGGGATGCTTAGTGCATAAAAAGAAAAAAATAGTTAGAAGTAACAAGTAATATGAGTATTTGATAGCACAGCAGACTGACTATAGTCAAAGTAATTTAAATGGACATTTTGAAATAACTAAAATAGTACAATTAGATTGTAATATCAAAGATAAATGAGGGGATGGACACTCCATTATTTTATGATGCAATTGTTCCATGTTGCATTTCTGTATCAAAATATTTCATGTACCCCATAAATATATACACTTACTATGTGCCCACAAAAATTAAAACTTAAAAAAAAAACCTTAAAGTTTATTCTGTGCTGTATTCTTTTAAAAAATATTTCACCTGTGGTTTTAAGCCATTCCTTTGTTATTGGACATGGCCATTTTCTTATCTGTTGGGAGATAAGAAAACTGCTCTGTTGTAATTTGAATAGAATTACGATTTTTTGAATGGTTTGTAAGAAGTAGAATTTCTAGCTCAGAGTGCATAAACTTGGAATTTTTCTTAGTTTTCTGTTATGCTTATTTCTTATTAGACCTTGAACAAAAGATACTTAGTCTACACTTTTAAAATGCATGTGAATAAACTTTATTGTCAAGGTGTTCTTTCCGTTATTGAAATGTTTCCAACTAAGCTTGTGAAAGCTATGGATTCAAAGGAACTAAGTTGGACTCCATGAACTTCCTCTTCTTTACTTTGTGGCCTGCAGCAAACTGCTTAATTTTTCTTGGCTTTGATTTTTCCAAGTATACAAAAATACAGTATTCGTATCTACCTTTTGAGACTTTTGAATATTAAAGAAGAAAATACATGAAAAGTACTTTGTATAGTGACTGGCAAATTGCCTCAGTAGTGTTAGTCATTCCTCAAAAACTGACATTGATATTGATCATTATATCTCCTTACTCCCTCAAAAACTTTCATTAAATTTCATATTTTTAAAAATCTTCAAAAACACATTAATTTAAAATTAATGGTACTCAGCTAAAATGTGCTAAGAGGTCTTAAATGGACTGGACATTTCCCTCCTCGAATTGGTCAATAGTTTGGGCTTCTTACAAACTCTCTGGGGCAGTTCTCTGTATGATTGATTGAACTGGCCAGGTAGTCAATCTGAATTGACTCTTAAAAGAGTATTTATCAAATAGATGTGCATCTGAGTGGCGTCTATGGCTGTAGGCATTCACATCTTACATTCCCACATTGACATGAGGATGTAATATGCTCCTCTCAAGCTTTAATTTGGCAAGAAATCTCTGCCTCTTAAAGAAAGGATGTGACAGCTGTCTGAGGAGGCATGCAATATAAGGGAGGAATTATACAGTTGCAAAGACATGACTCTGCTCTGTCATTACCATCATCATCATTTAATATTTATCAGGGCGGCCACACTGTGCTGGGTGCTTTCCAGGCTGCAGGCATCACTATGCCACAGAAGAGAGAACCAGATGAAAGATGAAACTAACACCCAGGCGCCATCAAATGGACATGCAATATTTACAAAGATGCTACTCATTTCCGAGGCTTGAGGTTATTCATGCTGGTGGGAAACTTCCCTGCCTGCAATAATGGGCCTTCAAAAGAAGTAAAGGTGAGGTTTGAGAATCTTTTTAAGCAATGACCTTGCTATTGCTTTAAAAGATAGATTGTTATTTTTAGAGTAGGCTCTCTCTCTCTTTCTTATTTTTCTCTGGAGGAGGAGTGGACAGTGTAAATGGATGTCTTATTTCTTAAGTATCATATTTAAAGTGCTAAATCACTGAGAACCATTCATTTCTGAGAGGTTACTATAGAGTAATAGCAAGTAGTCTCTACTGAAGTAAAGAGTTATGTTTTGATGTGAGCCACAATCAATCAACAATTTTAAATTTGATTGTATATTTTTGCTATAATAATGTATTAATGTTTTTATTGTAAAGCTAATAGGCATTCTTTGGAGAATTTATGAAAAGTACAAAAAATGTGTAAAGAATATAATAAAAGCTGCTTTCTTAAATTCAGCATATTTAACATTTACTGTACTGTATTTCTTTACAGTCATTTTTCCATTTAGAAAAGGTTTTTCTCTGGAGACTTCTAATTTTGCTTTCATCATTAAAATGTAGGTGATCTCTTTCTTCAACTTTAATATCTAATTAATAAAAAATTCTTTATGACAGATAACTAGAAATTATATTCCTAGGACAAAAAAAGCTCACCCGTGTTACATTTTGATGGATACCAACAAATTCTTGAAACACACACACGCGAAAATCCATTCCCAAAAGAAGTCTATGAGAATTGAATCTATTTATGCCCTTATAAGACCTGAATACTAAGTTGTTAACAAATTTTATTATGGTTAAGTGCGATATTTTATTGTTTTTCATAATTTTTGATTCCCTGATAATTAGTTAGTTCAAGAATTCTTTCTTGTGTTTATTGTCCATTTTAGATTCTTATTATGCAAATATATTATTTATTTTATCACTTAAAATTTGACTTTCTGTTTTTCTCATCTATTCCAGCTCTTTGTACTTTCTAGTGTTAAAGCAAAAATTGCTTCTAAGTTAAACATGTAAGGACGACTTCATCTAAAACTATTGCAATAGCAGAAAGAAAGGTCAGAGCTCAGTCTGAAGTCAACTGTGCTAAATCAGAAGGTGGAGACTTTTCAAGCCCTGGAGATTGTGTACAACAAAGGTCATCTGTGTTTGATAATTAGCTTTAACCCTTAAAGAAGCAACTTGTCTCATATCTAAATAAATGAGAGGAGAAAGTTATACAACTTGAAACAAGGCACCGTCTTTTTCTCTGAAGTTAGGCTCCTATCCACCCATAGAAACTGAGGGATGGGAGCACTATCTCCCCTGATAATTATATTTTGAAAAGATGTTTCCAGGTCCTTGAGAAAGACATTTCCGGATTCTAAAACTGGCAAGAAGCTTTTAAAAAAAGATTTACATATATTTCTAAAGAACTTAAAAAAAGAATCTACAATTTACAAATTTTATACAGAAAATGCTCTGAGAAAAGGAAGACCAGGGCCTGGAGTCTGAAAGAAGTCTGTCTACAAGTTTAGTATAGCTGAGGGGAACATTAAGGCTATCTTGGTCATAGATTACTGTTTTCTTGACATATACATTGAAAATACATGTTTTCTCCAGATCTGCCACTTACATTTTAACTTTATTTATGTCCTTTTAAAAATGTATATGCTTTCAGAAGAATTTTAAGTTTGGTTAAGTTATTAAAGTTTCTGTAATTTGTGTTGGGTATAAAAGGCTCTCTCTATTTTGAAAACATACTGTCTTCTGTTTTCTAGCACATTAAAAATATATTTTCTCCAAATTTTGTAGCTAAATATCATAATACCATTTATTTAATAGTCCATTTCTTTTTCTCAAGGTGTAAATGCCAGCTCTAGTTTATACCATGCTGTATTTATAGAACTGTGGGCCTACTGTCAATCTCACTCCAGAAATCTATTTGTTTATAATTCATGGATTAGGAGTAGACAACTATGCAAAGAACAGAGAGTAGAGTACTGAGAAAACAGAAAATATAAAAGTCCCGAGATGGAAAGACTTCACATTTTTAAAATGAATAGGTGATTGGCATGACTAGAGTATGGTAAGTTAGGAGAAGGACAGTTCAAGGTGAAATTAAGAAGCCTGGGGTCAAGGAGGGAAGAACCAGGATGGCTAATTACATGCAGCCAGGAAGAGCTTCTCCCATCAAGAGACCAGAACGTTAAGAATACCATCGCACTCTGAGCATCTATTTAGAAGGAAGACATTGAGAGTGGACAGAGAGAGGACACAGACCCCAGGCTAAAGGGGAAGGAAGTTGGGAACCATGCACAAGGTTGCCAAGCACCAGGACTTGCTCCTGACCTCAAGTGGGTCCTGGGGAAGGTGTGAGTTAAATAGGCATGGAGTAGCTCACTCTCACCACAGACCTCCAGAATCCTACCTGCAGGAAACCCCGTAGCCTCCACGGACATTTGAGCTCTCAGGGAGAACAGTTTGGGGAGTCAGCAGGGACAGTACTCCAGCCTGCATAAAGCCCAGAGGGTCTGGCTTAGGAAAGTCTACAGTGGAGCACAGCCAGAGATACTCATCTCCCAAGGCTCACCATGCTCCTCTAGCTGGCTTTGGACTTTGACGACACTTGGATCTGAACAGAACAGGGCTATCCTGCCCATGGGATGTGGCCAGTCTGACTTGAGTGTCCCTCTCTATGTCAGTCTCCACCAGGGTTACTGCCTGGCCACACCCACTTGCAATGCAGCTTCAAATGCCTAACCAGGGCACATCACAGAAGTTACTGCCATAGCTCCTTTGGTGACCGATCGTGCCTAACCACCAGAGAGCTCCTGCAGATGCGTCCCCACCAGCATGTACCCACCTGCAGCCTCCTCCCACAGCTTTGTCAGAGTGTACTTGCCTGCAGTCTCCCACCACTGCTTAGCTGGCATGCCCACGTAGACATTGCTGCTCCACCACCAGAGGCACTCATGTGTGTGCATGGACTTTGCTACAACCATTCTGCCCCTGTGGGTATGCGTGTGGGCAGGCCCCACTGCCACCACTCTGACAAAACACTTTTGCCAACATTACCCTATTAGAGTGTTTTTGCCAATGGATTGAGAACATGTCGGCCCCTCCATGCAGGAGGTGCTTAACCTTGAGGTACCAGAGAACAAAGCCGTGGGACTGGTCCTAGTCCCCCCAAAATAGGACATGCAGCCCTGGAGTGCTGAGCTGAGACTCGGTTCACTAAAATCATCTAGAAGTGAAACTGGTCAACTGCACTCAACTTATACCATAGTCAAACCCTCAAGAGCAGCAAATAACGTAAAAGCAAAATGGCCCAAAGAAAGGACAGCAACTTCAAAAATTATAGGAACATCAGGCCACAAAGATGAGAAAGAACCAGTGTCACAGCTCTGGCAATTCTAAAAGCCAGCATCTTCTTACCTTCAAATAACCACACTAGTTCCTCAGCAATGGTTCTTGGCCACACTGAAATGGGTAAAATGACAGACACAGGATTCAGAATGTAGATGGCAATGGAGATAATCAATATCAGGAAGAAAGATGAAACAAAATCCAAGGAATCTAAGGAATCAAGTAATACAATTCAAGAGCTAAAAGACAAAATAGCTATATCAGGAAAGAGCCAAAGTGATCTGATAAGGCTGAAAAATTCACTACAAGAATTTTGTAATATAATTGGAAGTATTAACAACAGAATAGACTAAGCTGAGGAAAGAATCTCAGAGCTTGAAGACTGATTCTTTGACTCAACACAGTGAGACAAAAATTAAAAAAAATAATAATTAAAAAAAAAAACAAACTTCTAAGAAATATGGGATTATGTAAAGAAACCAAACCTATGACCAACTGTTGTCCTTGAAAGAGAGAGAAAGAACAAGCAACTTGGAAAACACATTTCAGGCTATTATCCATGAAAACATCCCCAACCTTGCTAGAGAGGTAAAAATCAAATTCAGAAAATTCAGAGAGCTCCTATAAAATACTATATGAGAAGACTATCTGATGACAGACATTGTCATCAGATTCTCCAAGGTCAAAATGAAAGAAAAATTGTTAAAGGCAGCTAGAGAGAAGCAGCAGGTCACCTACGAAGGGAAGCCCATCAGGCTAACAGCAAACCTTTCGGCAGAAACCCCACAAGCCAGAAGAGATTGAGGGCCTATATTCATCATTCGTAAAGAAAAGCATTTCCAAACAAGAATTTCATTTCCAGCCAAACTAACCATCATTCACAATGGAGAAATAAGGTTCTTTTAAGTTAAAGCAAATGATAAGGAAATTGATTACCACTAGACCTGCCTTATAAGAGGCCCTCAAGGGAGTACAACAGATGGAAACAAAAGACTATTGCCAGCCACCAAAAAACACACTTCACTACATAGGCCATTGACACTATAGAGCAACTGCAGAATCAGGTGTACATAACAACTAGCTAACAATGTGAAGACAGGATCAAATCTGCACATATCTCTATTAACCTTAAATGTAAATGGGCTAAATGACACACTTAAAAGGCACAGAGCGGCAAGTTAGAGAAAGAAGAAAGATGAAACTGTATGCTGTCTGTATGAGACTCATCTCACATGCAATGACACCCATAGATTCAAGTAAAGAGATGGTGAAAGATCTACCAAGCAAACAGAACACAAAAAAGAGCAATGGTTGCTATTCTTATTTCAGATAAAACAGACTTTAAACCAACAAAAATTAGAAAGCATAAAGAAGGGCATTACATAATGATAAATTATTCAATTCAACAAGAACCCTTAACTATATGTACCCAGCATCAGATCACCAAGATTCATAAAACAAGTTCTTGAAGACTTATGAAGAGATTTGGATAACCACACAACAATAACAGGAAACTTCAACACCCCACTGACAGTATTAGACAGATTGTTAAGGTAGAAAACTAACAAAGATATTTGGGATCTAAACTCAATACATGACCAAATAGACCTAACAGACATCTACAGAGCACTTCACCCGACAACAACAGAATAAACATTCTTCTCGTCTTCACATGGCACATTCTCTAATATCAACTACCTGCTCAGCCATAAAGCAATTCTCAACAATTTTTTAAAAGAAATCCTACTAACCACATTCTTGGACCACAGAGCAATAAAAATGAAAGTCAATTCCAAGATGTCTCAAAATGATACAATTACATGGAAGTTAAACAATCTGCTCCTGAATAACTTTTGGGTAAACAATGAAATTAAGGCAGAAATCAAGAAATTCTTTGAAACTAATAAAAATAAAGATACAACATACCAAATTCTTTGGGACACAGCTAAAGCAGTATTAACAGGGAAGTTTATAGTGCTAAAGGTCCACAAGAAAAAGTTAGAAAGATCTCAAATTAACAAACTAACATCACGCCTACAGGAACTAGAAAAACAAGAGCAAACCAACCATAAAGCTAGCAGAAGAAAAGAAATAACCCAAATTAGCACTGAACTGAAGGAAATCCAGATGCAACAAATCATATAAAAGTTCAACAAATTAAAAAAATTTGTTCTTTGAAAGAATAAATAAGATTGATAGATCATTAGCTAAACTAATACAGAAAAGAAAAGATCCAAATAAACACTGTAAGAAATGACAAAGGGAATGTTACCAGTAACCCCACAGAAATACAAAAATTCCTCATAGATTATTGCAAAAAGCTCTATGTATAAAAACTAGAAAACCTAGAAAGAATGGATAAATTCCTGGAAAGTTAAAACCTCCCAAGATTGAACCAGAAAAAAATTAAATTTCTGAACAAATCAATAATGAATACCAAAATTAACTCAGTAATTTTAAAAACCTGACAACCAGAAAATGCCCTGGACCAGATGGATTCACAGCCAAGTTATATCATATGTACAAAAAGAGACGATAAGAATCTTATTGAAACTATTCCAAAATATAGAGGAGGAAGGACTCTTCCTTACTCGTTCTACGACACCAGCATCATTCTGTACCAAAACCTATCACAGATGCAACGAAAAAAAAAATCTTCAGGCCAATGTCCCTGATGAACATAGATTCAACAATACTCAATAATCAACAATACTCAGTAAAAGACTAGCTAACCAAATCCAGCAGCACATCAAAAACCCAATCCACCATAATCAAGTAGGCTTTATTCCTGGGATGCAAGTTTGGTTCCATATAGGTAAATCAATAAATGTGATGCCGCACATAAATAGGAATAAAAATAAAAACCACATGATCATCTAAATAGATGCAGAAAAGGCTTTTGTTAAAATTCAACATCCCTTCATGTTACAAACCCTCAACAAACAAAGCATCAAAGGAATATACTTGAAAATAATAAAGTCCACATATGAAAAACCAACAGCCAACATTATATTGAATGAGCAAAATCTAAAAGCATTCCCCTTAAGAACCAGAACAAGACAAGGATGCTCACTCTCACAACTCCTGTTCAACATAGTACTGGAAGTCCTATCCAGATCAATCAGGCAAGAGAGAGCAAATAAAGGCATTCAAATAGGAAGAAAGAAAGTCAAACTCTCTGTCTTTGCAGACATTATAATTTTATACCTAGAAAACCCCACACAGTCTCTGCCCAAAGGCTCCTACATCTGATAAACAATTTTAACAAACCTTCAGGATACAAAATTAATATTAAAAGTCAGTAGTGGCCGGGCGCGGTGGCTCAAGCCTGTAATCCCAGCACTTTGGGAGGCCGAGACGGGCGGATCACGAGGTCAGGAGATCGAGACCATCCTGGCTAACACGGTGAAACCCCTCTCTACTAAAAAATACAAAAAAGTAGCCGGGTGAGGTGGCGGGCGCCTGTAGTCCCAGCTATTCGGGAGGCTGAGGCAGGAGAATGGCGTAAACCTGGGAGGCGGAGCTTGCAGTGAGCTGAGATCCGGCCACTGCACCCCAGCCTGGGCGGCAGAGCAAGACTCCGTCTCAAAAAAAAAAAAAAAAAAAAAAAAAAAAAAGTCAGTAGTATTTCTATACCCTAATAAGCTCTAAATGGAAAGCCAAATCAAGAATACAATCCTATTCATAATAACCACAAAAAGAATAAAATGTCTGTGGAGACAGCTAACCAGGAAGTGAGAGATCTCTACAATGAGAATTATAAAACAATGCTGAAAGAAACCAGAGACATCACAAACAAATGGGAAAAAATCCATGTTCATGGATAGGAAGAACAAATATTGTTAAAATGTCCATACAGCCCAAAGCAATGTACAGATTTAATGCTATTCCAATAAAATTACGAACAACATTTTTCACAGGATTTTGTTAAAAATATGCTAAAATTAATATGGACCCATGGAGGAGCCCGAATAGCCAATGCAGTCCTAAGCAAAAAGAACAAAGCCAGAGTTATCACACTACCTGACTTTAAACTATATTACAAGGCTACAGTAACCAAAACAACATGGTACCGGTACAAAAACAGACATATAGACCAATGGAAAAACTTGGAGAACTGAGAAATAAAGCTACACACCTAAAATGCACATGTGATCTTTGAGAAAGTTAACATGAACAAGCAAGAAGGAATAGACTCACTATTCAGTAAATGGTGCTGGGATAGCTGGCTAGTCATGTGCTGTAGATTGAAACTGGACCCTCTCTTTACACCATATACAATAATCAAATCAAGATAGATTAAGGACTGAAATGTAAAACCTAAAACTATAAAAACCCTAGAAGAAAACTTAGGAAATATTACTCTGGACATAGGCCTTGGCAAAGATTTCATGACAAAGACTCCAAAAGCAATTGCAACAAAAAAATTGGCAAATGGTACCTAGTTAAACTAAAGAACTTCTTCACAATAAAAGAAATTATCAACACAAAAGGAATGGGAGAAAATATTTGCAAACTATCCATCTGAAAAAGGACTAATATCCTGAATCTATAGGAACTTAAATCAAAAAGCAAAACAGCAACATCATCATTCAAAAAGGGGCAAAGGACATGAACAGATGCTTCTCAAAAAGAAGACATACACATGGCCAAGAAACATATCTAAAAATGCTACACATCACTAATCATTAGAAAAATGCCAAGTCAAAACCACTATGAAATACCATCTCACAACAGTCCGCATGGCTATTTATTAAAACAGATGCTGGCAAGGCTGCAGAGAAAAGGGAATGCTTATGCACTGCTGGTGGGAATGTAAATTAGTTAATCCACCATAGAACACAGTTTGGACATTTCTCAAAACTTAAAACAGAATTAACATTTGACCCAGCAACCCCATTACTAGGTATATTCCCAAAGGAATATAAATTATTCTACCATAAAAATACATGCATGTCTATGTTCAACACAATAGCAAAGATATGGAATCAATATAGATGTCCATTGTAAGTGAACTGGCTAAAGAAATGTGGTACATGTACACCACGGAATACTATGTGGTCATAAAAAACAACAAAATCATATCCTGTGCAGCAATATGGATACAGCTGTAGGCCATTTCCTTCAGCAAATAAATGTAGGAGCATAAAACCAAATACTGCATGTTCTCACTTATAAGTGGAAGACAAACATTGAGTTTCTATGGACACAAAGAAGGGAACAATAGATACCAGGACCTACTTGAGGGTGGAAGGAGTGAGAGGGTGAGGATCAAAAAACTACCTATTGGGTACTATGCTTACTACCTGGGTGATAAAATCATTTGTATACCAAACCTGAGTGACACACAATTTGCCACTGCAACAAATCTACTCATGTACCCCCGTGAACCTAATATCAAAGTTGGAAGGAAACAAAGAAAGAAAAGATGGTGGCACAGATTTTGCAGGACCCTGTAGTCTCTCTGCTTGGTGACACTCATAAGTACTGTAGGTAGACAAATCTCTGGTCAGGGCTCCTCTGGAGAAGATTGAATATAGATAAATTCTCTCCCTTCTTCAGGCCACCCATGACTTCTCACTTTCTCAGACCAAACAGTCATGTCTGCAATAGGCAAACTTCTAAAGAGGATCAGTGAAGCTTGGCCTAGTAAAGATTTACCAGGAGAGATGAGCTCCTGGTGGTCAGCTGAAGAAGCTCAGGGTCTTCTCATGGACACAATCCATGAGAATTAGGGATGAGGTAAGCCATCTATGCTCAGGCATGAACATCTATGGCTTACATCTATGAGGTAAGCCATCAGAAGCTCAGGGGCTTCTCATGGACAGAATCCATGAGAATTAGGGATGAGGCAAGCCATCTATGCTCAGGTTTTTGTAAGGGCCCACTAAAAGTTTTCACTGCTGGCATAAAATAAATTACTATACGGCGTGTCAAGAAAATAGCATGTCCCTTTGCTGTCTTTGTTGAGTCTTATAGTGGAACAAGATGTATATGATGTGAAAGAAGGCATTGCAGATTTGGAAGAAACTGAGAAACCAAGGAGAGGGTATATTTGATAACCCAATAAGGACTAACAAAAGGGAACAAGAAAGCTCTGCAAAAAGTAGGGTGAAATGGCAAAAAGAGACAAGAATAACATGTAAGCAAATGTGGCATGATTTATTGGGAGCAGAAACACCCCTAGAAAAAAGTAAACAAGCAACCTAATGCTACATTAGAAGCTTTATGGAGGAAACTACACCTGAACAGCACTTTCAGCTTTTTCTTCTGCTCCTCCAGCTGAAGAGAAAGACAACTCCGCCTCTCCTTCTAATGGCCCAGCCTATCTTGGGTGGATTTCACCCTGGCCCTTCAAGATTAGGAGCTGGGCCAAAGTTGACCCCATGTTTGAGCAATAGGGGATAAATTCATTCCCTATATTGAGCTCACCATTTACTAGTTCCCCTCAAATTAGAAGAAGACTTGCCACAGTAAATTCTGAGATGGAATGTACTTTAACCCATGAAAATTCAGGAAGACACCCGGGTCAATGGGCTGCCATGAATGGTTATGGGGGACAAACAATCCACATAAAAAGGACTTTAATACATCTAGGTACTGGAAGAGCTCCCCCAATATACCTTCCAATATAAGGTATTGGAAGAGCTCCCCCAGCCTTATATTTGGTGTTTATTTCCCCTATCCCAGAAAACATTTTAGGCATGGATATTCTGCTAAGAAAGACTTTTCAAACTTCAGTGGGATAATGCAGATTGAAATACCTATAGTAAAGCCTGTTGTCAGGGGAAAGGCAAAATGGGAATGCATTTAACTCCCTTTCCCTAGGTGGGCTGTCAACATTAAACAATAGAAATTGACTGGGGAGTACACTGAAATAAGTGCAACTATTGAGGAACTGGCAGAGGTGCCTATTATCTGCCCAGCTCAAAGCCAATTTAACAGTCCTGTCTAGCCTGTATACAAACTAGATGGTACCTGACAGATGACCATGGTTTACTTGGAAATTGAATGAGGTAACCCTGTCCATACATGCTGCAGCTTCAAGGTTTACTCAGGTAGTCAACCACATAGTGCCAGTGCTGCAGATAGCATGCTGCCTTAGATTTCGCTGATGCCCGGTTATGCCTGTAATCCCAGCACTATGGGAGGCTGAGGTGGGTGGATCACCTGAAGTCAGGAGTTCGAGACCAGCCTGTCTAACATGGTAAAAACCTATCTCTACTAAAAATGCAAAAAATTTGCTGGGCTTGGTGGGTGCGTGCCTGTAATCCCAACTACTCAGGAGGCTGAGGCAGGAAAATCGCTTGAACCCATCTTGTCTTTCTTGCATTTATTATATTGATGACATTACCTTAGACTTTGAAGATTTTAAAGTGTTGTAAGAAAGCCTTACAGCACTGTGTGCTCATCTATGGGAATGATCCCTCAAGATCCAGAGCTTAGGGTCTCAGTGAAGATTTTGGGGGTTACATAGCCAGATAAGACTTCTTTGGTACCAGGTACAGTATCAAACTGACAAAGTCAGACAATTTACTCTGAAAATGGTAAAGGAAATCCAAACATCTTTGGGTCTTTTGGATTATTGGAGAGCATTTATCCACACTTAGCCCAATGTTTGAGACCACTATACAGACTTATTATAAATGGGCCACATTGGGCCTGGGACACATTACAGCAGGAAGCTTTGAAAAGGATAAAGTGGTAATATAAACAGGCAGAAGCCTCAGGAACACTTTTAGAGGATATGGTGTTGGATGTGACTGCTACTCCTCAAGGTATCAGTTGGATCTTGTGACAACCAAAGTATGGTAAATTAGTCCTTTAAGGATTTCTATCACAATTATAGAAAAGAGCTGAAACCAGATACTCTCTCAATGACCAAGTGCTAGCTGTATATACTGTTTTACAGTAAGCAAGACGGTTAACAAAGACTCTTCTGTAGCTGTGAGAATAGGTCTACCAATCAAGGGATGGATAGGAGGATTCTTTAAATGACTCCCTTCTGCTATAGTCCAAACATTTTCTTTGAATAAATAACATGTCTATTTACAACAACGAAATATCTGGAAATTAGTCCATTAAGCCTAGAATTGCTTGCTATGTTAGACCCTGTTATAAATGAGTAACCAAAGGACACTCTTTCACCCCCTTCTATTCCAGCGCCTGACGCAATAGGAGAAAGAATGTTACTCACGCTGGACAATACAGATGGTTCTAGCAGGGGAACTTCCTATACTTGAACCAGTTGCTTTACAATCACAAACTGATACAATATGGTTTGATATAGGTACACATTAGAGTTGTCAGTGGACTGAGTTGTGAGCTTCTTGGTTGGTAATCAGACATGAGCCCTGACCCCTACCCTTTGCACTGATAGCCCATGTGGCTAGCCCAATGGGAATTAGAAAAGTGGATGATTATGCACAAACGCATATCAGGCATGAACATGTGGCAAGACATATGGAAGAAAGAGCAACACCCTGCTGCTGATTTAACCGTATATCATGTGGTCACACACAAAGATTCAGTTCCAGAAAATATAGAAGCTGACACCCTTAAAAAACTAGGACCATTGTGCCAGTCCAGGCCACTGAACTGGCAACGTGGGTACCTAACAAAAGTGGTCTTAGAAGTGCAAGAATAGGCTGGGAGATAGCCAAGGGTGCAGGATTGCCCTTAAATTATAGTGACCTCTTAACAGCTGTTACTGTTTATTATATCTTGATTGTGTCCATGACATATACTGTATCAAGCAGGACACATTCATAGGGTTTTTTGCCTTGTAACAGATTGGCAAGTGGATTATATAGAACATCTCCTTGTAAGCCAAGAAAAGAAATATGTGTCAACCTGCATGGACACTGCTGTTGGACTGCTGCAACGTTTCCTTGTAAGTAAACTAATAAACCAGTACTACTAAGGGTTCAGAGGCTCCAAGTACTATGTATAGATATCCTCAGCACATTGACAGTGACCAAGGAGTCAATTTTGCTAGACATGATGTGCAGGACTGGGCCAGGGAACACAGTGCAGCATAGCATTTTCATCTCCTATATAATCACCAAGAAGTGAGATTAACTGAAAGGAATAAAACATGGTCTGTTGAAAACACAAATTCAAACTTTACTTGGGGAACCTACATTGCACAGGTGGATGAATGTGTTACCAGGAGCCTTTATTTCTTTAAATTCAGCCAAAGTGGAGACACATGCCTCAAATGACAGGTTGAAACAACTGTCCCTAAAGTCTGCCACTGTTTGCACATGGGTAACTGAGACAACTACTTTGCTCCCAGACCTGATTGTCAATCAGCGTGTTTTGCACGTAAAAACACCAATGGACATACTACCAGGAAAGGGAAGACTCCACTGGGACTTGGGCTGGCAAATATCTTCAGGCTGGATAGGCTATTTCCTGCTGGAGAGTGGAGAATATCCTAAAGAGTTAGAATGGTACCTGTTGATCCTATTAATACTGGATTCACAATCACCCACTATAAATGGTCAGGAGAAACATATGGCATGGTGGTGGCATCTCTAATACGGTGTACTCCCAACCAAATTACTTTGACAACCACCGCTGTCCCATGATCCCTGGGCAACATATTTGGTATACAACCCTCTTAGAAAAGTCAAGAACTCCTTTTTTACTAACTGCTGTAGATGAATCTACTGGTGTCATCCTAATAGTTGGAGAACTTCTCTTGCAAGAACCCCATTTTTCTTTCTTTTAAACTTCAGTTATTACGTTTTGTTGCTACTATCACCAGCTGTCACCTTTGAAGCCAATCTTTTCCTACAATGGATCCAAGACTATTCTATCAGCTTACAGAAAACACTTGTTGCATGTGTGGCCTTATGCCACTCACCAACGTTTCTGGCCTGCTGTGGTGGTTATCTCCCTTCCAAGGATGAGATTAGATAGAATATCACGAATATAGAACTGCTTCCCCAAATTGCATGACGGTATTGAATGCAAGTATGACAAGAGAGAAAATAATCCAATGGCCCATTAATACTACTGTTTCTGAAAGAGGACACAGGAAGAGTTTCTCTATCAATAAAACCAGCTCACTTACTCTCCAACTGGCAATACTCCAGTAAATTTGCCTGGCTATTCTAGGAACAAATGAATCATTCTAAAAATACCTTACCAAATAGCATGAGGAATATGATATGGATACCAAGAGACAAATGTTCACATACTAAAATATTACAAAGTAATGACTGGCATGGTATAGAATGGGCACTGCATCCAGGAATTTATTGGTTGGCTCCAAATGGAACTTCCTGCATGTATGGCATCAACTTATGACCTTGGTTACACCCCAGATGATTAAAAAGATGTTCTTTTGGTTATACATGGGCACAAGATCAGATAGTTCACACCCTTACAAAGCCTGCAAATCTGCCTTATTTGAAATACAACTGGGCCACATTTATTTTTGGTCTGATCATTTGACCTCTATTTTTCTTCCTCAACTGGACATTAAATATGTTATTTGGCATGTGGAAATTGTAACACAATTATACTAAGAAAGCTTTGAACAATAGCCACATGGGAATCTCTCTTTTAAACATGGAAATCCCTCTTATGAGAAACGCTGTCCTGCACAATTGCATGGTTTTAGGCATATTAGTGCACAAGGAGGGATTTGTGCAATCATAAAAACTGAATGCTGTGCTTATATTCCTGATGAGTCATATAATATCACTAAATTAATGACTAAGATGAATACCCAAATAACTGATCTCTCAGACCGAACCTCCACTTTGATTGGTTTCATAGCTGGTTTGGTTTGCTTCCTGGGGTACCTACTGGCAGAAGCCGCTTCTTAATTTAGGTGTTATATTTATATGTTGCTTACTGTCTTGTCTTTGCCTTTACTGTTGCTGTGGCATCTGTCTCCAGTGGAGACAATGCACTACTGCTGAAGCCATGAAATATCAAGAAAGCTTCCTCTAGGCCCAGGAACTATCCCAGACATCCCATGTGGAATTGTAAGGACCAGTTTTGAGGAGTGGAGTGGAAGAAAACAGATTGTTGCATGGACACAGTGATGCCATCTTGAAGCAAAGCAACCATAATGACTGATATCTGACTCAAGCATACCAAGGTGTTCTGCAGCAAGGTCTTTCAGCAATGCGTGTAGCATAGATAACTCCTCATAAAGATGCTTATCTAACATCGCCGGTGGTCACAGTCAGTAAGAAAGTCTTATAAGTAACCAGCTTCACGTGCCTTTACCATAAAGGCTTGCTATATAAAAGATTCTTCCTAGAGGGTAGGTATAAAGATCTGCTGTTTCACAACCACCCAAGACATTGCTTCTGTTCATAAGTCCCTATTAAATAATTTCTTTCTGAGAAACTAAATCCCTCAGCTCCCTCGGCCTTTGAGGACAGGTTTGCATATACTTACTCACCATGCAACAGTAACAGTATTTTCCTTCTTTCAAAATGACTTTCAGTATTAATGCAATTAGTGATCATTTAAAGATTAATGTTTGCATCATAAGTTGCATGAGCATATCTAAACAACCCTATAAAGTCCCACTGTTGTTAGTGCTTTTGGGGGGAATGGGGGAAACTGGTCACATATTCTCAGAAGCCCATGTTTAAATCATTGCAGAAATATAATGTTAATAATACCCTACACTTTAAAATGTACACATGTGTGACCACATACACAATCACATTTGAGTCTCACAACATCCTTAGAAGATAATGTCAATTGTTATTATCCCCATCTTACAGTTAAAGAAAACAGGTTCAGAAACAGGAAATCACTTTCTGAATGATGTATAGGAACAGCAGATGAATCTGAAACTCAGTTTTTCTAATTCTGCAACTGTAGCTTTTTCAAATACACTGTTCTTCCTTCCTCTTTTTATTTAACTAGGAAGGAGAAAATATTGCCACTATGTTCTTTACATCTTTTTCTCAGGACAAGCATTAGGAAAATGAACAATTAGGTCACTATTATAGAGCCAAAAAACACTGTTACTTCTTAGTCAAGAAGGCAGAAAGATTGTGCTAACAGAACCTTGAACCAATGAATAACCTTTTATCATGAATTATAATGTAACACCTGTAACATTTAGCCGTAACAATATTTTAATTTAGTAGAACTTCCTATAATAATGTTAGCACACATATGTGAAAATCAAGCAGAAGGAAATATTGAAAGGATCATAGTGAAGATCATTACACAAATGACCTACACTCTCAGAATATTTATAAGTAAAGAAAGAATTATTCTAATTTCTCATTCAAGAAATAAAATTTAAGACAATTTCTTGGCCCATGGTGAATAAGAAGCTGCTGATGGCTAAATTGAACAGATTTTCAGACTCTCCATGTTCATTTTTTTCCTTGTAATTCCTCTTCTCCATTTCTCTTATTTCCCTTGACAGGTTCTATCAAGACATATGAGCTTTTTCTAGAAATATGTATTTGAAAGAGGTATTTACTGTGTTTTAAGGATGATATTAGTTCTTTGGGGGAAAAAATAGGAAACTTGAAAATGATAAGCTGTATTTCCAAGCAACAAGTGTTACCCCTACTGTGTCATCCTAATGCATATTAATTTAAAATATAACATATCCTGGCCGGGTGTGGTGGCTCATGCCGGTAATCCCTGCACTTTGGGAGGCCAAGGCGGGTGGATCACAAGGTCATGAGATCGAGACCATCCTGGCTAATATGATGAAACCCTGTCTCTACTAAAAATACGAAAAATTAGCCGGGTGTGGTGGCAGGCGCCTGTAGTCCCAGCTACTTGGGAGGCTGAGGCAGGAAAATGGTGTGAACCCGGGAGGCGGAGCTTGCAGTGAACCTAGATCGCGCCACTGCACTCCAGCCTGGGCGACACAGCAAGACTGCATCTCAAAAACAAAAAAAGAAAAGAAAAAGTATATATAACATATCCTAAGCTTTTGTAGTCATTGGTTAATGTATATGAAATAATGATGCGTCCTTTTGAGTACTGCAATTCAAGAATTTCCAGATAGCACTGAAGATAGAAACCTCTTTCCTTTGTTATAGTAAGAGGATAGACTTTATGCTCTCAATGTATAGTTCCTTCCACCCAAAATTCTTCAGAACCATGGGTCATTTGACTTTCTTATAGCAATTTAGGGAGTATATCACTTGGCACATAATTAGTAATGCATGGGGATTCCAGATATGTATTTTGGGAGGAAATATATTTTTCTGAGTTGAGTATACCATTTTCAACATGCAAACCCACTCTGACAAACTAAGCTAGGTAAATTGGCCATGTCAGGTCAGCTTGGCTGCCCTTGTGTTGTTTCAAATGCAGAACAATGTCCTAGTAATGCTATATTTTATTTCTACAGTCTCTATGTGCTATAAAGGAAGGTGCTAAACAAGATTAATAACAACCGAAAAGTTAGTGCAGGATAAACCCACAAATAATTTAATTATTCCTTGTGGATTCATAATATAACCTTTATTGTGAAAATCACAACACAACAAAACAAATCTCAAACATGCATATATATGATGTATGTGTGTGTGTGTGTGTGTGTGTGCACGTGTGTGTGTGTGTAAAAATAAGAGTAAAGGAGTTGACTGGAATACAGATCCGTCTTATAGCTGGGAGGATCCATTTCTCTTTTGCTTCAGGAAAGATAGGTCTCCCTTGATTCTTTATGTTTTCTGTTTACCAGATTAAGATTCCAGATGAGCTAAAGTCCTTGTTTTAATTAAGACAAGAAGGAGACAGTCAGAGTATTTCTTTTAAAATAAACTACAGTCCACTTTCTACATGAAAGGAATCAGGAGCCGGAAGACGAAAAGAATAGAACAGCAAAGGGAATAGGAAAATGTGTTGGATCATGCCACTGATTGTTACAAAAAATTAATTTGTTCTTTGTTGTGAACCTTTTCATCAGGAGAACCTCCATCATGCACAACATGATGTTTCCAATGAATGTCCTCAAGGCAACAGGAATAAAAATTCATTCTAGATCTAAGCAATTAACTAATGCTGCAATTGAACAGGAGCAATCAATACAGGTCCAAACAATAACATTTAAACAAATAAGAAAGACCTTAGATCAAGAGGGGACATAATTAAAAGGCAACCTCTTGAGAAAAGAGAAAGTTTTGAGGTTAAAAAAATTCAGCCTCAATAGAAAGAAACATATTGAAACACGTAACCATATTTCAAAATAATTCATCTTTAAAGAAAAATACTAGATCTTGTTTTTTATTCATTCACAATGGGATATTGAACCCGAGTCAACAGAAGATAGAAAGAGCTGTTTTATAGGATTTTCATTACAACTAGTTTGATTGTCTTTGTTCATGTTAACTTGTGAGATCTCAGGGTACAGATGATCTTTATCTTTATCTTTTTTTCAGAGAAGAAAATGGAAATGAAGAGACATACGATGAAATGTACTCAGGTGGTAGAGTTAGAAAGAAACTGGTTTTATAAGTCCTTGTCAAACATGATTTTCTACAAAATATTGTATGCTTTAAAGAAGCTAAAGCAACATAAAAATATTTTAAGGAGACAATTTCTCTTAAATATGATGTGATTTCTAAATTTTGGTGCCTTGTTTTGAAATCTGAGGTTGAATTAGTTTTTAGGAACATGTGGATCTCCCTGAGGAGTCTATTTTAGAAGTTTTCTTAAATTATTTTTTAAATTGTATTTTTGAAACAATTTTAGACATTAAAAGAGTTGCAAAAATAGTACAAAGAATTCCTTATACCCTTTATCCAGATTTTCCATGTGTTAACATCTTATATAACTACAGTTCATTGAAAAATCAGAGATTAACCTTGATACAATATTAATACTTAAATCTACAGACCAATTTCTCCAACTGACCAATAAATGTCCTTATAGTGACCCAGGATCCAATGCAGGGTCAGAGGATGCGTTTTGTTGTCGTGACTTCTTACTTTCGTTCAATCTGGAAGGGTTCCTCTGTTGACCATTTGTCTTTCATAACCTTGACACTTTGAAAGATTACTGGAGAGGTAATATGTAAAATGTTTCTTAGTTTGACTTAGTTTGATGTTTTCTTATGATTATGCATTTTTGTAAGAGTACCACAGAAGCAACGCTGTGCCTTCTCAGCACATCCAGCTTGTCCCAGGCTGGGGATATCCATGTTTCATTATTGGTGAAGTTAAGGTGATGTCTAAAAGTTTCTCCACTTTAAAAGTTACCACATTTTGGTTTATGATTAATAAGTAACATATAGGGAGATACTTAAAAACTGTATAAATATTTTTTTTCTCATAAGGCCTTTGCCTAACATCTATAGTTAACTCTTGGCTGAAACAATTATTCCATTTCTTTCATTCCTTCTAGATTTATTAGTTGGAATTCTACTTTAAGGAAGACCTGTCTGTAACCTACTATTTGTTTTTATTTAAACTGTTTAATCAATAGTAACTCATGGCTTCCTGTTTTACTTTATGGGCAATAATCTAACAGTATCATTATTTTCCTTCTCAAATTGTTCTTCTGAAACAATTTTGAAAATCAATCCATCAGAAATGTCAGAAAAACAGGTTACAAAGGTAATTTGGTATGAGTTGATAAGATCTCTTAGAGTTAAGGTTCTATGCTATGGGTGTGTTCTCACATAGGAATGTGACTGAAATACAATTTACTACCTTTCCTTTCTTTGTCTCAGTTGCATTAATGAATCAGAGCTCATTACTGGATTTGAAAAATGTTTTTCTGAGCTGAAGTCTGATGATCTGCCCTTAGACCAAATCCTTTGTTAAAAAAATATTTATTTAAGTTTTATTTACATACCATACCTGTACATATTTTCACAGTACATGTGATAATCTGATACATTCATATAGTCAAAACAAGGTAATTGAAAAATCTATTATCTTAAATATTTATCTTTTATTTATGCCAGGAACATTCAAATTATTATTTTCTAGCTGTTTTGAAATATATAATTAAATAATACTAACTTCAGTTATCCTACTAATCTATCCAATGCCAGGTCTTATTTTTTCTAAGTGCATATTTATACCTATTAATCAACCTCTCTTTATACCCCCTTTGCCTTTCTCAGATTGTGGTAACCACCAACTTACTCCTTGTCTTCTAGGGATCCACTTTTTTAGCTCCCACATATAAGTGGCAATGTACTTAGATTATTTCACTTAACTAGTGATCTCCAGTTCCATCCACATTGCTGCATTTAACATAATTTTATTTTTTATATCTGAATAATATTCCATTGTGTGTATACACAGATTTTCTTTATCCACTCACCCATTAATGGATACTTATGTTGATTCCATATTTTGGCTATTGTGAATAGTGCTAAACGTGGGAGCGCAGATACCTCTTTGATATAGTAATTTCCTTTCTCTTGGATATATACCCAGTAGTGAAATTGCTGCATTGTATTATAGCACTATTTTTAGATTTTTTGTTTAGTTTTAATTTTTTTGAGGAACATTTACACTGTTTTCCATAGCACTATTTTACATTCCCACCAACAGTGTACAATATTAGTAATTCCCCTTTCTTCATGTCCTCACCAGCATCTGTTATCCTCTGCCTTTTTGATAAAGAGTCACTCTAATTAAGTGAGCAGATACTTCGTTGTGATTTTGACTTGCATTTCTCTTATGCTTAGTGATGCTGAGCATTTCTTCATATGTGTTGGCCATTTATATGTCTTATTTTGAGAAACATTTATTCACATCTTTTGCTCATTTTTTAATTGGATTACTTACTTTTTTGTTATTTAGTTGTTTGACCTCCTTATATATTCTTGTTATTAATCCCTTGTTAGATGGCTAATTTGTAAATACTATCTCCCATTCTGGGGGTTGTCTCTTCAGTTTGTTGATTGTTTCCTTTGCTGTGCAGATTTTTAGCTGAATGTGATTTCATTTGTTTATTTTTGTTTTTGTTGTCTGTGTTTTTGAGGTCTTACACAAAAGAATCTTTGATCAGACCAATGTCCTGGAACACTCCCCCAAAGTCTTCTACTACTTTCACAGTTTGAGGCCTTAGATTTAAGTCTTTAATCCATTTTGATGTGATTTTTGTATTTGGTGAGAGGTAGTGATATAGTTTTATTTTTTCTCATTTGTTTATCTAGTTTTCTTAACATCATTTATTGAAAAGAGTGTCCTTTCCCCATTGTATGTTCTTGGTGCCTTTGTTGAAAATCAGTCGGCTTTAAATGTATGCATTTATATTCTATTCCACTGGTCTATGTGTCTGTTTTTATTCCAGTACTATGCTGATTTGATGACTATAGCATTTTAGTATATTTTGAGGTCAGGTGTAGTGTAATGCCTCCAGCTTTGTTTTTTGCTTAGGATTTCCTTGGCACTCTAGCATTTTTGTGGGGCTATATAAACTTTAGGATTACTTTTTCTCTTTCTGGGAATAGTATAGGGTGTTTTTGATAGGGATTGCATAGAATCTGTAATTGCTTTGGATACTATCGTCATTTTAATAGTACTAATTCTTCCAATCCACAAGCATGGAATATTCTTTCATTTTTTTTGTAATCTCTTCAATTTCTTTCATCAGTGTTTTATAGTTTTCCTTGTATAGATCTTTTACTTTTTGATTAAATTGATTCCTATACATTTTATATTCTTTGTAGCTGTTGTACATGAGACTGCCTTCTTGCTTTTTTTTCACATTGTTTGCTGATGGTATATATAAATGCTACTGATTTCTGTATGTTGATTTTGTATCTTGCAATTTTAAATTAATGTATCAGTTCTAAGAGTATTTTATTGAAGTCTAGCTTTTTTAAACTCTAATATTATGTTGTCTGCATACAAAGCTAATTTGACTTCTTCCTTACAATTTGGATACCTTATTGCTTCCTTTTGCCTAATTGCTCTAGCCAGGACTTCCAGTACTATGTTAAATAAAAGTAATAATTGAGGAAATGCTTTCATTTTTTTCCTATTGGGTATAATGTTGACTGTGGGTTTGTTATATATAACTTTTAGTGATTTGAGTATGTTCTTTCTATACTTGATTGAGGGTTTTTATCATAAAGGGATGTTGAATTTTATTGAATGCTTTGTCAGCATCTGTTGAAATGATCATATGGTTTCTGTTCTTGTGATGTATCATGTTTAGTGATTTACATATCTTGAACCATCCTTGCATCCCTGAGAAGAATCTCATTTGATCATGGTGAATGATCTTTTTAATATTTTGTTGAATTTGGTTTGCTAGTATTTTGTTGAGGATGTTTGCACCTGTGTTCATCAGTGATATTGGCATGTAGTTTCCTTTTTTTTTTGAGACAGTGTCTCACTCTGTCGTTCAGGCTGGAGTGCAGTGGCACAATCTTGGCTTACTGCAAGCTCCACCTCCTGGGTTCACGCCATTCTCCCGCTTCAGCTTCCCAAGTAGCTGGGACTACAGGCACCCACCACCACGACTGGCTACTTTTCTTTTTCTTTTTTTCTTTTTTCTTTTTTGTATTTTTAGTAGAGATGGGGTTTCACTATGTTAGCCATGATGGTCTTGATCTCCTGACCTCGTGATGCCTCGGCTTCCCAAAATGCTGGAATTACAGGTGTAAGCCACTGTGCCCAGCCGTAGTTTCCTCTGTGTGTGTGTGTGTGTGTGTGTGTGTGTGTGTGTGTGTGTGTGTCCTTTTCTGGTTTTGGTATCAGGGTAATCTGGCTTCATAGAATGATTTAGGAAGTATTCCTTCCTCTTCAATTTTTTTGAAGAGCTTGAGTGGAATTGGTATTAGCTGTTCTTTAAATCTTTGGTGGAATTCAGTAGGAAAGCCATCAGGTCCTGGACTTTTCTTGCATGTGAGACTTTTTATTACTGCTTCAATCTCATTACTTGTTATTGGTTCGTTCAGATTTTCTATTTTCTACTTATTTTCTTTCTAGGCCAAATCTTTGAGCTCAGCTAGACTCTTCCCTTGCTCTGCTTTCTACTCTGCCTATCACTAGATCTTTTCACATACCTCTTCCTTATATTTCTTGAAAAAACCCAAACCAAAGAAAAACCTTTTAAGTTTCTTATTTATCAAAGGCATTCTTAAGTTGATGAATATTAAATTCATCAAAATATTATTAATTTTAAAAATTATTAATATCACTCCTCACTCATGTAGCTTTTCACAATGTACAGGCTCTCTTATTTAGGCTCTACTCAACCAGAATTTAAATGTAAATGGCAAGTTTGGTAAATTCAGATAACACAGATAGAGTGTGATAAAAAGGAAGGAAGACAGCCAACAAAAGGTGAGCTACTAAGCCAACAGCCAACAAAAGGTGAGCTACTAAGCCAACAGCCAACAAAAGGTGAGCTACTAAGCCAACTGATGTGCTTTGGCTGTGTCCCTCCCCAAAATCTCATTTTGAGTTGTAGTTCCCATAATCCTCACGTGTTGTGGAAGGGACCAGGTAGAGATAATTGAATTATGGGGGCGGTTTTCCCCATCTTGTTCTCATGATAGTGAGTTAGTTCTCATGAGATCAGATGGTTTTATAAGGTGTTTCCCCTGCTGTTCGCTCTGCACTCCTCCTTGCCTGCTACCATGTAAGACATGCCTTTGCTCCTCCTCTGCCATGATTGTGAGGCCTCCCCATCCATGTGAAACTGTGAGTCCATTAAACCTCTTTTTCTTTATGAGTTACCCAGTCTTGGGTATGTCCTTATTAGCAGCCTAAGAATGGGCTAATATACCAACTAACATGGTACATAACTTGACCTAGATCCTGCTTGGAAACTCTGGAAATTGATCACCAAGCTTGATAGCACAGTTCATAGAAAACATGCAACATAATTATCCAACTTGAAGTATAAGGAAACTGGAATATTTATATACAGATTACTGCAGAACCATTGGTGGAGAGTTGCTCATGGAAGTGTTAGTTCGTCAGCACTCCACCTGTTCGGTATGTGCATACACACATATAGGCAATGGAGCCTTCCACAGTTCCAGCATCCTCAGGTGCACAGCTTTAGACACTAGAAGTTGGGTGTTGGCCAAAGGACTCAGATACTCATTTCCAAGTTCTGCTGCATAGTTTATTCAATGCTAAAAGAGAATCATGCCAAGTAGCCAGAGTAGGTGTAATTTTTGTCTTATGAATTAAGCGAGGTTTGGAAAACCTAAGTGACAAACTTAAAGTCACATAGTATAACATATGTACATGAAGGATATAGTTAGACAATCAGAGAGCATAGGGAAAATACAGTCTGTACTTCCATTTGCTAGAGATTGGAGTTATTAGTATCAGTTTGACCCTTACAGGAGAGAGATTTGCTGCTCAGCTTTCCGAAGTGAACTCTGGGACCTCTCAGCCACATGAAGTCTTCAGACTTAGTTCAAATTGCAAAATGGCATAAACCATTCCCATTTCTCAGTGATTTACATTTGGCTGCTCTGCTCAATTGATACCACAGTATAATGACCCATATTTCATTTCTTGCTGACTTACCTGCACATTAGGCAGTTTCTATTAAAGTCCTAATGTACCAAAGCAAGGTAAATGGATGATCAGGAGGTTGTTACATACAGCTCAAAGTTTCCACAGAGTCATCCACCTTGAGACATAGTCAGGCTAATTCTTTGAATCTAAAAAATAAGAAATACCTGTGTTAATTCGACACTAAAAATAAAGCAAGTGTTCCATATTTTTAATAGAGATAAATGCAGTTACAGATCTAAGAAATAATAATCGAACTAGTGAGCAGTCAAAATGCTCTGATAAGGTATCTATAATTTATTCATTCAGCCTTTCATTCATAATTTTTCTATTGAATCTCTTTTATGTGCTTGACTTTGTGCTAAGTATCAATGCTACAAAAATAAGTATCACAGTCTCTGTTTTTATAGAACTCATGCTCATAGATAAGTGTGGATTCAAAAACTTTACTGGAAGCTGGAAACATTTAGATGCAATATATAATGTAGTCTACAACAGAATATATGATGATAAAAATGAAAGTGAAATAACAGACTGGAGCCAGATTGTGAAGAGCCTTGACTGTGATGACAGGGCTGTGATGATAAGAACTCACTGAAATTTACTTTCCAACAGTAGAATGATTCAAGTATCAATAGCAAGAAAATGAAGAAAATAATTTACCACAAAGAAAACTATGTAACCTGCTTCTTGAGTATTATTCTCCATTTTTAAAGAAATGCCAAGTTATTAAAAACAACCTCTTAGGACTATATCAGCCACTGATCACAATTTTTGAATACCTTTGACTTGCTTATTTTCCTAGAGAAGACATCCATTGCTTACTGATATTTTATCCATGGCTCTGGCCCACCTTCAGAGGGCATTCAAGAAATCAATGGAAAGATATGGGAAATGTTATAAGCTATAGATACTTCTATTGGTTAGACTTCAGAAATTTTTTCAAAGGAGATTTATGAGTATGTATCTCAAGAAAATTATTTTATTCTATTGGCTCTGTGCTTACAATAAAAATATGAGATGAGAATGTCTTAGAAATATAACACCAACAGCAAATTATTCTTGAGGTTTTGTTGTGAGATACAATTGTGAATAACATGAGTAGACTCATTACCATCTTCACCTGGGAACTGGAGAGATGGTGAAACAGAGCTGCATCATGAAAAGAGCATGACGCCCCTGAAATTGATAAGGAAATTAAGTAAAGTTTCAGCATACAAAATCATGTACAAAAATCAGTAGCATTGTTATACACCAGCAGCATTCTAGCTGACAAACAAATCTGGAACACATCTCATTTACAATAGCTACAAAGCAAATTAAATACCTAGGAATCCATCTAACCTAGGAGGTGAATGACCTCTACAAGGAGAACTACAAAGAACTGTTGAAAGAGATCAGAGACAACACAAATAAACAGCAAATATTCCATGCACATTGAATAGAAGAGTCAATATAGTTAAAATGGTCATACTTGCCCAAGGCAATTTACAGATCAATACTATTCCTATTAAAAGACCAATGTCATTTTTCACAGAATTAGAAAAATCTATTGAAAGTCACTGGGAACCAAAAAAGTGCCTGAATAACCAAAGCAATCCTAAACAAAAAGAACGAAGCTGGAGACATCATACTACTTGACTCCAAACTATATTACAAGACTACAGTAATAAAAATAGTATAGTACTGGTACAAACATAGACACATAGAACAGTGGAACAGAATAGAGAACCCAGAAATAAACCTGCATGCCTTAAACCTTCTGATCTTTTGCAAAATCAACAACAAAAAAAGCAACAGGAAAAGTACTTCCTATTCAATAAATGGTGTTGGGAAGAATGAAAATGGACCTCTACTTTCCACTATCTATGAAAATTAACTGAAGATGGATTAAAGATTTAAATGTAAAACCTAACACTATAAAAATCCTAGAAGAAAACGTAGGAAATACCCTTCTCAACATAGGCTTTGGCAAAGAAGTTATGGCTAAATTCCCAAAAGTAATTGCAATAAACCAGAAATTGACAAATGGGATCTAATTAAACTAAAGAGCTCCTGCGCAGCAAAAGAAATTGCTAACAGAGTAAACAGCCTACAGAATGGGAGAAAATATTTGTACACTATGAGTGTGACAATGATCTAATAGCCTGAATCTACAAGGCACTTAAATCAACAAGCAAAAAACAAACAATCCAATTAGAAAATGGGCAAAGGACATAAACAGATACTTCTCAAAAGAATATATACAGCTTGCCAACAAACATATAAAAAAATGCTCAACATCCCTAATCATCACAGAAATGCAAATCAAAACCACAATGAGATACCATCTCATACCAGTCAGAATGGCTATTATTAAAAAGTCAAGACACAGCAGATGTGTGATACTGCAGAGGAAAGGGAATGCTTATACATTGAGGGTGGGAATGAAAAAGAGTTTAGCCACTGTAGAGAGCAATTTGGAAATATTTCAGGGAACATAAAAATAGAATTGTCATTTGACTCAACAATCCCACTCCTGGGTAGGTACCCAAATGAAAATAATTCATTCTGTCTTAAAGACATATGCACCTGTATGCTCATTGTAGCACTATTCACAATAGCAAAAACGTGGAATCAACCTAAATGCCCATCAGCAATAGGTTGAATAAAGAAGATGTCATACATATGCACCATGGAATACTATGTAGTCATATAAAACAACAAAATCATGTCCTTTGCAGAAATATGATGGAGCTGGAGGCCATTATCCTAAACAACCTAACACAAGAACCGAAAACCAAGTACTGCATGTTCTCACTTACAAGTAGAAGCTAAACATTGAATACACTTGATTGTAAATATGAGAACAATAGACACTGGGCATCATTATATGGGAGGGAGGAAGGGGGGCGGGCTGAAGAACCACATATTAGGGCCTATGTGTATAGCCTGGGTGACAGGATTTTGGGATCCCAAGGCACAGCATCACACAATTTACCCGTGTAACAACCTAAAATACAATTTCTACCCATGCAGGGATATTATTAGTCTTGGGTACTGTGAGAAGTAGAATAATGGTCCCTCACAGATGTCCATGTTCTAATCTTCAGAAACATTGAATATATTACATTATATGGCAAATGATAATTAATGTACCGAATTGAATTAAGTTTGCTATCAGCTAACCTTAATTTAGGGACATGATCGAGATTATCCAGGTCCTTAAATAGAGAGATGGCAGTGTGAGGACTCAGCTGGGTATTGAAGACTTTGAAGATTAAGGAATGGGTCTATAGGCCAGGGAATGTGTGGGTGATTTCCAGGAGCAGGAAAGAGCAAGAAAATCGATTCTCCCTAGAACCTTCATTAGGACCACAGTTCTGCTGACATGTTGGGTTTAACCAGCTGAGACCCATTTCAGACCTCTGACTTCCAGAAATGAACAATAATAAATTTGTATTGTTTTAAGCCATTAAGTTTGTAGCAATTTTTTAAACCAGCAGTGGAAAACTAATATGAACTGAAACACAGCAAAGACTACATGTCTGGGTGAGTCTATGCAGGCATATTTTATAAAGAATAAAAACACAATCAATTAAAATACTGTCACAATTTAGGAGGGCACAGAGAGCTACAAGTAAAACACATATACACCTGCACACACAAAGGCCAAGTAGATATGAGTTTTAATGCAAAAATATTTAATTAAATTATATCTAATATTTTATACACTGCATATAGAAAGATACATACTTTCTACACAAAACATTTGAGTGCTTGGGTTTAGAAATACAAAACCGTATATAACATCTTTTTGAGGAAAAAGGGGTTAGAAGATCTTCTTATTGCTACAATCAAGTTTTTTTTATTATTACTTGCTGTATTTCTAAACTCTTCTGCTGGTTAGTATTACATGGAGGCCTAGACAACATCACTGAGAGATGTACAGTAATTCTAATCAATGCCATCTCTATATTGTTATTTTCTCTCCCCATCACTGCCATTCTTTTCTTTCTGTTTTCCCTCATGTCATCATCACATTTTAGTATTCAATGCATTTAGGATTGAATAATAAATACTAATCACCAAGACACTCAATGATGTTATTTTATCACATACTTAAGGTTAAGCACTGCAAGATAAAATGAACAGAAAATAATCAAACATAGGCATAAGGTGAGCCCAGAACATCTTTTCATGCCACAAAATAATAGATTATTCAATGAATGATGGAGATATATTAAAAATATACTTCAGCTAGTTTAAAGGGGCTCTAACTAGCCAAATCTGGGACAATTGGAACATACAAATAAAAATGCAAACTAATAAATATGGAATTATTGATGGTGTGAAACTCACACATAAATGCTGAAATTAGTGAGTAAAAGTTTCATTAAAAAAATACCTATAATCTCATGGTACAGCCCCACAAATTAGTTACTAATTACAAAGAAAAAATTAATATAGGCATACCTCATCTTATTGCGTTTAATTTTTAAAATTGTGCTTTGTAGATACTGCGTTTTTCACAAATTGAAGGTTTATGGCAACTGTGTTGGCAAATCTATTGGTACCATTTCCAACAGTATGTACTCACTTTGTAATTCTATGTACATTTTGGTAATTCTCACACTATTTCAAAGTTTTTCATTATTATATTTGTTATGGTGATCTGTGATCAGTAATCTTCAAGGTTACTATTGTAATTGTTTTGGGGTGCTAAGAAATGCACCCATATGAGATGGTAAAATTAATCAATAAATGTTGTGGTGTTCTGACTGCTCCACTGATTGTCTGTTTCTCTGTCTCTCTCCTACTTTTTTGGCCTCCCTATTCCAGGAAATACAACCATATTGAAATTAAGCTAGTTAATAACCCTAAAATGGCATCTAAGTGTTCAAGTGTTAAAGTTCAAGACACACATCTTGCACTTTAAATCAAAAGCTAAAAATAATTCAGCTTAGTGAGGAAGACATGTTGAAAACCACCATAGACTGAAAGATAGGCATCTAGATGTGACCAAATAGATAGCAAAGGTGTGAATGAAAAAACATTCTTCAAGGAAATTAAAAGTGCTATTCCAGTAAACACTCAAATGATAAGACAGTAAAACAGCCTTATTGCTGATATGAAGAAAGTTTTTCTGCTCCAGACATACCAAACCAGCCATGACATTCCCTTAAGCCAAAGCCTATTCCAAAGTAAGGACCTAACTCTTTTCAAGTCTATGAAGACTGAGAGAGGTGAGAAAGCTGCAGAAGAAAAGTTTGAAGCTATCAGAAATTGATTCACGATGTTTAAGGAAAGAAACCATCTCTCTAACATAAAAATACAAGGTGAAACAGCAAGTGTTGATGAAGAAGCTGCTGCAAGTTATCCAGCAGATGTAGATAAGACAATTGTTGAAGGTACTACACTAAACAAGCTATTTTTGATGCAGATGAAACAACCTTCTATTCAAAGAAGATGTCATCTAAGACTTGCATAGCTGGAGAGGAGAAATCGATGCCTGGGTTTGATGCAAAGCTTCAAAATATAGGCTGACTCTCTTTCTAGGGGCTAATGCAACTGCTGACTAAGTTGAAGCCAATGCTTATTGACCATTTAACAAATCCTAGGGTGCTTAACAATTATGCTACATCTACTCTGCCTGTGTTCTCTAAATGAAACAACAAAGCCAGGATCACAGCACATCTGTTTACATCATGGCTTACTAAATATTTCAACCCATTGTTGAGAACCACTGCTCAGGAAAAAAATAATTCCTTTCAAAACATTCCTGCTTATTGACAGTGGACATAGTCACCCAAGAGTTCGGATGGAGATGTACAGGGAGATTACTCTTGTATTTATGCCCACTAACACGTCAATTCTGCAGCCCATGGGTCCAGAAGTAATTCTGACTTTCAAATCTTACTATTTAAGAAATACATTTCATAAGGCTATAGCTGCTATAGATAGTGATTCCTTTATGGATCTAGGAAAAGCCTTTATGGATCTAGGAAAAGTAAATTGAAAACATTCTGGAAAGGTTTTATCATTCTAGATGCCTTAAATAACATTTGTGATTCGTAAGAGGAGTTCAAAGTATTAACATAAAGAGTAGTTTGGAAGAAGTTGATTCCAACCCTTATGGAATATTTTCAATGGTTCAAAACTTCAGTGGAGGAAATCACTGCAGATGATTATAGCAAGAGAAATAGAATTGGAAGTAATAGCAAAAGAAGTAGAATTAGAAGTAAAGCCTGAAGATGCTACTGAATTGCTACAATTTCATGACAGATATTGAAAGGATGAGGAGTTACTTACTTATAAATATGCAAAGAAAGTGTTCTCTTGCATTGGAATCTGTTTCTGGTGAATATGCTATAAACATGGTTGAAATGACAATGAAGACCTTGGAATATTATATAAACCTGCTTAATTAAACAGTGGCAGTGGTTAAGATACTGACTCCTATTTGAAAGAGGTTCTACTTGGGTAAAATGCTATCAAACAGCATACCATGCCACAGAGAAATGTTTTGTGAAAGGAAGAGTCAATTGAAATGGCAAACTTCAATGTTATCTTACTTTAAGAAATTGCCACAGCCACCCAGTCTTCAATAACCACCACTCTGATCAGTCAGCCAGCATCGTCATCAAGGCAAGAACCTCCACCAGCAAAAGAAATTATGACTTGCTGAAGGCTCAGGTGATTATTAGTATTCTTTATCAATACAGTATTTTTAATTTAAATATTTACATAGCTTTTTAGGCATAGTGCTATTGCACACTTAATAGACTACAAGATAGTGTAAAGATAACATTTATATACACTGGAAACCAAAACATTTGTGTGACTCACTTTGTTGCATTATTCACTTTATCTGGTAGTCTGCAATTGAGCCTGAGATATATCTGAGGTGTCTATAACATTATGGTGGAGAAATCTAGCAGAAACCACCCTAAATAAGAAACTAAATGTATTATCACTAAATTTGGGGAAAAAATATCATGTGCCTCTTGATAAGCTACACTGAGAAGGAAATAACATCATTTCTGAGGTATTCCTGCCCAAAATATATAAAACCTGAATAATATCATGGAGATATATTAGATAAACCCAAATTGAAAGAAATGCTATAGAAAAACTGGCCTGTATTCTTTCAAAATATTAGACCAAAGAAATTTTTCAAATGAAAGGAATCTAAGAAGAGATGACAAAAAAATGCAACATGTGATTCTGAATTGAGTCCTGAATCAAGGAACAAGAGGCATAAAGGGTATTATATTATTAAGCAACTGACAAAATTTGAATAGGACTGGGGATTAATTAATATTAAATCAATAGTAAATGTCCTGATTTACATAATTGCAATGTGAGTGAATAAAAGATTATCTTTATTCTTAGGCAATACATACCAAAATGGTTATAGATAAAGGGATATAGATAAATATGCATTTACATCTTAGTATCAAATGGGATGAAATTTAAAACTAGGTGAATGTAGGTAAATGATATACAAGAGTTCATTTTATTCTTGCAACTTTCTTGTATATTTAAAATTACATCAAAATTTTAAGTTATAAGTAATAGCAATTAGTTCAGGTTTTATGCCTTCCAGAGAAGTTGACAACACCAGGTATTGATGAATACATAGAAACACTGGAGGCAGTATTTAAGTTGCTACAACTGCATTGAAGAAGAAGTGATATTATATCTAGTAACTTGATGATCTTTATACCTGTGGTAGGCTGAATGCTATCCCATTAATTATTTCTACATTCTAATCTGTTGATCATGTGAATGTGTTACTTTAAATGGCAGGAGGGTCTTTGAAACATGATTAAGTTAAAGATCTTGAGCTGGAGAGATAATCTTGAATTATGTAAATGGGCCCAATGTCGTATAAGTCTCTTCAAAGGGTGGTAGGAGTGTCAGAGTCAAAGAAGGAGATGTGATAACATAAATGGTCAGTATCAGAGAGACTTGAAGATCCTACACTGCTGGCTTTGAAGATGGAGAAGTGGGCCAGGAACCAAGGAGCACAGGCAGCCTCCAGAAAGTGGACAAAGTAAGCAAACAGATCCTTCCCTCGACCCTCTGGAGTAAGTGTGGCCCCGCAGTCCCCTTGATTTTGGCCCACTTCAGACCCTGGCCTGCAGAACTCTAAGATAATAAATTTGCATTATTCAAAGCTACTAACTTTGTGGTAATTCATTACAACAGCAATAGGAAACTAATGTAACAGCTTATGTTACTTAAAATACTTAAAATACTTATGGCCAGTATTTATATTTCTAGGTATAGGGTTTACAGAAACTCTCATTTATGTGGCCAAAACATGTAGACATAGTTTGTAATAGAAATATTGGCACCATGGAATGCCCACCAATGGGGAAATAGATAGTCTAGTCATCTGATGAAACACCAAATGACTGAATCAGGAAATATGTCAGCATAGATAAATCACAAAAATACAATGTTAAGTGAAACAAAACAAAGATTTGCTCTTTAAAATGTAGGTTCAAAAGGATATCATATATGTAAATTCTTAAAACATTAAAAACATTACTGTCTATTAAGGGTGCTTGTATATACAAAAATGTATTTTTATAGCATGAAATCATATATGGACAGCATACATATCCAGTGAAGCATCACATCTGAAAGAAGGGTAGTGAAACTGAGGAAAAAATGTCCAAAGGTTCAACCAAATAAATGTAACAATTAGTAAGATTTGCTTAATGAATGTGGCCAGTGAGGAGAGAGAAGTCAGTTAGACTCTGGCATTTTTAACTCAAAAAATGGAATATTTGTTGATAACTAAGCAAGAGTGGGAATAAAGAAGAGCATGTTTGGGGGAGAAAGTATTTTTTTTTTTAATTTCAGTCACTAAAGTTTGAGTATTTTCTCTAAGATATTTACAAGGCGTGATATAGGGCTGTATAAAAGTTGCTGGAACTTTCTTGAACAAAAGCATGGACTCCAGAAAATATGTGGGGTATCAGAAAGGAAGACAATAGAGTGCTTGCTGCTATTGCGTTGTTTGGCTATAGCACAGCTTACATGCAACAGAGGGGGATTAAAATGCTCTCAGAATGTAATTTGGGTATCAAGTCTTTTAAGGGCCGTAAACTCTAAGCCTGAGACCTATGATTCTGGAACTAGGAATTTTTCACTACCACACAAATCTTAGGCTATTATGTTAATTTGCACCATAAGACACTTCTAAATGTTCAATTTGCTGAGAAAATGATTAAAATTGCTTCCAGGTACAATTTTTTTATTTAAAAATCTTTTATTCTTTTCTTTTTTGCCTTAGAACACTGCAGAAAAATGTGTTCATAAACTTCAAGACCTTTTAAGATATCAAACATATTTTTAAAGTCAATGAATAATAATGAAAATGGCCTAAGAGGCTTTCTGCTCTATCTTTCTGCCAGCATATTGTTGTTCATATTAATAGACTTTGCTGCATGTTATCTACTTTGGCTTAACCATCCACTAGGGATAAAACTATTGAAGTAATTTGCAGTTTCTTCCCGTGTCAAGTCATCACCGTGGGTCAGATCAATTTCTGTTATTTTCATAGTAAATTCTTGTTTCTGTGACATTTAGCCTATCTAGATCTTGGCTTAGCTCCTAAAAGAGAAAGCAATTTCTTCCTCTCCTTAAGGCATATTTATTTCATCTTTCTGTATACTTTCTAGATAGTTCGTTATCAAATTATATGATAGTATACAGACCCAGCAATGTAAATATTTCTTTATAAATTAATCTTCTTGTGACTCCCTCCCACCATACCCATTGTGCTGCACAAGAAGAGCCTAGGATATCACCAAGATACTGCCTTCTCTGTTTCTTCTCATTTATTGGTATTTGGTTCAAGAAAAAGTGCTAGCCACTTATTTATATAATATAAAAATAACAGTTACTTAAGAAAGAATTTAAAATCTTTTTTAACTGCCAAACAAAAATTATGGTGATATTGGTTTGAATCTGTGTTCCTACCCAAATCTCACATCAAATTGTAATCTCCAGTGTTGGAAATGGAGCCCAGGAGGGAGTGACTAGATCATGAGGACTGTTTCCCATGATTGGTTTATCACCATCCTCTTGATATTGTCCTCATAGTGGTGAGTGAGTTCTCACAAAATTAGGTTGTTTTAAAGTGTGTAGCACCTCCCCCACCTTCTCTCTTGCTCCTGCCAGGTAAGATACCTGTTTCTCCTTTGTCTTCTGCTATAATTGGAAGCTTCCTGGGACCTCCCCAGGAGCAGAAGCTTCTATGTTTCCTGTATAGCCTGCAAAACCATAAGCCAATTAAAACTCTTTTCTTATTACCCAACCTAAAGTATTTATTTATAGCAATGGGAGAATGGCCAAATATATATGGCTTTTTCGATTTTCAGTTTAAAACTATGTTTAGGATTTGTGTGTGTTTGTGTGTGTGTGAATGTGGAAGAATCATCTTTGTATGGTAGGACTCTAGTTGCCTGGGAAAACAATATTGGCCAGAAGCAGTTACTGTACATACTGTGTTTAAGTCACCAGTATTCTTATCTACAAAAAAATCTTACCTAATTCAGGGTGTATTTAGGGTTTACTAGTCCTTTGCACAAATCAATTTAAAAGCAAAATGGGATTCTTATAGGAAAAAAAAGAAATGTGAAGGAGAAGGTCAAACTGGATAAGAAAGGAAGAAGAAGTATTTGTGACCATCTTTAGAGCACTGTTTCTCTGAGACTTGAATACTTGATTCCAACTAATTTCCCATTGTCATAACAATGCACTATTTATGAGCTGAATCCCAATTCATCCTTGCTCATGCCTCTGGCATGTTTTTATCTCTAATGTATAGCATCTTTCAATATATTATCATTCCATGAGTGTCTTCTTTATTTTCCCTTCCAGGTCATTTCTAATGGAATGCTACCCATGTTAAGTGCAACCCTGTTTGTCCTCTAAAAAAATCTTGGTGTTGTTTCCCCAAGTGAAACTACAAAGAATAAAAACAAGGCCAGTATGCTTAGATTCTTTTAAATTAAAATGTCCTGAGCCATATACTGAGAAATGTAAAATAATCCAAATTAAAAATATATGAATTATCCCTTCCCTCCATTAATGTGCCAATTCCGTCAACAGAAGCAATTATATAGGTTTTGTTTACGTGTTCCTTATTAACCTACGTATATCTCATTCATTCCTCATTATGCAGTGAGTATTTGCAGGATTTCTTCAGTGATGTTTTTCTAATATTTAACTGATTATTAAAAATAAAATTTAGCAGATGTTAACATTTCAATTCTAAGTAATTTAGGTCAACATTAGTTGTAAATATTAATACACAAATATCTCAAACATGTTGCAGGTCCAGTTCAAGACCACCACAATAAAATGAATATCACAATAAAGTGACTCACACAAATTTTTTGGTTTTGCAGTGGATATAAAAGTTATGTGTACACTATAGTGTAGAGTAGACTATTAACTATGTAAAAGCATTATGTCTAAAATATATACCTATCTTAATTAAAAATACTTTATTGCTGAAAAATGCTGATGATCATCTGAGCCTTCACTTTTGCTGGTAGAGGATCTTGCCTTGATGTTGATGGCTTCAGACTGATCAGAGTGGTGGTTGCTGAAAGCTGAAGTGGCTGTGGCAATTTCTTAAAATAAGACTAATAAATTTTGCTACATGGAATCACTCTCCCTTTCACAAAAGATTTTTCTGTGGCATGTGATGCTGTTTGATAGCATTTTACTCACAGTAGAACTTTTTTCAAAACTGAAGTCAATCTTCTCATATCCTGCTGCTGCTTTGTCAAGTAGGTTTATATTATATTCTAAGTCTTTCATTGTCATTTCAGCAATGTTCACAGCATTTCACCAGGAGTAGATTTCATCTAAATAAATCACTTTCTATGTTCATCCATAGAAGCAACTCCTCATCTGTTCAAATTTTATTATGAGATTGCAGCAATTCACTCACATCTTTAGGCTCTATTTCTAATTCCAGTTCTGTTGCTATTTCCACCATATTTGTAGTGACTTCCTCCACTGAAGTCTTGAACCCCTGAAAGTCATCCACGAGGGTTGAAAACGACTTCTTCCATGTGCCCCTTAATGTTGATATCTAAACATTGTTCATGAATCAAAAATGTTCTTTATGGCATCTAGAATAATAAATGCTTTCTAAAAAGTTTTCAATTTAGTTTTTCTAGATTCATAAAGGAATAACTGTCTATGGTAGCTATATAGCCTTATGAAATGTATTTTTTAAAAAATAAGACTTGAAAGTCAAAATTGCTTCTGTATCCATGGGCTTCAGAATGGGTGTGTATTAGTAAGCATGAAAACGACAGTAATCTCCTTGTATATCTCCGTCAGAACTCCTGGGTGAACAAGTGCATTGACAAAGAGCAGTAATGTTTTGAAAGAAATTCTTTTTTCTGAACAGTGGTTGAAGTGGTTCTGATCAATGGTTGGTAAAAAATATTTAGTAAACCATTATGTAAACAGATGTACTGTGATCCTGGCTTTGCTTCATTTAGAGAATACAGGCAAAGTAGTCTTGGCATAACCGTTAAGAGCTCTAGGATTTTGGAATGTTCAATAAGCATTGAACCTCAACTTAAAGTCACAAGATGTATTAGGCCCCAGGAAGAGAGTCATTCTATACTTTGAAGTTTTGCATCAAACGCAGGTATCAATTTCTTCTCTCTGGCTATGCAAGTCCTAGATGGCATCTTCTTTGAGTAGAGGGCTGTTTCATCTACATTGAACATATCTTGTGTAGTGTAGTCAGCTTCAACAATTGCCTAGCTAGGTCATCTCCATAATTTTCTGCAGCTTCTACATCAGTATTTGCTTCACCACCTTGCACTTTTATGTTATAGAGATGGCTTATTTTCTTAAAGCTCATGAACAAATTTCTTTTAGCTTCTAACTTTTCTTTTATGGCTTTCTTTTTTTTTCTTTTTGATTTATTTATTATTATTATACTTTAAGTTGTAGGGTACATGTGCATAACGTGCAGGTTTGTTACATATGTATACTTGTGCCATGTTGCTCTGCTGCACCCATCAACTCGTCATTTACATCAGGTATAACTCCCAATGCAATCCCTCCCCACTCCCCGCTCCCCATGATAGGCCCCGGTGTGTGATGTTCCCCTTCCTGAGTCCGAGTGATCTCATTGTTCAGTTCCCACCTATGAGTGAGAACATGCCGTGTTTGGTTTTCTGTTCTTGTGATAGTTTGCTAAGAATGATGGATTCCGGCTGCATCCAAGTCCCTACAAAGGACTCAAACTCATCCTTTTTTATGGCTGCATAGCATTCCATGGTGTATATGTGCCACATTTTCTTAATCCAATCTGTCACTGATGGACATTTGGGTTGATTCCAAGTCTTTGCTATTGTGAATAGTGCTGCAATAAACATACGTGTGCATGTGTCTTTATAGCAGCATAATTTATAATCCTTTGGGTATATACCCAGTAATGGGATGGCTGGGTCATATGGTACATCTAGTTCTAGATCCTTGAGGAATCGCCATACTGTTTTCCATAATGGTTGAACTAGTTTACAATCCCACCAACAGTGTAAAAGTGTTCCTATTTCTCCACATCCTCTCCAGCACCTGTTGTTTCCTGACTTTTTAATGATTGCCATTCTAACTGGTGTGAGATGGTATCTCATTGTGGTTTTGATTTGCATTTCTCTGATGGCCAGTGATGATGAGCATTTTTTCATGTGTCTGTTGGCTGTATGAATGTCTTCTTTTGAGAAATGTCTGTTCATATCCTTTGCCCACTTTTTGATGGGGTTGTTTGTTTTTTTCTTGTAAATTTGTTTGAGTTCTTTGTAGGTTCTGGATATTAGCCCTTTGTCAGATGAGTAGATTGCAAAAATTTTCTCCCATTCTGTAGGTTGCCTGTTCACTCTGATGGTAGTTTCTTTTGCTGTGCAGAAGCTCTTTAGTTTAATGAGATCCCATTTGTCAATTTTGGCTTTTGCTGCCGTTGCTTTTGGTGTTTTAGACATGAAGTCTTTGCCCATGCCTATGTCCTGAATGGTACTACCTAGGTTTTCCTCTAGGATTTTTATGGTATTAGGTCTAACATTTAAGTCTCTAATCCATCTTGAATTAATTTTCGTATAAGGAGTAAGGAAAGGATCCAGTTTCAGCTTTCTACTTATGGCTAGCCAATTTTCCCAGCACCATTTATTAAATAGGGAATCCTTTCCCCATTTCTTGTTTCTCTCAGGTTTGTCAAAGATCAGATGGCTGTAGATGTGTGGTATTATTTCTGAGGACTCTGTTCTGTTCCATTGGTCTATATCTCTGTTTTGGTACCAGTACCATGCTGTTTTGGTTACTGTAGCCTTGTAGTATAGTTTGAAGTCAGGTAGCGTGATGCCTCCAGCTTTGTTCTTTTGACTTAGGATTATCTTGGAGATGCGGGCTCTTTTTTGGTTCCATATGAACTTTAAAGCAGCTTTTTCCAATTCCGTGAAGAAACTCATTGGTAGCTTGATGGGGATGGCACTGAATCTATAAATAACCTTGGGCAGTATGGCCATTTTCACGATATTGATTCTTCCTATCCATGAGCATGGTATGTTCTTCCATTTGTTTGTGTCCTCTTTTATTTCACTGAGCACTGGTTTGTAGTTCTCCTTGAAGAGGTCCTTCATATCCCTTGTAAGTTGTATTCCTAGGTATTTTATTCTCTTTATAGCAATTGTGAATGGAAGTTCATTCCTGATTTGGCTCTCTGTTTGTCTGTTACTGGTGTATAAGAATGCTTGTGATTTTTGCACATTAATTTTGTATCCTGAGACTTTGCTGAAGTTGCTTATCAGCTTAAGGAGATTTTGGGCTGAGACAATGGGGTTTTCTAAATATACAATCATGTCGTCTGCAAAGAGGGACAATTTGACTTCTTCTTTTCCTAACTGAATACCCTTGATTTCTTTCTCTTGCCTGATTGCCATAGCCAGAACTTCCAACACTATGTTGAATAGGAGTGGTGAGAGAGGGTATCCCTGTCTTGTGCCAGTTTTCAAAGGGAATTTTTCCAGTTTTTGCCCATTCAGTGTGATATTGGCTGTGGGTTTGTCATAAATCGCTCTTATTATTTTGAGGTACGTTCCATCAATACCGAATTTATTGATCGTTTTTAGCATGAAGGGCTGTTGAATTTTGTCAAAAGCCTTTTCTGCATCTATTGAGATAATCATGTGGTTCTTGTCTTTGGTTCTGTTTATATGCTGGATTATGTTTATTGATTTGCGAATGTTGAACCAGCCTTGCATCCCAGGGATGAAGCCCACTTGATCATGGTGGATAAGCTTTTTGAAGTGTTGCTGAATCCGGTTTGCCAGTATTTTATTGAGGATTTTTGCATGAATGTTCATCAGGGATATTGGTCTAAAATTCTCTTTTTTTGTTGTGTCTCTGCCAGGCTTTGGTATCAGGATGATGTTGGCCTCATAAAATGAGTTAGGGAGGATTCCCTCTTTTTCTATTGATTGGAATAGTTTCAGAAGGAATGGTACCAACTCCTCCTTGTACCTCTGGTAGAATTCAGCTGTGAATCCATCTGGTCCTGGACTTTTTTTGGTTGGTAGGCTATTAATTGTTGCCTCAATTTCAGAGCCTGCTATTGGTCTATTCAGGGATTCAACTTCTTCCTGGTTTAGTCTTGGAAGAGTGTGAGTGTCCAGGAAATTATCCATTTCTTCTAGATTTTCCAGTTTATTTGCGTAGAGGTGTTTATAGTATTCTCTGATGGTAGTTTGTATTTCTGTGGGGTCGGTGGTGATATCCCCTTTATCATTTTTAATTGCGTCGATTTGATTCTTCTCTCTTTTCTTCTTTATTAGTCTGGCTAGTGGGCTGTCAATTTTGTTGATCTTTTCAAAAAACCAACTCCTGGATTCATTGATTTTTTTGGAGGGTGTTTTGTGTCTCTATCTCCTTCAGTTCTGCTCTGATCTTAGTTATTTCTTGCCTTCTGCTAGCTTTCGAATGTGTTTGCTCTTGCTTCGCTAGTTCTTTTAATTGCGATGTTAGAGTGTCAATTTTAGATCTTTCCTGCTTTCTCTTGTGGGCATTTAGTGCTATAAATTTCCCTCTACACACTGCTTTAAATGTGTCCCAGAGATTCTGGTATGTTGTATCTTTGTTGTCATTGGTTTCAAAGAACATCTTTATTTCTGCCTTCATTTCGTTATGTACCCAGTAGTCATTCAGGAGCAGGTTGTTCAGTTTCCATGTAGTTGAGCGGTTTTGATTGAGTTTCTTAGTCCTGAGTTCTAGTTTGATTGCACTGTGGTCTGAGAGACAGTTTGTTATAATTTCTGTTCTTGTACATTTGCTGAGGAGTGCTTTACTTCCAATTATGTGGTCAATTTTGGAGTAAGTATGATGTGGTGCTGAGAAGAATGTATATTCTGTTGATTTGGGGTGGAGAGTTCTATAGATGTCTATTAGGTCTGCTTGCTGCAGAGATGAGTTCAATTCCTGGATATCCTTGTTAACTTTCTGTCTCGTTGATCTGTCTAATGTTGACAGTGGAGTGTTGAAGTCTCCCATTATTATTGTATGGGAGTCTAAGTCTCTTTGTAAGTCTCTAAGGACTTGCTTTATGAATCTGTGTGCTCCTGTATTGGGTGCATATATATTTAGGATAGTTAGCTCTTCCTGTTGAATTGATCCCTTTACCATTATGTAATGGCCTTCTTTGTCTCTTTTGATCTTTGATAGTTTAAAGTCTGTTTTATCAGAGACTAATATTGCAACCCCTGCTTTTTTTTGTTCTCCATTTGCTTGGTAAATCTTCCTCCATCCCTTTATTTTGAGTCTATGTATGTCTCTGCGTGTGAGATGGGTCTCCTGAATACAGCAGACTGATGGGTCTTGACTCTTTATCCAGTTTGCCAGTCTGTGTCTTTTAATTGGAGCATTTAGTCCATTTACATTTAAGGTTAATATTGTTATGTGTGAACTTGATCCTGCCATTATGATATTAACTGGTTATTTTGCTCATTAGTTGATGCAGTTTCTTCCTAACCTCAATGGTCTTTACATTTTGGCATGTTTTTGCAATGGCTGGTACCGGTTGTTCCTTTCCATGTTTAGTGCTTCCTTCAGGGTCTCTTGTAAGGCAGGCCTAGTGGTGACAAAATCTCTAAGCATTTGCTTATCCGTAAAGGATTTTATTTCTCCTTCACTTATGAAACTTAGATTGGCTGGATATGAAATTCTGGGTTGAAAATTCTTTTCTTTAAGAACGTTGAATATTGGCCCCCACTCTCTTCTGGCTTGTAGAGTTTCTGCTGAGAGATCTGCTGTTAGTCTGATGGGCTTCCCTTTGTGGGTAACCCGACCTTTCTCTCTGGCTGCCCTTAAGATTTTTTCCTTCATTTCAACTTTGGTGAATCTGGCAATTATGTGTCTTGGAGTTGCTCTTCTCGAGGAGTATCTTTGTGGCGTTCTCTGTATTTCCTGGATTTGAATGTTGGCCTGCCCTACTAGGTTGGGGAAGTTCTCCTGGATGATATCCTGAAGAGTGTTTTCCAACTTGGTTCCATTTTCCCCCTCACTTTCGGGCACCCCAATCAGACGTAGATTTGGTCTTTTTACATAATCCCATACTTCTTGCAGGCTTTGTTCATTTCTTTTTCTTCTTTTTTCTTTTGGTTTCTCTTCTCGCTTCATTTCATTCATTTGCTCCTCAATCGCTGATACTCTTTCTTCCAGTTGATCGAGTCGGTTACTGAAGCTTGTGCATTTGTCATGTATTTCTCGTGTCATGGTTTTCATCTCTTTCATTTCGTTTATGACCTTCTCTGCATTAATTACTCTAGCCATCAATTCTTCCACTTTTTTTTCAAGATTTTTAGTTTCTTTGCGCTGGGTACGTAATTCCTCCTTTAGCTCTGAGAAATTTGATGGACTGAAGCCTTCTTCTCTCATCTCGTCAAAGTCATTCTCCGTCCAGCTTTGATCCGTTGCTGGCGATGAGCTGCGCTCCTTTGCCGGGGGAGATGTGCTCTTATTTTTTGAATTTCCAGCTTTTCTGCCCCGCTTTTTCCCCATCTTTGTGGTTTTATCTGCCTCTGGTCTTTGATGATGGTGATGTACTGATGGGGTTTTGGTGTAGGTGTCCTTCCTGTTTGATAGTTTTCCTTCTAACAGTCAGGACCCTCAGCTGTAGGTCTGTTGGAGATTGCTTGAGGTCCACTCCAGACCCTGTTTGCCTGGGTATCAGCAGCAGAGGCTGCAGACGATAGAATATTTCTGAACAGCGAGTGTACCTGTCTGATTCTTGCTTTGGAAGCTTCCTCTCAGGGGTGTACTCCTCCCTGTGAGGTGTGGGGTGTCAGACTCCCCCTAGTGGGGGATGTCTCCCAGTTAGGCTACTCAGGGGTCAGGGACCCACTTGAGCAGGGAGTCTGTCCCTTCTCAGATCTCAACCTCCGTGTTGGGAGATCCACTGCTCTCTTCAAAGCTGTCAGACAGAGTCGTTTGCGTCTGCAGAGGTGTCTGCTGCGTTTGTTTAGTTTACTGTGCCCTGTCCCCAGCGGTGGAGTCTACAGAGACAGGCAGGTTTCCTTGAGCTGCTGTGAGCTCCACCCAGTTCGAGCTTCCCAGCAGCTTTGTTTACCTACTTAACCCTCAGCAATGGCGGGCGCCCCTCCCCCAGCCTCGCTGCTGCCTTGCCGGTAGATCACAGACTGCTGCGCTAGCAATGAGGGAGGCTCCGTGGGTGTGGGACCCTCCCGGCCAGGTGTGGGATATGATCTCCTGGTGTGCCTGTTTGCTTAAAGCGCAGTATTGGGGTGGGAGTTACCCGATTTTCCAGGTGTTGTGTGTCTCAGTTCCCCTGGCTAGGAAAAGGGACTCCCTTCCCCCTTGCGCTTCCCAGGTGAGGCAATGCCTCGCCCTGCTTCAGCTCTGTCTGGTCGGGCTGCAGCAGCTGACCAGCACCGATCGTCCGGCACTCCCCAGTGAGATGAACCCAGTACCTCAGTTGAAAATGCAGAAATCACCGGTCTTCTGTGTTGCTCGCGCTGGGAGTTGGAGACTGGAGCTGCTCCTATTCGGCCATCTTGCTCCGCCCCCCTACAAAAAAAATCTCTTTTATGGCTTTCTCACTTCTCTCAGACTTCATAGAATTGAAAAGAGTTAAAAAAAAAAAAAAAGAATTGAAAAAGAGTTAAAGTCCTTGCTCTGGATTAGGCTTTGCCTTAAGGGAATGTTGTAGTTAGTTTGATCTTCTGTCCAGATCAGTAAAACTTTCTTCATATCAGTAATAAGGATGTTTTGCATTCTTATTATTTGTGTGTTTACCGCAGTGGCACTTTTAATTTTCTTCAGAATGTTTTCTGTTCATTCCCAAATTCACTAGCTGTTTGGTGACATCTAGACACCTAGCTTTTGGCATATGTTGGTTTTCAACATGCCTTCCTCACTAAGCTGAATCATTTCTAGCTTTTGATTTAAAGTGTAAGTCATGTGACTCTTCCTTTCACCTGAACACTTACATGCCATTGTAGGATTATTAATTGGCTTAATTTCAATATGATTGTATCTCAGGAAATAGGAAGGTCCAAAGAGGACGAGAGGGATGAGGGAACAGTCAACCAGTAGAGGAGTCAAAACACACTCTACCTTTATGGATTAAATTTGCTGTCTCATATGGATGCATTTCTTAGTACCCCAAAACAATTAAATAGCAATTTCAAAGATTACAGACCACAGATCATTATAACAGATATAACAATTAAAATGACTGAAATAATATGTTGAGAATTACCAAAATGTGACACAGAAACACAAAGTGAGCCCACACTATTGGAAAAAAATGGCACCAAAGACTTACTAGATGCATTTTATCCACAAACCTCAATTTGTAAAAAAGCATATCTGTATAGCACAGTAAAGTGAATTGCAATCAAATCAGGTATGCCAGTATATATTAATGTAAATGTAACAGCCAATGTCATTTATTTCATTTTGAAGTATTTTTTCAAATAGTTGACAAAACCCATGCTGCACTATTGATATAGACTGACTGGGAAAGACCAAAAATGAGCTACACGGTGTTTGCAAAGGTACAGAGATAAAATAAAGCACGAATGTGTTAGGGATAGAGTCAAGTAGTAATATAAATATATTTAGGCTGTTGGTTGTGGAAACATCTGATGAAGATTATTACAACTCACCTTGAAAATCAAGAATATTCAATTCTTTTTTCTGAACAGTGAGTCTCAATGGTTGGTAAAAAATATTTAGTAAACCATTATGTAAACAGATGTACTGTGATCCTGGCTTTGTTTCATTTAGAGAATACAGGCAAAGTAGTCTTGGCATAACCGTTAAAAATCAGAAAATAATCTCCACTTGTCAAGGGTGGGGCCAGGTGCAGATAATTGAATTATGGCGGGGGGGTTTCCCCAATACTGTTCTCATGGTAGTGAATAAATTTCTTGAGATCTGATGGTTTTATAAATGGGAGTTCCCCTGCACAAGCTCTCTTGCCTGCTACCACGTAAGACATGCCTTTGCTTCTCCTTTACCTTCCACCATGCTTGTGAGGCCTCCCCAGCCATGTGGAACTGTGAGACCATTAAATCTCTTTCTTTTGTAAATTACCCAGTCTCTAGTGTGTCTTTATTAGCAGTGTGAGAACAGACTAATACAACTATTATACCTGTCTGTCGCTTTTTGTCAGCATCACTCTCTGAACTACATAGACATATGAAACTTTGCTCTGTCATACAAATTATGGTAAAGTGGTGTTAGAGTAGCCATCAGTTTTCACTTACATTCACATTTCTGTAGATGCACATAATAGATTTACAGTAAAATTTATTTTCTTTTTTTATCTCTCTTTGTATGGGATTTAATAAAATATAAGTTTTGTAAGTCTTCTGCTTATGTGTTCATTGCATATGCTGATTATTGGAGACCAGTATAAAAAATTCCCACATAGCATTTAAGTTCCTTAATAACACAAAATATCAATATAGCAATCCTGAGAACAGTATGGATAATAAACAGTTTATGACCTTTATGTTTGTACTTAAGACAAGCCAAACTTTGCAGTTATGTAGGTTGCATGTTTTTAGTAAGAAAGCTGAACATGAAGTATCAGTACATACTTTGCTGAGAATTAGCATATGCTTATTTTTTCGTTTGTGTTCACACAAAAACAATAGAAGAACACTTGTTCATGAGTGCCTGGATTAAAGAAAGAAATGTTTGGAGTCCTTAACTTCTTCCCCAAGATAAATATTTAAAGAAATTAGAACATTTTCTCCCCTTAGAACAATCATAAATTTCTTCCTATAATAGATTCATTGTAGATTCTGAAAATCAAGATGAATCTGCCCAGAAACCCAAGCCCATTCTGTCTCACCTCCAGGACTCAAGACTGTTCAAATCATTAAATAATTTCACATTTGACAGAAGGCATAGACAATGTGGAAAAAGTCAAATAGTATTAGCTATTATGATTTATGAAGATTAAATAAATATAGACCTACATAGAACTTAAGGGCCTTTTTCCCTGAGAGGAGAAGAAATAGTACAACATTTAAACATGTTATTTATGTAACTTTGGTAACTATTATTTAATTTTTTATATACTATATATATAATTTTGAAGCTATGCAATGCATATCTTAAATCAATAAACAGATATATATTATCTACTGCCTAAAGAACTGTGTGATAGGCATTACGGGATAGTCCATGTGGTAGATAGAATTCTAAGACAGTTCTCAAGATTCATGCCCCCCTGGTATGTGTATCTCATATCATCCTTTTCCCTGAATGTGAGCAGAAGATATGGATATGATGCAATATCACTACAGGGATTTTTCAGGTATAATGATGTTAAAAATAAGTTGAATTTATTTAATCAAAGTCAATTTACTGTGTCAACAGGAAAAGAGAAATTAACAGAGAGAAATGGAAAGGAGATGGCAATGTTGCTATTGGCATAGAAATAGCACAAGCTATTCCAAGCCTAGGAAATTCAAAGGGAGATAAAAGGGCAGCTCATGGAGAAGAAAATACAGTGGTCCTCACTGGGCCTTCATGGGCTTTGGGAACACCAGCAGCAGGTTTAGTTTAGGAATTTTCTGAGAGTGACTCTAGAGATAGGACAAAAGTCTGTGCACATTGATTTTGATTGAAAAGCTCATTAAGTCCTTCCTTACCCCCCTTGATATCTTCATCAGATGCTTCCACAACGAACAGCCTAAATATATTTATATTACTACTTGACTCTGTCCCTAACACATTCGTGCTTTATTTTATCTCTGTACCTTTGCAAACACTGTTTAGCTCATTTTTAGTCTTTCCCAGTCAGTCTGAATTAACCTCTTCATCTGTATTTATAAGAAGTTTCCATCAGACACAGTGAATCTCTTTGTCATAGCACTGAGCCACTGCTTTGTGATTATCTATTACCTTAACTGTCTCACTTTACTATGGACTCGCTGAATTTATGTAACAGGTCTTTAATCTCTGTACCTTTAGTTTATCAGACATTGTCTGACACATATTAAGTGAATACTGCTTTTTTTTTTTTTTTAAATGGAGTCTCGCCCTGCCACCCAGGCTGGAGTGCAATGGCACAGTCTCAGCTCACTGCAACCTCTGCCTCCCAGGTTCAAGCGATTCTCCTGCCTCAGCTTCCTGAGTACCTGGGATTACAGGCGCGTGCCACCATACCCGGCCGATTTTTTGTATCTTTAGCAGAGACGTGTTTTCACCATGTTGGCCAGACTGGTCTCAAACTCCTGACCTCGTGATCCACCTGCCTTGGCCTCTCAAAGTGTTGGGATTACAGGCATGAGCCACCATGCCCCGCCTAAGTGAATACTGCTTTCATGAGTGAATTGATATAAAACACATGCTTCCCAGTCCCAGTAACCACAAACATCAGTTTTGAAAAATAATTTGAATAGTTACACAGTCTTCATTCTATCAGCTTCACTTTGTTAGGGTTAAAAGACACAGATATTTTATGAAGACCTCTAAAACAGCTGGTGGTGCAATTCAATGGAGGTCTTGGGAAAAAGAAAGTCAGAACCACACAGAAGTGCCGCAATTGGAAGTAGGGTCAATATGGGGTGACTAGACAAAATGAGGATAAAGGAAATTGCCGCAAAGGCTAGAGTAAGAGATTTGCCAAAAATTGTGCATATGGAATTTTTTTGTCTAATTTTGCTATTTCTCTAGTACACAAATGTCAAGCATAAAGCGCTATGAATGGTGCATGGAAACATCAGCAGATCTTTCTATTTAAATGTAATCCTGCTGCTAGAACAGACTTTATTTTGATATATGACAATACCTTCTGATCTTTTTTCCCTTGTTCTTCATTATGGAGTACATTTCTAGAATAATAGGATGTCTCTCTTTTAGTAGCACATCTGTTTCTGTTCCATCGTCTTCACTTGAAATCATAATTTCCTCTTTGGGAATGTACAATTGGTGGCAAGTAGAGATGATTATGATGTAATAAACAGAAATGATGACTTCAGGTGGGTAATAATAGTTAAGAAACCACAGATTTTGCTTCCAAGTAAATTCTCCCGCTGATTAAAATGAGAAAAAAGGAAACCAAAGTATGTGTAATGCCTGTGCAGAATGGCCTTAGAATTGAATGACTAGTCAATCAGATCTTCTCTCATTTGAGGTTGCCTATTTCTTATGGTTTGTGTCACAGCTGTTGTGACTAAATACATTTATTTTATATATATATGTGTGTGTGTATATATATATATATGTGTGTGTGTGTATATATATATATTTTTAAATCACCTCCAGGTTGTTATTACCTTGTGTGAAGAGTATAAACTTTCTTTGGAATTGACTTCGATTGACTTTTGGCTGAAAGACTTTGTTTTGTGACTTTAGGCATACTACTTAGTTATTTTGAGCTTCAATGCCTTCCTCAGTAAAACTTCAAAAAAATAAATCTTCTTTGTTCTTAAATTTTAGATAATATTTTTTAAATACTTATCAGAGTGTCTGGCCCGTGAAAGTGTTCAATATATGGCAGTTACGATAGTTCTTCTGTGAAAAATCATCCCGATCGTCATATGTTAGCTGTCTTTAGTATTTAGTATTCAGTAACATCTTTTCCAGTGTTGGTTTCAGGCCCCACAGCTCCAATTCCACATTTTCCCTTTCAGCTCAGGTAATCTCACTTCCGTTTTCCTACCTGCTTATATTCATCTGACCAAAGATTGGCTTCTGCCCAACTGAATTTCCACAAAACAGCATTTTAAACACTTAAAATACTGATAGATTCCTCTTAAATAAAAAAAGAATTCTTATGGAGCCCTAGTATAGACTTCAATTATGTTTATTATTATGATTCTTCTTCCTCGTTTTTTCTTTTCTTTCTTTTTTTTTTTTTTTTTGAGTCAGAGTCTTACTCTGTGGCCCATGCTGGAGTGCAGTGGTGCAATCACAGCTCACTGCAACCTCCGCCTCTGGGGCTCAAGCGATTCTCGTGCCTCAGCCTCCTGAGTAGCTGGGGCTACAGGCTCGTGCCACCACGCCTAGCTAATTTTTTGTATTTTAGTAGAGATGGGGTTTCTCCATGTTGCCCAGGGTGGTCTTCAACTCCTGAGTTCAGGAGATCCACCCGCCTCAGCCTCCCAAAGTGCTGGGATTACAGGAAGGAAAGAAAGGCCACTGCGCCCGGCCTACTATGCTTCTTAAATAAATAAATACACATACTAAATTAAGTATAGATTCTTTTGCTTAAAAATTCTTTATATTTGTAAATAACAACAAAATTAACAAATTAATGACAGAAATCTACCAAATTAGAAAAAGAAAACTAAATGTAAACATTATCTTGAGACTTCTAAAACCCACACATTAATTTTAGCTCTGTGTGTGTGTGTGTGTGCAGGCGTGCATCTGTGTGCTTCACTTGCTTTAATCTTAGGAAAATGTAATTATAACATGTATACTCTTTTGTGACTGGCTTCTTTTCCTGATCATTATGTTGTGATATCTACTCATTTGTCTCTAGGATGAATAAATTCTTACCATTTTGCCTTCTCTTGTGTTATTACCTCGATAATTAATTTCTCAGAAATTGACATATTATTGGTCTTTTTGGTGGATATTGTAAGATACCATGGGCTTGCCCTTCAGGAATGATGGACTTTTTCTCCCAGCTACTGATAGTGCTGTCAGCAGAACGCCCTAGCTGATATTCCCCTTGAGTACTGCCTAGCTGAAGAAAGCTGCATGCTCTTTTATTGGAGGGGTTTGGATAGAATGACCCAAGCAGCCCAATTCTCCCTCTGCCTACTCCTGCTTCCTTCCTTCCCAAGAATATTCCCCAATAGACTTAGTGCATGCCAAACTCATTCTTAGAGTCCGCTTCCTTCAGAATTCACAGTGTGATAGCCATGATCAGGTAACCCAAGGCAGTCAGAGAAATTCTTCTGGTTTCCATGCATTTAGATGCTTCCATATTATCTAGTTATCTAAATTAATTAACCTATAAAAATTAAAGAGAAGTCATCTCTCAATAAGATAAATAGAGCATTAAGCTGATTGGTTGCAAATACTGATAGAAATTTACTCTAGGCAAAGATAGAAGAGGCAGGACATAATTGACAATTTTTCTTTCTGGAAAAAGGAGAAAGAGTCTTGTCTCCACTTTTGGTAGACCTGGACTCAACTATTTGCAGCTTTAATGCTAGCCCCTGTACATACTATATCTGAAATTATGTAAAATATCCATTTTAATACACTGTAAATAATGATTTGAGATAACATATTTGTGTAACTATACACATAGACACATTTCTTAAATCTAGAAAACCACAAACAAAAATAACTTTTTTTTCTAAGTAAAGATGTTTACTATATATGCTAATTTCAGTCTTCCTCTAGGACTAAAAGATTTGTTTATACTTAAACAGCATTTATACTCATTTATACTAACTTCAAAAAGTAAAGGCACTGTCAAAAAATGAAGTATGTATTGATTTTAAAACCACCAAGTATACCAAATCAGAAAGAATCTAGTGACAAAATATTGCTGTATTTGGATGCATCATTAACCCCTAAATGTATTGAATGTAAAGTATACAGAGAATGGAAGAATAACTATAAAGTATCCAGAACACTGCCTAGAAGAGAGTAAATATCCAATCAACCAGTAGTTTTATTTCTCCATTTCTACTGTTTATCATACTGTTACACAAATAAACATGTATATAAGCAAACACACATGCACACTTATACATATATACGTATACACATACACACAACACACACACATCCTAGTCTTTTCAGGCTTTTGTGACCCTTGACTATTACTGCACTTAACCATTTTATTTTGTATTTAATATAATAATTTATAAACAAAAATAATATGTCTCATAATTCAGTTAATATCATCAAACAAACTTATGGTGATATTTTTGCACCATTATTATAAAAACTAAAGAATTAGACCAACATAGTTTATGACAGAAATAATAGTCAAATTCTTGCTTTTTTCTATTAAAAACCTGGATATATTTCCTAATCAAGTCTAGCATACAAAATTACATCAATAGAAGAATCAAAATTTATTGTGTTATTTACCATGATTGTGGTTCTCAACAGACTCTTTGTTTTCAGAATATTTTACTGAATTTCCATTATTTCTTATAAATATCTAGCCTCACAATTTCCACAGATTTGAAAGGAAGGTGACCAATACCAAATTGATTCTCACCGTTTTGCCTGGTTTAATAGTATTGTGTAGATGAGATTAATATTAACATATAATAATACATAAAGTTAGTTCACAGGATGTGTTTAAATTGGCCCATACAGCTATAAGTGATGGGTTAAAAATAAAGTTAAGAATTATCTTCTAATTGTAGAATAAAGTGATGACATTTAGTTTCTGTAGATTCCTTCAATAAAGGGTTGCATTGTTCTGTTGCATTCAGAGAGGGTTTAGAATCCAGAAATTAATGATTTTTCTTGGAATGACTTCAGACACAAAATGCACAGTTCACCCAGCACCCACACCATTTTACTGAAGGATAGTTTTCTGACTCTTCTTTCTTTGAGCCTCTTCTACATCACAAAGCTTCAGCCATCCCATAAAGAAAGAACTCAAGCATCTGCCTCAAGAATTTTTGTCAGCTTCCACATAAATTTAATTCAAGTCCATATCAAATTAGTATTTATAAAACTTTTTTCCTCTGTTTGGTGAAAACCGCTTTTTAAAAAAACACTTTTGGGAAAATATAGATGTTTAAGCAAATGTAGACACACAGTGTATTAGAATTCAATACAAAATCTAGCCGAGAGACAAGAGCCAGCTGGCTCCCTGATGGTCCCAAACGCAGCAGGAAAGATCCACTCCTCCATGCAATTCCCACTGTCAGTTCCTCTCACGTAAAGAAGCAGCTCGTTTTATTGAGTTACATTTTGGAACTCTAATTAGACCATTTAACTAGTGGGAAAGACAATTGTGCATTAAAAGGGCATGCACATAGACACAGATGTCATCCTTTCCAGTGTATTCTCCCTCTCTCTTTCCTCTGGTTTCCCGGATGTCAAAGCAGGAAGCCATTCTGGGGCCTTCTCTGAGGGAAGTTTTAGATAGTTCTGGAGCTGCTTTTTGGCTTTTCTGCTTATGTTGCAACATCAGTAGGACAGCTTAGATCATCTGTCTTGAAATGTTTCAGTTTCTCACAGTGTACTATGGCTCAGTAATCAATTAGCTTCTAAAAGTCAGCCTATAGGAAAATTTAGACACAAGCAGAGGGAAATACCTTTGAAGGCTATGGGTTAAATCACTTTTCCAGAATGCTGTGCATTGTAGTTATGGGCACAAGCCCAGCTAACAATACAATCAGCCTTTAACTTCCCTTTGTCAGTGTGCTTGTTTACACATTTTCCTTAGGATCTTCAGTGGAAGGTATGAATCCATTTTGGGCAGAATTTAGGGTCCTACATCTTCAGATTATAACAGAGTATTAATATAATTACTGAATGTCCAAAATTATATTACACTTGTCAAAAAAAATAACTCATAGGAACAGGAGATTCTCATGGCAATTTTTAGGGCAATGTAGTTAGTATCTGGGATGATGCTTCTGTCTTTGTCTTCTACTCTCATGGCAGTTTGAAATCCATTTGTTTCATAAAGTACAATAAGAAGATGAAAGAAGACATCCTCACCTGTATTGAACAGTGTTAAACCACTGAAATCTGGAATCTGTTTATTGCAATAACTAGTGTTAATCACTTTAATTAATGCATTCCTGGGAGGAAATCCTTCATAAGTGCTTTCACATAGGAAGAGCTAAATAACCTTCATCTCTTACTTCTCATTTCTTCTCCAACGTTATACACACCCTTATGAGAGACGTTTAAAGTTTCACATACTTCAATCCTTCATTCAATCTCTGCTCCATTTCTACAATTTTTACAACAAAAAGTTTGCTAATTTGGCATTATCTTCCATATATTTTTTGAAGTGAACTAACGTATCTCTGGCCATGGCCTTCATCCAAATGTAACTGTATCTATTACCCTACTATCAAGTATTATTTTAGGCATATGATTAAATATGTGTGCAGTGTTCATATATGGTATGTTCATATAATGTATATGTATACATATTATGTATATATATTGCTCTAAGCAGTAACTTCAGTAAAATTTGTCATGGAATAGAGATAGATATTTCTACATTGATCTTTAGAGATAATACTGTTTTCTTCATGATTGTACTTTAAAATATTTGTCAATGACAATACTGAATAAAACTTAGGCTTGGACAACTGGGTTGAAATTTGTTGACAATTTGCTGAATTGCTCAGACTTTCCATCTGTAAAATGGAAAGGATATTTGCTCAGATACTTCACTGGGCAATCATTCAATCATTCATTCACTCAACGACTATATTTATTGAGTGTATATTATGTGACATTATTATTCTAAAGTAGTTATTCAGTAAGTAAAAGGAGGAAAAGACTGCTTTCAAAAGGCATAAGTATCTGCGAAGGCATTTTGAAAGGTGTTTAACTCTACTTAAATATAAATACATATCATTTTGAAAGTTATGAGGAAATTCACATTGCTTGATTTAGAAACTATACTCCTAGGGTATTTTTCCAAGGACATTTAGGAGAAGGAAAAAGAACATGGACAACTATTTATTGAACTCTTACCATATTCTAGTTAGTGCTTCCCAATAAAACATTCTGTAATGTTGTAAATGTTCTTTACCTGCTGTAGAATATGGTAGGCACATATGACTATTGAGTATTTGAAATGTAGTATGCAACTAGGATTTAAATATTTAATTTTATTTAATTTTAATTAATTCAAACTTAATTTAAGTAGCCATGTATGGCTAGTGACTATCATATTGGACTGCACAGTGAGACACATACTAAGCAATTTACAGAAATTACATTTCTTAATTATTATTATGATCTTTCTATTAATTTTATTCTACAGATATGAAAACCGTAGCTTGGGGAAATTAAATAACCTGCAAAGGTCACCAACTTTGAAAGTGGTGTATTGAAATTTGAGGCCAGGTAGTGTGATACTGTAGCTTGTGTTCTGCTAGGCTACTTCTTTATGCATATTGACTTCCAATGATAGGAAAATTGTTGCATATACTTGGGCCTAACATGAGATAAAAACCTGTGAAACTACTGAGTGAAAATTGTTACAACAATTTACAGAAGGAAATGCCTTATGACAAATGAAAATGGAAGAATGCAAAAGAATATAGACTTTAAAAGTATAATTATATGCAAATAATATGAGCAAGTTGATAGTAATATACAAATTTGAACACACATTCTTTTTCAGTGATAAAATTATGGATAAATTTCAAGAGTCTTTAGTGTTGTCTTTTACTAGGTTTAATTTTGTTTTTGTTGATTGTTCTTTGGATTAAGTATAACAATGATATATGTGGAAGATGGTGGAGAAGTTCCTTTAACTGTTCTTCAAATGAGGACAGTCATAAAACAGAATGAGAGTTTATAAACATTGTTGCATGGCTACCCTGCTACCCTATAGCTTTCACTCTTTTTCTTGCTAACAGGTCCCAAATTTTTTTACAAAAAGAAAACACCCAATTTCATAGAATTAAAACATAGGATGAAACATCCTTTATCTAAGCTACTTATGACTATTTCATTCTTCTTTGCCATCTCCGCACTTTTTCAGCCTCCCTTGCAGCCACAGATGACCATATTATGTGATTTTTAGCTAAGTAGAGATAAAGAGAGGTTACTTGAGAAATCTGAAAAGGAATTTACTCTTTATCAAAGGAACGCCCCTTTTCTATTTGCCTTCACTTTTTGTTTGAAATATGATATTGTGGTGTCCTCTACAAAAGAGGGTAGCTCCTATTTTGTACCCATGAGCGGAGAACTAGAGGTAAGCAAAAATGCCCACAATCCTGACATAATTGAGATGATTCTTTTAGAGGAGTACTTTCATAACTCATATGTGGTTTAAATTTTTTCTTTTTTAAAGTCACTTTATGTTCTATTACCTAGAACGTAAAACTTTCCTAATGCGTTTAAAGCCCCTTGCGTCACAAACTGTGGGTTTCCATTGTGTAGAAGATGCAAAAAGTTGGGAGACTTGGGTTTTGGCTCACCTCCACAGTAAAGGTAAAGGCTTTCCATGAATCTCTGTAAAATACAGAGCCTCCATGTACTCCATCAGATTACGACTGAAAAGACCTGCTAACCAGCATAGTTGAAATCTATAAAGCAACAGGACTCCAAAGATCCATAAATGTATATTTTTAAATTCTGCTTCATTAACATGAATATATTAAAGTTACTGAAGTCTTTCTACAGATGATATTTGGTCTGGCATTTCTGTAAGTAGAAGAGATTATCTTTTGCTTACAATTTGTCACTTCGTACTGGCCTGTAGATCACAGCACTTTAGAAGCTTAACCCTTTTAAGTTAGGCTTTCTTCCAGCATTTACAAAAGTCCTTTCAGCAGACTGACAAAAATAGCAGCAGCAGTGAAGCAATTAGATGTAATCCCAAACATCTGCAGTTCAAACCAGATCCTTAAATGCTTTTTCCTATTTTAGTTACACACCGATTCAAAATTCTCATTTAAGGTCCCAACAAACTGAAAAGAGTAGAAAATCTTTCAAATAATATACATTTAAATTCAGCTCTAAATACTGCCATCCAATTCTCATGGCAAGTATTGGCCATCAATATTGGTGAAACTTAGTGCAATAAAGTTATTTTGTGCCTGATTCACTGGCACAAAATAACTATGATTTGGTTTTCTGTTTAATTTAGGAAACATTTTACAATGACTTGTTAGTCCTAGGTGTTCTCGAAAGTTGGACATAAAGATAAATATGGTACAATCCCTTCCCTCAAATATCATAGTCTAAGGATAGTTTACAATCTTTTTTGATCCTACTTATACTATTCTGTCACGGATACATAACACTGCAGACTGTAGTATAAGGTCTATGATTAAATACTGGGGGAGGGAGGTGCTACATACTTTAGACCTATGGTAAAACATGTTTTCACTGCTTGTACTATTAAACAAATGAACAACCCATAAAAGTTAGTTAACTTTCAAAGTGGAAAGTGGACAATTTTCTCACCTAAGTCAGTAGACTATAGATCTAAATTAATTACAATAATAATGAGAAGACAGCTTAAGTGTTGTTACATTACACAATGTGTTGGAATTTTACAAGTATCTATAATGCCATTTTCTTTCGCTAAATAGCCATAGTATCTTGCCTCTGCCTGATCAAATAAAACAGTTTTTGATTGACAGCTAACTTTCTTCAAATAGCTTTTTTTTAAGAATGGAAGCTATGTTACACTAGTTGTGTTTGGTACTGATTTCTAGAATATTGGTCTCTTGAGGATCTTTCCTGAGATAGTTTTAAAGAGGTTACACATGTGCATAATCTCTCTCTCTCTCTCTTTCAGTCTCCCCAACCCCCATCAAAAAGAGAAAGAAAGAAAGGAAAGAAAGAAAGAAAGAAAGAAAGAAAGAAAGAAAGAAAGAAAGAAAGAAAGAGAGAGAGAGAAAGAGAGAGAGAAGGAAGGAAGGAGAAAGAAAGAAAAAGAAAGAAAGAAAGAAAGAAAAAAAAAGAAAGAAAGAAGAAAGAGAAAGAAAGAAAGAGAAAGAAAGAAAGAAAGAAAGAAAGAAGGAAGGAAGGAAGGAAGGAAGGAAGGAAGGAAGGAAGGAAGGAAGGGAGAGAGAGAAAGAAAGAAAGCTACAATCCTGTGTTTCACAAAGGTTAATAACAACTCTAAAATAGAGATTTCAGGCTGGGTGCAGTGGCTCAAGCCTGAAATCCCAGCACTTTGGGAGGCTGAGGCGGGCAAATCACTTGAGGCCAGGAGTTCAAGCCAGTCTGGCCAAAACAGCAAAATCCTGTCTCTACTAAAAATACAAATATATATATATATATATATATATATATATATATATATATATATATATATATATGCAGGGCTTGGTGGCGTATGCCTGTAATCCCAGTCAACTGGGAGGCTGAGGCACGAGTCATACTTATCATCACAAAAGTGACACTCCATCTTTTTTGCCATATAATCTACACTAACTGTGGAAGTGAACTCTCATATTTAATAGGTTAAAAGCAAGTCACAGGTCTCACCCATACTCAAGAGGTGGGGAATACCCAAAGCCATGCACATTGGTAAGTGGAAATTGCCGGGTGTCATCTCTAGATCTATCTGCCACAGAGTCTCCTTTTCTTTGGAGGGACGTTGAAATTCAAATAAAACACATATAGACAATAAAATTTTTTTAGTCAGTGAACTCTAAAATTTCTTTAGAGTTCATTATATCTTGCTGGCTCTTTAAACTTTAGAGGTAGTTGTTTACCTCTGAATTATAAAAAATATATTCACTTAATATAATCAAAACTTTATGTAGTTAGTGTGGAAATTGTGAATTACAGTGATTCATTCAACATTTATGAGCCCATCACCCAAATTAACAACCAAAATACTACCAAATTCCAGTGAAAATCATACGCTACTATTGCCTACTTATATCCCCTTACATTCCCTCAGAGGCAATTTCTATCTAAAATTTTACATTTGTTATTCCATAATTTATTTAAACAGCTTTACCCCATAAGCTCTTTCTAAATAGAATATTATTTATGCTTACTTATTTTTAAGCTTTACAAAAATTGTATCATATACATACCATATAGACATTCATACTCTCTTTGAATTAATTATTTTCACTCAACTAATTCCCAGCATTGTCAACCCCAGCTCTGTAACATAGACTGGGAGAAAAATCTTGTTCAGGAGTATCAGAGTCTCAAACAAGAAGTTTCTCATTAAATGTATTCTTACTAGCAAAAAGCAAAACATAACAAAATATCCATACAAGTACATAAACACAAAGCACAAAACAAGTAAACAAGAAACTACTGGATGCAACTCAAATGTCTATGTTTTTCTTTTATTTTATCTTTGCTATTTTCATGCTTGAATTTCCATTTTTTTCTTCCATAAAATGCATGCCACTATACCATATTGTATTAGCAAGAATTTAGGAAAGTAAAACAGATGTCAAATGTCTTCAATTACATATAGAATGTTCAAGAGAACACTTCAAGTTATGACACTGCAACTGACAGCCCTACGGACTAGGATTGCAAAACAAGGAAGAAAAAGCAAATTTCTGGATGGATGGTAAGATAATAGGTGCACTTACTTTTGGATGAAGGCCACAGCCAAAGATATGTTAGTTCACTTCAAAAAATATATGGAAGATAATGCCAAATTAGCAAACTTTTTGTGGTAAAAATTGTAGAAATGGAGCAGAGATTGAATGAAGGATTGAAATATGTGAAACTTTAAACGTCTCTCATAAGGGTGTGTATAACGTTGGAGAAGAAATGAGAAGTAAGAGATGAAGGTTATTTAGCTCTTCCTATGTGAAAGCACTTATGAAGGATTTCCTCCCAGGAATGCATTAATTAAAGTGATTAACACTAGTTATTGCAATAAACAGATTCCAGATTTCAGTGGTTTAACACTGTTCAATACAGGTGAGGATGTCTTCTTTCATCTTCTTATTGCACTTTATGAAACAAATGGATTTCAAGCTGCCATGAGAGTAGAAGACAAAGACAGAAGCATCACCCTAGATATTAACTGCATTATCCTAAAAATGAAACACATGACTTCAGACTCTTGGCCATATCTAATCACATAGCCCCAACCTAACTGTAAACATGTCTGGGGAATGAGTAGAAAGCATGCACATATTTGTTGAGCCTAAGTCATATTTCTAGAACCAGTATATTCCTTGTTCCTTTCTTTACATACAGTAAATACACTCAACCTCTCTCACACTGATTATAAGAAATGTACCACTCTGGTGGGGGATGTTGATATTGCTGGAGGCTGTGGGAAGTGGGAGAGGAGTGTGTCCATACCTTCTGTTCAGTCTTGTTCAAATCTAAAACTGATCTAAAAAATAAAGTCGATTGCAAAGAAACATTTATTTTAAAAAATCCCCTTACAAGGAGCCAATACAAAGTTCCACACAGACTCTGCATCCTCAAAGTCTACCATCTCTGGGTGTGGAGTGGCACTTTCTTCATCTTACTGGGGTAGCACATCATAGTCTTGAGATCATAGAATGACATTGCTCATTATCTTACCCTCCACACCAATGTGCAATGCTGCAATAGGATAACTACAACATGCACCCTTATTTTGTAAAGGGAAGAATAGGAGACATACAGCAGTTGCTGGAACATAAGTCTAAATCCCACTAGACAGACATAATTAACTCCAACTCTGAGGAATAGGAAGGTAATGCCTTGATTAGGCTCTGCTTCTGCTGAGAAGTTCTTATTTGTCCATTGTGCCCGAGCTCTGCCCTCCTCATTTTTCATTTTCTTTCTCAACCATCTCCTGCACTGGGCTTTGTAGGGTAGCTTATCTCTAGAATTTTGTGGCTTATTCTAGAGCCACAAAATTCTCAACTCACTTTCTGTTCTTAGAAACCGCAGTGGCTCGCGTCTGTAATCCTAGCACTTAGGGAGGCTGAGGTGGGTGGATCACGAGGTTAGGAGATTGAGACCATCCTGGCTAACATGGTGAAACCCCATCTCTACTAAAAATACAAAAAAGTAGCCGGGTATGGTGGCAGGTGCCTGTAGCCCCAGCTACACAGGAGGCTGAGGCAGGAGAATGGTGTGAACCCGGGAGGCAGAGCTTGCAGTGAGCCAAGATCCTGCCACTGCACTCCAGCCTGGGCGACAGAACAAGACTCCATCTCAAAAAAAAGAAAAAGAAGAAAAGAAAGAAAAGAAAGAGAAAGAAAGAAAGAAAAAGAAAGAAAGAAAGGAAGGAAGGAAGGAAGGAAGGAAGGAAGGAAGGAAGGAAGGAAGGAAGAAAGAAAGAAAGAAAGAAAGGAGGGAGGGAGGGAGGGAGGGAGGGAGGGAGGAAGGGTCCCAAAGCCATTTTAAAAATCTTAAAAAGCCAAAGAGAACCTGGGAAATCTAAATGAGCACATGTATATTTGTTGAACAAATGCTTCAGGTATATGGAATTTGTGGTCTAGGATAGAATGTGAAAATGTGAACAAATAGCTATAATACAAAGCATAATTAAATTAATGTCACAATTGAGAGCTACACACAGCATCAAGAGCATTCAAGGAAAAGGGGAAATCAATCCAAATGAAAGGATTGAGTGCAGTAGATTGGCTCATAATACTCTAACCTCACCTCCTATCTCTTATCTCCCGCCACAAATTCTGCACTAGAACAATCTCAGTTTCTCAGTTACTGCTGTTTGCAATTTTGCTTCCCTTTCTGTGCCTTTGCAGATGCTACTTCTGCTTAAAATTTTCTCTTCCATTGAGCACTTGATCAATTTTCATTAATGTTAAAAACTCATTCAGGTAAAAATTCCTCAATGAAATCATCTCTGACCAGGAGAGAGCTAGCTGTCCTCTCTTTTGTTCTTCCATGGAATTTTACTTGCTCTTGTTTTACCCCAAGAATTAAGCATGTCAAATGGCACATCAAGGGAGCTAACATATACCTTTGAACATTGCCCTCAGCCATTTATTCTTAGGCATATTTTGGCCTTATTTATTTTGTATGGTTATAATTATACTGTAAATACAGTTGCATAACCAAGCATCTTTTACAGTTAACCTTGATACGATAAGGCTTTCACTACATAATTCTAAAATATTATATCATATTCCAATGAGAGCTTGCACCAGTTGACTTGTCCGTATCTTTTTGGCTAAACACAGTTGTTTCCTATTTTTCATAAATAACAGACAAACATGTGTTTTGGGATCCCCTCGGGCGAGTAATCATGAATCTCATTGACTTATTTTATGTCATAAGTGGGATACTAAACCATTCCTTATTTTCTCACTAGCACTACTGGATAGAAATTTTCTTCTAGGTTACTAAATGACCTCTAGGAGTTGAGAATGTACTTGTCCCCAAGAATAAGCCATGTTATCTGTTTCAGTTATGAATATCTGCATAATAAACCATCTCAAAACTTAATGGCTAAAAATAATTTTATGATTTCTCTAAGGATTGGCTAAAGCCAGCTGGGTAGTTCTGCACCATGTGATGTCAGCTACAGCTGCATCATCTGGGATTTATTTGAGCTGGAACATCCAAAATGGCTTTCTCACATGGCTGAGAGATGACATGTTCTTTTGGCTGGGAGTTCAACTGAAGCTGTTGACCAGAACTCACACTCATAGCCTCTCCACGTGATGGTTTCTGAGAAGCAGATGGATTTTGAGAGGGAGTATCCAAAGAGTAATTGTTCTAAGAGTGAACAAGCAGAGGCTGATAGAGATTTTAGAGGCTAAACTTGGAATTAGCACAATGTGATTTCTACCATGTTCTACTGTTTGAGTAGTCACATGGCAAAAATAATAAAAAAATTCAAGTGAAGGGCAAATTAATTCTTTTTCTTTTCAAGACTGTGGCAAAGAATTTGATAGTCATCTTTAAGCCACCACATACCCAGTGATCAGGTATTTCAAGTTTCATGAGAAATGTTTAATCCTCTTAATTTAATTGAAAGACCTCAACATTCTGATTTGCCATGAGAATCTCCTGTTGCTATGAGTTTTTTATTGACAAATGCAGTATAATTTCAGACATTCAGTATGATTGCTCTAAATGTAATTAAACTTAAATAAATCTGTGGTGGAAAAATTGCATAATGTATTTCTCTAGGCAAGAGCACTCTATAATTTTTCTATATGTGCTTCACCATTTTCTCTTCCCTATTTCACCATTACTTGTTTTTGTTTCTGCATCAAGAGATTAGCATCTCTAATGGTTATTCCCTGAAAACATAGTAAGAAAATGTGGAACCAGTGATCCCAGTGCCTATGGCTGGGCTCAATAAGTCAGACTGAAATGATGGCAAGCTTGGCAACACTGCCTACTATTTCTCATGTCACATTTACAGGCCAGTCACTGGTTAAGAAAGAAGGAAGTTTGGGCGGGCATGGTGACTCACGCCTGTAATCCCAGCACTTTGGGAGGCCAAGGAGGGCAGATCACGATGTCAGGAGATCGAGACCATCCTGGCTAACATGGTGAGGGTGGATCACGAGGTCAGGAGATTGAGACCATCCTGGCTAACACGGTGAGGGCGGATCACGAGGTCAGGAGATCGAGGCCATCCTAGCTAACACGGTGAAACCCCATCTCTATTAAAAATACAGAAAAAATTAGCCAGATGTGGTGGCAGGCACCTATTGTCCCAGCTACTCGGGAGGCTGAGGCAGGAGAATGGTGTGAACCTGGGAGATGGAGCTTGCAGTGAGCCGAGATTGTGCCACTGCACTCCAGCCTGGGCGACAGAGTGAGACTCCGTCTCGGAAAAAAAAAAAAAAAAAAAAAAAAGAAAGAAAGGAAGAAGGAAGTTCACAGTTGCATTCTGACATGGAATGCTGGAGAGATCAACCCAGAAACAGCCTTTAAGAGGGAGAAAGGATGTTTAATAGATGGTTTTTATGAGTCATTCTTTTGTGGAGCACACGAAATGGTGTTCATGCTGCTCCATCTAAAAATACGAACTGTTTGAGTTTGTGACCTCGTTAAAAATATAAATTTAATTAGGTTTACAGATCTTTATAGCTCATAAAACTCATAATGACCACTCAAGTTTTGCTAGCTCCAGATTCTTGTTTCAAGTCAGGCTGAAGTTAGTAACAACAGTCCCTGCTCTCAAAACTGAGGGAGACCTGAGAGATTCCATGTCATTGCCTGAAGTTCACACATTACAGTTATTACTGGAGGCTGACACTCATTATCCACCTCGAAACTCTAAGGAGTGTATCTATGCTTTTCAAAGGTGCCTTTTTCAATAGAGACAGACAGAGGATATAAGATGAGCAGCTATGTTAAAAATGTAAAGTCTGCACCAACCCTTCATTTCTCCATCTTAGACATTTTGCTGGAAACTACCATCCAACTCTGTTTGCAAAGGATGTTTCTCAAGGCTCAGCTACCCTCAGTTAGACAGACAGGAAGTTCAATCAAAATCTATGCTGAAGAATTTGAGACAGTATATATTTTTTCTACTCATAAAACTTTAATTGCTACTTATATATATAAGAAACATATTGATAAACTTCAGGTGCATATTCAGATAGTTATCAGAAATTTTCTTACTTTGATACTATGGAGGCAACTCAAAATTTAGCATGCCCAAGAATGAAATAATTTTCTTTCCTCAAAAGTTTCTATCACAATTAATGGCACCACTATCCATCCCACCATTCAAGACAGAAACTGAGGCATATTGTCTGAAATTTAACCCCTAGGCTTTGGGGATTGTACCACATAAATATAGCCCAAGTCGAGAATTTCCTACAATTTGTTCTGTAAAACAGTAGTTTCACAAAATGCCCCAGTGGAAATAAATTCTTTATTTTTATTTTTTTAACTTTAATTTTAGGTTCAGGGGTACGTGTGAAGGTTAAGTAGGTAAATTGCATGTCACAGGGGTTTGCTGTACAGATTATTTCACCACACAGGTAAAAAGCATAGTACCTAGTGGGTAGTTTTTCAATCCTCACCCTGCTCACTTCCTTCACCCTTGAGTAGGCCTGGTTTCTGTTGTTACCTTCTTTGTGTCCCTATGTTCTCAATGGTTAGCTCCCAGTTATAAGTGAGAACATGCAATATTTGGTTTTCTGTCCTAGTATTAGTTCACTTAGGGTAATGGCTTCCATGTTGCTGCAAAAGACATGATCTCATTCTTTTTTATGGCTATGTAGTATTCCATGGCATATATGCACCAAATTTTCTTTATTTAGCCTACTCTTGACAGGCATTTAGGTTGATTCCACATCTTTGCTATTGTGAATAGTGCTGCAATGGATATACATATGCATGTGTATTTATGATAGAAGACCTTATATTACTTTGGGATATACCCAATAATGGATTGCTGGGTTGAACAGTAATTCTGCTTTGAGTTCTTTGAGAAATCACCAAATTGCTTTCCACAATGGTTGAACTAATTTACATTCCCACCAGAGTATAAGGGTTTCTTTTTCTTTGCCACCTCACTAGCATCTATTATTTTTTAACTTTTTAAGAGCAGCCATTCTGACTGATGTGAGACAGTATCTAATTGCAGTTTTAATTTGCATTTATCTAATGTTTGGTGATATTGCACATTTTCTCACATGCTGGTTGACTGCATATACGTCTTCTTTTGAAAAGTGTCTGTTCATGTCCTTTACTCACTTTTTAATGGGATTATTTTTCCTTGTGTATTTGTTTAAATTCCTCATAGATGTTGGATATTAGACCTTTGTCAGATGCATAGTTTGCAAATATTTTCTTCCATTCTGTAGACTGTTTATTCTTTGGATAGTTTATTTTGCTGTGCAGAAGCTCTTTAGTTTATTTAGGTCCCAGTTGTCAATTTTTGTTTTTATTGTAATTGCTTTTGGTTTCTTCATCATGAGATCTTTGCCAGATCCTGTGTCCAGAATTATACTTCTTAGGTTATCCTCCAGGTGGTTTATAGTTTTAGGTTTTAAATGTAAGTCTTTAATCCATTTGAGATGATTTTTTATATTATGTAAGGAACGGGTCTGGTTTCAATCTTCTGCACGTGGCTAGTCAGTTATCCCAGCACCATTTTTTGAATAGGGACTCTATTAAGTCAATTTGGTAAAGTGTTGAGTTCAGATCCTGAATATCTGTTAATTTTCTGCCTTAATGATCTGTCTGATACTGTTGGTGGGGTGTTAAAGTCTCCCCTTATTATTGTATGGAAATCTAAGTCTCTTTGTAGGTCTCTAATAACTTGCTTTATGTATCTGGGTGCTACTGTTTTGGGTGTATTTACAGTAGTCAGGTGTTCTTGTTTTATCATTATGTAATGTCCATTATACCACATGTTTCTGTCTGTACATCGTTTTCTACACTATTCCTTTTACCCGAAATGCCCTCATTACAATGTTCTCATATTCAAGCTTTAAGATTTAGTTTACACAGAATATCCTTGGAAACCTCAACCACCAACAGAGTTCATTACTTCCCCGCAAATTACATTTTATAATTTATGTTTCTGTGCTTCATTCATATTTGCATTCTAAGCTCAGCCAAACACCAAACATATAAGTGGCTAATAAATGTTAATTGAATAAATGATCTAAATTTAACTTTAATAAACATTTACCATCATATCCTGTGTTCTGCATCTTGATAGTTGTGGCAAAACCAGTACAAAGGAAAGCATGACAGGTTCTACTATGCAGAAGCTTCCAATTAATATTATGGTAAGATACTTCTGATAGGCCAATGAAACATAGTTACATAAATGAAGCAAAAAACTAGTATGTGCTAGATATGGTTATAGAAAACATATTCTAGCTTGGGATTGGTGGGGGTAAATGTGTAGGCAGACAGTTTCTGGATATAATAAGCAGATCTATAAAAATGTCTCAGTGTTTTGACAAGTAGTACAAGAAATGACATTATAGAAAACATGTATATATGTATATTCATACATACTGTAGGTCTCAGTGTTAGTGATAGTTTCTTGGAAACAGTGACTTTAAGCAAAATAATGTATAACAAAACATCTTTTTCTCATTTCAACAGTATAACTGAACTGTGTTGAATAAAACAAAGTCATTTGAGGACCTTCTGTACATTGTTTTGCTTGAAGTACCAGTTTCCAAGAACCTATTGGTGACATTAAATGAGGACTGAACTCTAAGTATATAAATTTGAACAAGGACCTACCTGCAAATGGAGCAGTATATGTTATTCTGGAGAATAACGTTTATGTGAGTGGTATTGAAGTGTTGAAGGTGGATAGGGAGAAGGAAGAGAATAAAATATGGTGGAAGCTAAGGTCAGAAAACTAGTTATCAGCTCCATAGTGAAGAATTTCCAACAGCTAAGTGAATTATTTAGACTTGGTTCTCTCTTTATCTGGGCCTTACAAAGATGACTCCCCATCCTAAACTCACACCGGCCCCACAGAGGAATAGCAGATGATAAGATCAAGGTCTTACAGACTTTATCCTGCAGCTGGGTCTAGATTTGACAAAGAAGAGTAGAAGGTGGAGGGCTCAGAACACAGAACATGTGTTGAATGAAACAAAGTCATTTGAGGACCTTCTGTACATTGTTTTGCTTGAAGTACCAGTTTGCAAGAACCTACTGGTGACATTAAATGAGGACTGAACTCTAGGAAAGACCAGGTAGGTTTTTTGAAAATGTCCAAGTAATTTAGTTAGAATTTTAAGTAGAAAAGGAACAGTGGAAAAACAATTGTAGGAAACTCTTGTTTTATAAAAAATAAGAACTGTATATTTATGAAACATGTTCTTTTTTTCATGCATTCTTTCCCTGTGTTCTTGGCATTTCTACTGAGATATTTTTGCTTTTATGTTAATTACTGGGTGTCAGTGTATGGCTGCTCTGTGACACAGCATTGGACAATGCAATCAAAGGCTTTCAAAGTCACTTGTTTTATGGAACAAAGTTTTTTCCTAGTTTCAATGGGAGTTACATTTACTATCACAAGAAGTGTAGAGAACAACAAGTTCTTGTAAAATCCTGTGCGAATTTCTGTATAAATAAAATGTAGAGGCAAATAACTTATTTCCTTACATTTGCTAAAGCAGATGCTATAGTCCTGAGCATTTCACTCAGCCTATTTTCTAGTCGAAGGTAAAGCCAAAAGGAAAAAACAGTGTTATTTATATTCTTTTGATTCATAGAGAAAATTGTTTCTCTCTGGAGCTGAAGAAGGAAAATCTCTAGTTTTTGAAAAACTCTATGTGATGAACACACATATACATGCTTATATACAGAAGTTGTGAAAATGCATTTTAATTCATCCACAGGTTTCACTGCAAAATATTCATAAAACCTTCTGGGTCAAATTTACCAATGTAGATGCCTGAGTTATTCCTGCTAGATAAAATTAAGTCAAACTGTCATTTTGCATTACAAACAGAAGATCGAGGACGCACAATTTAACATCTGCATGCATAGTAAGCAGTTGGGCCAGTACAAACAGTTGCTGTGATGTGGACAAATGAATTTGAATCCACACACTTTCTTCATGCATTATTCAGATGGCTTTATGTGTAAATTTGGGTTTTTAAGTATGAAAAAAACCGATAGTTTGATCAAGCGCAAGTACGTTAAGTGAGGACCCTCAAAATGAAGCAAATTTGTTAATAAAATGTAACATAATGGAAATCTGGACACAGGAAACACCTGGCACATAATTTTGGCAGATAATTAGATAATTGAATACCTATGACAGCCAGTTAATTGTCATAATCAGTGAATAATTTATTCCAGACATAATCTCATTCACTCCTTTCTTATGTACAAAAGGACGTGTTGCCAGATGTGCACGAGGCATAATTTCAGTTCTGCTTTTACAAGGGAATTTGACTTCTATTAGTCTACCTTGGCAAGATGTAGCCCTTTAACTGGCGCTTTCAGAAAACAGCAATTTGGAGACAGCTTTCGCATTCAGACCTTTAAAAGAGAATTATTTTTATTCAGTTAAAATAGAGTTGGTGGTGAAGAAGAAAATAATTGTACTCGGTATTTTCAAAAGAAACCTACTTATTAATAGTCACTTTAAATCTTAAAAGAGATTTTTTAGACTTTATCATATATTAAGAAATTGGAAAACAGTATACAAAACTGGAAAAAACTAGAGATACAGTCACACATTTAAACATTCTTTCATTGCCTTTTCAAGTAAGATTTAGTGTCTGCGCACTTTAGACACAGGCCACCTTGTCACAAGTCTCTGTGTGGCTCTCCTGGGAATCTCTGAATTTGAGGGAAAGAAAGTGCATCTTCAGTGCCCGACATGGATCTACTGCATGGAGAACAGTTGTCATAGAAAATCACCTTGATTTTCACAGAATTTATGTGAATCATAAATTTTTGTTGAAATAGGCCATTGACAATTGGATAGTTTGTTATTGCAGCATAACACATCTATCCTACTTTGTACAGAACTTTTTTGATTCCTCAGGAATTCAGTGTAAAATTACTCCCTATGATATACAGCTCTAAAAAGAAACTGAAACGGAAATTTTTTCATGCTCTCATATAGAAGCATCAGTCAACAATCAAAAACTAAACCAAAAAGAAACTAATTACCAGTTTTGTCATTGATGAAAAAATATATTACATATTAACCCTATTCAGGAAATGCAGCTTTTAGATGGATGAATTGCTCACCCAAACAAAAATGGATTTCACTTTTTAAAGAATATGAGGATAGTGGTATTGGAAAAAACAGTTTCAAACTTTGCTACCACTCCCAACCATATTGACAGAGATGGAAAAAACTAGACTCAAGAAAGCTGATTAATTTTTTCAAGTAGTGGAATCAAAATTTGAATACAGGTCGCTATAACTCTAGTCTGTCACTGCACATTTCTCAGGGTAGGTGAATCCTCCACAAGATTTATAGTTGAAAAGACATTAACATTTGTGGCAGAAAAAGGTTGGTGTTCACCAATATTTATGCTGTCTTTCCTGAGCAGCCAGTGGTACATTTTCCATCCTCCCTTGCATCTGGTGCATGTGTGAATGTTCTTGCAAATGAAACATAAGTACAAATGATGTGTACTGCTTCCAGATTCAGATAATTAAGGAGTGTATGTGCCTTCTCTATCCTTGCTCTCTGTCTATTCAACACTAATGTTTTAAAGGACAATCATGAGGACAATATGTTCCAGAAGGCATAGTCTGCTGGGTGTGTGAATGACTTTGTGGGATAGAAACCCCACCCCCAAATCCCCCATGCCAGAGTCCTTGCTGAAAATAAGTTTGAATTTGTCATGTTATCTGACAGAGAAGTAGATTTGGGGTTTGGAAACTGAAATTTTGGAATTTATCTATTATTGAAGTTAGCAGACTAATAACATAATAAAGAAAAGAAATGAAGTGACTTTTGTGGAAATCAGGCCTTCATAAAAGAAAAGGAATTTTGGGGGAAGAGGAATATTTCTTTACTCTCCAGATAGGTCATTTACTATTCCTATTCTAAGCCTGGTCCTTGTGGAGACAGGAAAAATCTTACTGAAAAGGAAAAGAAGGTCAGAACAAAGTGAAGAGAAAAAAAAAAAATACAGAGTCAATTAAAAGAAGTTCCCATTTTAATTAACGAAAAATAATAGAGTATGAGAATAAAGTTAACTAGCAGAGCTTCCTTGGTAACTTTGCAAGCAGATATTTTTAATGTAGCTAGTTCAAATTGAATATGTGTAAGTATCAAATATACATGGGATGTCAAAGACTTTGTACCAAACAAAATACCTCATTAAAATGTTTATATTATTGTAAGTTTGAATATTGGATCGAATAAAATGCAGTAATGAAATTAATTTTGCCTCTTGCTACTAGGAAGTTTAAATTACATAGAGGCCATTATATTTGTGCTGGACAACATAGTGTTGAGAGATTCACAGGGTGTTTCACTTGCTCCTTCAGAGTGGGGGCTGGGGGCCAGATATACGATGACAAACACTTGTCCAGAGAGGCAACTTTGTCAAGAAAATGTGAAAGGAAATGAGAGGTCAGATTGTCCTAATAGAATTTAAAGCATATTATTTATTAAATGAATGTACAAATGAATAAAGAGTACCTTTTCAAAAACACAGTTCAATGACTCTCCATAAAAGGCAAAGAAAACAATCAGACTCTCCCCATCAAAATTGTAAAACACCACTTTGTTACATTCTGTAACCAACATGCTGTGAGTCTTAGAGCAATTTAAAGTCATTATGCCTCAGTTTCCTAGTATTTAAAATAGTGAATATTACATTTGCTTTGTTTACATAATTATGAAAATCAAATTTGAAAACACGCATTAAAGCACTTTAAGAAAGCATGTAAGTGCGCTTCTATGGTAAGAAAGAAAATATCTGCAAATTAGGGGATTTGATACCTGAACTGAGAGAATAGAGCTCTTTCTAGATAATGTTTGAGCTGACAAGTGAGTACATTTGAATGATTAATGGACATTTAAAAAGTTTCTTTTCTTTCTAAATCATATTAAGGATTAAATTAGACTTTTATCTTAAAATAGCAATGCAACTACTTCTATGATAAAACAACATTTTAAAAAAGTGACGACATACACTTTTAGCTTCAAATTTGTTCTCTGTCCCTTCAAGCTTATTCTATCACTATATAAAACTAAGCAATGTAATATAGAACAATTCTCAATAGCCAGGTAACTTACATTGATGTAAACCTGATATTTTAAAACTTATAACAGTACTACATTGCATGAAAAATTATATATGCAATAAACATATAATATATGTATATTCATATATATATGAATTTTTGAATGGGAAACATATTTTAGGTCTTAGAGAATATATCCCACAAGTTTTTGGGAAAGAACAATGTCTTTTTATTTCTGTATCTGCAAGGCTGATCTCAGATTTTGAGTTCTAATTATATGTCTACTTTTACAGCCTATTGAATTATACCCCTAGTCACTGGCATTTTATGTTTCCATTTAATATAAATAATTGCATTTCTGCTTACTATATGTTTCTTTTATTCTGTCATTCTTTGCATAAGTGTAATACAATTATTGTATAGGTATGAATGTGTCATTTTTCCCACACAGCCTCAAAACTTTAAATTATTTTTTTAAATGTCTAATCTTTGTTAATTTGATAGGTTAGATTAGCATTTTATTCAGATTTTGAGTTGCATTTGTTTAATTAACAGAGTCTAAACCTATTATTTGAACTAACTGGCCACTAAGCATATTTCTTTTATTTTTTATCTTTGTCTATTTTAATGTTTGTATATCATTTTATTATTTATCTTAAATACATTTTATATGGAAAAGTTATCAACTCTTTTCCATCCCATAGACTTCAAATACTTTTCCAAATATGTCCCTATTTTGTAACTTGTTTTAATTATGTCCTTACTCATATTGGAGTTATACTACTGGTACTTGACTCATGGTCATTTAATTAAATAGCACATATTTTACTTCATCGGCTTTGTATGCCAGGTTATACAATGCAGTAGTCTAAAGGGGGCTTGGGTGATAAAATTCTTGGGTTCAAACCCCAACCCTAATATCCAACTGCTGTATGATCTTATGTGTGTTGTTTAACTCCTTCTGGTTTTAAGTTTCTAATTTTAAAAGTGAAGGTAGTAATGCTGATGCCTTCATAAGAGGGCTATTTTAAGGATTAAACATGATAATACAGGTAAAACTAGGATAATGTCTTAAACATAATAATTAGTCATCAAGTGATAGCTGTTATTCTTATAAGAAACTGAATTATCATGGATATAAGAGTCAGTTTCTCATCTCCATTTTGTTACATTTGTTATATCTGAGGTTTAAAGTCATGGGCTGGGAATCACTGAAAAACACAGGAAGAACACCAGATTGTTCTTTACTCAGGTCCAGATTATCTTACGATTTTGTAGAAATGTTACATAACTTATATATGCAGAAAAATAATGTAAACTTCTTGAGGTCTGGGATTGGATTTTCTGCTCTCTATGCCCCAGAAACCTCACAAAATATTAGGCAATATTAGAGGTGACCCATGATAACAAAACACTAATAAAAACCACCTTCATTTCTGAGGATTGGCATAGTAATGGCAGGTCCATGAAAGTAATGTCTCCTTTTAGTGCTGCTTTTCTTTAGGTTCTAAGAGAAAAGAAGTAACGAGTACATTTTTGACCATATCTGAGGACCTCTTGGTGTGTGAGAAGTTATTTTCTTTTTTTTTTTTTTTTTTTTTTTTTTTTTTTTTGAGACGGAGTCTCACGCTGTTGCCCAGGCTGGAGTGCAGTGGCGCGATCTCGGCTCACTGCAAGCTCCGCCTCCCGGGTTCCCGCCATTCTCCTGCCTCAGCCTCCTGAGTAGCTGGGACTACAGGCGCCCGCCACCGCGCCCGGCTAATTTTTTGTATTTTTAGTAGAGACGGGGTTTCACTGTGGTCTCGATCTCCTGACCTTGTGATCCGCCCGCCTCGGCCTCTCAAAGTGCTGGGATTACAGGCTTGAGCCACCGCGCCCGGCCTGTGAGAAGTTATTTTCTTAGTGGAACATAACTTTTCTTTTATGTTAAGTTTGAAATTTTCCATGTTGGGCTTCCAAAATAGCAATTATTCTCAAAAAGATGGATGGCCATTCAATTACGTCTTAGCAGGAGTAGAATAGTTTGCCGTTGTGTGCCACTGATGCCCTTTTATCACCTATAATATCTCCCAACTACTTTGTCTACAAAGGACTAAGCAGCTGTGCACAATGGGAAAAACTGAGCTCTGATATCAGATAAGCCTGCAATTGATTTTGAGATCAGTCATCTGCTAACTGTGTGACATTAGAAAATACTTACATTCTCTGACCTCTAGTTTTATCTCATATAAAAAGGGAATCAGAATACCTACCTTACTGGATTGATATGAGAATTAAAGATAATGCATGGCAAGAATGTAGTATGCAGTAGGTGCTAAATGAATGATAGTTAATATCAATATAAAGACTAAAATTTTCATACATTCATTTTCCTCAACTGTTTCCAGGAAAGTAATGAGTTACTATATGAGAGAATAGTCTGACATATTTTTGTGGCTCCCAATGGCATCACCAAATCTAATGATCAGTGATGAAGAGAATGAGATAATTTAGTCAAAAATTTAATCAGCCCTGCATTAAATTTTATCTATGACACTGATTTTAGGTAATTATTTAAACTTTCCAAGTACCATTTTTCCATCTAAAAATGAAAATAATAGAAGTATCTCATAAAGTGGTTTGTTATTTTAACACCTAAAAGGGTTTGGTACGTTAGTCACTCCCCTTTTAGGTGTTAAAATGATTAAATAAGATAATACATTAAAAGCCCCTAGCACATTTCCAGTCACATGAGTGTTCAATAAAGACATACTTATTGTAAGCTGGAGACCAAGTTATTGGAATTTCCTTTTATATGTCTACTTGTCTCCTTTTGTATGTCTAAGCATTTAAAAAAAATTGTTTGGGTTGTCCGTGGCATTTGAACCAGATCTACTCTATCTGGAATAGGTGCTCAGTAAAATAAGACTGAGACCTACTGGACTGCAGTCTCAAAAGGTTAGGCATTCTAAGTCACAGGATAAGACAGGAGGTCAGCACAAGATACAGTCACAAAGACCTTGCTGATAGAACAGCATGAGGTAAAGAAAATGACCAAATCCCACCCAAACCAAGATTGTGAAGAAAGTGACCTGTGGTCATCCTCACTGCTCATTATACTCTAATTATAATGCATTAGCATACTAAAACACACTCCCACCAGCACCATGACAGTTTATAAATGCCATGACAACATCAGAAAGTTACCCTATATGGTCTAAAAAGGGGAGGAAGCCTCAGTGTCAGGAATTGCCCACCCCTTTCCCAGAAAACTCATGAATAATCTATTTTTGTTTGTTTAGCATATAGTCAAGAAATAATCATAAAAATAGCCAACCAGCAGCCCTTGGGGCTGCTCTGCCTATGGAGTAACCATTTATTCCTTTAATTCTTAATAAACTTGCTTTCACTTTACTCTATGGACTCACCCTGAAATCTTTCTTGCATGAGATTTAAGGACCCTTTCTTGGGGTCAGAGTTTGGACCCCTTTCTGGTACCAGGGTGACATCAGTGAAAATGGTGAATTTAATGACTTCTGAAAGCCTGACCCTCCGTTAAATCAGCAATAAAAATCCCTGAAAAATAATAGTCGGAATCAACTTTTAAAAACTTTGGAAATTAACCAAAGCTTTGCAGCAACCCAAGTCATATTTAGTCAAAAAAAGAATGACTATCGGTAAGACCAGTGAGATTTCTGGTGTTTTAACTTACACGAGTCCCTTCTCCAAATCCCCAGCTCAGTGGTAGTCCTGAGTATATCAGCTCACGTTGCCGGTAATACAGGGAGAAATATCAATCTCATTATTTGAACCCACTCAAACTCACCTCCTGCTAAACACCTCTCCATTGTGGGTGGAGTAGGTCACAGAGCTTTCTAAAGTGTTTTAACATCTCTAATGGGTCAAAGAAGACCTCCCAGAGGAAATGAGAAAATACTTGAGTTGAATGTAAAATAAAACACAACAAAATAGATAAAATGCTAGTGCTAAGAGGTTAATCTATAGTTGTAAACACCTACAAGTAGCAAAGAAGAAAGATCTCAAATAAATAAACCTAAACCTCTACCTTAAGAAACTAGATATGACAGACTGAACGTGGTGGCTTACGCCTGTAATCCCATCACTTCGGGAGGCCGAGGGGGGCGGATCACCCGAGGTCAGGATTTCCAGACCAGCTGGCCAAAAAGGTGAAATCGCATCTCTACTAAAAGTACAAAAATGAGCTGGCCATGGTGGCGGGTGCGTGTAATCCCAGCTGCTCAGGAGACTGAGGTGAGAGAATCGCTTGAACCTGGGAGGCTGAGGTTGCAGTGTGCCGAGATCTGCCATTGCACTCCAGCCTGGGCGACAAGAGTGAGACTCCGTCTCAAAAAACAAACAAAGGAAACTAGGTAAGAAAAGCAAATTATGTTCAAAATGAGAAAGAGAAAGGAAATAATAAAGACTATTATGGGGGAAAAATCAGTGAACTTGATGAAAAATATTTAAATGGCATATTTATTGTTGGCACAGTATGAGTAAAACAAGTGGTTGACTGAATGTGATTTAATCTTCCACTTTTCATCATTTTGGCACCATCCAGAGACATCCATAATGAATGTAAAGCAACAGGATTAAACAGGTCATAAAAGACAACAAAAGGCTTGCCTTTTTCCTCAGCTGGAATGTATTTTGCCTCTAAGTGAGAGTCACCTGCATTTCAGACTTAAGCACACCTGCATCACAGTCTGGGATAAATGGCTTATAATAGATGTGCACTGGGATATGTTCCTTGTCCATCTTCATTGCCTTGTGGGAAAGGATTAGGAAAATATTGTTGATAAGTTACTTCTTTCAAATTATGTAAAATAGTTTCACAAGAGTAATTGCTACTGTTATAGTTTCGTAGGTGTTCTTATGTAAATTTTAAATTCATACTAATAATGTATTATAAAGTTTCTTTCATGTGTATAATATTTTCACCTTATTAAAGTACCCTTAACTGCATGATCCCGCTTAGTGATGTCACAATATTGGACTTTCACAAAGCACGCAAAAAAACTTCTACAAACTACTCTGTGTAACTATTCTGAGCCACAGATGCAGAGAACAAATATGTCATCTCTTTATTCTTTAATTAATAATTCTTTAATTAATCATGCAAATTCATCTTGACTTATTAGCAGGAATCTCATCAGTTCTCACCAAGGCTTATTTCCGTCTGCCCTTTAGCTGTTCAGGGATCCCAGAGGTTATCTCATTCCAAAGGTAAATCAGCTTCCTCCTGACATCAGGAGTAGAAAAATCTGGAGCCTGGTGAAAGTAATACTGCTGTCATTATTGAAGCAGAATCCTGCACAGTCCTTCAGAAATGTGTCTACCTGATAATACAAGGTCCATCTACCTACACAGCTCCTAATGTGGTGCCACTCATAGGCTCCAAATTATAACTTTTTGAGTTCACACGCACGTATGTAGTTAGTATTACCCAAAACAAATCTCTTGCTGGATATTTGGATTTACAGCACTACTAGAGTTGTCAGAGTTAAACTTCTTCTTTCCCCCTAGCAACTCAGGTTACTCAAGCTTAGATTTTCTGCTTCTCAAAGGTGACGTTATTCCAAGAATCTCATTAAACTTACCTGCTGCCAATACTGGTTGAAAGTCAAGTAAATCTGCCTAACACTAAAATTTAAAAAATAAAGAAAACCTTTCTTGAGAGTGCTCAGGTTCTTAGTTGTATATTTTAAGAAGGTAGAAACTAGCATATGGGCCAACACAATACCATTTATAAAATGACTATGGATTAAAATGTTATTTACACAGCACCTGTAATAATTTTCAATAAAATAATATTTTTATCTGAAATGAGTGAAGGGGAATGTAACTGTCTATTTGCTTCCAAGTAGATGCTGGAATTCTTAGAAAAAGTCCCCCTTCTGCTTCCCAGTTAGCAATTTGACATACCAGAAATCACAGGAGCTGTGGCCTTGGTCATGTCACAAAGGAGACTATGAAGAGCTGGTCTCCATACCCCAGGCCATTTAAACAGTTCCTAAATAAGTAGTTCTGTTACAGATAAACTGAAATCTCAATGCACAGACCTAAGAAACTGTGATATTTTAAAGATCTCTTTTAAAAAGCAGCCCTTTGTTAAAAATTTACACCTTGGCAGGTACTGTCTACCCTCTAGAAATAACATCATCTAAGAACTTAAAAACTATCAAGAACAAGCTTTTCATTCAAGGTTTTACATTTATAGATTTTAAACATATCTCTCATACTTTGTTGTCTCCTTCTAACATTTATTCATTCAAAATAAATGAGTTTAGAATAAACTATATATGCAGAAATATAAAGATAAAATGGACTTGCCGTTAAGAAATTCACATTTTAGTAGATGTGTCAACAAATGACTAGAAAGCTGTATAACAAGTTCTTCAATGGAACTATGAACAGAGTGCAAAAGAAACACAGAGAGTGGCTAACTATCTGCAAGAATGTGTCAGAGCAGAGATGGGAATTGAGCTGGTTCTCAGAAAGGTGTGAGCATGGCTGGGCTCCCCATCTGCCACTCTACTAATTATCAGGATTGATTTGTTAGATTGTGTGCAGTTCAGCACTGTCCTTTTCTTCCCACAACACAAATCTCCCCAGTAAACACTAGAGGCTTTTCTACAGAAGAGAATAACATTCTTAAATAACGGGAGATGGTTTTTGAAATGATGATAGATTAATACCTGTGTTTCTACATTAGAAAATTCTCTGAATATTCATTTGAAAGTTGTATTGAATGATTCCTCAGGTGAAGAAGAAACAGATGGCCATTCTAAGTAGAGAGAAATATATATGTATTTCTCTTAAAGATTACAGAGAGAGGTAATAAAGGACAAAATAATTCCACTGGGCTTGGTAATCGAGAGCCCACTATAACCCACTATAAAGGGAAAGAGACAGAGTTAAGGGTGAAGGACACAGATTGTAGGCTGAGTGTACAAAGACAGGTTGTCAGGTCCTTCTGTGACAATGGGAGCAAAACAGGTTTTATTTAAGGGAGATATGCAGTTAAGTTTGATTTTTGCAGAGATAATCATCTGGGAACATAGAAGATGGACAAAAGTAAGAAGGAATAGTGATGAGATCAGTTAGGAAAGGGTTGCCATGAGGCAAGGGCAAATAGGGACATTGGCCAGATAGTAGCAATATTAACATAAAAAGGCAACTGGATTCAAAACTCTGTGGACTGGATGACACAGGATTTGGCAACTGATTCACTGATGTGGGGAGATAAAGCGGAGTCTATCCCAGACAAACTGGTGGCTATTAATCTAGGATAGTAAGTGAAAGATAAAAGAATAGATTGTGAGGGATGATGGGACCATAGTGTCGGACACAGAAAGTGTTAAGTTTTAGGGGCAAGAATGAGACCTGATGGTACACAATAGGAAATTGAAAATATGAACCTGGAATTTTATGTAAAATTTGGAACTAGAAATCCAAATGTAAGAGGGCACCAGTATTAACAGGGTAGCCGCAGTCATGGTTATTTAAGAGAAAACATAGAAAAGGAATTTAGAATGAGACAAGTAGAAGATCCAGCACAAAACCTGGGGAACAACATTTACCTGGTGGCAGAGAAAGAAAATCCAATGAAGGGAATGAAAGATACCTAGTTAGAGATATAAGAAAATATAACTTCCCTTTAAAATGATTTTATCCATGGATTAAATCATTCTACAGCATTTGTTGTATACTTACTCTATGCTAGTTACTTATGAGGGCTGGAAATAAAATTATGCATAAAGAAAACACATTTACTGCTCATATAGAGTTTACATATGTGTCCGCAAGAGAATGATGAGTTCACATTTGGAGAGTCTTAAGTTGTGTAAAAAACAGAAAGGTCTCTATAAAAATATATAAAGACAGGACAAAAAAAATCTATTTCTTAAGAGACAGATGAAGAGGAAAAAATGAGGAAGAACTTTATAAAGGAAAGAATACAGATATAGAGGAAGAACCAGGATAAATTGGTTCCTGTAATATGAAGGGATTAAAGCCCTTTGTGAAATAGTGTGTTAATGAAAACACATTATCAGGGGGAATTACTAAAGTGGAGGTTATTGGTAACTTTAGAAAGCAGCTATGATAAAGAGAAAGCAAAAATGTAGATTATTGAGTTGAATGAGAATAGAGAAGTATGGAAATTGGACATATGTATTTGTTTCCACACCTTTCTGAATTTACATTAAAAAGCTTTTTAAAGAGGCATAAACCCACAGAGAATGAGAGAATATGTGAGAATGATAGCACCAATATTTGGTGACTAGAAAAATTCAGATGAGTGGTAGTAATTGAGCTTATCAGAGAGAGTTGACACCAAACCTGCTGGATGCATAGAAGTTTAATAACTGATAAGGTCCCTAGATTTGATTATCACTCCATTAAAAAAAAAAAACGCAAGCGAAAGAGACATAGTGAACAATACAACATAGGGTGTCCCTGCAAAATAAAAAATGTGGATAATTCTGTAAGAAAATTGATCTTGTTTCCTCAGTAAACAAATACCAGTAAATAAAATAAATGTAGAAGAAATTGTTAATAGATTAAGAGCTAATTAACAGATATGTGTGGAATTTGTCTGGATTCAGACATGGACAAAATTTCAAACTCACTTAGGAGATGATTAGGGAAATTTGAACACTGAATAGGTATTTTGCGATTTTTAAAAAAAAATTTGTAGATGTGTAATTGCTACTGTGTTAATGTTTCTGAGTTTATCTTTTACAGTAACATAGTGAAGTGTTTCTGAGTGAATGAGTTTGTGATTTCCTTTAAAGTACTCCAATAGTTTTGGTGGTGGGGCAGGGCAAAAACTGGGATTTGGAGAAAATAGATGAAAAAAGATTGGCTATATATTGATGATTGTTGTAACAGGGTGCTTTGGCTGGGGTATTTGATATTTTTCTCTCTATGGTTGTGATTGATATTTTCATAACAAGAGATTTGAAGAAAGAATCAAATAAAATTATCTGAAATATACTGTTAAAAATTGAGAGATGAGAAATTAATTGGATTATTACTCTTTCTTCAAAAACATCACTAAATATATTGGAGAAGCTTAATAATGAAAGGAACAAAAACACTGGCAAAGTATAGCGTTGTTTATTTATTCATTTACATGATATTTGCTGACATTCAAGTGATGTGCTAGATAGGAAGATTTAGAAAATATAATTTTAGAAAAAGCAGGAGAAAGAGACATGTTGAACATTGTGAAACATTGAGAAACACTGAGAGTGTGAAATATTAACAAATGCCAATGTAGAATCTAGAACTGTTCTATCTAATACAGTAGTCACTAGTCATATTTGGCTATTGAACATCTGAATGTGGCTAGCAAAAAACTTAACATTTCATTTTATTTAATTTTAATTTATTCAAAATTTAAAACCTAAGCAGTGTAAAATACATTTGTGTTACACAACTTTATTATTTTGATAGAGCTATATTTCACTTTATTGCATCATGTGAGATATTATTGTCGTATTTTATTGCACACGTTGGGAACACTAATCACTTCTAGTATTACACATAAGCTATTCACCAATCTAGTTGGTGTCTATGGATTGATTCAGTTTGAATGATATTTCACTATGTACTGATTTAAGATTGTAGTGTTTTTATTGGAATATTTTATGCAAACAGCAGCAGTTACAACAGTACCTATATAAATTGCAATTGATAAATAAATGGATTAAAATATGTATTATTATTTTATGATTAATTTAAACAAATTGCTTTTCTAGTTTGAAAAATAAATATGGCAATTAAAATTTAATGCACTGAAAAGCATATTTTCATGATAAAAACTCTCAACATATTTGGTATAGGGGTAACATAACTCAACATAATAAAGGCCATGTATGACAGGCCACAGCTAACATTATACTCAATGGTAAAAGCCAGAAAGCTCCTTCTCTAAGATCAGGAACAAGACCAGGATGTCTACTCCTGTCACTTTTATGCAACAAAATACAGCAAGTCTTAGCCACAGCAATTAGGCAACAGAAAGATTTAAAGGCATCTAAATCAGAAGAAAATAATTAATTTGTCTCTGCAGACAATATAATCTTACCATCTAGAACTCTAAAGATACCAACTAAAAACTATTAGAACTAATTTAAAGTCTGTAAAGTTGCAGGATACAAAAATTAACATACAAAAATCAGTAGTTTCCAATACTAATGATGAACTTTCCAAAAAAGAAATCAGAAAAATCAAACTTACAATAGCTAAAAAAAATACCCCAAACAAAACAAAACAAACATAAAATACTTAGGAATAAGGGCTGGGTGCAGTGCCTCACGCCTGTAATCCCAGCACTTTGGGAGGCCAAGGTGGGAGAATCATGAGGTCAGGAGATCGAGACCATCCTGGCTAACACAGTGAAACCCCATCTCTACTAAAAAATATAAAAAATTAGCCAGGTGTGCTGGCGGGTGCCTCTAGTCCCAGCTACTGGGGAGGCTGAGGTAGGAGAATGGTGTGAACCTGGGAGGCGGAGCTTGCAGTAAACTGAGATCGCACCACTGCCCTCCAGCCTGGACAACAGAGCAAGACTCCATCTCAAAAAAAAAAAAAAAAATACTTAGGAATAAATTTAACCAAAGAGGCGAAGAGTCTACACACCATACCTAAAAAACTTCGATGAAAGAAACTGAAGAAGACACAAATATAGACAGAAAAGTATCCTATGTTCATGGATTGTTAAAATATTTCATTATGCAATGAGATCTATAGATTCAATGTAATCTCTATCAAAATTCCAGTAGCATTTTTCACAGAAATAGGAAGAAAATCCTAAAATTCACATGGAACCACAAGACACTAATAGCCAAAGCAATCTTTAACAAAAAGAACAAAGCTAGACGCATCATACCACCTGAATTTAAAATCTACTACAAAGCTATAGTCATTGGAACAGCATTGTATTGGCCTAAAAACAGATATCTAGACCAATGGAACAGAATATACAGCCTAGAAATAAATTCATCCATTTACCATCAATTGATTTTTGACAAAGATGCTAAGATTACACAATGTAGAAAGGGCAGCCTCTTCAATAAGTGGTGTTGGAAGAATTGTATATGTATATGTAGAAGAATAAAATTGGGGTCAGGCACGTTGGCTCACACCTGTAATCTCAGTACTTCAGGAGGCCGAGGCGGGTGGATCACCTGAGGTCAGGAGTTAGAGACCAGCCTGGCCAACCTGGTGAAACTCCATCTCTACTAAAAATACAAAAACTAGCTGGGTGTGGTGGCGGGTGACTGTAATCTCAGCTACTCAGGAGGCTGAGCCAGGAGAATCACTTGAACCCAGGAGGCCAAGGCTGCAGTGAGCCAAGATTACACCATTACAATCCAGCCCGGGCAACAGAGTGAGACTCTGTCTCAAAAAAAGAAGAAGAAGAAAGAAGAAAGAAGAAAGAAGAAGAAGAAGCAACAGCAGCGGAAGAGGAAGAAGGAGGAGGAGGAAGAAGGAAGAAGAAGATTGAATCTTTTTCTCACACCATGTATAAAAATAAACTCAACTCAAATTGGATAAAAGATTTAAAACAAAAGACCTGAAACTGTATAACTACTAAAATAAAACAAAGGAAAGAAAAATAGACACATAAGATTACATTAAAACAAAGGTAATATACAATTTAAAAAAATCAACAGAGTGAAGAGACAACCTACCATATGGAAAAAAAAATTTGCAAACCATGTATCTAATAGAGTTAATGTGCAAAACATGAAGAGTTCTCAAAGATCTCAAAATATAGCTACCACTCAATCTGGCAATCCCACTACGGGGTATATACTCAAAGGAAAATTGTTCATTCAATCAAAAACACACACATCCATATGTTTATTGCAGTGCTATTCACAATATCAAGGACCTGGAATCCACGCAGGTGCCCATCAACAGTGGATTGGATAAAGAAAATGTGGTACATATACACCTGGGAATACTATACAGCCATAAATAAAAACAAAGTCATATCCTTTCCAGCAACATGGTTGGAGCTGGAGGGCATTATTTTAAGTGAACTAACACAAAAACAGGAAACCAAATATTGCATGTTCTCACCTGTAAGTTGGAGCTATACACTGAATACACATGAATATATAAATGGGAACAACAGACACTGGGGATCACTAGACAAGGGAACGAGGGAGGGGTGCATGCCTTGAAGATCTACCTGTTGGGTAGTATTCTCACTGCCTGAGTAATGGGATCATTGTAACCCCAAGTCTCAGAATCACGCAATTTACTCATGCAACAAACCTGCGGGTGTAGTCTTTAACCTATAATAAAAGTTGAAATTATAAAAATAAATTTACAAATAAATAAACAACATTAATAATATATGTATCTACATATACACAAAAAATAAAGATCTTAAAGAATTCAATAGCAAGGAAAATAATCTAAGTAAAATACTGGCAAAGGGTCTTAATAGATGTTTTTCAAAAGAAGACATACAAATGGCCAATAGTATATGGAAAATGCTTAAAACCACTAACCATCAGGGAAATTCAAATCAAAACTATAATGAGATATTATCTCACACCTTTTAGAATAGCTATTATCAGAAAAACAAAAGATAACAAGTATTAGGATGTGGAGGAAAGGGAATTCTTGTACATTATGGAAATGTAAATTAGTACAGCTATTATGGAAAACTGTTATGAAGACTTGTTAAAAAATTAAAAAACAGAATTACCACGTGATCTAGACATTTCATTTCTTGGTATATACCCAAAGAAAGAAAATCTATCTGTAGAGACAGCTGTACTCCTTTGTCCATTGTGGCATTATTCTAGAATCAACCTAAGTGTCTATCAATGGATGAATGGACAGTGAAAATGTTTTATTTATACATACATATATACACAGACGGATTATTATTCGGCCTTAAAAAGAAGAAAATTCTGGCTGGGCGCGGTGGCTCACGCCTGTAATCCCAGCACTTTGGGAGGCCGAGGCAGGCGGATCACGAGGTCAGGAGATCGAGACCATCTTGGCTAACATGGTGAAACCCCGTCTCTACTAAAAATACAAAAAATTAGCCGGGCGTGTGGTGGGCGCCTGTAATCCCAGCTGCTCAGGAGGCTGAGGCAGGAGAATGGCATGAACCCAGGAGGTGGAGCTTGCTGTGAGCCAAGATCGCGCCACTGCACTCCAGCCTGGGTGACAGAGTGAAACTCTGTCTCAAAAAAAAAAAAAAAAAGAAGAAAATTCTGTCACTTATGATAACATGGATGAATCTAGGAGATCTATTGTGCAACATGGTGATTATAGTTAATAGCAATGTACTTACACTTGAAAATCCTAGCAGAATGAATTTTAAGTTTATTTGCCGCAAATACATGATGTTTGTGAGGTACTGCATATGTTAATTAAATTGGATCTAGTCACTCCAAAATGTATACATATTTCAAAACATCTTATTTATATCAAATACATACTATTTTTATCTGTCAATTAAAAAAATAGGATGAAAAAGACTAAAGTCCGCACAATTCTAAAATAACAAAACCTACTGGGGGAAGGGCTTAGTTTATCTAATTTTAAAATTTAAAGCTATTATCTAATTAATTATTTTGTCTTTTAGGAAGGATGTTATGTGAAGTGTAATGGCATCAAAACATTGTTAAAGTCCACATAGTGGCACATCATGAGCATTTAACACTATTAATGTCATCAGTCTTTTTCCTTTCATGGTCCGCCCTTCAATCTCAGGAGACTTAATTGGTCTTATATGATTTATTCCTTAACACAGTCTGATTCCTCTTCAGAAAAAATAAATAAATTGCTTCAGCAGAGCAAAATGGAGAAGTTGCTTGATTTACAAAAACAATCTTGGAACTAATAAAGAGAGCAATATCAAGTGAACATAGTAAACTTGATAGCAAATCATATCTAAATAGCCAAAAAAGAATTGAATGAATTAATCACCTAAAATAAAAATTAAATGTCAAAAATTTATGAATGATTTTTAACAAGTTCTGAGATTATAACATCAGCGAGCTATAAAACAGCTTAGATTCCTGTGCATGCTCAAAAAGTCAGTTTTAGAGAAAAAGATGGCAAATAAATTATTAGTTCAATTATGAAAATTAAGTTAGCAAGTCATGAATAAAAAGATTTTAAAAGTTAAGTTAAAATTGAAAGTTAAAGTACAAAACAATTCCCACCATATACCTTTCTAACAATATCAAAGATAAGTTAATTATACATTTTAAATATTGTAAATAATTTTTTTGGCTTTACAAAAAAATTACAATATAAAACATAATGCCCAATTAAATAGTTGGGCATATTTTGTTTCAATGGACTTTCAAATTTATAAGTCAATGTTGTTAACTTGCAGCCGAAAATGTCAACCTTGGGGCATAGATACTTTTGAATATTTTACATATTTAAAGAATTATTTCGGCTATATATATATTTTTTTTTTTCCAGTATCAGTAAACAGTGCTCTATGTTACGTCAAAAACCCAGACTTACTAAAATTTTAAAACAAGAAATTGTTAGCTCCCTTACTGTGTTGTTCCACTGTATGGTACATGTTGAAAGTCTTTATGGTCTGGTTTTTGAAGTAAGCTATAAAATGTGTCATAAATATGTGAATCATAACCAGTTTTTGGAACTATGGAAAGAAATAAAGGACAACATATCTAATGACCTTAAGTTCTTTGCCAGTGCTCATTGGTTGAGCCATGATTTTTAGAAATAATAATATACTGTAATTCTAAATAACTCCAATTCTAAATTTTATTGAAATAAAAATCTACTTACCAAATATTCAATAATCAAATAAAAATAGCAATATAATGTAGGACTTTTTTGTATTGCATATGAACAAGCTGAATTTAAAGTTTCAAATAAAGATCTTATTTGTGAGCAGAGTAGAGAGGTACTAACATTTATTTTGAAATGAAAACTTTTAAAATACAATAATATTGACGTTACAAATTTTTCTAATGTGAATCAATTTGCAGAATTGACTGTGCTGTCTAAACTAGCTGCAAAAATACAAGGAAAACTTTTAAAATGTTTTGTTCACATTGTCAAATTTGGAATTGCCCTTCAATTTATGTAGCTTTCCTTTGAGTTTAATATTAGTAATTCCAAGTTGACACAGTTAGTGAATTTACCTAATTTGGACAGATAAAGTTTTAAAACTGATAGGCTTTTGCTTCAAAGTAAATCCATTTTCTTATAAAATATTAACATGTTTTGTCATCATAGATATGAGTATTAAAGGAAAATTATTTCTGATAATTCAGTTCAATTACTGAAAAATTTTTATTTATGTTTGGAATGACTTGAGCATGTAAATCTAATAATTCCACTGTAGATTTTATGAAATCTAAAGAGAGATCAAGCATATCCAATGAAAATTTAGCATCTGAATTCAGACAGGTTGGAGGTATAAAATACGCACCAGATTATAAAGATTTAGTACAATTAAAAAGATTAAATATCTCAATAATTTTCATATTGGCTGCATCTTGAGACAACATTTAAAACTATTTGGTTAAATAAAATATACAATTAATGTTTGTTATACCTGTATTTTTTTAATTCCTTAATGTGACTATCAGAAAATGCAAAAGTAAACATATGACTCACATTATATTTACACTGAATGGTTTTGATCTAGGAAAATGCATATTGTTAGACACATACAGCAAGACAAAACAAAATAATACAAAAATACGCCAATATTAAATACCTGGTATAAAAAATAGCTAATAATCATCTATAATTAAAATAATATTTTTGTGTAAACAGAGATGAGAAGAAAATAAGAGAAGAAAGCTAAATTGTTCTAGATAAGAAATACAGACTTGGAAAGGGATGGAGAGTAGAGAAGAGAGGGAAAGGTAGAGCAGAGGCTACAGACTATGTCCACAGAAATTTCAAAGAGACTCTAAAAAACACCCTACTACTAATAAACAATGTGTCTTCAACATGAATGTTTAACATGGAAAGCACACATTCAGCATTACAAAAAAAACTTCAGTAAATTCTATTTTATATAATAATGCTTTATGTGAATTATGTTTGTGGATAAATCAAAGAAGATTGACTGTGTTCTTCATCTGGACCAGCAATGTGTACCTGAGGTGCCATAAGTGGGATAACAGATGGCTTCTCCCTAAATTCAGAGGATGCCACAGATCAGAGCCAGAATTAACTAGAAAAAAACCACAAGCACTCTGCTCTTTTCTACTCAAGAATGCATAAAGAAATCAAAAAGGGCATGGAGCCTCCAGCACACATAGTCTACATTCTCAAATCTTTGTTTGCTTCAAGAAAAGCACAGTAACTCAGTTAACTTCTGTTACACATTTCTAGCTAATTGTTTTTCCATATATGAATTTCCTTGAGTCTTGTGGTGAAATTAGTTGCCAATATTTTTAATTATCATTGACTTATTTAACCACAGGCTGAAAGTATCCCAAAAAATATCTTTCCTGGAAATCAACTCTAGAAAAAAAGTTGAGTGAAAAGTTAGAAATAGTTTGCTTAAACTTTTTGTTTCGGAATAGTTTTAGATTTAGTAAAATTGCAAAGATAGGACAGAGAGTTCTCATATACCCACATCCAGTTCTCCTATTGTTAACATCTTACATGAAACAACACTGTTTTCAGAAACTTCATTCTGACCAGATGAGAGATGGGTAAGTAGCTAGAAGGAAAATTAAGATAAAAAGGATCTTGCTATTTGAATAGTCATTGGTTCCTTTTCCTGGTTTTGTTTGTCTGCCTGTCAGTTTGCTTAAAGTAGGACAGACATGATAACCTAATGTTAATTGCGATAATCCCGAACACAGAAAGAGGATGAAGATAGATCTGAGAAAAGGTGACCTCTTAGAAAGTTTAGAATTCACGTTTGTGGTTTTAAACAGAACAATTAGGTTTCGTTATAATGTATACCACTGTGTCAAGAATATTCCAGGGAAGCTCTAAAGGGCTTTTCCCATTCTAAAGAAGTTATTATTATGAGCTCATGTCCACTGTGGCTACAATAGAACCACTGTGTAGTTTGTCCATATAATTTCACTTCAAATACTTCATCCCATTCCAAAATGCTACAGTTTGATAAGCTTTTATGGCTCCCCATATTCACAAAGCCTGACAAACTTTCAGCTGAGGGCCTTTAATCTTTCTCTGATGGCTTCATTTCAGTTCATATTACTAGAGCAGATTAGGAAAGGACAACAGTGAAACTCAGTATTTATTGTCAACCTGAATTGTGACCAGAACATTTTGGCTTCTTCCAATGATAGAAAATGCACCATTCAATAATATTTGTAATTACAAATAAACAAAAAATAATGCATTAAAGAATGTAATTTAAATCAATACTATGCTTTAAACATTTTTCTTGAAGAGATTCGGGGCAAAACTGAAGATTTTATGAAGGAAGTGTTTGAGATAAGAAATGAAAATGCAACAGGGCATGTCAGAAAAAAGTTCAGACAACCTAAGAGGGTAGTTCATAGCCTGAGCTTCCCAGAAGAGCTGTCAAGAACAAAGGCAGAGTGGCAAGAGAAACTACTTCCTCTGCCTTCTTATGCCACTTCTTTCATGTCAGGGGGCTAGGAGCATTCTCTCCTTAAAATTGATAGTCCTAAGACATATATATCTTTCTTTTATCTAAAATCATAATTTACATACAACACAGCCAGATTTTCCAAAATATCAGAACTGTAGTACTAGAAATGGCACATTTCAGTAGTTCAGGAAGCCTCACATTGTCATAATAAATAGCTTTGAAGGTGTGTGAAATTGGGGCCAAACAACCCAGCAATGTCCTTATTTTCTGCTTCACTGATCATCTTTCATCCGAACCCTTTTCCATGTGTCTTGTCTTTTTTCTCACCCATCTTGTACCTGTATTATTGAATGCTGATGAGAGCTGACTTGAGTCAGCTCCAGCTCCTCATTCTCAGGTAATCTGCTTGGAAACTAAATGCTGGCTGAAATTGTGAGAAAATGGGTAGGCTAAACATGACCCCATGGATCGGGAAAATGGAGGCTACCCATGAGTATAGAGTGGTTCTACAAACCCTCTCAGTTAGAAAGAGTGTAACTGGAATGTCCATAAGACAGATATATAACCTGAGAATAAACAACATTGGACTTAAATGTCATGGCTTTTCTTTTTCACTAATAGAGTAAGCTAAGTTTAGAGAATAGCATGTCTACCACAGTAGAAGGCTTGTGCCAACAACTGGCAATAAAAAACCCAGGCGTGAGTTTTGCAGAGAATTCTGTCAAGTTGGCTCCACATGATTCCACTTTAGGAGCACAAATCGCTCAATTTGGAGTGGAAAAAAAATCTCAAGGCAAATGTAACATGGAAATATTACTCATTGTTATTCAAGTAATTTCAAACACTCCAAAGACACCTGTACACTGGAAACATTTCCTCAGATTGTATCCTTGTTCTTTCACATGCTTTTGCGTTTGTCTTTTGTATAGTCTCAGACAATAGACCCATCACTGACTTCACTGCTATCAGGGTAGTGTGGGGCAGTGTATAGAGCCCTGGAACAGTAGTCCACAGGATACAGATGCTGTGGCTGTCTCCTCCACTTAGCAAACACATAAATCTGTGCAAGGTACACATTCACAGATCCCAGGGCTGGGATTAAATATTAGGCAGGTAAGTTATTTACACCCCTATTTTGTTTAAAAGAAAGCTGAGTCCGGCAAAGATTATTATTTGTTAAAGGCTACTTTTCCCAAAATGATTGGGAAAAGTCTGAAAAGTTTTGTTTCTTTTTCTCTAAATAATATGTGCTTTATCTGCTTCAAGAAAGATCATGGGAGGCATGTGAGATAATATTTGTGAAATACAAAGCACCATGTAAAAGTAAGTGGTACATGCAATGCTCTAGGTGGCTTCAAAAGGGGAAATATCCATACTGAGGAAAAGCAAAAACATCGATTATTTATTTAGCTTCTCGGTTCCCACTCACATTTCAAATTGCCATGGGCTAGGCAGAGTTGCCTCTATGAAGGGGACTCTTCTTAGACGTAGCCAAAATTAACAACTTCTCAGTGTGGAGTATAAAGGCTTGCTCTTCACCCACTCTAAACAGCAATCCCAGCCATTTTTACCTGTGGGATTGGGTAAAAATGTTGTGTTGAGATTGCATCACAGCCAAAACTTTTCTTCTTCATAATCCTGCTTCCTTCCTTTTTATTCCAAGAGTATTGATCTGAAGAGCATTTCTTAATAAAATTACCATGCATGAGCTTTTACTTCGGAGTGCACTTTCTGGGGAACCTGACCTGTGACACTGAGATCTTTTATCAAAGACGATGAGTGTGCTTTATAAATATTGATTGGTTGAGTTGAGGTTTTGTATGTGAATGAAACTTATCGTTTCTCTTCCACTACTGCAATTGTTTTCTATAAAGAGCTATGCACTCGAGGATAGTGACCAAATGAGTAAGTAGAAAAGCATCCTGTAAGAAATGTGTATTGGAGAATAGCTTACTCCAAAAGGCCTCAGTAAGACATCTTGTGTCCTTCTCCCCTCCAAGTCCAAGGTCACCAGGTCTGTGAAGCACACTGAAATCTGGCTTACCCAGCCAGTCACAAGTTCAGAGGACACATAGAGAGTCATTGAATTTTAATGTAAAAGTAACCAAATGAAACAGGACCCACTGATCTTTCTTCCTACAACTCCTAGTTTTAAGAAGAAGGAACTAAAGCTTAGAAGAGTTAAGCAAATTATATAAAGTCCTCCCATTTTAGTAAGTAGCAGAGGTAGAGCACGACTAAAGTTCTGTCTGGTGAAAATTCTTGCTGGGTATTTCAATAAGCAGACATAAAAAGACCTTTGTGCTTAGAGGCTGTGGCCTCATGTAGGTGCAAGAAAGTGAACCCTCATGGTACAATCTGTGAATGATATAATAAGTCTGTTGCATAAGAAGAACTGGCTTTGAGAAAAAAAAAAAAAGGTGCTTGAGAGGCAAGTATATCCTGGACTATTCAAAAAGAAAAGCTGATATCAAAAAGGAGAACTGATATACTTAAAAACAAAACTGCCACCTCTCCCACTATCCCACCCCAGTGATATCCTAAACACCAGGATGGAAGAAGAATTGAGGGAGAAAAGAAAACATTCATGCAAGAATGTACCTTGTTAAAGCAAGTACCTTGCTAAAGCAGAGGTGAAAGGGGCCAGAAATAGCAAAATGAATGGTGATCCCAGAACTGTGTTTCTTTTCAAGCTGGGCTTAAGAGCTAGCTTTCTAGCTCCTACCAATTTTTCTCACAATGCCTTAGCCACAGCGTTTATCCATGCATCTTCAGTGAGTTGTGCCACATCGACATGCGGCTGAAATCCCAGCACATGGTCAACTATGATAATGAATTGTTCTGCATAATGATTTTGCATGTCCATGCCCCCACTAATAGAACATCATGTCACTGCTTTGTTAATCTGATTGCAAAGATTTTGTCGGGCTCTGCCAGATGTGGAGAATGGCTTCCTGAGCCCTGAGCTCTGATTAATCATATCCTGGGCTGTCAGATCTGTATCTTGAGCAGCAAGGAGATATGAGTCTCTTATTACAGGTTATAAATGCAAACACTTAGCCTATTGCTATTATCCAGTAACACTGGCCCAGAGGCTCCAGATCTTTCGGTGTTTCAAAGAAATCCAGAAATCCATATTTTCTATAGCTCATGGGTTGGATGCCATATATGGACCAAAGAAAATACATCTGTATGTGGTATCCAACCCACAGGCTACTTTACCTTACAATGTACACAGTACTCAATTGTTTATCAAGTCCTTCACTATTGATTATATCACCAGCAACTTGGAAGGTAGGTAAGATAAACACCATTCCCTTTCTATAGGTAAGCAAAATTTAATTTACGGGGTTGAGTGATCTGTTTATAATTGTATACCTAGGGAGTAGAAAAGACTAAATGCTGATCTAAGCCCCAGGATTTACAGTCATTTCAGCAACCCTAAAGTTCTTAAACTTCCTTCTATGTCAATACAACTTGTTTCTCCTTTAATGTCATCTGTTCCCTGGTGACTGTTTCTGCTCTCTTGACCACTGCACCTCTATGACATGTGCTCAGCTAAAGTTAGTGGCTTCTATCTGTTGCCTGGTTCTAGACTTCGTGTTTGGCTTCAACTTATGCTGTGTTTTTAAACATCTTACATCTCCTAGGTTTTTACTTCCAGCCCTGTTCTCTATGGTTCAAGACCAGCCCAGCTGATACGCAACTGAAAATAACATTGTGTAACACATAGTTTATTATATAACTTAGTATTCAATAGTCAATGCTAATTGAATACAGAAAAGTGAGATTTAAATGCAGATTAGATAACTCACTGGTAGACAAACTCAGAAGAGGGGAGCAGAATTTATGTGTAATTTGATTCTTTACATGTTTGTTTTTCTTTCAAATCCTGATAAGTTCTCATAAATGTAAAAGGCCATTATTTTACTGTTTGTAGCTGCTTCAGCATCTCTGAGGTGGGAAACAGTGGGTATTGCTGCTTGAAAATGAAAGAATGAAATACTCACTGTACACCTCACTCTGTGGAAGGAACTTTATAGATTTTTTCATGGAGTACCTAAAACAAAACGAAGTACTGATACTTGGAAAACATCAGTCATAAGATGATATAGATGCTTCTAATTAATCATAGTAATCAAATTATCTATCATTTTCTTGAGTTTCTACATTGTGCTAGGCCTTCTACTAAGAACTATAAAGATGATATTAATAACTAAATACAATTTCCAAGATAGGTTTTAGAACTTTAGTCTATCATAGTTAATGGAATTGGGACCTAGAAAACTCACAGAGTGTAATGAATCCAGGATTTAATCAAAGCCAAGTTAGAGAGGTTCCTTATAGCAGAGAGGCTCCAAGGATACCACCTACCTTTCAGGTCACGTAACTTCAACTGAACTAGCTCATAGTGAGCCTCAGTTAAAACCCACGATAAACAGAGGTTTGAGGTAAGTGCAGAAATTTCAGGTAAGAGAAGAAACTAATTGTTTGTTCCTGCTATGGCACAACCATCAAGTTGATCTTTGGTGAGAATTTTGAATCTATTTCTACAGCCTCCATTTTCTCCATGTGTTTATTTTTCCTTTATTCTTTTAGAAAAGGTATAGGTTTTCTTTCATTTTGTCTTCTTTTAGTTTCTCTATTTTCTAGGTTTTCTTTCATTTTGTCTGCTTTTAGTTTCTCTGTTTTCTTTTTCTTAAAACATGCCTTTATAAAACTATAACTTTATTTTGAGTGAACATAAGAGGGGTTTGTCCCCGTTCTACCCAACGTGTTTTAGTGAGCCTAAAGAACACGTAGGGTGGAGACATGAGCAGTTCCAGAGGGGAACCTGTGGTCCACTGGAAGGCAGGCACTGAAGAGACAGAATTAGAAGCAGCTGTGGTCAACTGAGTCCTTCCGTCCTACAGTTTCAGCTTTGTCCTTCCATTCATTCTTTACAAAGCGTAAAGTTTCATTCCTGTGTTTTACCAAGAAATAGCCAACTAACCTCCACAATTGCTTAGATTCTAAAGTTCAGAGGACAGAGCAGAACTGTGACATTTTTTCCCCTACTGTTTTTTGAAAAGGTCCCATTTTGTGTTTTATTGTATATCCAACAAAATGTGCAGGGAAAAGGCAAGCCTTCAATAAAATCATAATTTATTCCTAAAAGACCACTCTGAACTTACCCTGCCTTAAATCACAGCAGTCTACAACTTCAAAAACCAAGTGGAACAAACGCACCCCCACAGGAACTTAAGAGTAATAAAAATACAGAGATTGAACCCCAGACTCCTCAGTCTTCAGAAAGTAACTGTTTCAAGCAGCAGCAGGTCAGCATTTCTGTAAGACTGGATCTGTGTTATACCAGTGGATATAGAAAGGACATGTGGCTGAACTTCAGCAGTTTTCTTGTCCACAGAATTATTGCTTCCTTCACTTTGTACATCTGCTGAGTACTTAGAAAGGACAACTAAAATAAAATCAATTCCAGCTGGTTCTAGAGGAAATGCTTCCATGGATTCTGATATCACCATCTTATCATGAGAGGAAGGATAGGGGATATGATATCATTACAGTTTATTGACATAGAAGCGAAGTAATATGCTTTCCGCCCTGATATGCAATGAGAGGTTCAAGACAGTACTTGAGAAGTGAGAGGAAGATAGCAGACAGCAGGCAGGAGTAGCTGCAGCTCCTGCTCAGATGGACAGAGCAGCATATGGAGACTCACATCATAAACTTTTGCTCCAAGAACTACCATAGGAACACACCAGGAAAAGCAAGAAAATGCACAGACCCTTTCAAGGAACTGGATCACCGCTGCAGGCTCCATGAGGCACTGAAAAACTGTGAGTCGTCTTGCTTTCTCAATGAAAAGGGTCATGTTCTGGGGCAGGTTCTCAGCCCTGGTCACTAGCTACCAGGAAATAGACTTGATACTATTGGGTGGGTACAGAGGAAGTGAGACAGATCGTTAGGACTGAGGGCTCTGTGGGAGTAGGGTGACGCCTATGACTGCCAGCTTTCCCTCACTTACCTAGTAACCTGTATGACTTAGCAGAGGCAGCCGTGTCTTCCTGGGAATATAATTTCACTGGACTGGGAATCACACCCCCACCCCCCACAGCAGCCACAGCACGCCCCACCCAAGAAGAGGCTGAGCTCAGATATGCCTATTCCTGCCCCCACCTGGTGGTCTTTCTATACCCACCCTGGTAGCTGAAGAAAAGGTCATAATCTCTTGGGAGCTCTATGGCCCTGCCCACCACCTGAGAAACCTGAATACTTAACCAGGTATTCCTAGGGCAAGTTTGCATTCTCCATATAGGACCACAGCTGATGCGCTCTCAAAAGCACCACCTCCTGGCTGGAGACCAACCAACACAAAACCAGTGCACTGACCAAAATCACAGCCAAGGACCCTCACAGAGTCCACTTCACTCCCCTGCTACCTCCACTAGAGCAGGTGCTGGTATACATGGCTGAAAGACCTGAAGATGGATCACATCACAGGACTCTTTGCAGACACTCCCCAGAACCAGCCCAGAGCCCAGTAGCTCCACTGGGTGGCTAGACCCAGAAGAGCAAAAACAATCACCATGGTTTGGCTCTCAAGAAGCCCCATTCCTAGGGGAAGGGGGAGAACACCACAACAAAGAAGCACTGTGTGGGACAAAAGAATCTGAACAGCAGCCCTTAAATTCTAGATCTTCCCTCTGACATAGTCTACCCAAATGAGAAGGAACCAGAAAAACAATTCTGGCAATATGATAAAACAAGGTTATTTAACACCCCAAAAGATCATAGCAGTTCACCAGCAGTGGATCCAAACCAAGGCAAAATCTCTGAGTTGTCAAAAAAATATTCAGAAGGTCAATTATTAAGCTAATTATGGAGGGACCAAAGAACTGTGAAGTCCAACTTGAAGAAATCAAAAACATGATACAGAATATGAAAGGAAAATTCTTCAGTGAAATAGCATAAATAAAAAAGCAATCACAACTTGTGGAAATAAAAGACACACTTAGAGAAATGAAAATGTGCTGGAAAGTATCAGCAACACAATCAAAGAAGCAGAAGAAAGAGATTTAGAGTTTGAAGACACAGCTTTCAAATTAACCCAATCCATCAAAGACAAAGAAAAAAATTTTTAACGAACAAAACCTTCAAGAAGTTTGGGACTATATTTAACATCCAAACCTGAGAATAACTGGTGTTTTCCAGCAAGAAGAGAAATCTTAAGTTTGGAAAGCACATTTGAGGGAATAATCAAGGAAAGATTCTCTTGTCTTGCTAAAGATCTAGACATCCAAAAACAGGAAGCTCAATGAACACCTGGGAAATTTATAGCAAAAAGGTCATTGTCTAGACACATAGTCATCAGTTTATCTAAAGACAAGACAACGGAAAGAATCTTAAGAGCTGTGAGGCAAAAACATCACACAACCTATAAAGGAAAAACCTATCAGATTAACAGCAGATTACTTAGCAGAAACCCTGCAAGCTAGAAGAAATTGAGCTATTTTAGCCTCGCTAAGCAAAATGATTATCAGCCAATAATTTTGTATTCAGCAAAACTAAGCTTCATAAATGAAGAAAAGATAGAGTCTTTTTCAGACAAACACTGAGAGAATTCAACACTACCAAGCCAACACTATAAGAACTGCTAAAAGGAGCTCCAAATCTTGAAACAAATCTTCAAAATACACCAAAATAGAATCTCCTTAAAACATAAATCTCAAAGGACCTATATAACAATAACACAATGATAATAAAAAGGTATTCAGGCAACAAATAGCACGATGAATAGAATCATACCTCACATAGCAATACTAACATTGAATGTAAATGGCCTAAATGACCCACACTTAAAAGGTGCAGAATGGCAGAATGGATAAGAATTCATCAACCAAGTTTCTGCTGTCTTCAGGAGACTCACCTAACACATAAGGACTCACATAAACTTTAGGTAAAGGGGTGGAAAAAGATTCCATGTAAATGGAGATTAAAAGTGAGCAGGAGTAGCTATTCATATATCATAGAAAACAAACTTTACAGCAACAGCAGTTTAAAAAGACAAAGAAGAACTTTACATAATGATAAAATGACTAGTCCAACAGAAAAATGTCACAATCCTAAATATATATGCACCTAACACTGCAGATCCCAAATTTATAAAACAGTTACTACTATATCTAAGAAATTAGGTAGATAGCAACACAATAATAGTGGGGAACTTCAATTCTCCACTAACAGCACTAGACAGGTCATCAAGACAGAAAGCCAACAAAGAAACAATGGACTCTAACTATACCCCAGAACAAATGGACTTAACAGATATTTACAGAACATTCTACCCAACAACTGCAAAATATACCTTCTATTCATCAGCACATGTAGCTTTCTCCAAGATAGACCCTATGATAGTCCACAAAACAAGTGTCAACAAATTCAAGAAATTAGAATTTACAGCAAGTATTCTCTCAGACCACAGTAAAATAAAATTGGAAATCAATTCCAAAAGGAATGCTCAAAACCATGCAAATATGTGGAAATTAAATAACCTGCTCCTGAACAATTGTTGGATCAACAATGAAATCAAGATAAAAATTGAAAAAATATTTGAACTGAATGATAATAGTGACACCACCTGTCAAAATCTCTGGGATCCAGCAAAATTGGTGCCAAGAGGAAAGTTCGTAATACTAAAAGGCTACATCAAAAGTCTGAAAGAGCACAAGTAGACAATCTAAGGTCACACCTCACTGAAGAAGAGAAACAAGAACAATTCAAATCCAAACCCAACAGAAGAAAAGAAATAACAAAGATCAAAGCAGCACTAAATGAAATTAAAACAAAAGAAACAGTACAAATGATAAGTGAAACAAAAAAATGGTTCTTTGAGAAGATAAATAAAATTGATAGACCATTAGTGAGGTTAACCAAGAAGAGAGAAGATCCAAATAAACTCAATTAGAAATGAAACGGGAGATATTATAACTGATCCCACAGAAATACAAAAGATCATTCAAGGCTACTATGAACACCTTTATGCACATAAACTAGAAAACCTAGAGGAGATGGATAAATTCCCAGAAATATACAATCATCCTAGATTAAACCAAGATGATACAGAATCTGTGAACAGACCAATAACAGGCAGCAAAATTGAAATGGTAATAAAAATAATTGCCAACAAAACAAGTCCAGGATCAAATGGATTCACAGTTGAATTCTATCAGACATTCAAAGAAGAATTGGTACCAATCTTATTGACAGTATCCCAAAATACAAAGAAGGAATCCTCCCTAAATCATTCCATGAAGCCAGTATCACCCTAATACTAAAACCAGGGAAGGACACAACAACAACAACAACAACAACAACAAAAAAAAAAAAAAAAAAAAAAGAAAAAAGAAAAAGAAAGAAAGAAAAAGAAAAAAACTACAAATCAATATAGTTGATGAACATAGATGCAAAAATCATCACCAAAATACTAGCTAACTGAATCCAACAGCATATCGAAAAGATAACTGACAATGATCAAGTGGGTTTCGTACCAGGAATGCAGGGATAGTTTAACCTATGTAAATCAATAAATGTGATACACCACACAAACAGAATTAAAAACAAAAATCACGATCATCTCAATAGATGCAAAAAATGCATTTGACAAAATCCAGGGTCCCTTTATGAGTAAAAACCTCAGCAAAATTGGCATAGAAAGGACATGTTTTAAGGTAATAAAAGCCATTTACAACAAACCCACAGCCAACATTACACTGAACAGGGAAAAGTTGAAAGCAATCCCCCCGAGAACTGGAACAAGACAAGGATGCCCACTTTCACCACTTCTATTCAACATAGTACTAAAAGTCCTAGCCACAGCATCAGACAAGAGAAATAATTAAAGGACATTCAGATCAGTAAAGAGGAAGTCAAACTAGTTTGTCACTATTTGCTAATAATATGATCATATACCTAGAAAACCCTAACGATTCATGCAAAAAGCTCCCAGAACTGGTAAATGAATTCAGCAAAGTGTCAGGATATAAAATTACAAATCAGTAGCTCTGCTATAAACCAACAGTAACCAACCTGAGAATCAAATAAATAACTCAACCCCTTTCACAGTAGCTGCAAAAAAAAAAAAAAAAAAAAAAAAAAACCAACTTAGGAATTTAGGAATATAGCTAACCAAGGACATGAAAAACCTCTACAAGGAATACTACAAAACATTGCTGAAAGAAATCATGAATGGCACAAACAAATAGAAACACATCGCATGCTCATGGATGGGTAGAATCAATATTGTGAAAATGAACATACTGCCCAAGGCAATCTACAAATTCAATGCAATTCACATGAAAATACCACCATCGTTCTTCACAGAACTAGAAAAAAAAATCTAAAATTCATATGGAACCAAAAAAAAAAAAAAAAGAAGAGCCCACATAGTCAAAGCATTACTAAGCAAAAAGAAAAAAATCTGGTAGCATTATATTACCTGACTTTAAACGATACTAAAAGACCATAGTCACCAAAACAGCATGGTAATGATATATTAAAATAGGCACATAGGCCAATAGAACAGAATAGAGAACCCAGAAATAAAGCCAAATACTTAAAGCCAACTGCTTTTCAACAAAGTAAACAAAAACATGAAGTGGGGAACGGACATCTTATTCAACAAATGGTGCTGGGATACCTGGTAAGTACATGTAGAAGAATGAAACTGGATCCTCATCTCTCACCTTATACAAAAATCAATTCAAGATGGATCAAAGACTTAAATCTCAGACCTGAAATCCTAAAGATTCTAGAAGATAACATCAGAAAAACCCTTCTAGACAAAGGCAAAGTCTTTGCAAAGACTTCATGACCAAGAACCCAAAAGTAAATGCAACAAAAACAAATATAAATAGATAGGACTTAACTAAAAAGCTTCTATACAGCAAAAGAAATAATCAGTAGAGTTAACATACAACCCACAGATGGGAGAAGAATCTTCACAATCTATACATCTCACAAATAACTAATATCCAGAATCTACAAATAAGTCAAACAAATCAGCAAGATAAAAACAAACAATCCCATCATAAAGTGGGCTAAGGAAATGAATAGACATCTCTCAAAAGAAGATATACAAATGGTCGACAAGCATATGTAAAAATTCTCAACATCACTTATTATCAAGGAAATGCAAATCAAAACCTCAATGCGATACCACCTTACTCCTGCAAAAATGGCCATAATCAAAAAATAAACAAAAAGACGTTGGCATGGGTGTGGTGAAAAGGGAACACTTATACAACTGTTGGTAGCAATGTAAACCAGTAAACCAACCACTATGGGAAACAGTGTGATTCCTTAAAGAACTAAAAGGTGATTCTTTGAAGAACTAAAAGTAGGTCTATCATTTGATCCAGCAATCACATTACTTACTAACTACCCAGAGGAAATGTCATTATACAAAAAAGATACTTGCACATGCTTGTTTATAGCAGAACAATTTGCAATTGCAAAAATATGTAACCAGTCTAAATGCTCATCGATCAACAAGTAGATAAAGAAAACGTGATACACACACACACACACACACACACACACACACACACACACACACACACCCACCATGGAATACTACTTAACCATAAAAAGGAACAAAATAATGGCATTTTCAGGAATCTGGGTAGAACTGGAGATTATTATTCTAAGTGAAGTAACTCAGGAGTGGAAAACCAAACATCATATGTTCTCACTCATATATGGGAGCCGAGCTATGAGGATGTAAAGGCATAAGAATGATACATTGGACTTTGGAAACTCAAGGGATAGAGTGGGGGGGGGGTGATGAGAGATAAAAGACTACACATTGGGTACAGTGTACACTGCTCAGGTGATGGGTACACCAACATTTCAGAAATAACTAAATAACTTACTCATGTAACCAAACACCACCTGTTTCCCAAAAACCTACTGAAATAAAAAAATTTTAAAAAAATTTAAAAAAAGAAGTCAGTACTTGACACATCTTGCCATCAGTAGTAACTTTTGTTATTGAGACGAACGTCCCCCAGTGACTTCCCCAAGTAACTCCCGAAAGATGGAAAACTGTGGTTGTGAAATCCAGGGTTTAAAAATATCAAAGCTATAAAGTTGAATCCTTCTGTCTTGAGAGGCTTCTTATTCATTTATTTATTAATTTAGCATACCTTGTTGGGGGGAGTTCAATTAGGATGTAACAAGCACTGTGCTACAATATATGATGGGATTCAAGTGTGAATAACACCAAAATAGATAATAATAATATAAACAATAGCAATTCATATTCATTAAATGCTTACTATCTGCTAGAAACTGTGCTTAAGATTCAAATACTTTTTTCATATTAAATTTCCTCCCCAAAAGCTCTGTGATATGTATATAGTTATTTTCTTGTTTCACACATGAAGAAACATCAGCTTAAAATAGGTATCTTGCCCAAGGTTTCAAAGGTAAAAAATAATAGAACCGGGATTCAAATGCAAGTAGATAAACTCTATAAAATACAGACTTAACCACTTTATTATTCTACCTGAAAGGTTTCAAGAGATTTGACAGATCAGGGAAGATTCTGCATGCTACATTTTGTTAAGGAAGAAGCTTTGATTGGGCACAATCATCTTTAACATGAAAACACTATTGAAGGCGGTTACACACTAATTCAAATTCTCTATAATTGTATTATAAGTAAGGGGAGTTAACTCACTTGCTGACCAGGAATATTCAGTGAAATCCTTGGTTATAGAAAGGATGAATTATAGGCTCAAAGAGTGTTAAATCTGTCGTGGATATAAGAGAACTTCACATCACTAGTATTGAAATTATTATATTTAGTATATAACAAATATATTTATTCATATTTAGTTTATAAATATAAATTTATTTCAAATAAAAATTTGCCTGTAGCCACATGTTTGAAAAATAAAGACACTTACAATGGAATAATTTTTGGCCATAAAAAGAAATGAAGTATTGTTATATTTTGAAACAGGAAAACATGATGCTAAGAAAAAGAAGCCAGTCACAAAAGAGCACGTATTATATAAATCCATTAACATAAAATTTCTGTAACACAGAACTCTATAGAGACAGAGAATAGGTTAGTGGTTGTTTAGAGCTAGGTGGCCCGTGGTATGTTAGGGGATGTATTAGTCAGGGTTCTTTAGAGGGACAGAACTAATAGATGTATATATATAAGGGGGAGTTTATTAAGGAGTACAGACTCATATGATCACAATGATGAATCCCACAATAGGCTATCTGCAAGCTGAGGAGAAAGGAAGCCAGTCTGGTCCCAAAAACTCAAAAGTAGGGAATCGAAAGTGCAGCCTTCAGTCTGTGGTCAAAGATCCACGAGCCCCAGCACTGAAGAACTTGGAGCCCGATATTTGAGGGTGGGAAGCATACAGCATGGGAGAAAGATGTAGGGTGGAAGACTAAGCCAATCTAATCCTTTCATATTTCTCTGCCTGCCTTTATCCTAGACACATTGGTAGCTGATTAGATTGTGCCCATCCGGATTGAAGGTGGGTCTGTCTCTCCCAGTCCACTGACTCAAATGTTAATCTCCATTAGCAATAGACACACCCAGGAACAATACTTTGCATGCTTTAATCCCATCAAGTTGACACTTAATATTAACCATCACAGGGGAGGTGATAGCCAAAGGTCACAGAGTTTCTTTTTGAGATAATAAAATATTCTAAAATTGACTGTGCTTGTGTTACATATTTGTGAATATACTAAATCCCACTGACTTCTATATTTTAAATGTGTGACTTGTATGGTACATAAACTATATCGCAATAAATCTGTTAAAAAAGAAAAAAAAAGAGAAGTAAAAAGCATGGAATCCCACTCTTGTAACCATTCCCTCCCACTATGAGACCCCTGAGTCAGCTTCACAGAGTTGTAGTTTAAAAGGAAAAACAACATTCTTTAAGTCATTTTATGAATGACACACAGAAGTCACTGCTAAAATCTATAAGGTAGAGCATGATAAAAACGTGATTCCAAAACTTAAAGTGTAGCATTTGTTAGCTTCTAGGAAAAAAACGCACCAATCAGCGCTTCTTCATTAAAATAACTCTAATCCCAAAGAAGAAGACTACTGATGGATTAGTCAAGTAAAAGAAGCAACGTTAGAACATGCGGCTGAGATTTGGAGCTTTCCTCCTGATAATGGGGGAGAATTATAGGTTGGAGCCCACATGGAGTGTCTTCTGTTTACTTTTCTCTCTTCAGTCAGTTGAAGCAGGAAAATGGGCTTGCAATTAGTTCCACCTGGAGATAACCTTCTAGAAGGAATTGAAAAAAGTCAATTTAACTTTGTCAAAGACCTAAGGGAAAGTTGTCTTTCCTTTTTTTTTTTTTTTCTTCTTGACTTGATGTTGCTGTTTCCTGGAATCATCTGACTTGCCATTGAAGTGGTATTCTATTATGTTGTCTCCTTTCCTCTTCTCAAAGGTTTCTGAAGATGGAATATGGCAATCTATATCAATAGCCCATTTCAGTATTTTATCTCTAGGACCAATAAGACAGTCTTCATGAGAGGTGAAGCCAGCTGGACTTCCTGGGTTGATGGGGACTTGGAGAACTTTTCCATCTTACAAGGGAATTGTAAAATGCACCAATCAGCACTCTGTAGCTAGCAAGAGGTTTGTAAAATACACTAATCAGCGCTTTGTAAAAATGCACCAATCAGTGCTCTGTAGCTAGCAAGGGGTTTGTAAAATGGACCAATCAGTGCTCTGTAAAATAGACCAATCGGTGCTCTGTAAAATGGACCAATCAGCACTCTGTAAAATGGACCAATCAGTAGGATTCTAAAAGTAACCAATTGTGGGGAGGATTGAGAAAAGGGCATTCTGATAGAACAGAAGCAGGGACAAATAAGGGAATAAAAGCTGGCCACCCAGCCAGCAGCAGCAACAGGCTGGAGTCCCCTTTCTTCCTATGTTCTTCCACTGTTCACAATAAATCTTGCTGCTGCTCACTCTTTAGGTCCGTGCCATCTTTAAGAGCTGTAACACTCACTGCAAAGGTTTGTGGCTTCATTCTTGAAGTCAGCGAGACCACGAACCCACCAGAAGGGACCAACTCAGGACACACTCATAATGTCCAGTCAAAATCATCCCTACGACTGTTATGCCAAGTTGCTCTCCTTTCATCATCCCCAGCAATAAATAAACACATCTTGCCTGCACTTAGAGATCTTTATCTACACTTCAACTCAAAATGAAAGTGAAAAATAGAAACTTGCTAATAGACCATGCAGCTTCCAACACTCAATTTAATTCTTATGAAACTACGAGTAAAAATAGAAACTCCTGGTACCACTGAAGAATAGAATTGTCACATAGCTGAATGTCAGAATCATTACTATGTTGCCCTTAATTTAACGTTAAATACCCATTGGGGGGCTGACAGGCTTGCTTCATATCATATCAAGGTTTCATCTCATGACACAATTACTGTTTTTATAAAGGAGGGGTGATAATAAGATACTTTTTGCTTTCACTACTGTCTATACCTGACCCAAGTCCGACAGTGCTGGATTTGTAAGGTAGAGAAGACACTTTCAGGGGAGCTACTGAATCTGTAGGAGGCTGTTTGGATCCAATCCTTCCTGTTGGAAGAAGAGTTCCCACAGAAACCAGAGAAGCTCCTGAGATTCTTTTTAGAAAATTCCATTCAATGCTTATACTCTGAAATGTCTATTAATATCTCCTGCTCATTTTTAAGTTGGAATTTCTTAATTGATTCACAGAAGTCCTTAAATATTTGGGTGCTAATCTATTATAGAATATATTTGTTCTAACTATCTTCTAGTCTATGGCTTATCTTCTCAAAATTTTAATTGTGCTTTTTGATGAAGAGATTTTTTTTGAAATGAAATGTTGAAAATTAAGACTCCATCATCAGAGTTGGCTCAAAAGTTTAAATGTAAAGATGCCATTTAACTCAGCAATTTCACCCTGAGGTACCCAAGATAAATAAATATAGATTCACTTGAATACTTGCACACAAAGTGCTCGTAGCCAAATTATTTATAATAGCCTAAAGTGGAAACAACCCAAATGTCCAAAAACTGATGAATGGATAAATAAAATGCAGTATTTCCATACAATGAAATATTATTCAGCAATAAAAATGAACAGATTTTTGGTACATGCTGTCATATGGATGAACCTTGAAAACATTATGCTAACTGAAAGAAACTAAAAACCATACATTGGATAATTCAACTGTTATGAAATGTCCAGAATAGGCAAATCTATAGAGACAGAAAATGGATTTGTGGTTTCCTAGTGCTGGGAGAGGGAACATTTGGGGAAAAATGGAGAGTGACTGCCAATGTATAAAAGTTTCTTGTTGGGGTGCTAAATGTTATTGTAAACGCAATATTCACCGTGGGCAGAATAAAATTTGAAAAGCTTTACTTTGATTCCATTGCCTTGATGTATAAAAAGTTTTAGAATTAAATCCTTTTCTGTTTTAAGCATTTACTATTTGCAAGGTTTTTTTCAATTAATCACAATATATAAACATGGTTCATATTTTGTATATACACAAGAAAATTTGGAGTTAAAAACTGAGCAAAATTATGTAATAAATGATCTAAAGATGATCGAAAGGAAAAGATTCATTACAGTCATACATTGCCTTCTTAATCTGATTGCTACTCTTTGAAACAGATGTTGCTTTTTTAGCACCTTTGTATTTTTTTTCCATGTGGTTAATAATATCACTACTGACTTATGGTGAATGTTCCAAGTAAATGTTCATGATCAAATTTCTTGAAAAACAAAACGTTAATAATTTTACTTAAAAATGTACAAGTTGTAGGAAAAATTTGAGAAGGTATTTGAAATGGACCAAAAGTATTACTGTGTTTCTTTAATGGATAACTAAATATTGCCTGAGTTATATAATTCTATGGAGACTCTGTTTTTTACTATCTTTAAGCTATTTTGCAATTCTGTAAATTGTGGAACACTGATAGTAATGCAAATAATTCTTGCCTATGTAAATGGAAATTGTTCATTTTAGATGTCATTGATTATTGCCATAAGGATATTGACCAATTTCTCATCTTTTAAGTAAACTCATTACAGCATTTCTAACTGCCAATATATATGTTGTTGTTGTTGTTTTAAAAAAACTTTCTTTGAACTACTTGCAACATCTTATTCATTAATTAATATGAACATATGTTAAAGATGTTAAAGTTAAAATCTTTAAAATCTTTAGCATCCGTTCTTTTTGTTTTTGTTTTTTTTGTTTGTTTTTGTTTTTTGTTTGTTTGTTTTTTTCCCGGCAGAATCTCACTCTGTTGCCCTACTGCAACCTCTGTCCCCAGGTTCAAGTGATTCTCGTGCCTCAGCCTCCTGAGTAGCTGGGACCACAGGTGCCTGCCACCACGCCTGGCTGACTTTCTTACATTTAGTAGAGACAGGGTTTCACCACGTTGGCAAGTATGGTCTCAAACTCCTGACCTCGGTGATCCACCCACCTCGGCCTCCCAAAGTGCTGAGATTACAGGCGTGGGCCACCCCGCCTGGCCTGTTCACATTAATTTTACTCTATATGTCATGGTTTTACCTTTTTAAAAATTTATTCTTTAACAATTTTTTGTTTTGGGAGGGACTATTTCTTAACATATTATTGCCACATATGTTTGATACAGGTTTTGATGACAGTTTATCAAGCTAAAGAGATTTAAGTTTGAAAGAACTCACAATAAAATCACCTAAATTTGTTTTAAGTTTGTAAGATTTTAGGCCGGGTGCAGTGGCTCACACCTGTAATCCCAGCACTTTGGGAGGCTGAGGGGAGTAGATCACAAGGTCAGGAGTTCGAGATCAGCCTGGCCATCATGGTGAAACCCCATCTCTACTAAAAATAAAAAAATTAGCCAGGCATGGTGGTGCATGCCTGTAGTCCCAGCTACTTGGGAGGCTGAGGCAGGAGAATCACTTGAACCCAGGAGGTGGAGGTTGCAGTGAGCCGAGATTGTGCCACTGCACTACAGCCTGGGTGACAGAGCGAGACTCCATCTCAAAAAAAAAAAAAAAAGAAGAAGAAGCTTTTAACCTATAAATTCACTTTTTTTTAATGGCTTAGAAGTTTTCCCTCCAATTGAGCCTATTTGAACGTTCTAATAGCAATAATATATATTCAGTTCTGCTTTACTAATAATTCCTCAATTCGCTTTTTGGATATTTAACACATACATAATTTTTGTTATTATGTTTGACTGGTACATTGTCATTATATATTTGTAGATATTTTATATGTTAAAATAATATGTATTTTTAAATTACTAGATGCAACACTTTGTATAATTAGACCATATTTATTTATTGTGGTGTTCTTATTTTCTTTAGACTTAGTTAATTGCTTACTTATCTAATCTTTTTTTCTTTTTTTTTTTTTTGAGACAGAGTCTTGCTCTGTCGCCCAGGCTGGAGTGCAGGGGCCGGATCTCGGCTCACGGCAAGCTCCGCCTCCCAGGTTTACGCCATTCTCCTGCCTCAGCCTCCCGAGTAGCTGGGACTACAGGCGCCCACCACCACGACCGGCTAATTTTTTATATTTTTAGTAGAGACGGGGTTTCACCATGTTAGCCAGGATGGTCTCTATCTCCTGACCTCGTGATCCGCCCGCCTCGGCCTCCCAAAGTGCTGGGATTACAGGCGTGAGCCACCGCGCCCGGCCCTACTTATCTATTCTTAATTGAGAAAGATACATTAAAATCTCTCCTACAGATGAGGGGTCCCCAACTCCTGGGCTGCAGACCGCTATGGGTCCATGCCTTGTTAGGAACCCACCACTGCACAGCAGGAGGAGAACAGCAGGTGCGCAAGCATTACCGCATGAGCTCCACCTCCTGTCAGATCAGTGGAGGCATTAGATTCTCATGGGAGCATGAACCCTATTGTGAACTGTGCATACGGGGGCTCTAGACTGTGTGCTCCTTATGAGAATCTAAGGCCTGATGATGTGAGGTGGAACAGTTTAATCCCGAAACTACCCCCTACCCACAATCCGCCATCCATGGAAAAATAGTCTTTCATGGAACTGGTCCCTGGTGCCAAAAAGTTGGGGACTGCTGCTAGAGTTGGTAGATCCCAATTTGCCAGTATTATTTGTAAAATGTTGCTTTTATTCTATTTAGAATGTAGTAATGCATAGCAATTTAAATTTGTATGTATCTGGTACATTGGAATTTATCACAATTTAGATAATTCTCTGAAATAATGTTTTCTTTCTTAAGTTTAATGACCTGATGCCAATGTGGCAACACTAGTTAAGTTAGTGCTTATCTGATACACATCTTTTCACTCTTTTACATTCAACCTTTTTGTGTATTTGTTTTACCTGTGCCTCTTTTGTAAAGTGTAAAGGTGACTTTTTTGTGTCCTCATTCATATCCAACCAACCAGTAATTCCTGCCAACATGCTTTTATAGCTGTTCTTTGAATTAGTCCAGTTGTTTCCATATCTGTCACTGTCATCCTTGTCCACTTTACTGACTTGTCTTACCTGGACCACTATGTGAGGAATAGGCCTTCCCTATCCAGACACATCAAATCCATTTTTCACTCTGAAGTACAACTGAAATTGTAAAAATATAAATCTGATCATGTCACTCCCAAATTTAAAAACTCTGTACTGACTGCTCTCTAATATGTTCCCCAAACAGCATAAATTGCAAGACCCTTTAGGATCTGAACTCTGCCCATCTAACCATCCTTATTCTATATCTTTGAGTTCCACTATACAGGCATACCACATGCTTCTTACCTCTGAGCCTTCACGCATGCTGTTTCTTATGTTTCTGATATTATTTTTTTTTTTTTTTTTTTTTTTTTGAGACGGAGTCTTGCTCTGTGCCCCAGGCTAGAGTGCAGTGGCGCGATCTCGGCTCACTGCAAGCTCCGCCCCCCCGGGTTCACGCCATTCTCCTGCCTCAGCCTCCCGAGTAGCTGGGACTACAGGCGCCTGCTACCTCGCCCGGCTAATTTTCTTGTATTTTTAGTAGAGACGGGGTTTCACCGTGTTAGCCAGGATGGTCTCGATCTCCTGACCTCGTGATCCGCCCGTCTCGGCCTCCCAAAGTGCTAGGATTACAGGCTTGAGCCACCGCGCCCGGCCATGTTTCTGATATTATTGCCTCACGCCTGGTCATTCTTTTTGCTTGAACTTCTAGTTTACTTACTCAATGAAACTTTAGATGTTCCTTATCTATATTATCTACAAACACACATATTCCAAATAAAGTTAGCTATAGCAAGCCCCAAAAAGTTACCAGCAAATTCCATTTTTGTTATTAATTTTATTATGGTGCCTTATATATATATATAAAATTCATAAAAATACACATATAACAACTGATAAATAATGCATAATCTTATTATAAATAAAAATAATCAAACTGATAAGAAACATACAAAGTAAAAATCCAAAATTTCCCCCAAATTGCTTTACTGTCTTTCCTCAAATCCTATTTCTTGCCTAACAGATACCCACTGTTAATTCATTCAGTGTATAGCCTTATAAATGTTCTTCTATAGACTTTCTTTCATATGCCTCTAAACATAGAAAGTTTTGTCTATTTCATTTTTACAAGTAACACTATATGATACCTATTACTTGATGATATTTATCACTGAACTGTCTGTTGTAGAAAACCTGTCTTTTAAATTAAATGCATCATCATTTATCTACTGAAAAACATTTGAGTAATTTCTAAATTTGAATTATTAGAAGCAATGCTTCAGTAAGTGTTCTTATACGTACTAATATTTCTATTAAAATACGGCTTACGTTGGCCAGATATGGTGGTTCCCAGCACTTTGGGAGGCTGAGGTGGGCAGATTGCTTGAGCTCAGAAGTTCAAGACCAGCCTGTGCAACATGGTGAGAAACCATCTATACTAAAAAAAAAACTCCACAAATTTATATATATATATATATATATATATATATAGAGAGAGAGAGAGAGAGAGAGAGAGAGAGAGAGAGGGCGAGAGAGAGAGAGAGAGAGCATTGCTAGGTAAAGGGTATGCATTTTCTTTTTTTTTTGTGGGTTTTTTTCAAATATTTTTAGACATTCCCTTATTTTCTCTCTTCAATTTGAACTTTATAAGTAATTTGTCAGTCCTATGACAAAACTGTTCACAATATGATTGGTAATACCACATTAAAGGATTTATTTAAGTGATATGCTAAAGAGTAATTTTGAAAGATATTTTAGATACATATTATTTAGACAGATATTATGAAAATTGGGTAATAAAAAATTTTAAAGTATAGTGTCTAAGGGAAATACATTTATTTATATCCCAAATGCCCAGAAAAATGTACACACTAAAACAGTACTAGTGATTATAACTGGTTGATAGGGACATAGATGATTTTTATTTTCTTATATTTTTAACTCATTCTTTTTCACTTACTTAATGAATATTATAACATGCAATATAAACGTTTATTTCTTACCACAATATTAAATGAAATTATGTTAACATACATATCTCTAAAAGAAGAAATGTCATTGAAAAACTCTTTAATAGAAGCAAATATATTAGCTTAAGTACAGAGTCTATTTGCTTTTCAGAAATAAGTATAAATGTTGGCTGCCAACTTTTATCATCCAATTTTCACGGAAATAAAATTCTTTCCTTAATGCCTGAAGATATTATTTTGGATGGCAGTAAACAAACAAACAAACAAAAGATGAAGAAGGAATTGAATAATTTTTTTTGATTTCAATGGAAAACCCTAATACTGTACTACACATAAATGTGCTGACTGGTCTTACTTTAAATTTATTACCACAAACCTCAAGTGGACCTTCCAAGCTACCTAGCAATTTTCTCCATTTCTCCATTCAACTCACTCTCCCTCTTCAGAGCTTTTCTCTTTTCACTAAAGCATTGCCATCAGAAGATAGCTTTCATATTCTTACGATTCCTCCAAGTTTACCAACTTGCCTATTATTTGTCCCCATGCACTCCATCTTTCTTTCTGATAGAATCAATAAATTGTCTAGAATGCCTTACTACAGAAATTATCTCTTCTTCTTTACCCACTTCCATTGCAGAATGCTATGCATATATAAAACATAAACAACCTCAAAATAGAAAAAAAAGTTATATTTATATTCTAAATACATATATTTTGAGTATTCACAGTGAATATAGAAAACAGAACTAGCACTTGTCCTCTGTAGGGATAAATGAATTAAGAAATATTGCCTACAAGGAAATAATAGTCTCATCCTATTACATGATTGGAACTTGTCTATTAACAAGAACTCCATTTGAAGCATCTCATTTCTTGATCATTTATATCTCAAATTTGCTTCTTCTAGTAACACAAATCCAATGAATTTTTAAATCCCCAATAATTTCTAAACCACTGGCCCTACAAAGTTTCATGCCTGTCTTTCCCATCAATCTGTTTCCCCTTTGCCTTGCAAGCCTTTTCCCTGAATTAGTCCAATTAGTATTCAAACATAATGTACTATATCCTATGTTAAAAAATAAATGATTTTTTTTCGCTCATATCTCCAATCAGTGCTTGCACCAGTTCCTGATTCCTCCTTTAGGAAAGCTGAACTGAAAATTTCTGTTTCTCTTTTTCCAATATCTCCTCTTCAATTCTCTCTTGGATGCTCTTCGAGAAAGTTTTTGTGTCTACCTCTTCACTAAAACCATTTTTGTGAAATCACCAAGGACCTTGTTGCCAACATCTACATTACCAAATTCAACAGTCAATTATCAATTCCCTTCTAATTCATATTCTCAACAGCATTTGACACTGGTAATCACACCCTCTTTAGACACATCCTTCACCTGTCCTCTACTATACTCACCTGGCTCTTCTTCCTTCCCAGTTTACTATTAATATATGGCTTCTCCTTCTCTCCCAGAATCTAAATATTACAATGTCACAGGGCTTAATCTTTAATTACTTTCTAGGTGTTATCTTGATCAGTTCTATAGTTTTAAATTCCATCTACATAGTAATTACTGCAAAAACGTGTTCAGTCTCAGCTTGTCCTCTGAACTGCAAACTCATAAGTCCTACTGCCTTCTGAACAGCTTCACTCCAATTTCAAATTTAATTTGTCCAACACTGAAATCTTGCATCTTCCCCAATATTTTCTCATTTCTGTTCTCTATTTCAGTAAATTTTATCATGATTCACTTAGGTGCTTAAGACAAAAAACATGAAATTATCTTTAACTTTTCCCTTTCTTTCACACTCTGCATCCAATTCATTAGAAAATAAGTTGGCATTATCTTCAAAATAGATCTCATCTCCAAAAACCATCCACCACCTCAACAACAACCTTCACATCTCACACCTCAGCCATTACAGGGTCCTTCAAATTCTTTCTTCTCCCATTTTATACTTCCAGTGATCCATTCTCCATATTACCATCAGAAGAGCAAGGTAAAATATAAACCAGAACATGTCACTTCTCTGCCTTCAACCTTCCAGTGCTTTCTCTACTCAGAATAAAATTCAAAGTCTTTAGCATGACCTGCTCAGTTTTCTTTCCAATGTGATTTTTTCTTACTCCCGCTCACCTTGCTCCATCAGCACAGGCTAGTTTGCCATTCCATGAACACACTGAGCATGTGATATTTCAAGGCCTTTGGGCATACTAGATCACCCAGCTACTCTTTTCCTAGCATCACCTCCTAACTCCTATCATGTAGCATGATAAGCGACATCACCTCATTGCTCCTATCAATGTAGCATGATAAGCAACGCATGTTTTCTGTACCCCGCCAGACCATAACATCCATCAGGAGAATACTATTGGTTTGTGACTGTCTTCCCAATGCCTAGATCAGTGACTGGCATTCAATAAATATTTGTTGCATGAGTGAGTAAAATAAATCATGCTCTCTGTGCCACCTACTTTCTCTTAATTGCTAGTACTTTAAACTCACTAATCTCATCGCTAGTACAGGCCTTTAGAGCTTGGATATTTTACCCATGAATCAGAAGACCATGTTAACAAGCTGTCTAGAACCTGAAGGATAATTTTTGTATATAAATTGTTGAGAAGAATTGAGAAAATAAATTAACAAGTGAGATAAAATGGCTTCCCAGGAGTGCATTCTGCTCCTTCCTTTTGGCTGGCAGTGTAAAGCCTCTGGTCTTTTCAGGGGCATGCCTTTCCCCAAGGTTCCTAGTCTTTTGGCAGGCTGTAGTTATGATTTTGTTTAAACAAAATCTCAGGACTTGGGATGCTGAATTCTATTCCCAGTTCTGCTGATTAGTAACTGTATAACTTTAGCCATGCGGCTTTATCCTCTCCGGGCCTCAGATTTCTCACCTGTAAAACATAGGTAATTATCCTGACACTGCCTTCTAAGGATGCTATGAAGAACATTTAATGATAATAACCATTTAAAAAGTGTTTCCATCTTCATTGGATATTAATTAAGTGCCACTGTGTGCAGAACTCTATTAATTCTGTAAGAAGCAGAGTGAATAGGTAACAAAGAATATATCAGACCTTGTCTTCTGCCTAAAGGAATTCCTGTTAGAAAATATAAAACGAAAGTAATAGCGTTATGCTGAAAATATCATTGCCTTGTATGTGGTCACAATTTCCTATCATCTTTTCTCTTTATCTAAAACTTTCCTTTCTCAGCGGTGAAACGGTAGAATAAAGAAGCTATGGTGACATTGTTTCACAGAATTGTAAAGCCTTGAAGGCTCTCAGCAGTTTTCTGTCTCTGGCTTAACATTTTTACTTTAGAGATACAGTAATTGACCACCAGAGAGATTCAAGAGTTTTCCATATTCACCTATCTGGGTTTCTAATCAACTAAGCCCCAGTTCACTGTGCTGGCTGATGCAGGAGGCTGCTCTTCATTGTGGCAAAGAATAGCGTGGTGGTCATATTCTATTGCAGGCAGCATGAATAGCCCCCTCTCTTTTGATGACGAGTCCAGTAGTTTAAGGCTATTAACTTACAGATAGTTTTGGCTCTAAAGATAGAATTATGATAGAAGATTCTGATATTCTGAAAAACAATAATTAAGAAGAATAACACTTTTAAAAAACCTCCTACCACATTCGATCTAAAAACTCTACTAGTCTCTTTTTATCCACTATTTTAGTTCATCCTCATGATAACTATATGAGAGGTATTATCATATTTAATAACTGAATACCAGAAAGCTTGCATAACTTGCCTCAAATTACACATTTATGAAGTGGTGGAATTAAGATTTGAGTCCAGATTTATCTAGTTCCTAAATTCTTGTCTTCCCACTACACAATACAGAAAAAAAATTGTGCACTATCCTATTCACTATCTACAGCAGGGATCAGCAACTTTTTCTTTACAGGACTCACTAGTAAATACTTCAAGATTGTAGGCTATAAAGTTTCATTGCATCTATTCAACTCTGCCATTTAACATGATAAGCAATGCATAAACAAAAGGACATGACTATATTTCAGTAAAACTTTATTCACAAACAAGGATTGCTTGCTTAGAGCCACAGTTTGCCAACCCCTAGTCTAGAGGTCCTTTTTGGGTTATCTGATTCTGATTCTATGACTAATAACATTGTTACGTATAGATAATGCAAAATAGTAATTGATAGCAATGCAAAATAATTCATGCCTATAAACATGTAAATTCTGTTTGTCAGAGGCTGAATTTACTTTTTTCTCCAGCTGTGGAGCCAGCTTTGTCTTCCATTTGCACATTGATTTCAATATTCTTTATACACACACACACAATATTCTTTATACACACACACACACATATCTATATATCTATATACATATATACATATACCTGTTTCTGTTCTTTCTATATATTACATATATATACCTGTTCTTTGGATTTTCCTTTGAACTGATTTGACATCTGCTAGTCTCCTTATTTAATTAATGAATTAAATTTTTAACACATGCTCAATTTATACCTGTGTGAGAATCACAACTTTACCTGTTTCAAAAATTACTCTATTAACAACACTTAGTAGAAAGCATTAACATACTTCTACTGCACCACCCTAGCTTGTAAAACTGTGACTTTATTGTTTTTCGTCTTAACTTGAGGAGAAATAAGAACAAAATGTTTCTGGTTCACAGGGGTCCTCTATGCCTGACACTCTCCATTTGGCTACGTGATACTATTATTTTCTTTTCACTTATGCAACATGAAAGTTACTTCATATCAATCATGTCAGTGCATGTCACAATAGAGAACATCAACACAATTTACTTGTCTTTTATGATATAAAGTTGATAGGAAGAAAGAAAGTTGCCAATTTGACAAAGTGGTCTCCTCCACAGATTTGACAGAGAGATTCTCCATTTTATGCTTAGCTGGTGTGCCGAAGATAAAGCATATTGATTCTGGAAATAAACATATTCCTTCACATTTACCATCTGCCTCTCGCTCTCTCACCTCTCTCCTAAGCTGGGTAGTTTGAAAATGAATTCACCAGGGCTGGCAAATAACAGCTATTTATTAGCAAATCTTTAGAATCTCAATGTTGGAAGAAACCCTTAGAATCATCTTTTTTGACAACAACTAAAACAACAACAGTAACATCAACAACAATATTAAGGGCTAATACCTAGTCAGTCCTTATTTGTGTCAGGCCATCTTTTACATTTTTGGCTGTAGAATCCCCTGGATAGAACACCTATTTTCTTGACATAGTTATTATTAACCCCTTCTTCAATCTCAGAAGTGGCCTATTCTGAGTAACAAGTTATATCATTACCCAGTTTATGTATGGTACCTAGTTTGATCTTCACATAATATTGTACATATAAGTATGATAAAGATAAGTACAGAAAACTAACTTGTCTAAGTTGAGGCAGCTAGTAAGTAAAGGAGTTGTGATTTGAGCCTTGGAAGCCTGACCATGCCATTAACTACTTTGATATGTTTCCATTTACATGTACCTCACACCTGAAACGGTACAGGCAAGTGGTTGTCCACTAAGAGTGAATCCACCACCTATGATAGGAATCAGTTCCATCTTCGATAATGCTGTTGAAAGTTCTTACATTTATTATGCTGAAATCTACTCTCCCATAGTTTCAGTGCCCTGGATAAAAATTTGGAACCAAATGTAAAGGCCACATTATTCCACGTTTTGTAATTGAATCTGAAAGTAAAAGGAAAGGCAGGTAAGTTAATTCTTTCTAAAGAAGGTTAAGGTCAGAGGGATTGATTGTGAATCGTGATGAGGGAGAGAAAGATAGAGTTGTACTAATTCTTAAAATAATAATTAGGATTCTGTACTCTTGTACAGAAATTAAAGTCATTGGCTTTGGTTTTACACTTAGAGTCAAAGTTTACAGATAATCTGGATGAGCAGCTCTTTAGTGGCATGATTGCTATATTAAGAGTTGTTCAAATTTTGTCTTTCACTAATACACAGACACCATTAAGTACAATGGTAAGTAGACAGGAATTTTCTCCTGAATTTGACCAACAAGAAATTCTGCTTATCATATAATAATGAAAACACATATATATCCATCTCTTTCTACAGTTATGGCCAGACCTGTCAGATTCATCACACTAGACATTATGTTTTGAAAATACTTTTGTTTTAGATAGGATCAATCAACTACAATGAAGTTGAACATCCACTAACAGAAGACACACAAACATACACAAACATGTGAACAATGCAATCATTAATTGGCTAATATGGATTTTTTGAAATATCTGAAATAGTTTCTCATGATAAAGCTTAAGGAAATATAAGAAAGGAGACTGAAGCCCTGGCTTTCAAAAATATATCCCAAAGGCATTCCTCTTGTTTCTTCTTAAGGTTTGTAATCAGGTTATCTATCTCTAAAGTATTCAAAACAGGCCACTCAAGTGTATTTATTTTTAAAAGCATTTCATTAAATTCACTGTTTTAATTTAAGGATGAGAGAATTTTGATTGCCAACTTTAGAACCCTCTTAAAAATAACAGTTTTGGAATTCAATAGAGCACAGAAGCTGAGGACTAAGCTCTGATTTTTTTTTCCTCTTACCCAAATTTCTTTCTAAGGGATCTGGGGAGTCATGTCCTACAAACCACAAATTCTCATCAGATGGGTTTTATTTAACCCTGTATATTGTGACTTACTTTCCAATCTGACTCTGTCATAACAAGGGAAACATTCAAAATGTTTTGCCCCAAAATATATTTCCTTGCCATACCCTGGAATTGCCCCCCAAAGTCTCTTGTGGGAAAAATCCATATTCTATAGAGAACTCCCTTTCCCCTTTGTTTTCCTGCCTTCCTTTCCAGATTCAGGAGGTAATCAAGTAAGAGCTAGGCATCCTTTTAAGTCTGACAAGAAACATTTCTCAACCTGCTTTCTCTGAAATCTGCTATCTGAGAGCTTCCTCTGCACAATAAAACTTGGTCTCCACAATCCTTTTTCTTGACCTGAACATGTCCTTTGATTCCAGATCTTCAGATAAACTTTACCAATTGTCAACTAGAAAGTGTTTAAATTTACCTATAGCCTGGAAACCTCTGCTTTGAGTTGTCCCGCCTTTCTGAACAAAACCAATGCATTTCTTAAATGTATTTGATTGATGTCTCATGCCTCCCTGAGATTCATAAAACCAAGCTGTACCCTGATCACCTTAGGCACATGTTTTCAGGACCTCCTAAGGGCTGTGCCACAGGCCATGGCCACTCATATTTGGCTTGGAATATGATTCTTTTCATCAACAATAATCTGGCGCCCAAACACGTGGGAACTCAGAGAAGACTCAGGATCCCAAAGGAGTTGCTAGAAACTGGAGCTAAGGTGCCTGCAGAGGCCCATTGAAGTCCCACCGAGTTCTAGCTTCTCCTCCGGTGGAACTGGTAAGTCCTCCTGAGCCCTGGACCTCCCTCTGGTTGACGGTCCTTGATTTATTCTGAGTTGGTTTTCTCCTAGAAAGTTGTTGTTTAAGGATCCTAATTCTAGTTCAGAGATGCATTCTAAAGGGAATTCTCTAATGCTTTTTCTCCTAAAATTTTTCTTAATTCCGCTTGTCTGTGCATATTTGCATGAGGCACTGAACTGTTGTTTTCATAGATAAATGAGAGACTCAGTTTTTCAGGGCATTTGCTCCTCCCAGCTGAAAGGAACCCCTGGGTGACTGGGGGCCTCATGGGAGTGTCTGGGGGGTTGACCCCTCAAGACATGCAGTGGCCCTGCAGGGAAATCCTTAACAAAAATTAATTTAAAAATGGCTCATCCAGGAAATGCCTATCAGGGCTGATCACCCAGCATTTTGAGCCCTCTCAGAGTTCATAGACCTCTGGAGAGAGAAACTGAGGCACGAAAGAGGGTGGAAACGACTCAATAGTGACACACTGTGGAGTCCTGCCTACAAAGAGCATGCATTGATCCACCACACAAAAACCCTAGGCTATAGCTCAGCTCCTCCTTTTAAGGAAAAAAAAAAAAAAAAAAAAAAGGGCGGGAAACAAATCTAAGGAGAAAATCAGGAGAATGTCCCCTTTCAAGCACTCCACAGGTTTTATGGCACCTCTATTTGTCAGAGTTTATGTAAAATGGAAGTAATATGATCTTTGTACACATTTACATTAAGGAAAATGAGTCCTTAGGTCAATCTGCAAACTAGAATTCCTAGGTTCTATTTTCTTTTCTGCCTGCTATCATCTGCTGTTACTTTTCTACTGAGATAAAAACCACTGTTATCTAACAGTGAGTTTTTGTTGTTGTTGTTGTTTGCTTTTTTTCTGCAAGCTGGTGCAGTTGTATTTGTCTCATGACTAACGTACTGACTAATAGCTATGGGAACTCTGTGTGTGTGTGTGTGTGTGTGTGTGTGTGTATGTATATTTAAAGGCCTTTATAATAGACGTATAATTTTATGTTTAATTGGCAATTAAATCTACTTTAATTTCCCTCTAGCACACAGGACTTTCTCTTCTTACCCTATGATGTAAATTTGCTATCTGATTGTCACCTGAGTTGCCTGTAATATGTAAATTTAAGGCTATATAGCTAACAACTGCCTAGGGTAAGATTTTAAAAAATGGGAAAAAAAGGAGGTCTTTATGATTCTGCTGTCTCTCATAGGTCTTACAGAGGCAACTCCCTCCTGGGAACCCAAACGCTTTTCACCAGAAAAGGTAAAATGGTCTGGGGTTAAAAAAGGCTTCGTGGGAAGAACACGAAAACATACAGGTTAATAAATTTATAAAACGTAAGATGTTTAAACAAGCGTTATGTCAGGTAGTTGTAACCCCCTTTACCTAAATGTCTTATGAAAATGGGTACTATATCTAACAGGGGAATGTTTTCCCCTTTCCATAAAACTGAAGACATGTGAATCTGCTCATGTAAATCCTCCACTGTGTAACTTTTGTGTGGAGCATTTATCTGGGCTGATGGCAAAAACTGTGAGTACTTTTCAATAACGACTGAGCTAGACAAGTTCTACTTGATGGGGCATTTACTGTCTTGCTATGGAATATTAATTGAAACTACCCCTATACTAATGGAAACAATGCTTCCCAAAAGGTTCCTTGATAAAAGAAAAATGGCTTACATAAAATCTTGCTACCTAATAGGCAGAGAGCCTCTTGTCTAGGACTAATTGTGAGCAGCTGCTAAATTCTACAGTAACGGCATTTCCAAGGTAAACAAACATTATTGTTTTAAAAGCTGCTGCTTTGGTTAAATTAGGGTAAAGAAAATCTTTCTCTTTTAAGTTATCTGTGTACAGCATGTTTTTGTAGACAAATTTACCTTTCTGAGTCTTCCAAAATTCAGATTATAATTTTATGGCAATGTAGTTGTCTGCATAAGTTCAGTAATAGTTGTTTTTAAAAACAAAAACACAAACAAAAACAATTGGAGACACTGGTTATTTTACCAAGACTGGAACTACAATAGCCTATTTTGAGGTAAAGTTTCGGCAAAACCAACTTTAAAAGGAGACTATATGACCAGTCACTTTCTTGCTGCATTTTATGCAAATAATCAGACAAGCATAAGAAGCCTAAAACTAACCTTGAACACAAATTGGCCATGCTACAATATTCTCTTTAATAAAAGAGGTGGCTAAAAAAAATATTTCAAGGGTAAAACGTAACACTTAATACTAGATTTCAGCCCTAACTTTTTGAATGCAGAGTAAAGCATTATTTCTTGGCTACAATAATTCTCTAGAAGAGTACCAGATTATAATTTTTCTTCATATTTTTAGTTCGTGCCCTAACAGAATAGGTTACTTTTTCTGTTATGACATATGAATTACTCTTAAAATTGTCAAACTATAAATGTTATTTATCTCTTTTTGTTTTACTTCCAAGGAAACCAAAATCATAGTATTCTAAAGACCAGAGATATGAATCTCCATCATTTGGCATCTCACTGGGCCTGGTCTGTTTCACCGCTAATGCTCTGCTGCTAGAACTGTACAAGCTGCCTTGCTCTTGTTCCAGGGACTATTGCAGAAGAGGTGGGCGTGTAAGATTGTAAAGGCCGGGGGGGCCGAGCAAGATGGCCGAATAGGAACAGCTCCAGTCTCCAACTCCTAGCGCGAGCGACACAGAAGACCGGTGATTTCTGCATTTTCAACTGAGGTACTGGGTTCATCTCACTAGAGAGTGCCAAATAATCGGTGCTGGTCAGCTGCTGCAGCCCGACCAGCGAGAGCTGAAGCAGGGCGAGGCATCGCCTCACCTGGGAAGCGCAAGGGGATAGGGAATCCCTTTTCCTAGCCAGGGGAACTGAGACACACAACACCTGGAAAATCGGGTAACTCCCACCCCAATACTGCGCTTTAAGCAAACAGGCACACCAGAATATTATATCCCACACTTGGCTGGGAGGGTCCCACGCCCATGGAGCCTCCCTCATTGCTAGCACAGCAGTCTGCGATCTCGCGGCAAGGCAGCAGCGAGGCTGGGGGAGGGGCGCCCGCCATTGCAGAGGCTTAAGTAGGTAAACAAAGCCGCTGGGAAGCTCGAACTGGGTGGAGCTCACAGCAGCTCAAGGAAACCTGCCTGTCTCTGTAGACTCCACCTCTGGGGACAGGGCACAGTAAACAACAAAAGCAGGAGAAACCTCTGCAGACACAAACGACTCTGTCTGACAGCTTTGAAGAGAGCAGTGGATCTCCCAACACGGAGGTTGAGATCTGAGAAGGGACAGACTCCCTGCTCAAGTGGGTCCCTGACCCCTGAGTAGCCTAACTGGGAGACATCCCCCACTAGGGGCAGTCTGACACCCCACACCGCACAGGGTGGAGTACCCCCCTGAGAGGAAGCCTCCAAAGCAAGAATCAGACAGGTACACTCGCTGTTCAGCAATATTCTATCTTCTGCAGCCTCTGCTGCTGACACCCAGGCAAACAGGGTCTGGAGTGGACCTCAAGAAATCTCCAACAGACCTACAGCTGAGGGTCCTGACTGTTAGAAGGAAAACTATCAAACAGGAAGGACACCTACACCAAAACCCCATCAGTACGTCACCATCATCATCAAAGACCAGCGGCAGATAAAACCACAAAGATGGGGAAAAAGCAGGGCAGAAAAGCTGGAAATTCAAAAAATAAGAGCGCATCTCCCCCGGCAAAGGAGCTCAGCTCATCGACAGCAATGCATCAAAGCTTGACATAGAATGACTTTGACGAGATGAGAGAAGAAGGCTTCAGTCCATCAAACTTCTCAGAGCTGAAGGAGGAATTACGTACCCAGTGCAAAGAAACTAAAAATCTTGAAAAAAAAGTGGAAGAATTGATGGCTAGAGTAATTAATGCAGAGAAGGTCCTAAACGAAATGAAAGAGATGAAAACCATGACACGCGAAATACATGACAAATGCACAAGCTTCAGTAACTGACTCGATCAACTGGAAGAAAGAGTATCAGCGATTGAGGATCAAATGAAAGAAATGAAGCTAGAAGAGAAACCAAAAGAAAAAAGAAGAAAAAGAAATGAACAAAGCCTGCAAGAAGTATGGGATTATGTAAAAAGACCAAATGTACGTCTGATTGGGGTGCCTGAAAGTGAGGGGGAAAATGGAACCAAGTTGGAAAACACTCTTCAGGATATCATCCAGGAGAACTTCCCCAACCTAGTAGGGCAGGCCAACATTCAAATCCAGGAAATACAGAGAACGCCAGAAAGATACTCCTCGAGAAGAGCAACTCCAAGACACATAATTGCCAGATTCACCAAAGTTGAAATGAAGGAAAAAATCTTAAGGGCAGCCAGAGAGAAAGGTCGGGTTACCCACAAAGGGAAGCCCATCAGACTAACAGCAGATCTCTCAGCAGAAACTCTACAAGCCAGAAGAGAGTGGGGGCCAATATTCAACATTCTTAAAGAAAAGAATTTTAAACCCAGAATTTCATATCCAGCCAAACTAAGTTTCATAAGTGAAGGAGAAATAACATCCTTTACAGATAAGCAAATGCTTAGAGATTTTATCACCACTAGGCCTGCCTTACAAGAGACCCTGAAGGAAGCACTAAACATGGAAAGGAACAACCGGTACCAGCCATTGCAAAAACATGCCAAAATGTAAAGACCATTTAGGCTAGGAAGAAACTGCATCAACTAACGAGCAAAATAACCAGTTAATATCATAATGGCAGGATCAAGTTCACACATAACAATCTTAACCTTAAATGTAAATGGACTAAATGCTCCAATTAAAAGACACAGACTGGCAAACTGGATAAAGAGTCAAGACCCATCAGTCTGCCGTATTCAGGAGACCCATCTCACACGCAGAGACATACATAGGCTCAAAATAAAGGGATGGAGGAAGATTTACCAAGCAAATGGAGAACAAAAAAAAGCGGGGGTTGCAATACTAGTCTCTGATAAAACAGACTTTAAACCATCAAAGATCAAAAGAGACAAAGAAGGCCATTACATAATGGTAAAAGGATCAATTCAACAGGAAGAGCTAACTATCCTAAATATATATGCACCCAATACAGGAGCACCCAGATTCATAAAGCAAGTCCTTAGAGACTTACAAAGAGACTTAGACTCCCATACAATAATAATGGGAGACTTCAACACTCCACTGTCAACATTAGACAGATCAACGAGACAGAAAGTTAACAAGGATATCCAGGAATTGAACTCAGCTCTGCAGCAAGCAGACCTAATAGACATCTATAGAACTCTCCACCCCAAATCAACAGAATATACATTCTTCTCAGCACCACATCGCACTTATTCCAAAATTGACCACATAATTGGAAGTAAAGCACTCCTCAGCAAATGTACAAGAACAGAAATTATAACAAACTGTCTCTCAGACCACAGTGCAATCAAACTAGAACTCAGGACTAAGAAACTCAATCAAAACCGCTCAACTACATGGAAACTGAACAACCTGCTCCTGAATGACTACTGGGTACATAACAAAATGAAGGCAGAAATAAAGATGTTCTTTGAAACCAATGAGAACAAAGATACAACATACCAGAATCTCTGGGACACATTTAAAGCAGTGTGTAGAGGGAAATTTATAGCACTAAATGCCCACAAGAGAAAGCTGGAAAGATCTAAAATTGACAGTCTAACATCACAATTAAAAGAACTAGAGAAGCAAGAGCAAACGCATTCAAAAGCTAGCAGAAGGCAAGAAATAACTAAGATCAGAGCAGAACTGAAGGAGATAGAGACACAAAAAACCCTTCAAAAAATCAATGAATCCAGGAATTGGTTTTTTGAAAAGATCAACAAAATTGACAGACCGCTAGCAAGATTAATAAAGAAGAAAAGAGAGAAGAATCAAATAGATGCAATAAAAAATGATAAAGGGGATATCACCACCGACCCCACAGAAATACAAACTACCATCAGAGAATACTATAAACACCTCTACGCAAATAAACTAGAAAATCTAGAAGAAATGGATAATTTCCTGGACACTTACACTCTTCCAAGACTAAACCAGGAAGAAGTTGAATCCCTGAATAGACCAATAGCAGGCTCTGAAATTAAGGCAATAATTAATAGCCTACCAACCAACAAAAGTCCAGGACCAGACGGATTCACAGCTGAATTCTACCAGAGGTACAAGGAGGAGTTGTTACCATTCCTTCTGAAACTATTCCAATCAATAGAAAAGGAGGGAATCCTCCCTAACTCATTTTATGAGGCCAACATCATCCTGATACCAAAGCCTGGCAGAGACACAACAAAAAAAGAGAATTTTAGACCAATATCCCTGATGAACATCGATGCAAAAATCCTCAATAAAATACTGGCAAACCGGATTCAGCAGCACATCAAAAAGCTTATCCACCATGATCAAGTGGGCTTCATCCCTGGGATGCAAGGCTGGTTCAACATTCGCAAATCAATAAACATAATCCAGCATATAAACAGAACCAAAGACAAGAACCACATGATTATCTCAATAGATGCAGAAAAGGCTTTTCACAAAATTCAACAGCCCTTAATGCTAAAAACGCTCAATAAATTCGGTATTGATGAAACGTACCTCAAAATAATAAGAGCTATTTATGACAAACCCACAGCCAATATCATACTGAATGGGCAAAAACTGGAAAAATTCCCTTTGAAAACTGGCACAAGACAGGGATGCCCTCTCTCACCACTCCTATTCAACATAGTGTTGGAAGTTCTGGCTAGGGCAATCAGGCAAGAGAAAGAAATCAAGGGTATTCAGTTAGGAAAGAAGAAGTCAAATTGTCCCTGTTTGCAGATGACATGATTGTATATTTAGAAAATCCCATTGTCTCAGCCCAAAATCCTCTTAAGCTGATAAGCAACTTCAGCAAAGTCTCAGGATACAAAATTAATGTGCAAAAATCACAAGCATTCTTATACACCAGTAACAGACAAACAGAGAGCCAAATCATGAATGAACTTCCATTCACAATTGCTTCAAAGAGAATAAAATACCTAGGAATACAACTTACAAGGGATGTAAAGGACCTCTTCAAGGAGAACTACAAACCACTGCTCAGTGAAATAAAAGAGGACACAAAGAAATGGAAGAACATACCATGCTCATGGATAGGAAGAATCAATATCGTGAAAATGGCCATACTGCCCAAGGTAATTTATAGATTCAATGCCATCCCCATCAAGCTACCAATGAGTTTCTTCACAGAATTGGAAAAAACCACTTTAAAGTTCATATGGAACCAAAAAAGAGCCCGCATCTCCAAGACAATCCTAAGTCAAAAGAACAAAGCTGGAGGCATCACGCTACCTGACTTCAAACTATACTACAAGGCTACAGTAACCAAAACAGCATGGTACTGGTACCAAAACAGAGATATAGACCAATGGAACAGAACAGAGTCCTCAGAAATAATACCACACATCTACAGCCATCTGATCTTTGACAAACCTGAGAGAAACAAGAAATGGGGAAAGGATTCCCTATTTAATAAATGGTGCTGGGAAAATTGGCTAGCCATAAGTAGAAAGCTGAAACTGGATCCTTTCCTTACTCCTTATACGAAAATTAATTCAAGGTGGATTCGAGACTTAAATGTTACACCTAATACCATAAAAACCCTAGAGGAAAACCTAGGTAGCACCATTCAGGACATAGGCATGGGCAAAGACTTCATGTCTAAAACACCAAAAGCAACGGCAGCAAAAGCCATAATTTACAAGTGGGATCTCATTAAACTAAAGAGCTTCTGCACAGCAAAAGAAACTACCATCAGAGTGAACAGGCAACCTACAGAATGGGAGAACATTTTTGCAATCTACTCATCTGACAAAGGGCTAATATCCAGAACCTACAAAGAACTGAAACAAATTTACAAGAAAAGAAACAAACAACCCCATCAAAAAGTGGGCAAAGGATATGAACAGACATTTCTCAAAAGAGGACATTCATACAGCCAACAGACACATGAAAAAATGCTCATCATCACTGGCCATCAGAGAAATGCAAATCAAAACCACAATGAGATACCATCTCACACCAATTAGAATGGCGATCATTAAAATGTCAGGAAACAACAGACGCTGGAGAGGATGTGGAGAAATAGGAACACTTTTACACTGTTGGTGGGATTGTAAACTAGTTCAACCATTATGGAAAACAGTATGGCGATTCCTCAAGGATCTAGAACTAGATGTACCATATGACCCAGCCATCCCATTACTGGGGATATACCCAAAGGATTATAAATCATGCTGCTATAAAGACACATGCACACGTATGTTTATTGCGGCACTATTCACAATAGCAAAGACTTGGAATCAACCCAAATGTCCATCAGTGACAGACTGGATTAAGAAAATGTGGCACATATACACCATGGAATACTATGCAGCCATCAAAAAGGATGAGTTTGTGTCCTTTGTAGGGACATGGATGCAGCTGGAAACCATCATTCTTAGCAAACTATCACAAGAACAGAAAACCAAACACCGCATGTTCTCACTCATAGGTGGGAACTGAACAATGAGATCACTTGGACTCGGGAAGGGGAACATCACACACCGGGGCCTATCATGGGGAGGGGGGAGGGGGGAGGGATTGCATTGGGAGTTATACCTGATGTAAATGACGAGTTGATGGGTGCTGACGAGTTGATGGGTGCAGCACAGCAACATGGCACAAGTATACGTATGTAACAAACCTGCACGTTATGCGCATGTACCCTAGAACTTAAAGTATAATAATAATAAAAAATAAATTAAAAAAAAAAAGATTGTAAAGGCCAGTTTTCGGGGACAAAATTAGGACAAGATCAAGCCCTCCAAATCAAGAAGGGGGTACAAAAAAATTCTTAAACAGCTGGTAAAACAAGTTTAGTTGCCTTCTAAACGATTATGTGTCACTTTTGCATCCACCCTAACCATACGAATTATCTGCTTACTGTAAAACTAAAGGAAAATATTTACTAACAGGATAAAATACCTTGTAACAAAGCCTCCTGGATATAATACTCCCACTTTGAGTTGTGAAGATAAATCTATCTTTATATTTGTTTTAATTTTTCAGAACAATGCTCATGTTTTGTATAGCTAATTGGTGTAAGGCTGTAACAAAAACCAAGCTCACAGCAGCTCAACACATAGAAGTTAAAAATAAGTCAGTCTTGTAACTTTTCCTTTTGGTTTTTCTGTCAGCCTTTTTACTTAAAATAATAATTTTAAGAAGTAACAAATGCCTGTCTACATCCATTCCTATCTGGCCCAGAACAATTAATTGGCTATAAGTCTTTTGACTCTTATGACCCTCAGCCACAGGAAGTCCTGCTAAGGAAAAATGACACTGTAGAAATATATGACTTCTCTTATGACAAAATGTTTTCTCTCCCAAGTACCAGTACATGGTGCAATACAAAAGTGACGGGAAAAATAGATATGTCTACTGTTAACAAGTCTATAACAATTTAGACATCAAGGACCAGACATTTCTCACATTTAATTTATACCCCCTCAGCGTGCTATACCTATAGTGATAAATTGGCCATAAGAGAGATTAAATTTATTAAAATCCAATTTAATGTTAGTCCCACAATTTTCAAATCAGATTTATCATAGGGTTCAAATAACTCCTAATAAGGAGGGTAAACACATTGTAAGTCTAAACAAAGAATACGATGATGCATATGGGGTTTTTATTTTCTGGCTGATTGGGTTGTTTAGTGCCCTCTGAGTCTACCTAAAACCTTGGACAGCAAAATCTTCACTATCTTTATGATATTTGTTATTATATTAACATTAGACATTTTCTTGTAAATATTATGCCAGATACAGCAGCATGAAAGGCACAATTAAAGATCTGGAAGATGATAGCCCAGAAAATAGATCTGATCCAGGATTTGTTTTTCTTTTTTAGATTTAACCCTAGGCCTGACTCCATCTCACCCCTTAAACAATTGGTTATTACATCAGGTCAGTCCATGTCCTTTCCCCATTATCCAAATAACTAATATTTAAAACTATTACCATCAAATCAGAGGACTTGAGGGATAAGCCTTCCTAGCACTATGAGACCTTTCCAGATGGTCGAATCAGACAACCCTAGAAATGAGGCTTCCCAGTGCCGAGGGACCTGCTGCTATTGTTGGCCTATACATGCATTCTATGGAATGCTTTTTGGCCATCCGGGGGCACTGAGGACTAAGCTCTGATTTTTTTTATCTCGTCCAAACTCCTTTCTAAGGAGTCTGGGGTGTCATGCCCTACAAACTATAAATTCTCATCAGATGGGTTTTATTTAACCTTGTATATCGTGACTTACTTTCCAATCTGACTCGGGCAAAACAAGGGAAAAATTCAAAAGGTTTTATCCCAAAATGCATTTCCTTGACATACCTTGAAATTGCTCTGCAACGTTTCTTATGGAAAAATCCACATTCTATAGTTAATCCCCTTTCCCCTTTGTTTTCCTTTCTTCCTTCGCAGATCCAGGAGATAATTCAACTAAGAGCCGGTCACCCTTTTAAGTCCGATAAGAAACATTTTTCAACCTGCTCTCTCTGAAGTCTGCCATCTGAGAGTTTCCTCTGCACAATAACATTTGGTCTCCACAATCCTTTATCTTCACCTGAACATTGCCTTTGATTCCAGGTCTTCAGATAAACTCAACCAATTGTCAACAAGAAAATATTTAAATTTGCCTATAGGCTGGAAGCCCCCGCTCTGAGTTGTCCCATCTTTCCAAACGAAACCAATGTATTTCTTAAATGTATTTGATTGATATCTCATGCCTCCCTAAAATATGTAAAACCAACCTGCACCCTGACCACCTTGGGGACATGTTCTCAGGACCTCCTGAGAACTCTGTCACAGGCCATGGCCATTCATATTTGGTTCAGAATAAATCTCCTTAAATATTTTATAGAGTTTGACGCTTTTCATCAACAAAGCTTTTAAACTGCATGTTCCATTTGCCTTGTGGCTACATTTGACTTCTTCTCTCAAGCCTGCCATTTAAATTTCTACTTTATTTTCCCCATAGGCTTGGAAACAAGTCAACAATTACTTTTAAATAAAAAATCTCTGTAATATAAATATCACAGTCTCTTATTTGGTTACAGAAACATTTTACCTTTAATGAAGTTTGTTGTGAAAATCCATGTTTTTAATCAAAGAGAAAACATGCTGTGAAGTTTGAAAAGGTTTCATTTTTAGAGAAGGTGAGGTGTTAAGGAATATTTCAGAGAGGTTTGTGGAACATACAAAGATAACTTGTTCCATTTTGGCATAGGTATTTGCTTCTCTGTAGTTTAAATATCAGTGTTACTATTTTGCACAACTGCAAGGAGCACAATTCTTAATGTATTCATTGTACTTCAGAGGATGAAACATAACGTTGCCTGCTTGGACTTAGCAACTCACTGTAAATATTTTGATAGCCTTAGCTATGATCAAAATTGCCAAGGTCATCATAGAGGAAGACCCTAAGGTAAAATTATTAAGGAAATTAATTGAAAGGAAATGTGCACCTTACATTATTGGACAATGATAAAGTTTGTGGTTTGATGTAACTGAAAATCTAATTTTCTGAATTTTTTCGGATCCTGAAGTGGAGTTATCTTGAAGAAAAAATGCTTTTAATATAGAAAAATTGAATACAATTATTGCTGTTAAAGAATCAAATTCATTATGAAATCTAAGGAAAAACTTATCACTAATCTTGGTTAAAAACCTAATGAATTATGGCACTATCTTCTTCATTTTTTAGAAGTTAATTCTTTTCTTGCTCACCAGTCCACTTGGCCTAGTAGAACTGAGCTCATATTCAAAATAGACTGTATAATGATTCCAAGTTATTCCCCAAAATGCCAACTTTTTCTTTTAAATTCTTGGAGGATCCATAATTACAGAGGACTTTAAATGACTGTCATTTCTAGCCTAGTGACTTGTGCTGTCTATTAGAAACACTTGGCAGATGTGTTTGAAGTTTGTACAGAATGACTGCTCTAAAGCAGGTGTTTACCAGAATAGGGCAATAGTTGTGTTGCAATTAGGGATGCCAAGAGTACCTTTAATACCCAGCTCATGTCTAGTGCCAATTAAAACACACTGATCTAACCAAGAGTCCATAACAAATTGATCTCACAATGTTCAAATAAATGAATTTGACAGAACATGGCCATGAAATAGATGCCTATTTTAGCCTATGAGCATGCTCACAACTACCTCAGAGCTAGTAGGTGTTGAAAGAAATATTATTAAGGAGGAGAACTCCAGATGGTCCCAGGGAAAAGGTTTGCTGTATTGTAATAAACACAATAAAAGGCTGACACGCTCTATGAATGACAGACAAAAACAACAAGCAATAAATGAGATGCTATGATTGGTGTCTCATGAGAAAAGTCTGAACAGCTCTGAGCAAATATGGCATATAAAAAATAAAGATTTTGTTTCTGGAGAAAGATGAATTTTAAAATTCCTGAGTGCAGACCTAGGGAAAAAGACAAGATAGGTTTGTTTTTTCTGTGTGCCATGTGTGCACTCTGCTATTTTCAAGATCGGCATATCTACTTACCATTATTATTATTGTAACTTTTTATTATGGAACACTTCAAGCATATACAAAAGTGGATGGAATATTAAAATGTCCCTTCATATACCACCAACTGTCACCAATTTGTGGTCAAATTTGCTTCATCTGATTTTCACCCACTTTCCACATCTCCCATTTTTTAAATCAAATATTAAACATCATATAATTTCATTTGTCAAAATTTTTGTATGTCTCTAGAATATTAGAGCTCCTTTTTTAACAGTCACAGTATGAAACTTCCAAAAATTTAACAATCTTTTAATATCATCAATTGTGCAGACAGCTCAAATTTTTAGTCGTCCCATAAATGTCAAAGATGTTTTCTTTTATGTTTATATTTATATTTTGTTTTTTTGAAGCAAGATTTAAATAATGCCTACATAGTACAATTGCTTAATATTTTAAAATCTCTTTTCTTATCTCTAGGTTCTCTCTCTCTCTCTTCCTGTCTCTCTCCTTCTGTCTCTATCTCTTTTCTTGGAATTTATTTGTTTAAGAAATGTTAGCTGGGTTCTGTGGCTCCCCTCAACCCCATGATCTCAGCTACTCAAAAGGCTGAGGCGGGAGGATCCCTTGAGCCCAGGAATTCGAGGCGGTAGTGAGCTATGATCACACCACTGCACTCTAGCCTGGGCAACAGAGTGAGATCCCCATCTCTAAAAATTTAAAAAGAAAAATATGGTCCTTTAGAGTTGCCATAGTTTAGATTTTGCTGTCTACATTCTTATTAAAATGGTCTTCACTACTCCAAATGTCCTATAACATGAAAGCTGAATGTAGAATCCTGATCAAATTCGAAATTATTTTGATTTTGGTTTGGTTTTTGGCATGACTACTTCAGAGAATATGAGGTTTTTTTTTTATTAGGGGCATCTATGTCTTGTTAACCTCTGCTTTTATGTTATTAGCAGCTGTTGATCTTCAGGGCCTAAATCCTGCAAGCCCTTAAAGGTTGCAAAATGGCATATAAAATGCGTATAGATTGGCATGTATATATACAATAGCATATACTCAGCAAAATTGCAATATCCTAATTCTATTATTCCATTTTCATTTATTAGTTGGAATACAGTTGACCCGTGAACAACATGGGTTTGAGATGCATGGGACCACTTATACATGGAGAGCAACACAGACAGAAAGTATAGTAGTGGTGGAAAGTGAAGCCCATGTATACAGAGGACTGACTTTTTGTACAGTAAAGCGGGTTCTGCAGGGCTAACTGACTGTGGGACTTAGATATTCACAGATCTGGCTATGCGCAGGAGGAGTCTTAGAACAAATCCCCCATGTATAAAGGGATGACTAGACTTCTTTAAAGAGACACTGTCTTCAATTATTTGTTCACCCCATGGTACAGTTCATATAGGAAGGGAAGGATAAATGCATGATTCTTTCCCCTTATTTAACAGCTTTAAAAATAATATGTTGATTTACTATCCTTCTCTAATTGTTGCCAATACTTCTCAAATGATTGTCAGATGGATTCCATGGATAAAACACTTGAAATTCTGAATCTCTTATAGTTGTTACTTGCATAGAATCACAAATTGTCTTAATTTTGAATTGGGAGCCTCTTTCAATTTGTCTTTAAATTCTTTTGGCTCAACTCTAGTGCTCTTTGATAACCTTCTTGCTATCAGATCTGTAAAATTGTTCCAGACCTATACACTTGCTGCCCTAGATGTGAAATCAGCAATTTCTCCAAATTCCTTGATTCCTTATGATGTGATCACAATCTGGGAATTGAATATAATCATTACTTTTGAGTTATTTGTTGTTTTAGCCTCCTTCATTAATTTATTCTTCTAGATGATGCACACACAAACACACATAGATATTAATACATAAATAGATAAAATAGATATGTAGATAAATATAATACTTCATTATAGACTTTTAATCTATATCTTCCCAAAGTTTTGGGTAATCTGAAGCTCATTCTCTGGCATATTCATTAGAAGAATCTCATGGAAATAGAATTTTCTGGGATTTTCATTTTCATAACTATAAATGATGCTTTTGTTTTGAAAATCAGTTTAGAAGGATGTAATATAATTGATTCATTTATTCTTTCTACGAATATGTCTCCTTGGTTAAGCATTGGCATGTGACATAACTCCAATTTAAAAAGTTTGATGACATGATAATTTTATCTTCCTTACAAGTGATTTCCTCTTTTTGTTTGGCTATCTAAAGACTAATTTTAAAGTTTATTGTTAGTTTTACTAGACTAAGTTTCCTTGTTAATCATGCTAGTGACTTTCCAGTTTCCTAAAGTTTTATTATTAATATTTATTTCCTTTGATTTTTTCTTTTTGAGACTTTGCATTATATATATATTAGATTTTCTTTGAATAGACAATTCCTTTGCTACTTTTGTTAATGCTTATCTGAGATGTCATTTCTTTTTTGCTTTTAGCATTCTTTCTATTCATCTTTTAATTATGCTGACGAATGATCTACTGTTTTAATTCTCTTTTTAGTTTAATACTGATTTTTGAAATATTTCCCTTTAATTATTTTTTTATTTTTGTGATTTCATTTCTGAGTTTTTACCGATGGTAATCTGTATTGTTCTTTCATGTTTTCTCTTTATTTTCTTGTCCATTTTAGCCCATCTCGGAATAGTAGGTTATAGTTTCATCTCTTTGGTTTGCTATTGTTTTGTCTACAGGTTTGTTATGTGGTTTCTTTCTTCTCCAACTTTTTTCTTGCAATACATTTCCACAGTAATCAAACACAATACTTTTTATTCCCAAATTTTATGTAATTTTAATTTTCCTAAACTTTAAGAATAAGGGTTGGGTCAAGATAATTGTTTAGCTTTACACTTCAACATTATCATTTCTCTTACTTTTGTGAAGGGATCAAAAATATGGTTTTATTCTTGCAGATATCTCCAGGTATTTGTTTCCTTCCTCATTTTTGTCTGAGCCTTTTCCTTCTTTTGTCTTATGCTGTTCATACAGATCCAAATTTCAGCTTTGAAAAGGTAGTCTTGGCTTCATGGTTCGGACACTTCACAGGGAGAGCATAGATTGCTTCAGCTCCTTCAGACCTTACCATGAACTTCTTTCAGTGTGCAACAGCCTTTTAGTTTCAGCTACTGTGTTCAAATTACTTCCCTGATCTTTGCACTAGTGCCTGTTTTCTGCCTGGGTTCTGTTAGCCTTAGCTTCTTAAGATGTCTTATTCATTCTTTCTGTTTCACACACACAAATATTTATAGTACTTATTTAACCATTACTGCTTTGTTTTCAACCATTTATATTTAAGTTTCATTGAGATATCTTTCCCTCAAATTATGGGTGCATATGTATTTTTTTGTTTCTTCACCAATATGTCTGGGGCCTTGAAATATAACACTATCATCTCTCTAGCAGTCCCACTGTGTGTACTTTTAAGAAAAACTAGAGAATTCCTAAATCTGAGAAAAGTCTTTCAAATACCCTAATATTGATCTCACATCAGGGTCTTTGGATTATAACTTACAAATAATCAAAAAGTATAACACTGTAATGAAGTAGCCATATAGAATTATGTGTGTTGGCTCTCATGTAATATCATAAAATATAAATCCCAGATGAGTTGAATATTAAATATGGCATGTAAAACAATAAACCATTTGTAGAAAAACAGAAGACAATTTTCTTAATGTGGGAAAATATTTCTTAATAGGTCCCCAAAGTCCTATCCACAACGGGGGTAAAATGTAAATGGCTACATTACACTGAAATAATTTATATTTATCAAAAGACATTATTAGTAGAATTAACAGGCAACCCATGAAATGGGAGACTATATTCGCTATTCTTATATTTAACAAAAGACCCATATTCAGAATAAAGAACTCTTACAAATCAGTGTTTTTAATGGGCCAAGGAGATGAGCAGATATATCACAAACGACAATATTCAAATATAAATAGTTGTTAAACTTCACTGGAAATGCAAATTGAGGCCTCAATCAGAAACCACTACACACCTACCAGACTGGCTAAAATGAAAAAGTCAGAAAGTAATCAGTCTTGAACATTACAGAACAAAAATCAAATTTTTAGTTTCAAATTTGAAATAAAATTAGAGCCTCTTGTCCAAACATTGTTTCCCTCAAATTCTTGGAAAAACTATTTAAAGACTGTTTTAGAGTGATTTTGGAGGAGCTAAGTAAAAAAATTGATTGTCCCATCCAATTAGTTGGCTATCCTAATTGAAGGATTGCTCATGCTTTTTAGTGGAATACAAAAGCTAGTTTAAGTTGGGAATCTGCTTTTGAACTTAGAGTTCATATGAATATTATTAAGAAGTGGATCTCACACTCTTTTCTTAACATGATTCTTAACCCCCATACTAAGAAGTATTTCTATTGATTTGCTCAGTTCAATGCTTCTGACTCTCCAACTTACCAGATCCTAGTCTTAATGACCCCAAATTATACAGACAGAAATCAATAAAACCCTCTTACAAAGTATGTAAATTATGTAAAACAAAATTCCATAAAATATTTCACCACATCATTACTCATCATCTCTTAGACAGCAGTTCCCAGGATAAGGTTACAGCCTATAGTCGTTGATGTTTGATCAGCTAGAGCTCAATACCAATGTCAGGGGAGCTGCTCATTCCAGCAATAAATCTCTGTGCACTCTGACTGTCATCCCAGGGATATCTGGTTGTCCACTGCTGTGCATGGATTCAGAGTAATCACAGCACTAGAATTTTTCCTGATGTGACTAACAGTTCATCTTTTTTTCATATTCGTCTTTTAAAAAAATCTCTGCCCTCACACTCAGTTGGCAAACTAGAGCTGCTTATTTTTCAAAGTGTTCTTCCAGAAAAAAAAAAAAAGATTCATTATGGTAATTAGAAAGATTGCTGACTAGGTGCCAGTTGTTCTCACAAAGAAAAACAAAGATCATCACTAGATAATTTTAACTCCAAAAGAATATCAAGAACAGAATACTAGAGCCCAGTGGAGAATTCACAGGAAAAGACCTGAGGCACGGGAAAAGAAGGAAATGAGAGGCCAACTCAGCTGGCAAAGATTGATGGGAGCCCCAGAGGACTTAGTGCTGAGTGGAAAAAGTAAATGAGACTATTTTGGCTCCTGTCATCCTAGCTGTGGACTGCCAGTATCCAAACTGTGAGAGAGCTCCTCTACCCCTGCACACCCGAACACTAGTGTTGGCAGTGATTTTGGGATGTCTGGAGGGTATTACACCAGACCATAAACACACGTTGTGTTGCTCACTCTGCCCCAACTCTTGAGTGGCTGGGCCAGGATGCCACTGTGAGAGCACAGCCATAAGGAGACTGTATCTTGCTCAGAGAACGTCAACCTTTGTTGCATATCCCAGGAGGTTCTGCTGACATTACCCAGTACCCACTCAGATGGCTGCAGCAGCACAGTGCTGGCTGGAATCAAGGGAGCTGCAGGGTTTCCAGTAATCTAGCCCTCAGGGAGTGCCACTCTTACGGGAAGGGAAAGTGTAGTGCACCAATGGGAAAATTCCTGGGACAAAGGAAACAAAAGCATACACTTCCCAGTGCCTGAGAGCTCCCTGCTTGGGGCTGTGAGGGGTGGCCCCACTTCCAACAGGGACACGACTCTGTGCTTTGCTTGGCAAGTGAGAAGGAAATCCCATCCCACCAGCCAAGCGGACTCTGTGTTCAAAACCAAGCTTAAGAGAGGGGAACTTCTCTTCCCACTTGCCACACTGCTGGAGACATAGCAGCTACTGCTCCCATATGAAGTTGATACAGGCGAACTGGAAGGAAGCCTATCTGGGGCTATGAGGGGAAACTGCAACCCCTCTGTCAGAGTCACCTTCACTTCTGGACTTGAGTGAAGGGAATGGTCCCTTCCCGCCTCTGCACACAGCTGCAGTGTTGCTGCAATGAAAAGCAGGAGTACCAGAGAGCTGGTGTTTGGAGGTGTGGTAGAAGACTCCGCACCGCAGCCACTACCAGATGGCACAGAGGTTCATTGTTGAGCCTCAGAGCTGGTGTCTCCTACAGCTCTTGGCTACATTGCAGCCTATAAACAAACAGCAGTGTCTGATTAAACTGATATACCAAGTACTGGGATGGGGTGTGACAGGAAGATTGATAACACTCCCTCCTGCCTAGGCTATGGTGCTCGAGTAGCCCCTCTCTTCACCACGCAGAGACCTATGGTCATTTCACCAGGGACGTGATGACTTCCCTGCCATTCCTGTGAGGGCAGGTGCTTGCACCTGACACTGGGAAGCCTGAGTGTGACTTTGCCTGGTCCAGCTCTGCCCAGCTTCACCCTCATTCTCTGAAGCTAAACATGAGACACAGACCACTGCATATTCTACAGATCAGCTCATTGCCTGAGGCACCAGAGAACTTCTTCTGGTAAACAACAATTAAGCATAAACCCTACAGGTACCACTGCAGCCAGCTCTTACCTGTGAGTGCCACCTACTATCCTAGAAGTCAAGCTGAACAATCCACTACAAATTCTGCAGACACAAATGCACAGTGCTTAGGAATGAAATAAGCTTCTCATGACCTCCACCGTGGAGTCTCAGGAGGCTATGAGTCTGCTCACCCATTCAGTACACCAATAATACAGCTAACATTTGAGAAAGTCATCACATGAAGGCTATCTATAAGTAAAACAATTTTTACACACTTTTCTCCACTGAGTACATACATCAGCAAAGCAAACTGTACTACTTAAAATATATTATAGTTGCATTCTCAAGAAGAGAAGAAGAAAACAAATCCTGTCCAAATGAAAGTAAACTCAAAAATAAGAAGTGGGTCTTTCTCCATATGCACAAATAAAAGAACAAATGTAACAATACTTGAAGTATGCAAAAGCAGAGTGTTATGACAATCTCAAAAGATCACACTAACTCTAGCTGTGGATCCTAATCAAAATGAAGTTTGTGAAATTCCAGATAAAAATTCAAAATATTTATTTTAAAGAAGCTCAATGAGATCCAAGAGAAGACTAAAAACCAGTACATAGAAATCAGAAAATCAATTCAGGATATAAAGATAAATTTACCAAAGAGATAGATAGTCTTAAAAAAAAAGAAAGAGGGGCCAGGCGCGGTGGCTCAAGCCTGTAATCCCAGCACTTTGGGAGGCCGAGACGGGCAGATCACGAGGTCAGGAGATCGAGACCATCCTGGTTAACACGGTGAAACCCCGTCTCTACTAAAAAAGATACAAAAATATAGCCGGGCGAGGTGGCAGGCGCCTGTAGTCCCAGCTACTCGGGAGGCTGAGGCAGGAGAATGGCGTGAACCCGGGAGGCGGAGCTTGCAGTGAGCTGAGATCCGGCCACTGCACTCTAGCCTGGGCGACAGAGCAAGACTCCGTCTCAAAAAAAAGAAAAAAAAAAAAAAAAAAGAAAGAAAGAAAACAAAGAACCAAAAAGGACTCTGGGAAATGAAAAAGCCATTGAAGAAATTACAGTCTAAAAGTAAAAGTTTGAACAATAGGCTAAACCAAACAGAATCTCAGAACTTGAAGACAGGTCTTTTGAATTAACCCAGCCAGACAAAAGTAAATAAAAAAGAGCAAACAAAGCCATAAAGAAGCACAGAACTGCCTAATGACCAAACTTACAAATTATTGGTATTACTGAGTCAAAAGCAAAACATTTGAAAACATATCTAAAGAAATAACTGATAAAAACTTCCTTGCCTTGAAAGATATATAGACATCTAGATACAAGAGGCTCAGCAAACATCAGAAAAATACATTGCAGAAAAGACATCACCATGGGATATAGTCATCAAACTGTCTAAAGTCCATGTGAAGAAAAAAAATTCTAAATTCAGCAAAAGATAAGCATATAATAAGCTATAAAGAAGCACCATCCAACTGACAGTGAACTTCTCAGCAAAAACCTTACAGGCCATAAGAATTTGAAGTACTATTTTCAGAGTTCTTAAAGAAAAAAGCTATCAGTCATTCAAATTTTATATTATGTACAATAAGCTTCTTAAAAGAAGGACATATAAAATTGTTCCCAGACAAATAAATGCTGAAGGAATTCATCAGCACTAAACCAGTCATACAGGAAAGGCCAAAAGGAGTTCTAAACACAGAAATAAAAGATCAATATTCACCATCATAAAACTACAGGGAAGTATAAAATTCACAGGTCTTATTAAAAAATTACACAAAAGAGGAATAAAAAGAAATAAAATGGCAGCATGACAGAACTCCATGAAACCAGAAAGACAAATATATAGAAGAAAAAAAAAAGAATAAAGAACCTATGAAACAACTAGATAAAAATTAACATTATGATAGGAATGAAACCTCACATATAAATATTAATCTTGACTGTAAATAGATTAAATGCTCCACATAAAACATACAGATTGGCAGAATGGATAAAAGATAGTTTGACCAAATTATATAAGTAATAATAATATAGCATTTGACAATATTCAGCATCCCCTCATAATAAAAACTCTCAACAAGGTAGGCATAGAGGGAACATAATCTAAAATAATAAAGGCCATATATGACAAACCTACAGCCAATATCATACTGAATGGGGAAAAATTGAAAGAAATCCCCCTAGGAACTGGAACAAGACAAGGATGTCAACTTTCACCACTCCTATTCAACATAGTACTGGAAGTCCTAACTAGAGCAATCAGGTGAAAGAAGGAAATAAAAGGCATCCAAATTAGAAAACAGGAAGTCACATGATCTCTGTTCACAGATATGATCTTATACCCAGAAATCCCTAAGGAAACCTCCAAAAACTCTTAGATATGATAAATGAATTTAGCAATGTTTCAGGAAACAAAATCTATCTACAAAATTAGTAGCATTTCTTTTCACCAATAACAATCAAGCTGAGAATCAAATCAAGAACACAATACCATTTACAATAGCTACAAAAATAAATACCCAGAAATAGATTTAACCAAGGAAAATCTCTATAAAAAACTGCAACACACTGATGAAAGAAGTTGTACATAACACAAACAAGTAGGAAAATGTCCCATGCTCATGGATCAGAAGAATTAATATCACTAAAATGACCATACTGTTCAAAGCAATCTACAGATTCAATGCAATTCCTATTAAAATACCAAAATAATTCTTCACAGAATTAAAAAATTCCTAAAATTCACATGGAACCAAATAGCCTGTATAGCCAAAGCAATTCTAAGCAAAAAAAAAAAAAAAAAAAAAAAATCATAGCTAGAGTTATCATATTACTGACCTCAAATTATTCTACAAGGCAATAGCAACCAACAAAGCATGGCACTGGTATAAAAATAGATACATAGTTCGATGGAACAGAATAAAGAACCCAGAAAAAAGTCATTTATATCAGCTATTTGTAGTCAGCTGATATTTGACAAAATTGACAAAAACATACACTGTGGAAAGGATACTCTTTATAATAAATGGTGAGGGGAAAATTAGTTTGCCATATATGGAAGAATAAAACCAAACCCTTATTTATCACCATTACAAAAATTTACCATTAAAAAACCAGACCCCTATTTATTACCTATTACAAAAATTAATTCAATGTAAATTAAATACTTACATGTAAGACCCGAAATTAGAATACTGGCAGAAAACCTAGGGGAAATTCTTCTGGATATTGGTCTAGGCAAAGACTTCATGACCAAGACCTCAAAAGCAGAGGCAACAGAAACAGAAGTAGACAAATGGGACTTAATTAAACTAAAAAGTTTCTGCACATAAAAAGATATAACAGAGTGAACAGATCACCTTCATAATGCAAGAAAATATTTGCAAACTATAAATCTGACAGAATACTGATATACAGAATTTACAAGAAACTCAAACAACTCAACAATAACAAAAATCAAATAATTCCATTAAAAAATGGGCAAAGGATATGAATAGACATTTTTCAAAAGCAGACATACAAATGGATGACAATCATACGTAAAAATGCTCAACATCACTAAGAGAAATGCAAATTAAACTTATGATGAGACATCATCTTCCACCAGTCAGAATAGCTATTATAAAAAAGTCAAATAATAACAGATGTTAGCAAGTATGCAGAGAAAAAAGAACACTTACACACTTTTGGTGCAAGTGTAATTTGCTACAACCTGTATGGAAAACAGTACAGAGATTTGTCAAAGAACTAAAAATAGAACTACCAGCAATTCCACTACTGGGTATCTGCCCAAAGGAAAAGAAATTATGATGCCAAAAAGATACCTGGACTCATATATTTATCACAGCACTATTTACAATAAGAAATATTTGGAATCAACCTAAATTTCTACCAATGGATAAATGGATAAAGAAAATGTGGCGTGTATATATATATATATATACACACAAATGTATGTATACACACACACATATACATACATGCACACACACACAGAGTGGAATACTGTTCGGCTATATAAAGGAATGAAATCGTGTTTTTTGTAGTAACATGAATGGAACTAGAGGTCATTATCTTAAGTGAAACAATTCATAAACAGAAAGTCAAATACTGCATGTTCTCATTTATAAGTGGAAACAAAATAATGTGTACCCATGGACGTAGAGTATAGGCTAATAGACAGTGGAGACTCAAGAGGCTGGAAAGGGGGAAAGGGATAAGAAATTACTTAATAGGTACAATGTACATTATTCACATGGTGGTTACACTAAAAGCCCAGACTTCACCACTACATAATATATACATATAACAAAACTGCACTTGTACCTCTTTAATTTTTATAAATAAAAAATAAAGAAATAGGATTATTCTTCCAGAATGTTCTTGTTATGACTCACAATAACCAGTTTACTGTGAACCCTAAATGTTTGAGAAAGGTCTCAGTTAATTTAGAAAGTTTATTTTGCTGAGATTGAAGATGTGCACCTGTGACAGACTCAGGAGGTCCTGATGACATGTGCCCAAGGTGGTCAAAGCACACATTGGTTTTATACATTTTTGGGAGATATGAGACATCAGTCAACATATGTAAGATGAACATGAGTTCAGTCTGGAAAAGGAGGATAACTCAAAGCAAAGGTGGGAAGACTCAAAGCGGGAGTGGCTTTCTAGGTCATAGGTGGAGAAGAGACAAATGGTTTCATTTTTTTGAGTTTCTAATTAGTCTCTCCAAAGGAGGCAATCAGATATGCATTTATCTCAGTGAGCACAGGGGTGACTTTGAATAGAATGGGAAGCAGGCTGGCCCTAAGCAGTTCCCAGCTTGACTTCTCCCTTTAGCTTAGTGATTTCAGAGTCCCAAGATTTATTTTCCTTTCATGTTTCCCCTCCTTTTAAGAAAATCTTTCTGAGAAAGCATTTTAGAAGAAAATGAATCTCTGGTCTTAGATTTCATCTCATCTCTCATGGCTAGGATGGTTTAATTCCTTGATGGGTATGTCCTGAGTTATTAGGAAAGCTCGTTTTTAGCAGGTTGTGAAGTCTCATGGCCTGTGAAGAGAAAATAGGGGGAGGAATGGAAAAGAACAATCCTGGAAAATTGATATAGGCTACATTACTCTGAGGTCCATGCATCAGTAGGCAGGTATGAAGGTGGTTTATGTATGTAAATAGGTGGCTGTTATTTTCTTCTGAAGTTTAAGTTGTCTAGCTTTAGTTCACAGGGCTTTACAAAAGTACAGATTAGATTTTGGTGACTCCAAGTTAGAAAAAATCAGGAAAAAAGAAGGAAAAAAATTGAAAACATTATTTTTCAGACTTGTAGCTGAGAAAAATTAGAAATCAGTCCAAACTGTAGAAAATAATACAAATTGTAAAACATAGGCAAGACTAGAATCTAACAACAGGTGTACTATAGTTTTTGGGACAAAATTTTTCTCTCCAGTTCCCCCTTTTTACTAAAGACGAATCACGGTAGGACGAATTTGCTGTATTATACTTGGCCTGATTATTTGTATACAATGCAGCAAGAACAATTATTTTTCACATAAGCTGGTAAATTGGCTTTGATGGAACTTTGTTCCATAGAAGGAATCTCAGATAAGACTTTTGTAAAGCCTAGCCCAGCCATAGGTTTGTACCCTCAAATACCAATAAGTTGGCTGAATTCCTCTCCTCTTGAGTTTCCAAGATAAACTTGGGGCTCCTGGGTCTGTCAGAAAGTGATATTCTGTACTTATCACAGGTCAGGAACCCTGTACAGGGGCTGGGTAGACAACGTATGAGGTCAGTTTTCCCCAGAGGCCTTTATTGGTTCCTTAAGTCAAGTTTGATTTCTTAAAGACAAGCATTCTATTCCAGTCAAAGCCTTGATAAAAAAACCAGTTTCTCCAATTGTGTTACAAATGAAAACAGATTTATTTATTTATTTGAGACTGAGTCTTGCTCTGTTGCCAGGCTGGAGTGCAGTGGCAGGATCTCGGCTCACTGCAATCTCTGCCTCCCGGGTTCAAGCCATTCTCCTGCCTCAGCCTCTCGAGTAGCTGGGATTACAGGCGCAAACCACCATGCCCAGCTAATTTTTGTATTTTTAGTAGAAACAAGTTTCATCATATTGGCCAGGATGGTCTCCATCTCTTGACCTCCTGATCTGCCCACCTCAGCCTCCCAAACTGCTGGGATTACAGGTGTGAGCCACCGCACCCAGCAGAAAACAGATTTTTATTGCACTTATGCAAATAACTGTATTGCCATAAGTTAAGAATACCCACAAATAGTTTCCAAATTCTGCAGTCAGGTAGAGAGAAACAAATATTCTCCAAATTTTGTTCATATGAGTATATTAAATTGTTAAAAGCTGTCAACAGCTCAAAAGAAAAGTTTTACTGACTCTGAAAAACAAAACACAGGATCAGCAACATTTTAAGCAAAAAGTCAAAAAGATTACTTCAGTCTTGCATTAGTTCAGTCCATGCAGTTAATTCCTGTTCTGCTTGATATTCATGAACATTTTAGCTTTCCATGAGTCCTGAAAGTTTTTCCTCTATTCTGATGTCATAATCTCAAAAATCATCAGAAACCTGCATTCAAAACACCTGTTAGAGCTTTATAGCTGATTTTAAAACTACCTTCTAAAGAGGACCAAACAAGACAACAATTGTCTGTAAAGGACAAAATGTTTTAGGGCAGTCATAGTCAAAGACACAATTGACAAGGACATTTGTTACCTCTGTGGCACACAATAATTTAACATAACAGTTATAATTATTACTAATAATGTACACTAAGTCATAGCAAAATTATAGGAGTTTCCCATGATTTTGGAACACATACCCATAACATATTTATACAAATACAGTCCAAAGAAAACCAAATACCATTTTATATTTGACAATGGTTTCTCCCCCACCAGACCTCCTTTTTTTCCCTCTTTTTTTTGGTGGAAATTTAAGCACTTCAGAGGCCTTGTTCCCCATAATTTGGAACTTTCCTTAAGATTTGATCAAGTCAGATAGTTGAACAAACCCAATGGGGAAAAAACCAAGACAACAAAAAACAGAAACAAACAAACAATAACAACAACAAAAACAGTTACGCAAAACAAAGTATCTCACAACTTATATTGTTACTGGGCACTCTATTGGTAAGGAGAAATTAAGACCAGCTGGTTGTTTAACGTTAGCCAAAATAAAACACAATTCAGCTACTTGCCTAGGGATAGGTCTCAGGCTGATGTCTGTACTCTACCATCCTAGAAGCAGGGGGGGAAAAAAAAAAAAGCAAACTCAATTTTCCCTGCTGGGAGTGAGCTCAAACTGTATAAAGGAGTTACCTGCCTTCCATCATCATGAAAGCAGGAAATTTTGCCTTTCTTGTTGGAAGCAAGTAAAACTCCAAAAAGAGAGGAGTTGTACAGCAAAATAAACCTTAGACCTCAGCCTAATGTTGTAAGATCAGGGATTCTCTGCAGGGAGTGCTCCCAGACCTCAGTAAATTGTCCTATTGGTTTGAGTCATAAAGTTAGCTCATGCTGGTACTAAGCACCAATAGGAGATTTGTCAAAAGTCAGGGGCATCTCTACTCAGAATCCCTTCGCGGTTACCAAAATGTGAACACTGAATGTCTGAGACAGGTCTCAGTTAATTTATAAAGTTTATTTTGCTAAGGTTGAGGATGCCCGCCCATGACACAGCCTCAGGAGGCCCTGATGACATGTGCCCAAGGTAGTCAGAGCACACTTTGGTTTTATACATTTTCGGGAGACATGAAACATCAATCAGCATATGTAAGATGAACACTGGTTCAGTCTGGAAAGGCAGGAGAACTCAAAGCAAAGGTGGGAAGACTCAAAGCAAAGAGGGGGCTTCTAGGTCATAGGTAGAGACAAATTGTTGCATTCTTTTGAGTTTCTGATCGGCCTCTCCAAGGAACTCAATCAGATACGCATTTATCTCAGTGAGCAGAGGGGTGACTTTGAATAGAATGAGAAGCAGGTTGGCACTAAGCAGTTCCCAGCTTGACTTTTCCATTTCGCTTAGTTATTTTGGGGCCCCAAGTTTTATTTTCCTTTCATACAATCAATGTTACTCTTTCAAGACCCCTAACTTTCCAGCTAGTTTAGTAGGAAATTTTTACCGATTCTCACTTTAGCCATCTCATCTTCCAGATGAGAATATAGTTATGTAGATAAAAGTCCACAGGTTCTTTCTGGAAATTCTGAGAATAATATAAATTGTATTAAGGAACATGGACTTTAGAGCCTATCTTGAACTTGGGGTCAAGTCCTAGTTGTACCAGTCATCACCTAGGAAATAATGGGAAAATAATTGTTCCCTATCTGCACTATGGAGAAAATAAAGGCCCAATATTAACAGAGAAGTTTTGATGATTCCATGAGTTAACACATAACAGATCTTGAAAAAAAAAATTTGGCATGTAGTAAGCCCTCCTTAAAACTTAGATATTATTATAGTTTATACGTTTATTAAAAATTTCTACATGACAACATTTTTCTAAACTTTTGAACAAAGCAAACATGAAAAAAGTTGACGAGAAGCAAGCCCAAAATTACAACACTTCCCTTCCTGCTGCATGTTCTGAAAACAATGCCTTCTCAGTATGTGCAGCTGTTTTGACCTATGCTGTTTCATGTGTATTTCTGCCAGGTTCCAGACAGTGGAAAGCCCACTCAATAGCAACTCTTTCTCCCAGAATTTAGAGCATTTAAAGAACAGGCCCTAAAGCATTTTGAAAATATTTTGGTATTTTCACCACATAATTCATTCTTTAGCCAAAGCTGTAGGTAAAGTTTCCTGGGCTCAGTTGCAGCTCATCATAGATGAATAAAGATTAAACAACCACTTTCGGTTGTTTAAATTCCAGAATATTTTCAATGCTTTCTTATAGATTATGACAAGAAACATTTCTGGCTCTTAAATGTCATTTAGTTAGGCTAACGCAGGTTGGCATTATTCAACTCAGCAAACAATTACATTACAGTGTGTGGCCCCTGTTGGATCCTTGAATGGAGACTTTGGCCAGTTTGCCCACATCAGTGAAACTAGTGATATGGAATTTGTTTCACTGGTGCAATTATCTAAACATCCAATCTCATAAATAATACCCAGATTTTTAAAAACTTCTTCTTTTGAAATAACTTTTGCCTATGTTATGGGCTGACTTGTGTACAGCAAAATTTGTATGTTGAAGCCCTATCTCCCAGTACTTCAAAATGTGACTTTGTTTAGAGATAGGGCCTTTAATGAGGTGTTAAGTTAAAATGAGGCCACTGGAGTGGGCTCTAATGCAATCTAACTGGTGTTCTTAAAGGAAATTTGAATACACAGATACCATGGATACACAGAGAGACCAGGTAAGCACACATAAAAAGGCAGGCATTGCCAAGCCAAGGAGTGAAGCCTCAGGAGAAACCAAGTCTGCCATGTTAATCTTGGAATTCCAGCCTGTAGAGCTCTGAAAAATACATTTCTGTTGTTTAAGTCACTTGGTTTATGGTATTTTGTTATAGCATCTCTAGCAAACTGACACATATTTACTAACAGAGACTTCCCATATATCATTCACCAGCTTCATCTAAGGTTAACATCCAATATAACTCTAGTACAATTATCAAAACCACAGCACTTAGATTGTAAATAAGAAGTTCCTCTATTTTTTCCTCCCTATGTCCCTTCTCTCTCTCTCTTTTTCTTAAACACTCTGATTCTACATATTTTCTCAGGGTACAATGAATCCAGGATTTAGTTACAGGGTAAGAAACAATGAAAGAGAACCATTTTAGCTTTCTCTTAAAAGGCAAAACTTAATCATCAGACTTGGAAAATGCAGCTGAACTTTTTCAGAGTATTGCAATGACTCACTGGAATACTCATAAATATTTTCATTTCAACTGTTAGGGTTCACTGTGTTCCTGATCAATAACATAACTTTCAGACAAGAAGCGTATGAGGCTATGAATTCTACTTTTAGAACTCAACAGCTTGACGTTAATCACTGAATTTGCCTTCAGTATTTATAAACTCACAGATCTGAACATATAAGGAGTATGTAATACTTTAACTGTGTGTCATTCTTTGCCTTAAGGCAATACTTTTGACATTGTTTCTTGTCATTCTCTCGCTTTGTTATCTGATCCTATCCAAAACAACTATCTTACACTGTGATTTTTTTCTTACAATTTACGTCCCATTAAATTTTGTTAAGGCAACATCTACCTGGTATCCTAGAGCTAACTACGTGATTTCAGTTGTTGACAGACCATAATTAGCTATTTCTGAATTGTGTGCCATGGGATGCTAATTTACTTCCATAAAAATGAGGAAAGTCATAATGTCTTTCATTTTATCTCTATTCAAAAACTAATTCCAAACATTGCTGTGTCTCAGAGGATCAGTTTCCTGCAGCCAACTCTTTGACATAAATCTCATTATCAGTTAAAGTCTTTCTCTCCAAGAAAATAATATATTTTGGCTTACATAAGAAAAAAAAAAAGAAATTTATTGGAAGGGTGGTAAGTGACTCATAGATGAAAGATTTTACAAACATGGCTTGGAAAGGACAGGAATAGGGGCCCTCTAAAATTCTTCAACATTTTCCATTATTTTATCAGTTTGTTCAAGATGCAGATTCCCAGGACAGAATCTCATTGTCTACATTTTACAAAAGATAGTGTTCACCCCCTACCTGAGGTAGGATGAACTACTGACAAAAGGAAGCACACTGATGACTACCACCACACAGGGAATGGAGAGGCAGTAGTTCCCAAGAAAAAGAATGGAAGAAAGATGGGAAAGTAAAACAAAACAACAGTTGTCCAGTTCAGGACTCAAAACGAAATATAGAAGGGAGTGAATCACATATGTGAGGCATAGAAATGTTAAGGGTTCCAGATTTTTATGATAAAATTCTAGCAGTGCCTGATTTGGCCTTTCCTACATTCCTACCAAATTATACATTAAAAAATTCCCAAATTAAAACAGAAAAAAGCATTAGTCAATGAACTTTCATATTACAGATGGAATTTATTTTCATGAAAAAAGTTATAATAAAGCCCTTACAGAACAGCAGAACTGTATATAGAAAAACACTATATAAAATGTCCACCAATCTACACAAATAACATTAGGATAATAGAAGAATTTCCACACGGGCATGGTCTGTAATATTTAATGAGACCAAAGCTGTGTCATTCTCACTAATTCCCCATATCCCACTACATTAGAATATATTTTCTCCTCAATACCTCATAACATATTTTTGACTCAGCTGGAGTGCAGTGGCATGATCACGGCTCACTGCAGCTTCGACTTCTCAGGCTCAAGTGATCCTCCCACCTCAGCTTCTCAAGTAACTGGGGCTACAGGCATGCAACATCATGCCCAGCAATTTTGTTTTATAACTTTGTTGTAGAAATGGAATCTCACTACGCTGTCCAGGCTGGCCTTAATCTTCTGGGCTCAAATAATTCTCCTGCCTTGGCCTTCCAAAGTGTTGGGATTACAGGCATGAGCCACTGTGCCTAGCCACAAAGTAAAAATTTAACAGTATCAAACACAAAGAGAAACTTCGATACATTTCAGTAAAGTAACAGTACAACACTGACCACTGGACAAGAAACTAACTGGCAACTGTGCTAGATAAAGAAGAGTATGGAATAATATGAAGGTCTTCACAAAGTTCATGGAAAAATGGAGTTAAAAGATAAAAATTAAAAATATCAACATGATTTCTCAACATAAGCTCCACTGAGATCAAGGAACTTTTGTAAGTAATGATCCCAGCCATTTAGCCCATGCCTAAAGAATTGAGGAGTACTCGGAATTCAATTATATCAGTGCAGTTTTTTTACATTACTAACTAAAGAAAAATGAGTGATCTTTAGTTTTTTTTTTTAAGATTAGGAAACTAAAGGAAATCAGAAAAAGTCAAATCAGAACTATAAGGTGAATGCTTAATGTCTTCCTTTGAAACTCTGGCAAAATTGCTCTTGTTTGATGAGAGGAATGAGCAGGAGCTTTGTTGTGGTGGCAAAAGATTCTCTGTTGGAGCTTTCGTGAGTATTTTTCTGCTACAGCTTTTGCTAACTTTTTCAAAACACTCCCACGATAAGCATATGTTATTATTCTTTGGTACTTCAGCTGTTACCATAACTTCTGCTCTTGACCTGTCTGCTTTTGCTTTGACTGGATCACTTTTACATCTTGGTAGCCATTGCTTTGATTGTGCTTTGTCTTCAAAGTTGTACTGGTAAAGTCATGCCTCATCTCCTATTATAGTTCCTCAGAGACATGCTTCAGGATCTTGATCCCACTTTATAAAAATTTCCATTGAAAGCTGTGCTCTTGTCTGCACAAGACAGAGCTTGTGCTGTCTTGATATCAGCACAACAGTTTTAGCACCCATTGAGCAGAAAATGTGTTCAACTTTAATTATTTGGTCAGAATTGTGTAAGTTGAACTAATCGAGATATCTATGGCATTGACTATTGTTTCTCCAGTTAATTGTCAGTTCTCTTCAATCAGAGCAAGGGTGTAAACAACATTAACTTTTTTTCTCACAAATTGATGTGGATGGTCTGCTACTGTGGGCTTCATTTCAACATCATCTTGTTCTTCTTAAAATGAGTTATTCATCTGTAAATTATTGATTTCTTTGGGTCATTGGCCCCACAAACTTTTTGTAAAGCATCAATTATTTTACCATTCTTTCACCCAAGCTTCACCACAATTTGATATATGTTCTTGCTTTAATTTCAGCTGAATTCATGTTGCTACAGTGGGGGCTCTTTTCAAACTGAAGTCTTACCTTTTTTAATGCCTCAAACGAGATCCTGTTCAGACATGTTATAACAAGCTAGTGTAAGCTTATATTGGTGCCAGAAATATTTTGAAATCCATGCATAGTTTTTTCACAATACACATTTTCTGTGAACTTTTTGAGTCCCCTTATATGTTCAGGGCAAATTTAAAGATAACTTTCGATCCAAAAAAGCAAAAGAAGAGTAATGTGTTCACATATAAAAGGCTTCAATGCCTTTACCACATGATGACCCGCTCTGAAAGTGTTGTTGGAGGAGGTACACCAGCAAGAAGATAAATAAAAATAGGAGGATGCTCTAAAGTGGGCAATACAATATCATAATCATGTCAACTATTATCTAAATACACAAATCCAAATTTTACAGTGATAACAATCCAGATATGAAGTTTTAGATAAAAATATAATGTTAGGAGATGGGGGCAGGTCGGTGAAAGACCAGAGGAAAAAGATAATTTGCCAGGGTAATTATCTAGTTTGAGGCAAAATATAGATATTGGTAAATTTAACAAAATGATGGGTAAAAGTAACCCAAAATATTGATTATAATTAACTAAGGATAACTACCTAAACAAAAATAGATTAAATAAAATGGACTTTGAACTTTCAAAAGAGCTGAAAAAAATACTGAGCCATTTAATGAGAGAAAAGGAGGAAAAAGAAAGCATGTTAGTAAAAATTACACAGCATAATGGCAGAGCTGAGTTATGCAAAAACAGTATAGTAAGACTTCAGATTTACTTTACTAGACAGTATATGGAAAATAATAATTTCAGGCATCAGACAGTATGTAATGCAGGACTATAATCCCTGAGAAAAGACAAAACAACAATGTGAGCCTATGGTTGTACCAGCTTACTACCTGAAAGGCATTTTTTAAGGCACAGCAGAGTGAGATGTACCCAAACAAAGTCTGGAAATATCACTCAATTGAGGAAACAGATCTTGGAGTTTGGCAAGACCAAGTTGGCCAAAACTTGTAGGGTGAAGTACTGGAGAGTAGGGACCTGGAGAGAAAGAATGACGGGGAGAGGCAGAGAGCTGAAAATCTGAAGATGGACCCCTGGGGTATTTAGGTAGATATGGAAACCTGCAATGGGAGAAAAGCTTACCTAAGAGTAGAACAAGAACCCCCAGAGGGGATTAGTACAAAGGAGTAGGTCTAACAATTCCAATCGCTCGCACAGGGCTAGGAATAATTGTAATTCATGAGGGCATCACATAAAATATGTAGAAGAGTATTGTTTGGCCGGGGGCAGTGGCTCACGTCTGTAATCCCAGCACTTTGGGAGGCTAAGGCGGGTGGATCACGAGGTCAGGAAATCGAGACCATCCTGGTCAACATGGTGAAACCCTGTCTCTACTAAAATCCAAAAAAAAAAAGAAAAATGGTGGCTTGTGCTTGTATTCCCAGCTACTCAGGAGGCTGAGGCAGGGGAATCGCTTGAACCTGGGAGTAGCAGGTTGCAGTGAGCCGAGATCGCGCTACCGCACTCCAGCCTGGCGACAGAGCCAGACTCCGTCTCAAAAAAAAAAAAAAAAAAAAAAAGTATTGCCTTAGTAAGTGGGATTAATTTAACCTTAGATTAAAGCTGCTCTGAACCTGCACTACCAAAGCTTAAGATCAAGGCTTTAAATAATTCAATAAATTCCAAAAGATTTAGCTATTTTCAAAAAATTTATTGGAACAAAAACCAATATTCTTTAAAGGGTTACAACAAAATACAAAGACTAAAAAACTCACAATATCTGGCATCTAATAAAACATTATCAGGCACACAAAGAAACAGGAATTGATAGCTATTAATTAGGATAAAAATCAATGATAGAACTAAGAGTGAAGTACAGTGGGAATAGTAGACAAAGCTGTTAAAGCAGATATTATAAAGATATTCTATATATTTGAAAAAGTAGAAGAAAATATTACTATAATAAAGAGAGAAATTTAAGGTACAAAATGTGCAAATAAAAATTTTTGAGGTGAGAAAATGTAATTTGTGAAATGAAAAATAGAATAGATGAAGTTAAGAAGAGAAAAAACATTACAGAACAAATGATTAGTGATTAATGACATTGTAAAAATAGCAATAAAAATTATCCAAAATGAAGAAGGAAGAAAAAGATTGAAATACAAAAAATACCAGTAATCAGTGGTAAATGAGGTAACTTGTGTGTAACTAGAATTTCAGGAAAAAAGAGAAATAAGAGACAACAGAAATAACACCTGAAAGAATATTCACAATTTTTTTTTTCAAATTCGATGAAAACTGCATATCCATGGAGTTAGAAAGCTCGATAAACCTCACTTAGAGGAAACTAAAAGAAAACTACATCAAGGTAAATTGTAATCAAACTGCTGAAATCCAGCAATAAAGAGAACTCTTAAAAGCAGACATAGAAAAAGATACATTAAAAATAGAAGAAAAAACAAGAATGAAAACAGACTCCTCATCAGATGCTGCGTAAGTCAAAATACAATGCGAAAACATCTGCATAAGTGGAAACATTTTTAAAAAAACAAGAAATGCTTTATTAAGTGAAAATACTTTTTTTCAGTTTTGAAGGTAGCATAAAGACTCTTTTAGGCAAACGTATGTTGAAAGAACTTATCACCAGCAGCAGCTGCTACAAGAAATCTTCAAGTTTTTTAAGGAGAATATGAGATAAAAATTTGGATCTACACAAGGAAATGAACAGTGTAACAAATAGTTAAAATGTGGAAATACATATATATTTTTAAGCTTTTTGCTTTTACTATTATTATGGATTGATACACAATAATTGTACATATTGATGGAATACAGTGTGATATTTTGATACATGTATACAATGTGTAATAATCAATAATACTTGTATACAATGTGTAATAATGTATACAATGTGTAATCATCAATACTTGTATATAATGTGTAATAACTTGTGTTGGGAACATTCAAAATTTGCACTTCTAGCTATTTAAAAATATACAATTATTGTCAATTATAGTCATCCTATAGTGCTATAGAATGCTAGAACTTATTTCTCCTATCTGGCTATACTTTTGTATCTGTTTAACCATGCTTTGGCTATCTCTCCTCCTCCCTACCCTTTCCCACCTCTAGTACTCAGTATTCTACTTATCTATTTATATGAAATCAACTTTTATCTTTCATATATGGGTCAGAACATGTGGTATTTATCTTTCTATGTCTGGCTATTTCACTTAACATAAGGTCCTTCAAGCTCATCCATGTTACAGCACATGATATAATTTTGTTTCTTTTTATGGCTCAATAGTGTTCTAATATGTATATATAACACATTTTCTTTAAACAGTCAAATACATTTTAAGATGTATATATACTCTTCATTTATTTGTGGGGATCTAAATTTTTGTCTGTATTCTCCTTTAAAAACTTTAAGATTTCTTATAATAATAGTCTGCTGGTGATAAGTCTCTCAACATGTTTGCCTGAAGAAGTCTTCATTTCACCTTCATATTTGAAAAAGATTTAAAAATATATTTGACTATTTAAAGCAAAAATTATAAATACCATAAAATACTGTTAGGTTTTTAGATGTTGCAGAAGTAAAATAGTTACTAAAGTTTGCAAAAAAGATAGAAGATTAAAAGTATACTTTTATAAGATTTTATATATATATATATATGCTGGAATTATACTATATGAATTTAGACTGTTATAACTTAAAGATTTATAGGTGAACCTTAGAAAAACTGTTAAAAATTAAACAATGGTGTTTACTTACTAGACCAATAGTGTAGGTAAGCAGAATAACAAAAGAATGTAGAAAAAAAATGAAAAAGGAAAAAGGAGCAGATAGATAGAGGAAAAATAACAGCATGTAAGATTTGAACTCAAAAATGTCAAAAATTTTATTCAGTAATATTAACTGTAATAGTCTAAACATTTTAATTAAAAGTGAGAAATTGTCACATGGGATTAAAAACAAAAATCTAACTGAATGTCTGAGTTTTATCTATAAGAAACACACTTTAATCTGTATCTTTTTTTTTTTTTTTTTTTTTTTTTGAGATGGAGTCTTGTTCTGTCACCAGGCTGGAGTGCAGTGGCGCAATCTCAGCTCACTGCACCCTCCACCTCCCAGGTTCAAGTGATTCTCCTGCCTCAGCCTCCCAAGTACCGGAGACTACAGGCATGGGGGCCACCAGGCCCAGCTTTTTTTTTTTTTTGTATTTTTAGTAGAGATGGAGTTTCACCACATTGGCCAGGATGGTCCCAATCTCTCTACCTCATGATCCCCCACCTAGGCCTCCCAAAATGTTGGGATTACAGGCATGAGCCATCACGCTCAGGAGAAATACACTTTAAATGCAAAGACATAATATAGATTGAAAGTAAAATAATGCGGGTGGCCAAGATGACTGACTAGAGGTAGCTAGTATGCACCACTGTTGTGGAGAGAAATGAAAGGGGCAAGTAAACATAGCACCTTCAACTGAAACATCCAGGTACACCCATGGAGAATGGAGAAAAACAAGGCAGGATGACCTGGATTGACACAAATCTAGGGGAACCTCCCCAACAATAAAACAATACAGGAGCTGACAGACAAAATAGCCAGTGTAAAAAAGAACCTAACTAATCTGATAGAGCTGAAAAACACACTTAAAGAATTCCGTTTTGCAATCTACTCATCTGACAAAGGGCTAATATCCAGAACCTACAAAGAACTCCAACAAATTTACAAGAAAAAAACAAACAACCCCATCAAAAAGTGGGCAAAGCATATGAACAGACATTTCTCAAAAGAGGACATTCATACAGCCAACAGACACATGAAAAAATGCTCATCATCACTGGCCATCAGAGAAATGCAAATCAAAACCACAATGAGATACCATCTCACACCAGTTAGAATGGCGATCATTAAAAAGTCAGGAAACAACAGGTGCTGGAGAGGATGTGGAGAAATAGGAACACTTTTACACTGTTGGTGGGATTGTAAACTAGTTCAACCATTATGGAAAACAGTATGGCGATTCCTCAAGGATCTAGAACTAGATGTACCATATGACCCAGCCATCCCATTACTGGGTATATACCCAAAGGATTATAAATTATGCTGCTATAAAGACACATGCACACGTATGTTTATTGCAGCACTATTCACAATAGCAAAGACTTGGAATCAACCCAAATGTCCATCAGTGACAGATTGGATTAAGAAAATGTGGCACATATACACCATGGAATACTATGCAGCCATAAAAAAGGATGAGTTTGCGTCCTTTGTAGGGACATGGATGCAGCTGGATACCATCATTCTTAGCAAACTATCACAAGAACAGAAAACCAAACACCGCATGTTCTCACTCATAGGTGGGAACTGAACAATGAGATCACTTGGACTCACACACCGGGGCCTATCATGGTGAGGGGCGAGGGGGGAGGGATTGCATTGGGAGTTATACCTGATGTAAATGATGAGTTGATGGGTGCAGCACACCAACATGGCACAAGTATACATATGTAACAAACCTGCACGTTATGCACATGTACCCTACAACTTAAAGTACAATAATAATAAATAAATTTTAAAAAATAATAATAAAAAATAAAATAAAATTTAAAAAATAAATATATAAATAAAATAAATTAAAAAAAAAAAAAAAAAAGAATTCCGTGATGCAATCACAAGCATTAATAGCAGAATAGACCAAGCTGAGAAAAGAATCTCAAAACTTGAAGACTGGATCTCTGAAATCAGACAGTCAGACAAAAATAAAGGAAAAATAATAAGAAAAAATAGACAAAACCTTCAAAAAATATGTGATTATATAAAAAGCCCAAATCTATGAATCACAGGATCCTGGAAAGGGACAGGGAGAAAGCAAACAACTTGGAAAACATATTTCAGGATATTGTCCATAAAAACTCCCCAGCCTTCCCAGAGAGGCCAACAGTCAAATTCAGGAAATACAAAGAACCCAGCAAGATTCTACCCAAGATCATCCTCAAAACACATAATCATCAGATTTCCTACGGGAGAAATGAAAGAAAGAATGTTAAATGCAGCTAGAGAAAAAGGGCAGGTCATATACAAAGAGAACCCCATCGGGCGAACAGCAGGCCTCTTAGCTGAAATCCTACAAGCCAGAAGAGACTGGGGGCCTATATTCAACATTCTTTAAAAAAACAAACAAACAAACAAAAAAAAAAACAACTTCAACCAAGAATTTCATATTCAGCCAAACTATTAGCTTCCTAAGCAAAGGAGAAATAAAATCCTTTTCAGAGAAGCAAATGCTGAGGGAGTTTGTTACCACGAGATCTGCCTTAAAAGAAATCTTGAAAGGAGCACTAAATTTGGAAAGGAAAGATTATTACCAGCCAATACAAAAACACACTTCAGTACACAGACCAGTGATACTATAAAGCAACCACACAAACAAGCTGGCATAATTACCAGCTAACAACACAATGACAGTATCAAATTCTCATATATCAATACTAACCTAGAATAAATGTCCCATTTAAAAGACACAGAGTGAACTACTGGATTAAAAAAAAAAAAAAAAAAAAAAGACCCAATAGTATGCTCTCTTCAAAAGACCTATCTCACATGCAAATGATACCCATAGGCTCAAAATAAAGGGATGAAGGGAAATACACCAAGCAAATGGAAAACAGAAAAAAAGCAGGGGTTGCAATCCTAATTTCAGACAAAACAGACTTAAAAACAACAAAGATCCAAAAAGACAAAGGAAGGACATTACATAATGGTACATGGTTCAATTCAGAAGAACACCTAACTATACTAAATATATATGCACCCAACACACAAGAGCATTCAGATTCATAAAGCAAATTCTTAGAAACCTACAAAAAATCTTAGACTCCCACATAATAATTGTGGGAGACTTAACCACTCCACTGACAATGTTAGACAGATCATTGAGGCAGAAAATTAACAAAGATATTGAGAACCTGATCTTCAACCAAGACCAGGTTGGACCAAACATATCTGAAAGACTGTTACAGAACTTTCCAACCAAAAGCAACACACAATCTCATTGTCACATGACACATACTCTAAAATAGGCCACATAATCAGACGTAAAACAATCCTCAGCAAATGCAAAAGAATTGAAATCATACCAGATAAACTCTCAAACCACAGTACAATAAAAATAGAAGCCAAGAATCAAACAAACAAACACTCAAAACCATGTGATAACATGAAAATTAAATAGCATGTTTCTGAATGGCTTTTGAGTGAATAAAGCAAAAATCAAGAAGTTCTTTGAAACTAATGAGAACAAAGACATACAAGGCCAGAATCTCTGGGACACAGCTAAGACAGTTTTAAGAGGAAAATTTATAGAACTAAAGAAGAGCTAGGTTCATCTCTACTGAAACTATTCCAAAAAACTGAGGAGGAGGGAGTTCTCCCCAACTCATTCTATGAGGCCAGCATCATCCTGATAGAAAAATCTGGCAGAGACACAACAATAAAAAAGAAAATTTCAGGCCACTATCCTTGATGAAAGCCATTGCAAAAATCCTCAACAAAATTATTGCTAACTGAATCCAGCAGTACAGCAAAAAGCTAATCCACCATGATCAAGTAGGCTTCATCCCTGTGATGCAAGGTTGGTTGAACATATATGAATCAATAATTGTGATTCATCACATAAACAGAACTACAGACAAAACCCATATGATTATCTCATAGATGCAGAAAAGGCATTCAATTAAATTTAACATCCATTCCTGTTTAAAACTCTCAATAAACTAGGTTTTGAAGGAATAAAATTCAAAATAATAAGAGCTATCTGTGACAAACTCACAACCAATATCATACTGAATGGGGAAAAGCTGGAAGCACTCCCCTTGAAAACCAGAACAAAACAAGGATGCTCTCTCTCACCACTCCTATTCAACATAGTATTGGAAGTCTTGGCCAGAGCAACTTGGCAAGAGAAATAAATAAAAGCCATTCAAATAGGAAAAGAGGAAGTCAAATTATCCCTGTTTGGAGATGACATGATTCTATGTCTAGAAAACCCCATAGCTGCAGCCCCAAAGTTCCTAGAGCTGACAATGTCAGTGGTTTCAGTATACAAAATCAATGTAGAAAAATTACTAGCATTTATATACAAGAACAACACCCAAGCTGAGAGCCAAATGTAAAATGCAATCCTATTCACAAATGCCACAAAAACAATAAAATACCTAGGAATACAGTTAACCAGAGAGATGAAAAATTTCTACAATGAAAATTATAAAATACTGCTCAAAGAAATCAGAGATGACACAAACAAATGGAAAAACATTCCATGTTCATGAATAGGAAGAATCAGTATTAGAATGGCCAAACTGCCCAAAGCAATTTATAGATTCAATGCTATTCCTATCAAACTACCAATGACATTCTTCAGAGAACTAGAAAAGAACTATTTCAAAATTCATATGGAATAAAAAAAGAACCTGAATAGCCAACACAATCCTAAGCAAATAGAACAAAGCTGGAGGCATCATGTTTTCTGTCTTCAAACTATACTACTGAGCTACAGTAACCAAAACAGCATGGTACTGGTACAAAAACAGACATGTAGACCAATGGAACAGAATAGAGGGCCCAAGAATAAGGCTGCACACCTACAACTGTCTGATCTTTGACAAAATGACAAAAAAATCAAAGGGGAAAATACTTCCTATTGAATAAATGGTGCTAGGATAATGAGCTAGCCATATGCAGAAGACTGATAGTTGATCCCTTCCTTACACCATATACAAAAATCAACTCAAAATAGATTAAAGACTTAAATATAATACTACAAAATACTATAAAAACCCTAGAAGACAAGCTAGGCAATACCATTCTGGACATAGAAATGGGTAAATATTTCAAGATGAAGACAGCAAAAGCAATCACAACAAAAGCAAACATTTACAAATAGGATCTATTAAACTTAAGAGCTTCTGCACAGCAAAAGAAACTATCAACAGAGTAAACATACAACCTACATGATGGAGAAAATATTTGCAAACTTTGCATTTGACAAAGGTCTAATATCCAGCATCTGTAAGTAACTTAAGCAAACTTATAAGAAAAAAACAACCCCATTTGAAAGTGAGCAAAGGACATGAACAGACATTTTTCAAAAGAAGACATACATGCCACCAACAATAATATGAAAAAAAACCTCAATGTCATTGATCACTAGAGAAATCCAAATCAAAATCACAATGAGATACCATCTTAAAACAGTCAGAATGTCTTTTATTAAGAAATCAAAAAATAACAGATGCTGATGAGATTGGTGAGAGTGTAAATCAGTTCCACCATTATGGAAAGCAGAGTGGAAATTCCTCAGAGAGCTAAAAACAGAATTACCCTTTGACCCAGCAATCCTATTACTGGGTATGTACCCAAAGCAATATAAATTATTCTTCCATAAAGACACAGGCATATAAATGTTTATTACAGCACTATTCACAATAGCAAAGACATGAAATCAACCTATATGCCCACCAATGACAGATTGGATAAAGAAAATGTGGTGCATATACACCATGGAATACTAAGCAGCCTTAAGAAAGAAAAATATGTCTTTTGTGGGAACATGGATGGAGCTGGAGGCCATTATTCTTAGCAAACGAATGCAGGAAAAGTAAACCAAATGTTCTCACTTGTAAGTGGGAGTTAAATGATGAAAACTCATGGACACAAAGAGGGGAACAACAGACAGTGGGGCCTACTTGAGGGTGGAGTGGGGGAAGAGGGAGAAAATCAGAAAAAAATAACTATTGGGTATGAGGCCTAGGACATGGGAGGACATGGGTGATGAACTAATCTGTACAACAAACCCCCATGACATGAGTTTACTTAGCTAACAAATCTATGCATGTACCCCTGAACTTAAAAGTTAAAAAATAAAAATACAAACAAAATAAAATAGTAAAAAATCTAGACCATGAAAACCCAAATCGAAAGAAATATGAAGTATCTCTATTAATATTAACCAAAAGACTTCAGAGAAAAGCACATTACCAGAGTTAAAGGGAAAAATTGTATAATAATAAAGGGATTTATTCATGAAAAGAATGTAAAAATTATTAAATGTTCATATACCTAATAACAACATTTAAAGATAAAGAAAGCAAAAACTGATAGAACTAAAAGAGAAATATAGAAATTCATAGTGTTGAGAAAGTTAACCCTCCTCTCTCAATACTTAATACAAAAAGTAGATAGGCGTTTAGTAAGGATATGGAAGAAAAGTTACTATCAGAAAAGTTTATCTAATTAACCTGTATAGAACAATGCCCCCAACAACAATAGCCTACACATGCTTTGCAAATGAATATGTGATATTCATCCAGATAGAACATATATAGGTCATATATAGTTTTGGGCCATAAAACACATCTTGTTCACTTTAAGAGGGCTGCAATAATGAAAAGTGTGTTTTATGACCAAAATTGATTTAAACTAGAAATTGATTTTAAAAAGATATCTGAAAAATTGCCAAGTATTTTGAAATTAAACTACAAACTTCGTAATAACTCATGGATGAAAGAAAATCACAAAGAAAATTAGAAAAATATTAGGAAAAAAATTTAACTAAAGGAAAATCAAAGCATAGCAAATTAAGGTGTGTAAGATGCAGTTAAGTTTTTTAGGAAGGAAATAATATTACTAAACAATTATATTAGAAAAGAAGAAATATCTCAAATCAATCATCTGAGTTTCTAACTTAAGAATCTAGAAAAAGAATGAAAGAGGGAAAAGATTAAAGGAGAGGCTATTATTTCAGATCCTACAGATATTAAATGGCTAATAAAATGCACAAGAAAAATTCTAGCCCCAGATGTCTTAAGTGGTGACTTCTAACAAACATTTAAAGAAGAAATACCAAATCTACACAAACTTTTGAGGAAAACAAAAAATACAAAAACATATTTCAATATATTTTATGATCTCAGACATACTCTGTATGAAACCTGACAAAGACAACATAAGTAAACTACAGATCAATATTCTCTGGGAACAGAGACAAGAAATTGTTTGACAGAATATATGTTAAATCCATCAACCCAGAAAATGATAAATAGATCATTTCCAAATATGGTTTATCACCTAAATGTATGATAGATTTGACAGAAAATCGGTCAATACAATTCATCATATTAACAGATTCAAGAAGAAATAAACACATAATATTCTTAATAAATGCAGAAAATGCAATGGACAAAATTTGAAAAAATTTGATAAAAATTATCACCTAACTAGGAACAAAAGGGAAAATTCTTTGCCTGAAGAAAAAGTTGGGGGATCTACAAAGAAACCCGGGGCTAGTATCATAAGTGATGTTGAAAGACTAAATGTTCTTTCTCCAAGACTGAGAATAGAGCAAGAATGTTTAATGTAATAACTTTGATTCGGAATTTTACTAGAGGTTCCACCCTGTGTGATAATGCAAGAAATAACAAGAAATACAAGATGATATGTGGACAAGACAGTAAGGAAGTTCATTTGACCATGTAACACAGAGAAAATCTCCACTTTGTTTTTTCTCTACTAGTTCTAAAACTAATATTTCCATATTCTTCTGATAGTATCTTTTTTCTGTTCTAATCTCAGGCAAAAACTTTCAACACCACAAATAGTATATTTTCCAAGAATAAGAATGTGTGTGTCGATAAGCTGTTTGGATCAAGTTCTGGTTGAAAAAAAAAAAAAAAAAAAAAAACTGAATTAGGATTTGAAGGCACAAAATGTGAAACTGTTGATTGCCAGCTATGAACTGAGTTGTATGAATAACTCCAATATGCAAGTAAGGCTCATGGAAATAACACTCTACATCAGAAAAAAAGTTAAATGCCAATGTGAATTAACTATTTAAAAGGGAATACTCTGAAAGAACAATTACAAGATTCTTCAGAATATGCACAGTTGAATCTATTGTCCATGGAAAGGAAGAGACACGTTCTCAAGTGTAACTGGATGGCATAAAAACATAGTTGAAGATGTTCCAAATTTGTAGGTATGGTGGGAAGAAGTTGAGAAAATACCCAATTGATGGCTTCTTATTTCTCGATATTCAAAGTGACATAATGTGCTGAGAGGGAAGAGACAGACGTAGCATTAAAAATTTAAAGAGCCTGGAAAAAAATTGGAATCAAGCTGCATTAAAAAGCAAAAGAGTGCATTAACCAGTGAAGTACAGGATACCCACAGTCACATTTATACATATATACTCATGTATTATATATAGACAGATTTACTCACAAAAATGAAACAAAGGATACAAAGTGTTAAAAGAGGTTAAATCTGAGCAAGGAGGTAACAGGTAATTTTTAAAACTGGGTATTTTCTAAAATAAAATACATTACTTTTAATATCAGATTAAGGAAAGGTTCTGTGATGACATGGGACAGCACAAATTTAAGGGTTAGAATTAACAATATGGCTAAGCCTCAGAACAGGAATAATCTGTTGAGGGAGTTACATGGAATGAGCATCTCCCCAACTTCTTATCCAAAGATCTTGAAAAACTTCTTAGAGCAGAATATGTAGATCACACTACCAAGCAGAGTATGATATCAATAAAATTTCTTTCCCCTCAGATCACTGCAAGCTCCGCCTCCAGGGTTCACACCATTCTCCTGCCACAGCCTCCTGAGTAGCTGGGACTACAGGCGTGCACCACCACGCCTGGCTAATTTTTTGTATTTTCAATAGAGACAGGGTTTCACCATGTTAGCCAGGATGGTCTCGATCTCCTGACCTTGTGATCCGCCCGCCTCGGCCTCCCAAAGTGCTGGGATTACAGGGTGAGCCACTGCGCCTAGCCAATATCAATAAAATTTCTAAAGATAGATTATGTGTGCCTTGGCCTAATTTAACACTAGTTTACATTGTTTTTGTAAGAATTTTCACTCCTTTTGAGATGAGCGGTTTCATTCAGTGTTCAACTCATAAAATTTATGTCAGGATGCTTCCCATTCTTAGGAAATAGTTTTAGAGCTCAGAAGAAATGAGGGGTTTTTCATAAGTCATATTGCAAGGCAATGGCAGAACTGGAATCAAAATTCAACTCTTCCAGATGTTGAATTTTGTAGTCAGCTGAAGGTCGTGCACACGACCTTCTTTGTGCTTCTAACATCCTTCAGAGTCTGCATTTGTTTTATATACTGCTCCATTGAGAAAGATCCCTAAACAGATGCAATATGTAAAGTATGTGAAAAAAGAAAGATTTGAAGATATACTATTGGAGTCATCAAGCTAAAATTAGTTTTCTTCTGTTTCCAAAATTCTGATGGATTCAAAATGCTCCAAGCTCATTGATTGAGTCAGACATTAACCAGGTGACAGACAACCATTTCTGTGTTTTAAAATACACTTTACAAGACTTAGGTTCAAATAAATTTTAAATTGTGTCAAGGCAGTGAAGACTTTCCAAACTCAGACAGCAACTAGTTTTCCAATCAGGTTCAGTGAAGATGTTATATTTCAACGTTAAAGATAACATAAATTAAAGTAATTCTTAGTCCCATTGTTTTCAGTGACTTACTCGTGTGGCTAAATGAACCCTTCCAATAGTGATCTATCAGGATGTATTTCCAGTGTTAGCTTCTTTCATTTCCTTCAACTTAATAACATGTAAAGTATCAAATGGTCTTTTCATGTCTCTGGGAAAAGAGACATGATCTGGAAATTCCTGAGACTTACAGGATTTCACGCCCTATAGGGTAACTGCATAATTTTTTGTCCAAATAGAACATAAAAAGAGCTATGTCTCAAATTCCAGGACAAATCTTTCACAATCCAAATGCTTTCACAAATCCAAACCTTCCTCTTTTTCTAGAGGTATGAAACTTTCAAAGTAATTTGTATGAATTTGTTCCTTTCTACTACAATATATTTTGATAGATAAGATTCTCATTTTTGTAAACATCCCCTTTTCCCCAACAATAATAATTGTGCTCTTTCCCCTCTGCATTTTCTTCTCTCTTTACTTTTGAAAGCAACATATCTAACCCTCCACCTTTTCTATATTCCATATAGTTTATCTGCACTGACAAAATCCTACTGAGTTTTCAGAGAAAGACTGAGAAACCACCATAGACCAGCAAACACTGGGGAGACCAGACAGCTAAATGCATTGTGGTACTTGAATTGAATTCTGGAACAGGACAAGGACATTAATGAAAAACTGTTGAAACCTGAAGTCTGGAATTTAGTTAACTGTAACGTATCCATGTCAGTTTTAAAAATGTACCATGATAATACAATACATTAACAATGGAGAAAACTAGATACATTAGTTTACAAGGGTTGCCCTAACAAACTACCATGCACTGGCTGGTTTAAACAACAGAAATTTACTTTCTTACAATTCTGGAGGCTTTAAATGCAAGATAAAGGTGTTTGCACATTTGGTTGCTTCTGAGGCCTCATTCCTTGGCTTGCACATGGTTGACTTCTTACTGTGTCCTCACAGGGTGGTCCCTCTGTCTGTGTATCTGTGACCTTGTTTTCTTTTTATAAGGACACCAGTCATATTGGATTAAGGCCCACCTTTATAACCTCATTTTTCTCCAAAAAAGTCACATTCTGAGGTACTACAGTTAAGATTTCAACATATAAATTTGAGGAGACATAAATAAGCCCATAACACAGGATGAAGAGTATACTATGACTCCAACTTTTTGCAACTTTTCTATAAATTTTTAAATTATTTTAAGATTTTTTTTAATTTAAAACGATTCTACTAGTTTTTATGAAATGACATTTTTTTCTTTATTGGTAAGAATGAAACCATATTCAAATTTAAAACAAAGAGCGCTAAGACCATCTTCTTTATATCTGTATTTCTTTACCTTAATTCTCCTTCAATGACCTTCAAAATGGCTGTTACACTATTTGTTTATGTGACGTATTAAAAATGTAACTGTGTCCCATATGCTTCTGGACACATAGAAAGAGTATCCCTACCTGTAAATAACCAATGAAGGACTTTGTAAGATACTCAACTTAGATTACCTGAAACTAAACTAACCATTTCACAACTGTTACATTTTTGTAATCTTGGACAAGCCATAATTGATCTTTATTTCCATTGACTTCTATTTCTAAGCTCAATAACTACTATTTCTACTCTACACTGATTAAAACTACAAGTAAGGAGATACAGAAAATGGGCAGTATTAATAATAGTATTAATGATCAGTATTAAGAATATAAATATTAGTCTTTTAATCACCATTTCTTAATTCAGCTTACTAGATATAGGAGTTTCTAAAGATCTCTTCATTGTGTTTGATTATGCTTTCTTTACAAAGAAAAGACTGAATAAAATGATCTGAGACAAGACTTGGGACAATTTCCATTTTATCTCTTTGCTTGTAGAAGGATAACTATAAAAGACTGTGCAATAATGTCTTCAACGCACTTCACTACAAATCTTCTCTTCATAGGTCCATGAAGGGGAATCAAGTGACCCTTAGAATTCCCAGGTCTCTGAGAGTATAGGAGTAATAGGAGAAATCCCTCTATCTACTCTTCTTTCTAGAATAAGAATCATACTCCAACAAACCTCTCGCAAAAGAGGTCAAGAATTTCCCATTATGATTCACTTAGCTTTCCTTAATAGTATAACCCAATACCCCTTCAAAACCCAAGTTTCTTCCAGGGCTTAACAAGCCAAAAGAGGAAAAGAAACTAAGAAAGGCTATTAATGTTAAGACATTTCATTTGCAATGGGATCTCAAAGTGCTGTTGGAAGCTGAGAGCTGCAGGAATTTTCTTAAAAGTTTTGGAACTACTCCCAGGTGACTTTTTGGTTTTATTTTTTACTTTTTAACAAGACTGTTATTTTTTAAAAAAATTTCTAAATGCCTTTGTTGCTGTCGCTCTCCAAGCTCAAGTTAAAATCTGCTCCACTTAGGTATCCAGGCCCATTAGACCTGAGAATGTTTTTTTATTGCCCTTTCTTGTGGATAATGTGATACCCCAGAGTCTCTGTGCACCTTATTCTGTTCATCTTCTTATATGTGCTGATTAGTATCATGTTTACATTCTTGAATTTGAATCATAGCTTCGTCAATTTCTGGTTCTATGTGCTTACACTATTTTCTTAACATTTATGAGTCTGTTTCAATGTCTACCAAATAGGAATAATTACATCTGCTATATAAGGTGTTAATGAAAATTACTTTACATAAGTGATGTACCAATACCTGGAACATAGGAAATACTCACTAAATGGAAGTTATTTTATTTATTATGATGCAGTTGCTACAGTTTGAATTATAATAAGCACATCTTTTCCTAAGCAGGCACATCTATGGCAAGGGAAGAGTTCCAGGCTTGGAGAAGAGTATTAATGGTTTGTATATTATCAATTTTTCTCATGTAGCTCCAATATGTAGTGCACATAGACACATGGACTACACCACATTGGCTCCTTATTTTATGTTTTTTGGAACTGTTTTCTTCTTTTCGAAGAAATCTGTTGGGAATAATCTAGGATATGTAGCATTTATTTATTTAGAATTCTAAGGTCTCAACTTGGCTCTGGATTTGTTAATTACATAAACATTAGCTATGGCTTTAGATTTCCAAAACCAAAAACATGGCTTTACTCATAGAAGATGAAATAATTATACATATGTAACAAACCTGCACATTATGCACATGTACCCTAGAACTTAAAGTATAATAATAAAAAAAGATGAAATAATTTATTCATCTCATGTATTTATTCATATGTTTACTTTGTCCTCATATATGCCAGGCAGTATCCAAGACCCTGGAGATACAACAGGGACCAAGACTGACAAAATCCTGGCCTTCATGTGGATCATATTCTAAAGGGATCATGCTCACAGGACTATGAAGGAAATAGAAAGAGGTTATTATCTTGCTGGAGGGTTGGATCTAAGGAAACCAATAAGACTGGTTATCTCTTGGAGAGTATATGAGATCTGAGTGAAAACTAAATCTTTATATTGAATTTCAAAAAACAAAAACAAAACAAATAAAGAGCAAGCGGGACCTTACCATAAAGAAAATATGTCGGTTCGTTGGGTTGAGGTAAATAAACAACTCAGTAAAATTACAATTCCAAAGGCAAAGAACTTAAAAGTCCTGAGAGAGGAACAGAGCATATTCAAGAGTCACATTTGCCCAGGAAATCCGGTAGGAATTTGAATAGTTTGAAAAATTTGTTTCAGTCTTACCATTAAAAAGAGAAATGGTGAACAGGGGGAAAATAAAACCAAAAGTAAAAATACTGATTCAGTCAGAGGAAAAAAAAGATTTCCTTAGAAGAATGACTACAATGTTGACAGCTGGCCACACAAATGAAATGGAAAACAGAATGCATTAGAAAAGAGAGTGAGACAGGAAAAATTTAACTATTAACAGACCCGGGTTAAAACAGAGGAAAACAGGCATCTTTTCATAGAGCAGCCTGATAGGACTTCATCAAAGGCAGGTCCAGAATCCCACTGAGAAGCAATGTTTTAAAATCACTGATATTCTACAGTAAGAGTAATCAGAGAAATATCCCTTAAAGATTTTGACAGTAAAACCAATGGTTCCAAAAATTCTGAGTGAATTTGAAAGGGACGCATAGAAGTTTACTGAAAACAATATAGAAAGATATTCTCTATTACCTATATAGGTGGCTGCAATACTTACCATGTCTTAAGGGAATGTGCCTAGCAATAGATGGAATGACCTTGGGAGAAATTACAATTTAGATGATGCATGTTTGCCTGAAAGCCATAGAGGACAATGACTCAGCTGACCCAAGCCTGAAATGGATGTAAACCTGATGGAATGGTACCTCTCTGCAGGTGAAATTATATAATTCCAGGAGCTAGAATTGAACAAGATTTAGTTGAACAACAGATGTCCTTGGTAGACTTAGAACTTTCTCACCATAGGACGACACAGAGTATCCTTTGGTAGCAAAATCTAGAAGAGTATGTTGAAAAGATGAAGGTCTGGACCAAAAATTAAGGGAAATTTAAAAACTTACACTAAAATCCATGAAATAATGCTGGGTTTGCATTTTGTGGGGAAAAAATTGTCTGATTTTGAAAACATGAAATCATTAGAAGCTCAAATGAGCCCTGTTGAAGGAACAGAACAAACAAATGAAATTATAGACATATCCTACTATTAATGACAAAAGTACATCAAAAGACTAGAGAATTTATATTTGTCCATAAGAGTGACATTGTGTTGAGCAGAGGTTTTGGTCCTCATTAGGCCAGTAGAGCCACAAGTTTCATTAACATTATCAGCAGCTACAATTCAGGCATCTGCAGAAAGTGATTCTCTAGTTGAAACAAATGTGGGGTTGAAGGAGAAAACATTCATAGGAGACAGATTTTATCCACCTTGTTGATTCCAAAGCAAGAAGTGATAGAAGCTGCTAGTAGAGCCTGAAGTGAATGTGTCTGCTCAACAGACAGGGTACAGTAAGTACCCTCAATCTTGGCTATATGTTGGACTCACTTAGATAGTTATTAAAAATGCCCAAATCATGCTGCAGATCCTCTGCAAGACAGAGATGCTCATCAGTAATTTAAAGCTCCCCAGGTGATTAAAATATACTGTCAAAATTGAGAATCCCTTTAGCAGAGGCTATGTCATTTGCGACTAGAGGTCATGTTCAGTGCAGCCCTGAATGCTAGAAAACGTGAGCCAAACTGTACTGGCAACTAAGTGGTTTCATATATAAGGGATGGGAGAGAAAGCAACTTCTTTTAAAGCCTACGGACTGGAACAAGTCAAGCTTTGCAAGAAGACAGTGGAGTCTTAAATACTTCTTCCTGAGAGAGACGAGATAGTATGCACAGGGTGGCTTCTCCTCCAAGAAAATGTGCCAAAATTATTCTCTCACTGAACAATTTCTCCAAACTGAGTCTAAATTCACAGGCCATGAATTCCAGACAACTGGCATAAGATAGCATCCAAGAGTGAAAGCAAGATTGTCTCCACTCACCCTCATTCATTGGCGTAGCACACGATTTCTACTATGGTCCTTGTCAACACTAAGTTCTGGATTCTCGAAACATAATTTTGGCTGGGATAACTGCTTTTAAGATGGAAATTTGCTTTTAAAAATTTTGTGGCAGTAGGTCAATGCATGATAACACTGTATCTTTTTAAAAAATTGCCCCTGAACTGTGTAAAAAGTGAGACAAATCAGAGATTTGGTGTAAAATTAACAAAACTTTGAGTTTTGAAAGGACCATATGCAATTCACAGAGAACGAGGCATGGATGAAACTATAAGTAAAAAATTACAGAGTATAAAATTTTATATAAATTATTTGTAATAATAAGATAATTTGATTTTGAATTTAAATTCCTTTGACTTCAAAACTTGCAAAATCATTAAATTGAGGACTTTAATTTCTCCTCAGGAAATCCACAGTGATGGGAATTTATATTAAAATTTGCTTTATCTGTTGTTGGCATTTTGTTATTGCAATATTTTAATGAATTTATTTTATCTTGTTTCAGAACCTGTGGTAGTCTAGTTGAATAATGTTAGATATAATGCAAGATGGAAAATAAAGTAGTGAGTATTGGGTTTTCGGCCTTGGTTGGAGCTTAGAGGCTGATTTAATGAATGCACACTTTGGACCTGTTTTAGAATCCTCTGGAGAAAAATTGTGTCATCTAGCAATTGTTCCAGGAGGATATCTAGTAAAATGGTAATTTATTTGGGGAACTGAGTCTAATGAAGATAAGAGTCTGACTTTCTTATCTCCAGATAGTCTCATTCTTAGTTAAGCAAAGCTTTAGTGATTAAATCAGTGGATTAGAAGAATAAAAAGCTGCTTCTCACTCTTTAGAACCTCCAAAGTTTTCATCCATTCATTGAGTTCCACTGGCAATAACAATGCCCTCTCACCCTGTCACTCACAGATCTCCTGGGGATAGGAAAGAACTTTATAAAACTCTTGTTTTTAGGGGGGAAGTCTGATATATGTGACCCATACTCTCTTTCCTACCTGTGTGTGAATAAAGGCTTCTAGTCCAGTTATGCCTGGACGGAGTGCAGCAATCTGTCTAAGTCTTGGTTTAGAATTGCAAAATTATCTACATTATCTTCTCCATTATCTGCTTAATAAAGGTGACATTTTGACTTTTGTTTATCTCATTCTTTTTTTTTTTTTGGTCCCATTTATCAATTGTTTCATAACAAGAGTACAATAGAAGAGTTCTAGTTAGTAAGTAGCCAAATCAAATACCCCCAAAAGTTATAACCTATGAAACTCATGCCTTATCATTTAGTCAAATATTTTTTTATTGAGATCTGTAGAGTATTGTTTATAAGATCATTGGAACATGGATATCCAATATGACAAGTATATAAATTTATATAAAATATAAATAAGTTGATACCAGGTGAAGATGACAGCTGAGCTATGATCTCATACAACAAAATGATAAACTTTCCATCTGTGTGGCTATCTTAGCACTTACAGCAAGGATTCTACCATTTATGCTTTTCTTTATGGTCAGAATAAAGCTAAAAGATAATGATATCAAAAATAAGTCCATCAAACACAATGCAATTTTATTAATCATCAGAGAAGTGCAAGTTACAATCACAGTGCAAATTTCACTTTTGCTAAGATAAAAGTAACAGGAATCAGATCTACCCTTATACCTGAAACAATAAAAAAACTGAACATGGGAGTGGGGGTATCACAGAAGGGAGAAACTACAAAGGGGCATGAGAAAACGTTTTTGGGATGATGAATACATTTATCATTTTACCTTGATTGTGGTAATGGTTTCAAGGATGTATATATACTACCTATGTCAAAATTTAACAAACGGTGTGTTTTCTGTGCAGATTATTTTAAATCAGTTATATCTTAATAAAAGTGTTACACACACACAATGTAATACCACTACACACACAGAATAGTTAAATGAAAAAGTTAGTGATATAAAATGTTGCCTCAAATGTGAAAGAAACAAAACTCCCATATACCACTAGTAGCAGTGTAATTTGATATCATTACATTAGATAACTGATCGGCAAAACATATATATATATATATATATATATATATATATATATATATATGTAATGGGGAAGCCCCATGTTTAGCTGTTTGGTAATAAAAGAGAAAATGTGTAAGAACCGATGGATATCAGAGTATTTTTACCTAACATGTACCTGACATGTTAGGTCAAGCAGCAATTTGCTATTGAAAATTCTACATTGAATTGACTTCTGACACTACTATTTTATTTTAAGGTCATAAATAAGAGAAGGATTGATAATAAATAGAGTCATTTATTATTCTATACCCTGAAGTGAACACGAGATGGATTTCCAAAATTCTGATGCCACTTCTACAGCTTATTAGGTTCCCACAATGTCTCTGATGGTATCATCATTTTATTTTGTTGTATATTAAATGTATATCTTTAATAGAAAGTCTTCTACATCACTTAGTATTCAAGCAAAAAAAAACTTTAAAAAGTCATTTACTGAAATATTTAAAACGTATAAAAGAAAAAAGAATTATGGGATGAATCTCTACGTATCAGTTCCCCAATTTCAACAATTATTACCTCATGGCCACTTTTGGTTCATCTATGATTCCACTCACTTCCCAAATACTCTATTACATTGAAGCAAATTTCAAAATGTGTATCACTGATCTCTAAGTATCCCACTGTATATCTCTAAAAAATAAACATTTTTGCTCCTCATGTTATAATAATTAACATTTAAAAATATAGGTATATTTGTATGAGATAACATATACAGATATTAAGTATATACAGTGAGTTTTACAATGGCATATACCTAAGCAAATTAATACAGGAACAGAAAACCAAATACCACATGTTCTCACTTATAAGTGAGAAAGAAATGATGGGCTAAGCCGCAATTTGGGGTCTCACGTGCTCTGCATTATTTCTTCTTTCTTTTTTTTTTTTTTTTTTTTTTGAGACGGAGTCTTGCTCTGTCACCCAGGCTGGAGTGCAGTGGCCGGATCTCAGCTCACTGCAAGCTCCTCCTCTTGGGTTCACGCCATTCTCCTGCCTCAGCCTCCCGAGTAGCTGGGACTACAGGCACCCGCCACTTCACCCGGCTAGTTTTTTGTATTTTTTAGTAGAGACGGGGTTTCACCGTATTAGCCAGGATGGTCTCGATCTCCTGACCTCATGATCCACCCGTCTCGGCCTCCCAAAGTGCTGGGATTACAGGCTTGAGCCACCGCGCCCGGCTATTTCTTCTTTCTAATCCTACTTTAGCTTCATTTTTTTTTTCATACAAATTGGAGAAATGGATAGGCAGGTAGCTCTGTTATGCCAGGCAAATTATTATCATGTTTAGAAGATTTTCTAGATTCTAATCTCTCCCATCTGCTCCTACTGTTGCCAGTGGCTTGGCTACCTTCTGAAACAAAGTTTTAGGTTTCTTGCCTGCCTGCCTTCTCCATCATCTCTCTGCAACCAGATCCAATTTTTGTTCCAGAAGCTACTGCAGCTCGCGGCTCAGCTGTACAGGACTCTATTCTCTGGAAATTAGTTTCTCAAGGCTTTCTTGCATCCATTATTCAAAGGTTACAAAAATATGTATGATGTTTATACTACCCATATTTTACTTGGTGTTATCTGAGTGAAGGTTTTCTATATCTTCTCAGATACTACATTGGAAGCAGAAATCCTTTGCGGATCTAGTTTACTGCTGGAGGGAAAAATTAACTTTGTTGCTTCCCTAGGAGATGGTATAAAGATCTGACATGATTATCATCTTATAGAGAGTTCCTCAAGCTCAGGAAGAGACTTTTGATATTTTGGGCTACATAAATTTTTTTTCCTGGCGATGGTATGGGAATGGTGGAAGGGTCTGATATATTGTAGAATGTATAGAAGCATCCCTGGCCTCCACCCACCAGAGGCCAGGAGCAAGTTCTCTACACCATTTTGGCAAACGAAAAATGTCTCCAGACATTGTCATGAACAATCTTGGCATATAACTGCCCAGTTCCTTTCTAAAGAAACTATATTTTATTTTCCTTATACATGATTTGGCAAAAGGTATAAGGTACATGACTTCATTAGTCAAAATGAGGAGAAAATAGTTTGAACTCATTTGGAAGACTGGTTTTAATTTTAAAGGTTATGCCTTTTGTTTATAAAAGACATAAATTTCTAAATTTTATCAAAGACAGCTCAGCTTTAAAGCAGCCATTCAAACGATTTCTTAATAGCAGGCTACAAGACAGAGCTAGAAAACTTTGTGGTATCTCTACTCAAACAAATACCTAAGGCCCCTGAGAGCCCTCACAGCAAGTTCGCACAGCTTGGCAAAGGAGTCAGGCTGAGGTCATACCATGCAGCATATGTATGTAATCCTGTAGTCACTAGGATGGTTTCAATGACCGGAATGAAGAGAAGAGCGTTGGCCAAACGTGTCCCAAATGCCCTTCTTATCCCTGGCATAGAATTTGTTTTTTAAATGCCAAAACTCATGGAGGATGGATTTCTTTATATCTTTAGTTTGGAATCCATCTGTCACTTTTCACTATCTCCAATTTTTTATTATTAGAACAGATTTACATAGTAGCATTATCTGTTTTCATTCAAACACTGGGCTAAGCAATCTGGTCTGAAAACAAGGTCACCCCTGACTATTGCTAGAGGCCACTTTCAATTCTGGCAGAATAAAAACATTAAGTATAGATTCTGCAACTTTAATATGAAAAGGCTCTAGTTAAATACTGCAATGCTTGAGAACAGTTACAGTTTTTGTTGCTTTTTGAAAACAAAATTCATAATAAGGAGAACAAATAGCATTCTTTAGCAAATCCACTTGAGTCTTATGATATTATGAGATGTTTTGTTCATCCTTAGCTTTTATTTTTCTCCTAATTTAGTGGGGTTTTGTGTGTGTGTTTGTGTGTGTGGGTGTGTATGTGTGACTGCTATAATTGTACTTGGGGCTTCTTATCCATTGAGTCAATCAAGCTCTAGTTACCACAAAAAAGAAAACTCTTAATAGCCAATCGCTATCAGTGGTTGATTCACATCAATGAATGTTTCAGATGTTTAATCCTCAAGAGATACTTCAAGAGTAATTTCAACCATGCAGTTGGTTTCAGTTGGTATAAAAATACTTTTAAACTCTCAGGTCTAAGGCAACATTTAGAAATGAATGTGCTTTAAAGTGATTTTTTGTCGTTGGAGCAGAGGGAGGAACATTTTCATGCTGACACCCAATGTATACATATGCTAACTGAAAATCACAAAAAGTAAAACTGAGAGTTGCCAAAGAAAGTGAAAATTTGGGGAGGATACGATTCAGTAGTAATAATACAGTCATGTTATCAGCTGTAGCTAATTGTGCTAATGGTCCTTTCTCTTTTACATCACACAATTCCAGAGTGTAGAAGTCTGTGGAGCTTCTTCAGACTCACAGAACCACATTTCTTCAATACCAGCATATTCTACCCTCTCTTCTGTTATTATAAACTCTCCAGGATCCACCTAAGGACAAATCTCCAACTGTGTACCAGATTCTCTCTCTTCTGCTTATGCAAAAAAGATCATGCCAACAATACTCTGCTCTATGTAAAGCAGTGGTCCCAACTTTGTGGCACCAGGGACCAGTTTCATGGAAGATAAAATTTTTCCACAGACCAGCAGGTGGAGGGGGATGGTATCAGATGAAACTCTTTCACCTCAGATCATCAGGCATTAGTTAGATCCTCATAATGAGCACACAACGTAGATCCCTCACATGCAATGTTCACAGAGGGTTTGCACTCCTATGAGAATCTAGTGCCACCATTGATCTGACAGGACATGGAGCTCAGGTGGTAATGCTCGCTTGCCCACTGCTCACCTCCTGCTGTGCAATCTGGTTCCTAACAGCCACAGATCAGTACTGGTCCATAGCCAGGGGTCTGGGGACCCCTGCTGCAGAGCAGCAATCTTCTGAGTGATTCTCATCACCTACAAAACTTGCTATTATTTATCTCCCATTAAACTAAATAAAATAACTTCAAAATCTTTTCTGACCCCAATCTCAGGCAGGTACTAGTCTATACTTCTTATGCTCCTTTGCAGCTAAAATCCATGAAAGTATTATTTTATCACCATTCTCTCCAATTGCTCTCCGTCCATTCTCTCCTCAATCTACACCAATCAGAATTTCATCCCCGTCACTGTACTGAAACTGTTGTAAAGGTCAGTAATGGCTTCTAACATTCAGTGCTCAGCGCTCATCTTACTTGACCTATTAGCAACGTTTCACATAGAAGATCATGTTTTCCTTCATATACGTTCCTCATTTGCCTCCAGGACAGCACACTCCCTGTTTTCTTCCAACGGTATTGGTCATTCAGCCTCAGTGTCTGAAGTAGGTGATATTAGCCTCATATATTCAACTCCCTCATGTACATTTCTTTACCAAAAAATCTTTACAATGCCCTCTCCCTATGCACATAGCATATTTCCCTATTTTATGAGTCGGGGTTAAATGGTGTCACTGGCTTTGGCTAGTGAGACATTAGCAAATGTTTTTTAAGTAGAGGCTTAAAAAAGCCATGGCTATCAAAAGACATGACTGGGTTTGCCTATTGGTTTCAGAAGAACACCTATATGCCAAACAAACACCTATTTATGTTCCCTGAGAGTCCTCCCAGCACGTCTGCACACCCAGGAAAAGGAGGTGCACTGAGGTCATACCATGCAGCATACGTATGTAAGCCTGTACTTATTAGGCTAGTTTCAATGACCAGAATGAAAAAAAGGGCCTTAACCAAAGGTGTCCCAAATAGCCTTACATGAGAAGCAGAGCTGCTGTATATAAGCTGCCTTTGCTCAGCCTTTACTAAAACAAAGCTTCCAACCAGCCTGTAGACACATGAGAGCCCAGCCAAGATCAGCTGAGCCCAGCCTATGGCAGTTAACTCTCAGGCAAACTACAGACTTATAAGCAATGTAACAGTTATACACACCACACACTTTTAAATTTAATCTGAATTATTAACATCATATAGCACTTTCTTAAGTCTAGACCATCAACAAAACAGTAAATCAAGACTTCATAGCATTTGCTGATATCTGATATCTGTGGTGTAAATACTACTACCTTGACCATTTTCAAATACTCTCACCATTTTTAATTTCAAGCTACAAAGACATCATGATACTGTGTTGGGAAGAAATGTGCAGCAGTATACCATTCTATGGTATCTTCTACATAGAGATACGATAAATATAAATGACCTCAAGGGCATAGATAGTCATAAAATGTAATAAACTAATTGGAAAAAGATGAGTTGGATATTTATTACTTCTGTTTTCAATACAATTTAATTTCATGTTTATATAGTTTATTTTCAAATTATGGTTTTGTTGAACAACTGACTTGCAAATTTTCTGAAAATTAACAATTGACCCTCCTGATCCAGTGGAGACTGGTGACAGCACACCAACATAGGTACATACATGCCAGCCTCTCCTTAGGGCTTACTCCCTCCACCTTGAAAGGGAAGAGCAGAAGTCTAGGAATGTTTCTTGCCTCTCTTGATCTCTCTTCTAAAAGCTTTCACTTTCAGTGTTCTTGAAAGTAGCAGGACAAAACTATTTAAAATATTTTGGAGTTCAGTAAACTAATTGGGATTATTTAGTTGTGTGTGTGTGTGTGTGTGTGTGTGTGTGTGTGTGTGTGTGTGTGTGTGTGTGTTTGCATTTTGGTTTAGTTTTTATTTCAAGGTTGATGTTCATTGCTCTAGGTTTTCAAAAAGCTTCTCTGTATCAGATCATTTGAGAATCAAAACGGGTCAGAAAGTTCATTTTATCCTTCCTCTAGTCTCCAAGCAACACTTCATTAAAGAAATAATAGAGAGTTAGGTCACTAATTTGACTTTACAACTCAACATTTTCCCAGAGTGTCTGCGTGTATTTTTTTTAAATAAATGTTTTCCCTACCCCTTTTCAATTTTCTAAAGAAAAACAGCATTAAAAGGTTCAAATAGAAGTTTCTGCTGCATGGCTTCCCACCGGAGTACCTCTCAGATGTGATAATAGTAGCATAATAAAAGGCTCTTTTCCTGTCCCATTATTTCGGGGTTCAGGTCTCCATTTTTCCTTCCGTAACATCAATGGAAATGACATAATAGAAGTATCTGCTATATCAGAAGTTTTCATAGGCATGATATTGACCCTGATGCTCTTTCACAGAACACATACTAAATGGAACCATTATGGTTATTCTCAAAATGGATTGTCAATGTAATTGCCATTGTAGAAAAGTGTTATGAACATTTACTGCTTCTTTGCTTTGACAGCAGATCCTTTTCAAACATGAATATCTTGGCAATTAAAATCACAAACATAATCATAGCAACAAAGGCCCTGTCTTCAACTCTCATCTTAAAAAAATGATCCTAGCTGCCCCCCCATTTAAATGGAATAAAATGGTTTCACAATTTAGATTCAGATTTGATGTGAATTGAACAACGCAATTAATCAGGATCTTTAGTCACATAATTATCTTGCATCTGAGTAAATCATTTTATGCATCAGTTTACATTCACTGAATTAAATAGTTCAAAATAAACAGTTATCATACAGAATAGTTCCATGGCACTTTAAGAGCAAATAAATCAGATTTGTATATGGTAATTGGGAAAAAATGTACACACACACATATATACCACACACTCCACCATTCAACAAACTTAAGAGAAATCGCAGGTAGTACTTTTATTTCCCTTACCACTTTGGTAGTATATTGTGCCAAAAGAACAGTTGACATATTTAGGCCAAATTTTAATCAAGTTAAAATTGTGTGAATGCCAGGAATTTTCAGGCTGATTTGAGAGAAAATAGGTGAATCATAAATCCTGCCCAGATAGAATCTGAAAAGAGCCCAAGAGGCGACTTGAAAAGAGAGGGCCTGCAGTGTCATATGTGTTCTGAGCTCAAGCATTAGAGGGATTGGTGGTCATTTAGCGTTTAGTTGACAAAAATTGTACATTCTCACCAACTTGGGAGACCATTGCAAGAGATAAGCCAAGGAAAAAAAATTATTGAAGGGGTGGCGCAAAGTGGAGAATAAAAAGCATGACATATACACTGTCAGGACATTCTCAACAATTAATTTATAGAAAAAGCCAGTCAGAAAGACTTTCAGAGAACTGAGGGTATAGACATCTATCTGATCAAATATATTGAAGCAAGAATACTCTTAAAATGACTCCATCCAAAGGAAAAGAATATACACGTTACAAACATTCTTCTCAAATCCAGGGCTAGAAATCAATAAAGTCACCCAAATTGGAAGGGTAGGCTTTCCTAGGCATCAGATAGAAGCTCAGCTTCTTCCTTGATCTCACTGTTTCATAGACCAGATAATACTAATTAGCATCAAAGACTAGATACAACCTCGATTCATTTTTTCTTAAAACATTTTAATGACATTTAATGTAATATATAGGCAAGAAGTTACAGGGAGTCCAAGACAAGCATATTTTCAAGCTATGGAACTGCTTTCAAAGAATATCTAATTGTGCAATTTTCAACTAACAAGCCAAAAGTAAGATTAGCAAAAGAAGCCTGAATAATCAGTCCCCATGTACACGAAATTTTCTTTCCACATTATAAAAGAATATTTTCTGCTTAGACATTGTAGAGGAAAGATTTGTATAATGTGGTTTTGCAAATTTCCAGACTGTTGTCTAATTCTAAGTTTCGATGTTTCCAGCAAATTATAAAATTAGACAAAGTTTTAAAATTTCCCTTTATAATAACATGAATATAAGAAGCTTCTCTGAATTCTATCCCTAAGTAAAGTCTGGACCAAAATCTTCATTCTTGCTGCTTATTAAATGTTCTTTAACCATAGCATGTTTCCACGCTCCTGTGGAAATAGTGAGTAAATAACAAATTTACTTTTGTTCCTTACCTCTCCCACCCCCAAGCACTACCTGTTCAGGGGTCTGAGTAAACGGCTTATATAACTCTTAGCCTTATGAATCCATTGCTGCTAATCTATCTTCACCTCCTCTCTTCCCATGTGAAGGGGGTACTTTGCCAGATGATGGCAGCACTGTCACAGGGGAGTACTTTCCAAATCGTTTTGAAGTGACATAATAAATTAGAGTCCTTGTATTATAAGGAAGAGTGTGGGTTTGAATTCCAGGTCTGAAACTTGCTGGTTTTGCAAGCTTCTGTTTATGCATCATATACACTGTGCTTTTCTTTTCTCATCTGTAAAATAGACATGATAATGATCTAACTCACAGGATTGTTATGATGGTAAAATAATACATTAAAAAACAATTATGACACTAGTACGTAGCAATTATTCAACAGGTGTTATCTATTATGCATCTGTAATTAAATACTAAGTAAAGCTATTTTGAATTTTAGCTAAATTTTGGATTACTCAACAACCCTCAATATGTGTGAAAGGCAAAAACAAGCAGATAAACAAAAACATGATTTACAAGTACAACTCATTACAAAGAAATGAGCTGAAAAACAATGTATTCTAATGCTTTATTTCTGAAACTTTCCTGGGGCCTATGCCAAACCTACTAAATCAGAGTCTTCAGGATGAATAGTTAACATATGTAAAGCATATAAATTGTTACCTGTTACATCAAAAAGAATTTGTCTGTTATATAAATTGTTATATAATTTATACCTATACTTGCCATAACAGATAAATTGTTTTTGATATAACAATTTATATAGCAGATATATAAAGATTCTTCTTGTTATCATATATATCACGATTCTTCTTGTTATATGAAGAGTCTTCTTGTTATATTAAAAATAATGTATTTGTTACATAAACTGTTATATCAATAAAAATTTATCAGTTATATCAAGTACAGGTAGGGCTCATTTGACTTCTTGAGTTTAGGTTCACATTTTGGTCCTTAGGCAATGGTTTTAATATTGCTTCCAATAGAAAGGACCTGAGGATAGGTTTAAAATAAAACAAAACTAACTGCAATTGCCCAGCACTCACCGTAAGGACTCTGATTTGGTCATTTGAAAGGAAAGATAGGAATTGTTATTAAAAACAAACAAACAACCTCCAACGTGATTTTGATATGTAGACAGACTTGAAAATCAGTGACTTGGTACCAACAGCTTGTTTTATAAGAACCCTTGAGGTGGTAGTTTTCATAGACTCAAAAGATGTTGGAGAAAGAAAATTTAGATTGTCTACAGGCATAGCTTCAACATTTTTAGTGGTAGAGTCTTTCCTCCAGAATAATTATTAAGCAGATGTACAATAGATCTAAATAGTTAAACATATAGTGACTCTGGTGAGTAGCATTGTGGATGGGTCCCCAAACACCTCCATGAAACATCCAAGATTCCCAGTCATATAATTTGGAAATAATTTTAGAGCTGAGAAAACTAAGGCTCAAGAAGTCAAAGTCACTTTTTCAAGTTCACAGCTGAGTGTCTCCTGAACCATGATTAGAGCCTTTCCTGTACATAATCCTGCTTACTTTTAAAATCTGAGAGTGGTCTATATTACACCTAGACAGTTAAAAAATAAAAGGAAGCTGATCCATTATTTGTGACAGTGAAGCAAAAAATGAAGATGCATTATATTTAACAAATGTTTCTCTTTTTTCTTCCCATTATTTTTCTTCTTTACTATATCTTTGTCTTGTCTCTTAGAAAAACAAGTAATTTTCCCTTTCCTTCCTTTACATAACATAGCTTTAACAACATACTTAATCCAGAGAGTAAAGATTAAACAATGAGCAATGATGTGAAGATTCTCTAGTGAGAAGTAAAGTTTAGATGTCTTCTTCCTTCTCTCCTAGGATACTAAATGTAAATATATACAGTTCCAGTAAAATTTGACTCTAAAGCCAAAGACTCTGTAGGAGGTGCTGTCACATTGGAGCAGTGATCAGATAAGTGCTATAAAGGATCACACCACTGAGATGTGCAAAAGAGCAATGCACAAGAGGGAAGAGTAGTTTAATATTAGGAGATAGAGAGGGTTAATGATGCAAAGTCTTGACTAGTGGAATGATTATGTTTCAAGAGTCATTTTAAAAACATCTTTTGCTCATTGTAAAGGTAAATAATTTTAAAAGAACAGGAAACATAAAATATCAAAAATCAGCAATCCCAGAAACTCAAGCTATATATCCCCAGATGAGAAAATATGCTTAAGCAGAGCGTAAACGTCAAGAAAGCAATAAGTCTAGGAGCAGGGAACAGAAATGAGAACACGTATTATATTGAGTCATATAAGATAATGACCAAAAACGAGATTTAAGGGGGCTGTAGAAAAATCCTTAAAGCTATGAGTCCAGTATATGGCCATCATTAAAATCGAAAGTGAGAACAAAAGCAAATACTGGGATAGGACATGTCCACTCAAAAAAGGAAAACACAAAAACAAATCAAACCAAGCATTATCCTTTAGGGTATTTTATTTTGCTTTTGCTACACTGGCCTTGCCTGAAGTGCTTGCAGTGTTTAAAGATGGAAAGTGCTGAAAGAGACTTGATGGACTGTAAAAAAGTGACTCTAGGGCTCTGTTAAGGATACACGTATTTGAGAAGACACTTCTGAAATGTCTGACCTCATTTGATTATGGATATATGCATATGGAGAGGAGAGAGACAGAGATGATAGATAGATAGATAGATAGATAGATAGATAGATAGATAGACAGACAGATAGATGATAAATGAAAGATAGATGATGAATAGATAGATAGATAGATAGATAGATAGATAGATAGATAGACAGACAGACAGACAGATAGATACATAGATAGATACATAGATACATAGATGATAGGCTAGAGCCAAATCTAAGCTTTGAGGCAAATGCAGTGGGGCATGAAGAGAAAAATCATCAATGGAGTCAGACATGTTTTTGAATGTAAAGCTTTCTTTTTTTTTTTTTTTCTTTTTTTTGAGACAGAGTCTCACTCTGTTGCCCAGGCTGGAGTGCAGTGGTGTGATCTTGGCTCACTGCAACCTCTGCCTCCTGGGTTCAAACGATTCTTGTGCCTCAGCCTCCCGAATAGCTGGGACTACAGGCAGGCACCACCATGCTCAGCATTTTTTTTTTTTTTTTTTTTTTGAGACAGAGTTTCATTCTTGTTGCCCAGGCTGAAGTGCAATGGTATGATCTTGGCTCACTGCAACCTCCACTTCCCAGGTTCAAGCAATTCTCCTGCCTCAGCCTCCCGAGTAGCTGGGATTACAAGCATATGCCACCACGCTTGGATTATTTTGTATTTTTAGTAGAGACAGGGTTTCTCCATGATGGTCGGGCTGGTCTCAAACTCCCAACCTCAGGTGATCCTCCATCTCAGCCTCCCAAAGTGCTAGGATTACAGGCGTGAGCCACTCCACCTGGCCTTCTTTTTTTTTTTTTTTTTTTTTTTTATTTTCAATAGAGATGGGGCTTCACCATGTTGGCCAGGCTGGTCTCGAACTTCTGACTTCAGGTGACCCACCCGCCTCGGCCTCCCAAACTGCTGGGATTACAGGCGTGAGCCACTGCGTCGGCCTGTAAAGCTTTCTTTTCAAAAATTAGATCAAATCATAACGAATGCCTGCTTGAAATCATTCTATGATTCAATGAGAAGTCATTTTCCACAAGAGTAAGTCAAGAACCTGGTTCTTGGATACAAGGCTCACACTAATCTGGATACCTCATTATATTCTATGCAGAAGAGTTAATGTTTTTATATAATTTTTGAATGTGAATATAGCAGAAATTTTTAAAAAGTAAATATCAACCTTACAATAGTTATTTTAAAAGTTACAATGAATAAGAAGAAAAGTATTTATTATAAGGCCTGATATAATTTGGATATTTGTCCTCTCCTAATACCACGTTGAAATGTGACCCGTGTCGGAGGTGGAGTCTAGTTGGAGGTGTTTGATCATGGGGCGGATTTCTCATGAATGGTTTGATAGCCACTCTGTGGTAATCAGGTCACAGGAGATCTGTTTTTTTTTTTTTTAAAAGAACCTGGGATCTCCCCCTTCCCTCTCTTGCTCCCTCTATCACCAGTCTGCCTACTCCCCCTCGGGCTTCTGTCATGAGTAAAAGCTCCCTGAAGTCTCTTACCAGAAGCTAGGCAGATGCTGGTGCCTGCTTGCACAGCCTGCAGAACCATGAGCCAATTAAACCTCTTTTCTTTTCTTTATAAATTACCCAGTCTCAGGTATTCCCTTATAGCAACACAACATGGACTAACACAAGGCCACTAAGCACCTTCCTATAGAACTTCTTTCTTATGAAGATATACATCTATATAAACTCACAAATTTCCTTTCTGATTTATAAAACATAAGATTAATATATATGTAATTATATATTATAGTTATTATCTATTATTAATTGTGAAAAAAGACACTAATATATAAATGCATATAATATATAATACACTATATATGCATAATACATATATAATGCATACATATGTAACAATACCTGGAATAATATATTTGAATGAATTATATAAATACATACAATGTATGTAATATTTGTATAACACATATACAGATATTTTATATATAATACTTATATAATCCATAAATTAATAAGTGATTTGAATTCTCACTTAACTCCAGACCAATGCTATGCTTCTTCTCTATTACGACTTAGCTGAGACACTCCCTCTAATGGCCCTCATTACACTACACCCACCACTTTCACCCTTATTTGTCAAGTAATTTTATAAAATTCAACTATGAGATACTTCACAAATAAGTACACCATGTAGCAATTTTAATATACCATAACTTACTATGCTTCATTGTATATATACACACACACACACACACAAAATGAATCATATTTTGGATTCTTCTAAAAAATTAGGCATTCCTATTATTGTGTCTTCAGAATACTTCTTGGATACCTCTATTACTAACTTGTTTTGTTCCATTAAAGATTTGTTTATGAAGCCAGGCAGCAGGCTAAATATGCCCCATGGGTGCTTATTTGACAATGATGGTTCTAAATTTTGTGAGGTTTTTGTTTTCTGGGGACTTTTTACTTTTACTGTTGTTCATGTTGACTTTTCCCTGTGAGTGTATGTTAATTTTTTATAGTGAATTGATGCTTTGGCATAAATTAACCCATGGGAATAATCTAAACAATCAGGAGTTTTGTTGTAGAGAATATTTGCATTTGCTTCCACACTGGGCATTAGGGAAGCCACCAGCCAAGAACCACATCAATTTAACGTCTCTGCTCTGAATTTCCCAAACCGTTTAGTTAGTACAAAGGAAGAGTTGAGACCAGCTTGAGAAGGAATCATTGTTACAAATTGTGAAAGGAAAATAAATCTCAGGACCTCAAAATCACTAAGTCAAAGGGAAATGTCAAGCTGGGGCCTGCATTAGGCAAACCCACCTCCCATTTTATTTCTAAATAGGAAGATACAAAGATAAAAGAGCTACATGCCTCACTCACATTTTGCCCACAAGCAAATTCCTTGTGGACAAAGGACAGACAGAACTCAAAGTCATCCCCCTGCTCATGGGACAAAAGTGCATATCCGATTGCTTCCTCCACCCTGTTGTTTTAGTAAAAGGTTAATTAGAGATTCAAAAGAATAGAACCATTTGTCTCTTATCTACCTATGACCTGGAATCTCCCTTCCTCGTTTTGAGTTATTCTGCCTTTTCAGACAGAACCAATGTACATCTATACATATTGATTGATGTCTCATTTCTCCCTAAAATGTATAAAACCAAACTGTGCCCTGAACACCATGGGCACATGTCATCAAGTACTCCTGAGGCTGTGTCACAGGCACATCCTTAACCTTGGCAAAATAAACTTTCTAAATTGATTGAGACTGTCTCATATATTTTGAGTTGACAAAATTCTATAGAAAAATGTTTCTATCATCTATCTATCTATCTATCTATCTATCTATCTATCTATCTATCTATCTATTTCAATAGGTTTTGGGAGAAAGATGATGTTTGGTTAATGAATAAGTTCTTTAGTGGTGATTTCCAAAGTTCTGGTGCACCCGTCACCTGAGCAGTGTAGACTGTACCCAATGTGTAGTCTTTTTTCTCTCGGGTGCCACCCAGTCTTTCTCCCAAGTCCCCAAAGTCCACTGTATCATTAATGGTTTCCAATTCCATAAAAGTTGTTGCAAGTGCCATTATTTTTTTCCTTTTTATGGCTGAGTAGTATTCCGTGGCGTGTGTGTGTGTGTGTGTGTGTGTGTGTGTGTGTGTATCACATTTTCTTTATTCACTCATTAATTGATGGGCATTTGGGCTGGTTTCATACTTTTACAATTGCAAATTGTGCTGTTATAAATATGTGTGTGCAAGCATCTTTTTGTATAATTACTTCTTTTCTGCTGGGTAGATACCCAGGAGTGGGATTGCTAGATCAAATGGTAGATCTACTTTTAGTTCTTTAAGGAATCTCCATGCTGTTTTCCATAGTGGTTGTACTAGTTTACATTCCCACTAACAGTGTAAAAGTGTTCCCTTTTCCCTGCATCAATGCCAGAATCTATTATTTTTTGATTTTTAAATTATAGCCATTCTTTCAGAAGTGAGGTGGTATCTCATTGTGGTTTTCACGTACATTTCCGTGATCATTAGTGTCGTTGAGCATTTTTTTCATGTTTGTTGGCCATTCGTATATCTTCTTTTGAGAACTCCCTATTCATGTCCTTAGCCCACTTTTTGAATGAGATTGTTTTTTCTTGCTGATTTGTTTGAGTTCCTTATGGATTCTTGACATTAGTCCTTTGTCAAATGTATAGATTGTGAAGATTTTCTTTGACTCTGTAGGTTGTCTGTTTACTCTACTGATTATTTCTTTTGTTGTGCAGAAGTGTTTTAGTTTATTTAAGTCCCATCTATTTATCTTTGTTTTTGCTGCATTTACGTTTGGGTTCTTGGTCATGAAGTCTTTGCCTAAGCCAATGTCTAGAAGAGGTTTTTTCATGTTATCTTCTAGAATTTTTATGGTTTCAGGTCTTAGATTTAAATCCTTGATCTATCTTGAATTGATTTTTGTATAAGGTGAGAGATGAGGATCCAGTTCCATTCTTCTACATGTGGCTTATCATTTATCCCAGCACCGTTTAGTGAATAGAGTATCCTTTCCCCACTTTAAGTTTTTGTTTGCTTTGCTGAAGATCAGTTGGCAGTATTTGGCTTTATTTCTGCATTCTCTATTCTGTTCCATTGGTCTATATGCCTGTTTTTATACCAGTACCATGCTGTTTTGGTGACTATGGTCTTATAGAATAGTTTGACATTGGGTAATGTGATACCTCCAGATTTTTTTTTTTTTCCTTAGTCTTGTTTTGGTTATGCGGGCTCTTTTTTGGATTCATATGAGTTTTCGGAATGTTTTTTTTTAGTTCTGTGAAGAATAATGATGGGAATTGCATTGAATTTGTAGATTGCATTTGGCAGTATGGTCATTTTCAGAATTTTGATTCTGCCCATCCACGAGCCTGGGATATATTTCCATTTGTTTGTGTTGTATATTATTTCTGTCAGCAATTTTTGTAGTTTTCCTTGTAGAAGTATTTCACCTCCTTGGGTTAGGTGTATTCCTAAGGTTTATGCTGCTCTTGTTGTTGTTTGTTTGTTTGCTTGTTTGTTTCCGCTACAGTGAAAGGGGTTGAGTTACTGATTTGATTTTAGGCTTGGTCACTGTTGGTGTATTGCAGGGCTATTAATTTGTGTACAATAATTTGATATCCTGAAACTTGGCTGAATTCATTTACCAGTTCGGGGAGCTTTTTGCATGAGTTTTTAGGGGTTTCTAGGTATATAATGATGTCATCAGCAAATAGGAACAGTTTGACTTCTTCTTCACTGATTTGGATGCCCTTTATTTTTTTATCTTGTCTCACTGCTCTGGCTAGGACTTCCAGTCCTATGTTGAATAGAAGTGAAAGTAGGTATCCTTGTCTTGGTTCTGTTCACAGGGAGAATGCTTTCAACCTTTCCTCATTTAGTATAATGTTGGCTGTGGGTTTGTCATAGATGGTTTTTATTACCTTATGTCTCTAATATGACAATTTTGCTGAGGATTTAAATCATAAAGCAATGCTGAATTTTTTCAAATTCTTTTTCTGTATCTATTGGCATGATCATGTGATTTTTGTTTTTAATTTTGTTTATGTGGTGTATCACATTTTATGACTTGGGGATGTTAAACCATCCCTGCATCCCTGGTATGAAACCCACTTGATCATAGTAGATTATCTTTTTGATATGCTGTTAGATTTGGTTAGCCAGCATTTTGTTGAGGATTTTTGCATCTATGTTCATCAAGGATATTGGTCTATAGATGTTGTAGTTATATCCTTTTCTACTTTTGGTATTAGGGTGATAATGGCTTCATAGAATAGTTTAGGGAGGATTCTTTCTTTGTCTTGTGGAATAGCGTCAATAAGATTGGTACCAATTACTTGAATGTCTGATGGAATTCAGCTGTGAATACATCTAGTCCTGAACTTTTATTTGTTGGTACCTTTTGTTTTGTTTTGTTTTGTTTCTGCAACAGAGTCTCGCTGTGTCTCCCAGGCTGGAGTGCAGTGGCCCGATCTCGGCTCACTGCAACTTCCTCCTCCTGGGTTCAAGCAATTCTCCCTGCCTCAGCCTCCCAGGTAGCTGGGATTACAGGCACCCACCACCACACCTGGCTAATTTTTGTATTTTTTAGTAGAGACAGGGTTTCGCCATGTTGGCCAGCTGGTCTTGAACTCCTGATCTCAGGTGATCTGCCCACCTCAGCCTACCAAAGTGCTGGGATTACAGTTGTGAGTCACCGTGCCTGGCCTGGTGGTAACTTTTTAATTATCATTTCAATTTCACTGCTTGCTATTGGTCTGTTCAGAGTTTCTATTTCTTTCTGGTTTAATCTAGGAGGGTTGCATATTTCTAGGAATTTATCCATCTCCTCTAGGTTTTCTAGTTTATGCGCATAGAGGTGTTCATAGCAGCTTTGAATGATCTTTTGTATTTCTGTGGTATTGGTTGTAATATCCCCCATTTCATTTCTAATTGAGCTTACTTGGATCTTCTCTCTATCTTTTCTTGGTTAATCTCACTAATGGTCTATCAATTTTACTTATCTTTTCAAAGAACCACCTTTTGGTTTCATTTATCTTTTGTATTGTTGCTTGTTGTTTCAGTTTCATTTGGTTTGTTCTTATTTCTCTAGTTCCTTGAGGCATGACCTTAGATTGTCTACTTGTGCTTTTTCAGACTTTTTATTATAAGCATTCAATGCTATGAATTTTACTCTTAGCACAGCCTTTGCCATATCAAGAGGTTTTGATAGGTCATGTCACTATTATCCTTCAGTTCAAAGAATTTTTTAATTTCCATCTTGATTTCATTGTTGACCCAACAATCATTCAGAAGCAGGTTATTTAATTTACATATTTGTGCATGATTTTGAGGGTTCCTTCTGGAGTTGATTTCCAATTTTATTCCACTGTGGTCTCAGTGAGTACTTTCTATAATTTCAATTTTCTTAAATTTGTTGACCCTTGTTTTGTGGACTATCATATGATCTGTCTTGGAGAATGAATGCTATATGTGCTGATCAACAGCATGTATATTCTGAAGTTGTTGGGTAGAATGTTCTGTAAATATCTGTTAAGTCCATTTGTTCTAGGGTATAGTTAAATCCACTGTGTCTTTGTTGGCTTCCTGTCTTGATGACCTCTCTGTGCTTTCAGTAGAGAATTGAGGTCCCCCACTATTATTGTGTTGCTGTCTATCTAATTTCTTAGGTCTAGTAGTAATTGTTTTATAAATTTGTAGTCTCCAGTATTAGGTGCATATATATTTAGGATTGTGACATTTTCCTTTTGGACTAGTCATTTTATCATCAAATAATGTCCCTCTTTGTCTTTTTAAACTGCTGTTACTTTAAAGTTTGTTTTGTCTAATACAAGAATAGCTACTCCTGTTCACTTCTGGTGTCCATTAGCATAGAATATCTTTTCCAATCCATTTGCTTTAAGTTCATGTGAATTCTTACATTGTCAGTTGAGTCCCTTGAAGATGGCAGATACTTGATTGGTGAACTCATCCATTCTGCCATTCTATATTATTTTAGTGGTGCATTTAGGCTATTTACATTCATTAGTGTTGAGATGTGAGGTACTATTCTATTTATCATGTTATTTGTTGCCTGAATACCTTGTTTTGTTTTCATTATGTTGTTGTTTCATAGGTCCTGTGAGAATTATGCTTTAAGGAGATTCTATTTGGGTGTATTTTGAGGATTTGTTTCCAGATTTAGAACTCCTTTTAGCAGCCTTGTAGTGCTGGCGTGGTAGTGACAAATTCTCTGCACATTTGTTTTTCTGAAAAAGACTGTATCTTTTCCTCATTTATAAAGCTTAGTTTTGCTGGATACAAAATTCTTAGTGATAATTGTTTTGTTTAAGGAGGCTAAAGATAGAACTCCAATCCCTTCTAGTGTGGAGAGTTTCTGCTGAGAAATTTGCTGTTAATCTGACAGATTTCCCTCATGGTTACCTGATGCTTTTGTCTCACAGCTCTTAAAACTATTTTCTTCATCTTGACGTTAGATAACCTAATGACTATATGCCCAGGTGATGATCATTTTGCAATGAATTTCCCAGGTATTCTTTGAGTTTTTTAAATTTGGATGTCTAGATCATTAACAAGGCTGGGGAAATTTTCCTTGATTATCCCTTCAAATGTTTTCCAAACTTTTAGATTTCTCTTCTTCCTTGAGAACATCAATTATTCTCAGGTTTGGTCATTTAACACAATCCCAAACTTCTTGGAGGCTTTATTCATTTTTAATATTCATTTTTGTCTTTGTAGGATTGGGCTTATTCTCAAGTTTTGTCTTTGAGCTCTGACACTCTTTCTTCTTTTTGTTCATTTCTATTGCTGAGACTTTCCAGTGCATTTTGCAATTCTCTAAATGTGTCCTTCATTTCCAGATATTGTGATTGTTTTTCACTTATGCTCTCTATTTCACTGGAGATTTTTCCATTCATACCCTGTATCATGTTTTGATTTATTTAAGTTGGACTTTACCTTTCTCTAATGCCTCCTTTATTGGCTTAATAGTTAACTTTCTGAATTCTTTTTCTGGCATTTCAGAGATTTTTGTCTTGATTTGGATCCATTTTTCGTGAGATAGTATTTTGGGGACTGTCAAAGAACCTTATTTTGTCATATTACCAGAATCATTTTTCTGGTTCCTTCTCATTTGGATAGACTATATCAGCGGGAAGATCTGGGACTCAAGGGCTGCTGTTCAGATTCTCTTGTCCCACAGGGTGCTTCTTTAATGTGGTGGTCTCCTCTTTCTCCCACGGATGGGGCTTCCTGAGAGTCAAACTGCAGTGATTGTAATTTCTTTTCTGGATCTAGCCACTTTGCAAACTACCAGGCTTTGGGGTGGTACTGGGGAGACTCTGCAAAGAGTACTATGATGTGATCTGTCTTCAGGTCTCTCTGTCATGGGTATCAACACCTGATTTGGTGGAGGTATCAGGGGAGTAAAGTAGATTCTATGAGGGTCCTTGGTTGTATTTGTGTTAAATGTGCTTGTTTTTTGTTGGTTGGCCTCCAGCCAGAAGGTGGCACTTTCAAACCACATAAGCTGCAGCAATACAGGGAGGATCAAGCAGCGGGCAGGACCATAGAGCTCCCAAGAGATTATAACCTTTGTCTTTGGCTACCAGGGAGTGTAGAGAAAGACCACCAGGTTGGAGAAGGGATAGGCTTGTTTGAGCTCAGCCACCCCTTGGGCAGGGCTTGCTGCAGCTGCTGTGAGGGATAGGGGTATAGTGCCCAGGCCAAAGGAATGATTTTCCTGAGGAAATTATGGCTGCCTCTGCTGTGTTGCACAGGAAAGGGGGGGAAAGCCAGCAGGCATGGGCCTCACCTAGCTCCCATGCAGCCCACAACCTGAAAGGCCGATCACACTCCCACCATGCCCCCACAATAGCACTGACTTTATATCCAGCCTGCTGGTGAGCAGGGCTGAGAATTTGCCCTAGACTACAAGCCCCTTAGCTGAGAAAGCAAGCCAACTCACAGTTTCTCAGCTGTCCCGTGGAGCCTGGGACAAAAGGTTTTCCTGCTACTTTCCTGAGTCAGTTCTTGGAGCAAAAGCTGACGATGTGAGTCTCCACATGCTGCTCTGTCCATCCAAGTGGGAGCTGCAAGTTATTCTGCCTCAGGAGAATATTTTTGTTAGTCCTTTTTCATTTGAAACTGTGACAGAAATTGATAGATTTCCTGTGTACTTTGTTTGCTGGCAGACAATTTTTTTTTCTAACCCATATTTCATAGGAGCTCTTGGCTTTTAACAACCCAGTAAAATGTGTGGATCTCAGATTCCAGTTTTCCATTCAGCATTTTCCTAAGGCCTAGTCTTCTAATTCTCTTGTGATTAAGAATATCCACAATTTTAAGTTTGTAACATTCCAGGATAGACCTGGCATACACACTTGCTTCCTGGCTTTCATTCATTGCTCTCTTTTATATATGCTTCAAGGATATTTATTATTTCTTGAAAACTGAGAAATATTTAAGATATGTTTGTAACAACTTATCTATAATCAACTGCATTTTGGATTATCTTGTCCATTTCATGGCTTCTTTTCAGCTTTATGTTATACTCAAAACTGGTTCTCTAATTTGAGCCACTCGGAGGCTCTAATGCTCCTATCTACTAGTTTCTCTTTGGATTCTGTTCTGCAGGCAGATTCTGGTTTTACCTGCTCAGGTGAGTAAGTCATTGTCCATCTCTGTATTTCCACCTTTATAGTCTTTGAGATTTTTCTTCTCTCGTTCATTCTCTCATTTTCCTTATCATTGTAGGTTTCGAACTAAAAGTCAATCATTATAACTTAAGCGAAATTTGGGGGCAGTTTTCAGTTAAGAATGATTATTTAATCTTTCACACTTACTTGGAAGTCTTGGTTATAAATGTTTCATTTAATCAAACCTACCTCTGATAATAACTACCATTCATTGAGCTTATACTACTGTTAAGGTGTTTTACATAAATGATTAAACAACAATTGTACTAGTGTTATTTGTGGTAGTCATTGATGTTGATCAAACATTTTCAAGTCCTCCTCTCCTTTTGGGCACAAGGTATGATTGCATCCTCCCACTCCCTTTGAGGTTTGGCATGGGAATGCAACCTGTTTGGCTAACAAAATGTAATTGACAGTGACATATGTCATTTCTGGGTGGAAGCTGCAAGATCTAATGCACAATATGCAGAATATTTCCCCTTTTCCATGCTTCCATGGAAGCACCGATCACGATGAAATCTTTATAAACCTGCATCCTCAAGTGACTACAGCATGCAGACTCCCATCAATTCAGGTGGAACAAGTGTTATAAGCAAGAAATAAACATTTTTTTGTAAAGCCACTAATATTTGGATGTAGTTGTTACAGAAACATAATATACCTTATTCTGAATAATGTAATGTTCATTGACAGATGAGAAAAAAACTATTTCCAATATAACATGGCTATTGATTGATGGGACTGCTATTCAAACCCAAGATTATTTTATCAAAACCCCATGTCATTTATGCTACACCATGCTGCCTTGCATGCTGTGGAGTTTCTCAGACTTCTGAATGTCTTAAGTCAATAGATACATATGAAGCCAATGACAGTGGCATCTTCCTGAAATCTAGAGGTCTGTCTTACAAGTGAGCAATTGTACTACGTGATATTTTATTTTTGAATTAGTTAAATGGATATTATAGACTAATTACTGTCATCTATTTCACCTTTGAATTACAATGCCAGAGCAGAATTTCTCTGGTAGAAGTTCTTCCTCAGATATCATGATACCTAACAAAAGAAAAATGTTTCAGTAACAACACAAGCCTGACACTAATCAATTCAGAGAAGCTTTTTGACCATTAATTAGACTTTTAAAAATTGTAGCCCCACCTTATCACACAAGCAAAATAATTTATATGACTTGTTAAAATGCTATCTTTTTTACTTGTTCTTTGATGCTGCTACTCAGGAACTCATTTCTGCTCACCATCATGACCCATGCATCTTCATTACCAACAGCACCATGACAGGTATTGCTCCTGTCCTTGGGTATAGAGTACCCAAGGTATAAAGGCATACTTTATTCCCTGGGTATAAAGTACCCAAGATATCAATATATAAAGTTGGCTCCTGTTTGCCTTTTTTTTTTTTTTTTTTTTTTTTTTTTGGTCAGATTTTAACACTGCATTTAGACTGAGGAGTAGCTCTCATTTGAATGCTGGGCCATCTCACAGCAAGCAACACTTCTTTTCACTCCAATCCAAACTGTCTACAAGACCATCTGTTTCTATAACAGGGTCCAAGTCTGCTTTATAGACATATTTTTAAAATATATTGATCCTCGTGTGATGGCCCTATCTTACATCTACACATCTACTGGGCTCTCTACAAATTTCCAATTTTGCAACCTTTCTCATAAAGCCTTTGTTATACACATGTGTATATATACTCACAATACTTGTATTTTCACTAAGACAAAAAGCACAGAATAAATAATTTCCTCTCAGTTTTCACAAAATGTAATAAAAATGCAAAGCTGAGCTCCTGATATTTCTCCCTAAGGGCCTTTCCTCAATTTCATTCAAGCTGTAAGCAGCTTTATTTTTACCTACTTTTTTAAATCACAGAAAGTTTAACTCAAATACTTGTTTCCAAGATCATACCTGGCAGAGGCAAGTCTCCATCTGAATTTTATTCCTTGTTCTTCTGGATTCCAGCTCTAGTCAGAATGTATAACTTCTGCTTTCAGTAGGTCTCCTTCCTCCTACCCTTGCAGTACCTCCACTGCGTTACAACGTGCACATCTGGTGGGAAGATCATGTCAGTCATCTCTTTCACATTATTCTCTTTAATTTGAGTCCCGGGTGGCTCAAATTAAATCCATATGAGTATATCCAGCCAGAGACACTGCAGACCTCATCTGTAAGGCTGTTTTCAAGCCTGTCTTCTTCTCGTTAGCATTGCTGCAAGTTTCAAGCAGTACCTTTCTCTGGAAATATTTTGTACAGTTTTCCATGTTGAATGAATGAAAACAATTATTTAATGGTCTCAGATTAGTAAACCTATTTAGCATGATACTGAAATGTTTCTCTCCCACACACTTTTGTTATCCTGGAACAAGACCACACCAGTGGTTTCTCTTGGCTTAAAAGGCAGGACCAGCTACATTATTTGTGAAACCCAAAGCAAGATAAAAATGTCAGACACTTGTTAAAAAGCATATTAAGAAGTTTGTGATGTAAACAAGAGGACATTACATTAGGAGCTCGGTCCCCATTCTAAGTGTGGGACATGTGTGACTACAGATTTCATATCCATGAAGTCAGCTTTGTTGAGGGAAAGACGACTTTGATAAGGTGCCCTTCTCAAGAGTAATGTTTCTGGGGAGCCAATCATAATTTCAAAACAATCCCAAACACCATAATCCTGAATGATTCTAAAACATCAAAATCTCTAAAGTTTAAAATTCACCAAATCACAATTCTGAAACGTCAAAATCCTGAAAATATAATCCTGGAAAAGTAATTTTAAAAAATTTAAAAGACATTTCTTTGCAAGTGTCAAAGGAGACTTATCTGAGAAACAGAAAAAACATGGCAGAATACTTCATAGGACACTTTGTACAATAAAATAGAAAAAAATAGCTTGGATATTTTTGCAAATACTCAGGTATACTAACAACAGTCATACGGGTATAACAGTAACAGGCAAATGAACCATATTTATAAAAGAAGAAACTGTAAACACATGTTACTATGTTTGGTAATTGTGTGCACCTAGCTTTACAATAGTGGTATCTGAAATATCATGATGAACACCACAAATCAAAAATTACGTTGGGTCACCAATGCATATGCATTCACTTGAAGAGCCAAGATCTCAAGGAATTTTATCTTTCACAAATATAAACATAACAAAGAACATCTTTGTACATGTTGAGAAAAATTCAACGTTGTTATGTACATACACAATTCTTATATACAAGGACAACATTGTGATAATGCACTTTCACGGACTTAAATTTTCAAAAAGTGCATAAAACAAATTAGAATTCTCTAAAAGTCTTTACACAATTTATACTTCCAGTATTGGAAACGAGGTAAAGATGAAATACGTAGCATCATTAATTATAAAAAAAAAAAAAAAAAAAAAAAAAAAAAAAAAAAAAAAAAAAAAAAATTCTGACAATTTAAAATAGTGAAAAAAAAAACTAAAAAAAAAAATCTAAAAAGGAAATTTACAATTTAATAAATGAAAATTGTATTACTGGGATAGATTATGGGCAATTGGCACAGAGGCAGTTTGTAAGAGCTGGCCAACTTTCATAATCTTTAGCTGTAGTCTGAAGTCCTGCATCACAGTGCATTGCTAGCTGCTTTTTTTTTTTTCCTTTCAGGACATGGCTCTCCTTAGAGAATATGATCATTTCCTACATGGCACTGCTTTTTTTGAAATTGTTCTATAAATGGATATCCAGCAAAATGAGTATTCCCTATTCAGTTTTCCCATCTCTGTGCCACGCTTCCGTGTTGTTTTAAGTACTCAGAAATCCATTCCACATAAACTCTAATAGAGACCACAAACTTGGTGAAAACTGTTAAAGTCGTCAGTAACTTCCTTGGCTTCCTCAGGCAAATGCAGCTTTAATTAATTAAGAGCTCCTACAATGTCATCAGCTGGAAGGAACGCCAATGCAGGCAAATGACACAGTTTTAACCTGAAGTTTTTACTGTTGTGATATAACGTGGCCAATCCATGACTCTGAATTTTCCAAGAAATGCAAATAAAAACAATAATAATGTAATATTTTGGCCTAACAAGATGCAAGCAATACGATGTAACTATTCTGAATACACTTCAAAACACACAAATCTGTTTCCCAGAATTTGGCTTTCAGGAACATTAGGGATTATGGCATTTCGGATTGTGTCTTTTCAGGATTATAATCCAAACATATCCAAACATATGTTTCAGGTGTTACCTTCTCGGGGATGTCCTGAAGGCCTAATATGAAAATTTTGACTCATAACCTTCCTTAAAGCTTCAGATAGGCAAATCTAATGGAGCTCTCATTGCAAATAGGATACTTGGTGGCCCACCATTACTACCCTAGAATCCCCAAAGCGATGTAGAAATTTGGACCCAGTCTGGAACTGAACACCAGTCACATAAATGTTCCTCATAACGAAGCAAGACTTAAGTTCAATATTACATTGAATTTTAAAGCAAAGATTGAGTCTGCCGAACCTTACTGCTGTAGTACAAAAATGTTGCCCCAAATCAAGATCTCTCTGAACACCTTCTAATGCCTACTGGCACCATTTTGTGGGATCACCACTCCTGAGGGAAAGTGGGACAAGTTCATCTATTACAAATTTCAAAGGTTCTTTCAAATAAAGGCAAAGACGGATGCTTGAGGGGCTACTTCCTTATAGTGTAGTTCATGACCACGTGTCTTGGAACATGATTGAGAAAACTATTTTGCCATAGTAACACGGCTAATTCCCTAACTAGCATTTTCATATAAGTATAAAATTCGTAAGTCTAAATTTACTATTTAGGTAGGTAGAAAAAGTGACAGAGAATAAGCATGATCCCTTTTAGAAAAGTTATTGCTAATAGAACAAAATATATGGTGTAAAGCTGAATGCCAACATAAGCTGTCCAGTTCTCTACTCCTTCAGTCTCATTATTTCATATTAAAAAATAATCTCTCTTTGCAAAAATGCCATACCGTTTATTTCCATTTAAGTGATTCTGTGTTGATGTGTTGCTGCATTTCTAAGCAATATTTTTTTCCAGGTAAGTCTCAACTGTTAGCGTTCTACAGATAGGAGACACCAGGCAAATCACCTTCCACAGGCAGTCCTGAAAACACCTATTAAGGTGTTTTTAGCAAATAAGAGATTGTGCAAATAAGATATGTCAAATAGCCATCCCTGGCACCAACGGAAATAGAATTCCTTCATTTTCTCACATCTTCACATGTGAAAACCATCTGATGACAAAGCAACTTGCACACCTTTCCTTTTGGTTTACTTCATTTTCTTGATTTTAAACTCCTAAACACAAAAGAAAGAAATCTAACACTTCCTTGATCCTTAGACTGCCTGTCTCCTAATTATGGGCCCCTTCTTTATTTCTCTATCACCTCTTTTCAAACAGGAATAATAAGCAGAGATAAACAGATAATAGATAAATAAGCATAGAATAGTGTAACTTAGAAATGCATTTTTGAATGGGTGAGGGAGGTATTAGAAAAAAATCTGTTAAATTGCCAATATCAGAATTTTATAACTAGTACTAAATTTTCAGCGATGCTCTTCATATCATTTGTTTTTATTTACCATAATAAATACTTTCATAAGCTGAGTTAGAACCATTATATTAGGGCTAGATTTGTGTGTTTCCTTTGGCATATGTAGATATATTATGTACTTTCAAAATTTTAAACTTTTAGTATCAGTATTTTAAAATATTTATTTCTGAGCACCTCTGAGATACAAAGATGAACCCAGCAGCATTCTTACTTTGAAGGAGTTTAAGCTTAGTGAGAAGACAGACAAAAAAATTAATGATTAGTATACAAAATGTTAAGTATTATGATTAAGCTAGGAATTAAAAATACCTTTTCATTGTTGCTAGTCCAAAATTTTAAATAACCACAGAACCAGTGCTCATCCCACCCCATTAGTGATAGCCTCTTTTTAAAATCCATGCATGAGAAAGTCAGCCAGTCCCTACACTCTGTTACTTCTGAAAGTCAGATAATCCCTAAGTAGCACACTTCTTATAACCTTAGGGAAGACTGAATCTGCTTTTTCAGTGTGTCACAGGCATAATTATCAAGTAACTTTAATAAGTTTACTTATCAAGTAATAATTCAGCTTCTTTGTGTTTTTTTAATGTAAGGGGAAGAGTGTCTTGTCTCTCAACGAAGATGTATAAAGTTGTGGGAATATTCTGGAAAACAGATCATGATGAAGGGAATACTAACTCCACATGATGCTGGATAAGAGGGTGGCTAGGGAGAAGGGGAAGCAAGTAGTCAAATGATTCTTTAAAGGAAAAACTTTGAACTAAGGTTTGAAGATGGATATTGGCAAATTCATTAAGTTGTAGATGAGTTTCTCAGGCAGAAGGAACTGATGAGCAAACTAAAGGAAGCTTTTGACTTTCTAGTACATTTGAGGAACTACACCTAATGCTTAATGGTTCAAAAAGACTGCAGGTGGATATATAATTGAAGATAAGATAGGTAATACGTGCAGGTGCAAAACTCTGCATGGTACATTGGAATAATGGGAAGTCAGTAAAAGATGTAACCTGAGGAGTAGAAAATTAGTTTGACATTTTAGAAAAAAACTATCTCAGAATGTTCAGGATGGATTGGAAGTGCAGAGACTCTTAGAGAGGACTTGTTATACCTGTAATGAATTTTGGATATCCTCCAGGAAAACCTCTTTATTTTGAAGATAATAAAAATAAGGCCTAGTGGCTTATTTTTAAGTGACTCATTCAAAGTCACAGAACTAAAACTGGAACTCTAAACAGCTACTCCAATTTCTTTGTAAAAATCAAAACAAGCTACAGAGTCACATTCTTTTTCCCTATGACTAAATGCTTCCTCAGGAAAGAATTTCAATGTATAGTATAGGAAGTGCTCAACTCTGCACCTAGGGATACCTTGCTATTTCTGTTTCTTAACTGTCCCATCATGAAAAGGAAATGTAAATAAGAGCTCCCATGTCAATAATTTCCTGGATCATCTGTGTCTCTTCTTAGCCAAAGACAATGCTAAAGTTCTATCTCGATGGTCAATAATTTGTGATGTTTGTTGGTTTGGTACAGATACAGTGCTGGACTAAAATAACAAATGCCTGGATGATGAGTGATGTGTCGGTAGTAAGACACTTGGCTGAGAGTCATATGACTGAATGGGACTGAACATTCAGCATATATTTAAAATGCATTTCTCTACATTTGAAGGAAACATACAGAGTCTTTAACTAATTTCTTCATTTCAAAGTTTAAAGCCAAAAAAGATAAAGATGTGAGTCCAAGTTCACACAGTCAAAAAGCAGAAGAGGAAACAGAATTCCAGTATAACAACCTGCAATTCAGGCCAGTTATTCCAAGCTGCTCAAAAGTTTAAACTCAAAACAAATGGAAAGATAAATGGCTTTAGTTGAGTCCTGATGATTGTTTTCTTAATTCTGGTGTTAAAATATATCTCACTTTTTAAAAATTCAAGAATACTTCACAAACAATGAAACACACATATTTGTCCACCTCTGTAAGTTTTGACAGTTGCATAGATCTATATAATCACACTTAAAATAGTACATTTTCACAACCCAACAAATTTCTTCTTGCTTCTCTCCAGTCAGTTCCACCATTCAGACAACCACTTTCTGACTTCTATGATTATAAATTAGTTTTGCCTGTGGTTGAGCTTTAAATAAATAGATTAATATTATGTTTTTGTGTGTCTGGCTTCTTTTGTTAATATTTTTGAAATACATCCATGTCGTTACATATATCAGCAGTTAAATTCTCTTTTATTGCTAGGCAGTATCCATTTATATGACTACTTCACCATTTGTTTATACATTCAACTATTAATGGACATTTGAATTATACTTCCAGTTTTTAAATTTATTGTGAGTAAAGCTGCTCTGAACATTCTTGTACAGGTCTTTTTGAGGACATGCACTCAATACTGTTGGATAAAAACTTAGAAAGGAAATTGCTTGATTGTAAGGAGAGATGAATATTTAACGATAAAAGAAATGGCCAAAACAGTTTTCAAAATGGCTGTATGATTTTTTATTCGCACCAATAATGTATAATAGTTTTAGTCACACCACATGCTTGCCAGTATTGATATTGTCAGCTTTTAAAATTTTAGCCACTCTAATGTGTGTATAGTGGTATCTCATTGTGAGTTTATAATGTGCTTATTGGCCATTTTTATATCTTTTTTTAAATATCTCTAAAAGTCTTTTTCCTATTTTCATATTAAGTTATTTTTCTCCTTTTGATTTGTAGGTAGAAGTTCTTTATATATTCTGGATATAAGTAGTTTTTCAGAAGTATTTATTGTGAAAATTCTACCCCAGATTGTGGCATACCTTTTTGTCTCTGTAATAATGGTGTAAAGTAAAGAGGTGTTTTTAAGTTTGATGAAGACACATTTATTAATTTTTTTGAGTTAGTGCTTTCTGTGTGTTCTCTAAGAAATATCTGCCTGCTCCAAGACTATGAATGTATTCTTCAATATTTTCTTTTAGAGGTTTTATATTTTTAGTTTTTATGCTTTAACTATATGAGCAACTGACAAATATTTTCCAAATAGTTTCCAAGGAGGCCAGGCCATTTCATTTGTCCACCCACAAAGTATGTAATCAATCTAAATTAGCTTTTGTTGGTGGTACAAAAAAAGTGGAGGTTCATTTTCTTCCCTTGTGGATATACAGCTGATCTAGCACAATTTTTTGAAAATACTTTTCTTTCCATATTTAATTGCCTAGGATTTTTATCAAATAACTATTTACCATATATATGTGGGTCTATTTGGGGACTCTATTCTGTTTTGTGACATATTTGTCAATTTTATTCTACGATCTTACTGTGTTGATTACTGTAGCTTTATACAATGTTTTCAAATTAAGTATTGTCAGTCCTTTTATCGTCATTTTTCTTTGTTAATAATATGGTTAGTTTTCTAGATTCTTTTCTTTTTCAAATAAATTTAGAATCAGCTTGTCAATTGCTATGAAAAAGTCTTGCAATTCTGATTGGATTTGTATAAAATAGATTCACCAATCTGAAGAGAATTTACATCTTAACTATATTGAGTGAATAAATCTATGTACAATGCATTTCCCTTTACATAGGACTCTAATATATCTCAGTAATGTGTTTACTTTTCAGTTTATATTTATATATATATTTCATTAAATTTGCACTTATATAATGATTTTGATGTAATTATAAATGAAACAGCTTTTTGAATTCTATTTTTCAATTGTATGCTGCCCTTATATATTGATCTTGTATTATGCAACCATGTTAAAGTCATTTACTATTCCTAGTATTTGTGTTGTATATACCTCATGATGTTCAAAATACAGCTACATCATCTACAAATAAAAAACAATTTACACTTTTCCTTCCAGTGCATATGGATTTTATTTCTTTTTCATGTATTATTGCACTAGCTGAGGCTTCCAGTACAATGTTGAATAAAAGTGGTGAGAATTGACATTCCTGACTTGTTTCCAATCTTAGGGGGTAAGCGTTCGATATTTCACTGTTAAGGAAAATGTTATCAGTAGATTTTAGTAGATTTTTTTCTCAAACAAAAAGGCCCCTTCTGTTCATTGTTTTATGATATATTTTCCTTCATGAATGAGTACTGAATTATGTTAACTTCTTTTTCTTTAAATTTTAAAATTATAATTTATATATTTTTATTACATAAAGGACAAAAATTACATTGCTTGTTTTGTTTTGTTTTTGAGATAGGATTCTTGTGAGTTCTAGTGATCCTCAGTGCTCCCATCTCATCTTCCCAAGTAGATGGGATTGATTACAGGTGCATACCACTGTGCCTGACCTATGTGTGTGTGTGTGTGTGTGCTTGTGTAAATCATTAAACCAAATTTGCTTTCCTGCAATAAATCTCACTTAGTCATTTTTAAAAATTTCTACGTTTCAGGTCTTTTAGTGTCTATATTCATAAGAAATACTATCCTGTAATTTTTTTCTTATAATGTCTTTGTCATGTTTTCTTATCAGGGCTATTCTGAATTTGTAAAGTAGAATTTGTTAATTCCCTTTCTAGTTTCTTAAAAAGCTTTTATAAAAACTGTACTATTTCTTAAATTTTGATATGGTTTATAACTAACTGGGTCTGATGTTTCCTTTGTGAGAGGAATTCTGATTATCAACTTATTTTTTAAAAAACATATATAGTTATGCAGATTTTCTATTTATTCAATTTTGATAGCTGCATGTTTCTAGAAACTATCCACTTCATTCAAGTTGATAAACTTATCTGCAGAAGAAGTTTCATAATATTTCTTATTATATTTTTTAAATTTCTATATGGCCTATTGTAATAGTCCCTCTCACATTTGTGATTCTCTTTTCAATGTATTTATTTTTGGCTGAGTCTTCTTAATAGTTTATTCAATTTTGTTAAACTTTTCAAAATGCCACATTTTCTGTTTTTCCACATTCTTTCCAACACTGGGTATGGTCTATCTTGTTAATTTTAACTATAATACTGGCTTATAGTGACTAATTATATTGAACTTTTTTATGGGCTCATTTGCGATCTATATATCTTCTTTGGTGAGATGTTCAAATCTCTTGTCTTTTAAAATTGTGTTACTGTTAGTTTTTTTAAAAATGTTTTTTAAATATTCTAGATACAAGAAATCTCACTTTTTCTCAGAACAAAGGTTTAAAAATCACTTAAACAGTATCTGTGTGGGCCATTTTTCCAGAAAAAGAATAGGACAAACAGAAACAAAGCAGAATTGAGAGATGAGAAGTTTTTAGTAACTATGCGTAAACACCCTGATTTAGCTATTCTTGAGACTACTGGATTATTCAGTTAGGTGAAGTAATGTGTTCTCTTTTGCTTAAATTAATATAAGCTTGGTTTCTATTTTGCAACCAAAAATATTTCACTTACCACTTTATGTACTTCTCTGTGCACAGGGCAGAAGTTCTGTAACAGCCTAGATAATCTTCCAATCCAAGGGTTCCACTTTGGATTGGAAGGGGGAAGTGACAAGAGTCTCTAAATCAATTACAAAATCTGAGGAAAGAGAATCTGATTTATTGGATCAAGTGACAATGAACAGATAGGTCGTTCATATGACTCACTCCTCAAGCATCATGAGTTGTGGAATAAGACATTAAGAAGAGGATATGGGAAGTTTCCATAATATGAGTGAGGTGATAAGGAGAAAAAATAGTTATCTCTTTACACTAGGCATTCACTAATGTGATTTTACAAAAAAGTAACCTCGGTTGCATAACACAAATAGAATAGGAAAGACGAGGGCAATGAAGAATAGAAACTTGAGTAAATAAATTGAATATAGATTGAAATTTAGAAGACTGTCTTAAGAAAGAATCATGAAAATGAAGGCATGATTGAATAAGTTCATGTAAGCATCTTCACTTAAAAGGTAGATTTACCTAGAATGTTTGAACTTAATCCTTGATGTAGCATTTTAGTACAGTGTGCCTTTGCCCTTAGGGATCCTTCATTAGCTTTGGGTACTTAAAATCAGTTGTTAGTTAGCTGGTGAGAAGCACCTTCCCTGCAGGCACTGGCATTTGAAAACCTTCCCTTTCTTCCTGAAAGCAGCTTATACCTGCCGTTTCTTATCTGCACACACCAGGGAGACTGTTTAGAGCCAGGGAAGACAGCCAATGAGCACTGCTAAGCTTGAAGATTCAAACCACATTTCTGTGTCCCGGCCTATTGCATCCCTATTTTTAGGTTCTCTGCTCAAATTTTATCTTCTTACTTTTTATCTCAAAGCTCAACCTGAGCTCTTCAGCCTAGAAAGTCTAATGCTGCTTTAACTCACACTTTTCTGATTGTTTCATCTTCTGGATGTCAGCATCTGGCCCATACCTGGTCCATATCCAGCTTGAGTCTCAGGATTCCTGTGCCAATGCATTTGTTTATTCTAAACTTTGGGAGATGGTAGCATTTAACCTTATGCCTAAACTCTGATCCCAGCTACATCTTCAGATTCATGGCTTCATATGCCCCTGTTATGGTAAAGGAACATGTGGCATAATCTCTTACTGCCTTAAAATTGTGCCATTTGTCTCATCTTTTATTAGTTTTCAAATATGGATTCCAAATTTTTCATGATATAAGTGATCCACAATACAGTGCTGGCCAATCAGAGAAGTCCACTGTTCTTCTGTCTTACCAAAGATGTGTTAATCAAGTGACTATATGTACTAGGAGAAGATTAGTGTGCCTCAATCATAAGCAAACATTGTTGAGGACCTATTATGTGCCAATAACTGTGAAAATCTGGAGATCCTTAAAGGAAATAATAAAAATACTAATAGCTGACATTTATTGAGCACTTACTGCATACTAGACATTTGGGGAGTACTTTAATTGCTCTGATTGTATTATCTTTTCAATAACCCTATGTCATATTTATTATTGTTCCCACATTATACTTAAAGACTGAGGCACAAAAGGGTTAGTAAGTGATTTGTCTTAGAATATTCAGCTAAGAAGTGACCAAGTCAAGATTCTCACTCTAATTTTATTGCCAGAGCTTATTCTTCTGTTCAAGTGCAGAAGAGAGCCATGCAGAAGTAATACATAATAATAAGAGCAAAAATGCTCATGCATTAATAAATTACTAAGGGAATACTAGAAAGTACAATGTATTCCTTGAGGGGGAAAAGGATAAAGATTTGAGTTAATTTCACAGGGAAAAATATATGATTGAGTAGGTATTGAAGTATAAGGAGAATGTGAACAAGGGGAGGAAGGCAACATCATTCCAGGTAGAGGGAACAGATTGAACAAGATTAGGGATGGCCATGTGAAGATATGATAAAGCAGCAATAAGCTTTCTCATTCTCCACTAAGAAATCTATATTGAATCTTTGGACTTCTGCACAGGGCTCTACAGTGAAAATCTCTCACATCAGCCAGAGGGGAAAAAGAAAATTTATGTAGAAGAAATATTTTACATCTTACCTTTTCCACGGGCTTGTTACAGGGATCTGAGGAAGGGTCTGACACAAGGAAGGAAGTCAGCAAAGACAAACTTGGGGCTACCTTATGCCGGGGGTCCTAATACCAGAATCAATTGACTACCTCAAGTCTAAATTCTTTTCTATCAGCAAAATGATACTAGATGACTAATTTTATTAACTTTTAAATAATCCTTTGCCAATAAGACAGGAGATTCTACATGCTACATGCTGCACACCTTAGAATTGCTCCAATGCCTCCTGCTGCCTCTGTGAAACCTAAGATTCTCAAATCTTTTCCCCATCACGTCTTTCAATTTTCATGACCTTGTGGCTGTTTCGGGGTCTTCTTCCATCATGCTCTAACTTTTCAGACTATTCTTGTGCAAAGCCACACAGAGAAAGGCCATGCTATTCATTTCTGGGAAATGGCCTATCCTGGTTCCAATTCTCTAAATGGCCTATTTTAGTAAATTACTGTCTGAGTTCTCTAAGATGATGACTGTGATCTCCTCTACCTGGCAAATTGTGTCAGCCATTTTGCACCATTGGACCAGTGCTGGGTCTTGGCCCTGTCAGATTCTGAACCACTATGTCATAGTGCTGGCTGATCTGTGAGGCTGGTGATTCTTTTGTCTCTCACTGGAGCTACAGCACAGAGTAGCTACTATTCATCTGTGGTTTTTGACTCACAAAATTATCCCGTTTCCTTATTCTGAAACTGCTCATTGCACTAAGTTCTTTGCTGTGGGATATTTTACATCTCACCATTTATCTTTCATTAAGGTCTGGTTCAATGTTTTGCCAATTCTGGGTTTGAAAGGGTGATTCAATTGATTACTATTTTTTACTAATAAAGAAAATCAAAGTGTGGGCACCTAAGGGTAAATTGTGCTTTGTATACATGGTAGTTTCTTACGCATGGCAGTTAGCAAGTCCTCCATGGAAAATTCAGAACCCAAATAGTTCAAAACAAATAAAGTCAATGAATTACAAAGGAAATATATTACTGATGTCCAACTTACGGCAAGTAGTTCATATATAACTATCAATTAAGATACAGATTCAGAACATATAACATAGTGCATGTATTTCATATCTTTCTATTCTTAATGACCTTTTAATTCCTTAACCATGTTTTCAAAACTATATTAGTCCATTCTCACACTGCTATAAAGAAGTACCTAAGACTGAGTAATTTATGAAGAAAGGAGGTTTAATCAACTTACGGGTCTGCATGGATGGCTGGAGAGGCCGCAGGAAACTTACCATCATGGCAAAAAGTGAAGGGGAAACAAGACATGTCTTCTCATGGCAACGAGAGAGAGAAAGAAAGAGAGAGAGAAGAATTGCCACACACTTTTAAACCATCAGATCATAACAGATCTCATGAGAACTCTATCATGAGGCAGCACTAGAGGGATGATGCTAAACCATTAGATACCACCCCCATGATCTAATCACCTTCAACCAGGCTACTTCAATATGCAAGGATTACAATTTGACTTGAGATTTAAGTGGGGAGAGAGAGTCGAACTATATAAAAAAACATATTTTAAACACTATTAGTCAGTTCTCTATATACACATATTCCAAATCTGAGGAGTCAACCAACCATGAATAGAAAAAAAAATGAATTAAAAAATACAACAATAAAATAATACAAATAAAAAATATGGTATGACAACTATCTACATAGCATTCACATTGTATTAGGCATTGTAAGTTATCTAGAAATGATTTAAAGTGTATGAGAATATGTGCTTAGGTTATATACAAATACTGTACTGTGCCATTTCATATAAGGGACTTAAGCATCTGTGGATTTTGGCATCCATGGAAGTCCTGGAACAAACCCCTACAGATACCAATAAATAACTGTATATCTAAATTTTCTTTTCAGTGATATGTCCTCTACATATATTTCATCTTATCAATATTCACAAAACTTTTATGAAAAGGCAATATTCCAGGCTCTGAGACTATTTTGCCATGCATCCCTTACATGAGACAAGAAGAATTTCATGCCACAAACAGATTTATCTTTAGGGTCCCAGAGATCTTTTATTGAAGTCCTTAACAGTGTTCTTTGGCTTAATCTGAACATTTCAATTGTTCTCTTTTCTCTTCTCACTGACTAGTTTACTAGAAGATAAGAGGCTACTATTAATAGTGCTCTAAAGTTTTTACATCATTATAAAGTGCTTTCTAGTCCCATCTTCATTCTCAAAATGAAACTGATGAAGAAGCTGAAGCTAATGAAGCAGTGACAACACAGCTAATAAACGACGGAGCTAGAACTATGTGTTCTAACTTTTTGAACTCTAGTCTATGTTCTTTCCCACTGGGAAGAAAGGAAATAATACATATTAAAATTCAAGAGGCAGAAGTTGAATTAAGAGTAAGAGAAAAGCTCACTGAAGTTGAATGTAAGACTATCAGTAACTCTTATATCTACTTCCTATGTCTTTAAAATATATTTCACCTGGATTCTCAAGTTTTCCTTAGATATTTTTTTTGCATTAAGAAACTTGACTTTAATCCCAGCACTTTGGGAGGCCGAGGCGGGTGGATTACGAGGTCAGGAGATCAAGACCATCCTGGCTAACATGATGAAACCCCGTCTCTACTAAAAATACAAAAACCTAGCCGGGCATGGTAGCGGGCGCCTGTAGTCCCAGCTACTCGGAGGCTGAGGCAGGAGAACGGCGTAAACCCGGGAGGCGGAGCTTGCAGTGAGCTGAGATCGCGCCACTGCACTCCAGCCTGGGTGACACAGCGAGACTCCGTCTCAAAAAAAAAAAAAAAAAAAAAAAAGAAACTTGACTTTAATATATATTGACACATAATTTAAAGATTTTTGGGAAAAGTAACAAAAAATTACACAATTAAAACATAATTAAAAATAAAATGGTCACACGGAAACAAATTTTGGCTTCATTGAGACAAAAAGAAAATATTACTCCAAATTCCAAAGATTTGGGCAACTATTTCAAAAAAAGTCCATCTTAGTATTAATTTTTACTGGATCTTTTGTATTTTATTTTTCCCCATTTCCCCACGAGTTCTCATTCTCCTCCCCTATCCAGTTGATTTATCTTGATGATAAATGGAAGTGAAAGTAAAAGTTATATTACATCTGTTTTCTGGAAAGAATTTGTTTTAATGTATTTGGTGATAGCCTCAGCTTGTGTTGCAAAGATTTTATATTTTTTATATCAAAGGACTTTAGGCCCCAACACTAAGAAAACAGTGACTATATTCAAAGATGACAAATGAAACTCACATTCAAACATCGGTTCCACTCATAACCTTAAAAACAACAAAAGCAAATCACTTTTGTTTTGTAAATAATTATAGATTCACAGGAGTTTGCAAAGAAATGCACAGGGGAATCTCATGCACTCCTCCCTGAGGCCCTTTCCTGTGGCAACATCCCACAGAACCACAGTATAATATTGTTTCCTCCCGCTGAACCCATGGATGGAATCTCCCCAAAAGAGGCAAGCAGGGGAGTTCCCACAAGGAAGTGTCCCAAACCACCCCAAGATGCAGCCAGTTGGGATTCCAAAGAAGCACTTTGTTTGATAATGGACTCACGGTAATGAATCCAAAGCATCCACTAGGTCTCATGATAGGCAGCAAGAGAAAAGGGGTGTTCTACCTAGGTATGATAGCAGGGAGTACAGTTCAGGGTATAGAGTTTATATGAAGTTTTAAGGGATTTGGCTGAGGGCTGGGGACAGTTTCTTTTAATGTTTTGGGTAACAACCTAGATATCTTTATCAGCATCCAAGAATGTTCAAGGCTCCAGTTCGGGTTCAAGCTGACTGGGAAAAACCTGCACCTGTCTGGGTTATAAAATGCTCAAGTAACTCTTGTGATTTTTGGTCAGGATATAGAAAGCAAGTAGGCTGGGGATAGAGAGGAGATTGAGGGGACCCTACAAACACAAATACAATAAATTGATGTTGACACAATCCAAAGAACAGATTCAGATTTAACCGATCATATATGCCTTTGTGTATATAGCTTGACTATATCATTTTGTCACATGTGTAGTTTTGCACAACTACCATTACGATTGAAATACTCGACTATACCATCACCGTAACACTTTCCTGTGTAACCCTTTATAACCATACCATTCTTTCTTTTTTCTTTCTTTCTTTTTTTTTTTTTTTTTTTTTTTGAGATGGAGTTTCACTCTTTTTGCCCAAGCTGGAGTGCAGTGGTGCTATTTTGGCTCACTGCAACTTCTGTCTCCTGCGTTCAAGTGATTCTCCTGCCTCAGCTTCCCAAGCAGCTGAGATTACAGGCGTGCACCACCATGCCTGGCTAAATTTTTTGTATTTTTTTAGTAGAGACGGGGTTTTGCCACGTTGGTCAAGCTGGTTTCAAACTCCTGACCTGAGGTGATTCACTTCCTTGGTCTCCCAAAGTGCTGGGATTACAGGCGTGAGCCACCGCGCCCTACTCATACCATTCTTTTTTTTTTTTTTTTTTTTTTTTTTTGAGGCGGAGTCTCGCTCTGTCGCCCAGGCTGGAGTGCAGTGGCGCGATCTCGGCTCACTGCAAGCTCCGCCTCCCGGGTTCCCGCCATTCTCCTGCCTCAGCCTCCCGAGTAGCTGGGACTACAGGCGCCGCCACCACGCCCGGCTAATTTTTTTGTATTTTTAGTGGAGACGGGGTTTCATTGTGTTAGCCAGGATGGTCTCGATCTCCTGACCTCGTGATCCGCCCGCCTCGACCTCCCAAAGTGCTGGGATTACAGGCTTGAGCCACCGCGCCCGGCCATACCATTCTTTCTTATCCCTAACCCCTAGCAACCACAAATTTGTTCTCCATATTTATTATTGTGTTATTCCACAAATGTTATATAATTGGAATCGTGCAGCCATGTATCCTTTTGCGATTGACTTTTTTTACCCAATATAATTTTTCTTGAGGTTGGCCAAAGTTGTTGAGTATATCAATGGTTCATTATTTTTCATTGCTGAGTAATATTGCATGATATGGATGCATCACAGTGTGTTTAACCATTTACCCTATGATGGACATCTAGATAGTTTCCAGTTTTTACTTATTATAAATAAAGCTACTGGGAACATTCATACAAGTTCTTACATGAAAAGCCTTCATTTCTTTCTTTCTTTTTTTTTTTTTTTGTTGAGGCAGAGTCTCCCTCTGTCACCCAGGGTGGCACGCAGTGGTATAATCTCAGCTCACTGCAACCACCGCTTCCTATGTTTGAGTGATTCTCATGCCTCAGCCTCCCAAGTAGCTGGGATTACAGGTGCACACCATCATGCCTGGCTAATTTTTGTATTTTTAGTAGAAACAGGATTTTGCCATGTTGGCCAGGCTGGTCTCTAACTTCTGACCTCAAGTGATCTACCTGCCTTGGCCTCCCAAAGTGCTGGGATTAGAGACACGAGCCACTGCACCAGCCTGGCCTTTTAAGTCTTCATTTCTTTATGATAAAACCCAAGTGCACAACTACTAGGTTGTATGGTGAGTACATTTTTAGTTTTTAGAGGAACTATTTTCCAGAGTGTTATACCATTTGACATTCAAACCAGCAATATATGAGTAATCTAGTTTTTTTTCACAGCCTTGCCTGTATGAGATGGTGTCACTTTTTCATTCTAGCTGTTGCAATAGGTGTACTGTAATATGTCATCATGGTTTTCATTTTTATTTCACTATTGGCTAATGATGCTGAAGATATTTTAATGTGTTTATTTGACTTTGTTATCTTCTTCTATATCAGTGAAATATCTGTGCACATTTGCTTTGGCCCATTTTTTAATTGGATCAGTTATTTTTGTTTTCATGGTTTTTTTTTGGTGTGTGTGTGTGTTGAGTTTTGAGAATTCTTACATACTCTAAGTACAAGATCTTTGTCATATATGTAATTTGAAAACATTTTCTCTCAGTCTATAGTTACATTTTTAGTAATTTTAGTAAGGTCTTTCACAGCACAAATTTTTAAAATTTTGGTGAGTACCAATTTAGCATTTTTTTTTTCTCTTCTGGGTCATGTTATTAGTTTCAAATCTGAAAACTCTTTACCTTGTCTTAGGCCCCCAAACGTTTTTCCTATGTTCTTAATGAACTTAAGTTTTACACTGAAGTCCATGATTCATTTTGAGTTAGTCTTGATCTAAGTATAAGAGCTGAGGTCTAGGCGAAGATTCATTTTTTTGCTGATGACTATCAAATTGTCCCAGTACCATTGAATGACTTCCATTCCTTTGAAAAAATTAGGCAGGCATATTTGTGTGGGTCTATTTCTGTGCTGGCTATTTTTGTTTCACTGATCTATTTGTCTACACATCCTCCAATGCTGCATTCTTATAATTACTCCAGCTATAAGCCTTAACACTGAGAAGAATGTTTATTTCGTCTACATTTTTCTTATTTTTCAAGCTGTTTTTGCTATTCTAGGAAATTTACTTTTTCATTATAAGTGTAAAAATAAGCTTGTCTATGTTTACAAAATGTTCAAGATTTTGATAGGAATTGTATGAAACTTACTGCTCAATTTAGGGAGAAGAGACAACTTTACTATATGGAATATTCCAATTTTAAAACATGGCATATCTCTAAAAGATTTTAAGTCCTCTTTGATTTCTTTCATTAGAATTTTACAATTTTATTATATTGAATCTACACATGTTTTCTTAAATGCATGTCTAAGTATTTCAATTTTTGGAGCAATTGCATGTGGTATGCTTGCATTTTTTAAAATTCTGGTTTCCACCTGTCTGTTATCAGTATATATAATTGTAATTTGTATGTTGATGTATCTTGCAACCTTAATGAACTCATTTATCAGTCTAAGAGGTATGTATAAAGATTTATTGGGGTTTTCTATGTGGACAATCGTTTCATTTACAAACAGATTTTTATTTGTTTATTTTTAATCTGTATGCCTTTATTTTCCTTGTGTTATTTAATTAGCTAGCATTTCCAGTATTATATTGAACAAGATAATTGAAGGCACACATCTTTGTTTCATTCCTTATCTTACAGGGACATTCAGTCTTCAGCCATTAATTATGATGTCAGCTGCAGGTTTTTGGAGATACTCTTCAAAAGGTTGAGGAAATCCCCCTCTATTCCTGATAGTTTTATCAAGAATGAGTATTTGAGTTTTGTCAAAGGACATTCTTTGTCAGTTAATATGATCATATAATTCTTCTTCCATAGTCTGTGGACAGAGTGGACTGACTACATTGAGTTCCTTTTTAATATCAGTGCCTCGAACACCTGACATAAATCTCATTTAATCATATTGTGTTTTTTAATATATGTTTGCCATAAATTTGCTGAAATTTTATTGCAGATTTTGACATTTTAGTTCTTGAGAGATGTCAAGATAATATTTGTCTTTATTTTTTGGAAATTATTATACAAAACTTTTTTTTTTTTTTTTTTGACAGAGTCTTACTTTATTGCCCAGGCTGGAGTGCAGTGGCATGATATTGGTTCACTGCTACCTCCACCACCTGTACTCAAGCAATCCTCCCTCCTCAGCCTCCCAAGCATCTGGGACTACAGGTGTGCGCCACCATGCTCAGCTAATTTTTGTATTTTTAATAGAGACAGGGTTTCACCATGTTGGCCAGGCTGGGCTCGAACTCCTGACCTCAAGTGATCCACCCACCTCAGCCTACCAAAGTGCTGGGATTACAGGCGTGAGCCACCATGACCAGCCACAAAATTAGTTTCAATTCATTTTTGAAATGGATAAAGTTCTCCATTGACGCTAGATGAGCTGGAATAATTTTCAGAAACTTTTATGTTATTAATTCAATTTCTTTAATATTTACAGGATTATTCAAGTTGTCTCTTTTATCTAGGCTGAGTTTTGGAAGCTTATTTTTTAAGGAATTGGTCCATTTCTTCTAAGCTGTCAAATTAATGAGTCTATAGTTGTTTGTACTATTCCCTTATCATTCTTTTAGTGACTGTTAGATCTGTGGTGATATCTCTGGATTATTCTTGATGTTGATGAATTATCCATCTTGCTAGATGTGTCTCAGTTTTATTATTTTCTCACTGCAAAGCCAATGTTTTGTTAAATTATTTTTCTTTAGTGTTTTCCTATATTCAATTTCACCAATTTGTGTTTTTATCTATGTTATTTCCTTCCTTTTGGTTGCTTTGGTTTTAGCAGTTTCTAAATTTTCCAGTTTCTAAAATTATGAATTTCTATTATAAATCTGAGGTATTTTCCTAATGTAATCAGTTGGGATTATAAATTTCCCTCTCAGCACACTTTCGTATGTCTCACAGATTTGATATGTTGTGCTTTTATTTTTGTTCAGTTATATATATTTAAAATTTCTTTCTGAGACTTTCTCTTTAGCCATGTGTTGTTTAATTTCTAAGTGTTTTAGAAATCTTTCTTTTGTCTTTCTCTTATTAAGTGCTAGTTTAATTTCATTATGGTCAGAAAATGTATACTGTATGATTTCCATTGATTTAAAATGTGTTAAGATTTGTTTTATGGTCCAGGATATAGTCTATCTTGGTAAACGTTAATTGGTACTTGAAAAGAGTGTGTATTCTATTGTTGAATGGCGTGTTATATAAATGATAGTTTGATCCTGTTGAGTTGATAGTGTTGTCCAGCTCTTCTTTCTTTCTGGAAGTCTATCCAATAGTTTTATCAATTGCTGAGAGTGGGATGTTGGAGTTTTAGTGTAACTGAAAATTTGTCTGTTTCTCTTTTTAGCTCTATCAGTTTTTGCTTCATGTTTTTTTGAAACTCTTTTGTGTGTACACATTTTGGATTGCTATATGATCTTGGTGGATTTATTCTCCTATTATGATATAATATCTCCCTTTATCAGTAGAAATTTTTCTTGTTCTGAAATCTATTTTACCTGATATTAATATAACCAATTCTGCCTTCATCTAATATTTTCATCATGTTTCATTTTCCATTCTTGTACTTTCTGCCTACATACGTCATTATATTTGAATAGCAAAAGGCTAGGTCATGCTTCCTCAATCTACTCATCTCTTTTATTGATTCCTTTATTTTTTAATTAACTGATTTATCCTTAAATTGACACATTGTAATTTTACATATTTATAGGGTCCAATTTGATGTTTGAATACACATGTGATATGTTGTATAATGATTAAATCAGAATATTTATCAGAATATTTTATCAGAAGTTTATTACTTCATGCATTTAGCATTTATTTGTGGTAAGAACATTCAAAAGCCTATCTTTTAGATATTTTGTAATATACAAAACCTTAATGTTAACCATCCTCATCCTACTGTGTGATAGAACATTCAGAGTAATGATTTATATGTCAGGGCCTAAGCCTGCCATTTTATTATGTGTTTTCTATTTATTACCTTTGTTTCTCATTTTTAATTTTGTTTTTCTTGCCTTTCTGTGGGTTACTTATAGATATTTAGGATTCCCCTGTTATTTATTTATAGTCTTTCTTATCATTTTACTTTAAACGTTTTTGTTAGTCATTAGTCTAGGCATTACCATTTACATATGTAGCTTGTCACGGTGTAATGGTATCAACTTTTTACCATTTTGAGAAATAAACACCTCACTTTCATTGAGTCCCCTTTACTTTCCCTGCTTTTTAAGCAGCATTATCTTAAGTATTTCTTCATCATATGTTGAGCACCAAATTAGATAGTTATATCTTTGTGTCTACCGAGTAGAGAAAATTAGGAGGTGCAGTATAGTCTATCATGTTTAATTTTATTTCTGTACTGTATTTTTTTTTTTCCTAAAGTACCAGCCTTTGGCCAGGTGTAGTGGCTCACGCCTGTAATCTCAGCACTTTGGGAGGCCAAGGTGGGCAGATGGCTTGAGATCAGGAGTTTGAGACCAGCTTCGGCAACATGGCAAAACCCCAGCTCCATTAAAATACAAAAATTAGCTGGCTGTGGTGACGTGCACCTTTAGTCTCAGCTACCTGGGAGGCAGAGTCCATGAGTTTGAGGCTGCAGTGAGTCATGATCATGCCTCTGTGCTCCTGCCTGGGTGACAGAATGAGACCTTGTCTCAAAAAAACTAAACAAAACAAAACAAAAAACCCAACCAACCAACCAACCAACCAAACAAAAAACACTTTTTCTGAGATAATTTTTCAAGTTGAATGTTTCTGTGTACCCCTTTCCACGAGCACTCAGCTTTGCATGTAGATGATAATGAAAAAAATTTTTTAATCAAATGTAAGGTTGTTAGAATATACCAAAAAGAAAAGCTATAATTACATTTACAAATGTACTTGTATAAAATAATTAGATGGAAACAGAAAATACTAGAATACTGGCTTAGTGACACTGTTAGAGTCTGGGCTGTGATAGCAATTGTGCCTGGAAGGCATTAGGGTCTGGTTTGCGTTAGAAAATTTTATTCAAGGCAACTGCAGCAGTCATATTTATTCTTACTTTTGGGTGGGCTTCATAAGGACTAGATAAGCTCTTATTTTTCTTCCAATAAAGTTTTCAATATTGTTTTTATTAACATAAAAGTAATATGGACTTATTTTAGCAAAATTTCAAAAAAAAAAAAAAATCACCGGTAAAAACCAAGCTACTACCAACACCTCAATACATAGACTTTGTTTTGTTTTGAGGTGGGGAGGTGTAGGCGGTAGCTATTGCTGCCATTCACTGAATACTTATTGTGTGTTACGCCTTCTATGTATTTAGGCCAGATGGCCACCTCAGCTTTTTTGGGCTCTTAAAGTCTTTAATGAGTTGAACTGAACCCTTATTCTAGGTCTTAGGACAGTATGTTGGTCCTCATCTTCATTTTTATGAATTTTAGATAATTTGGTCTTTGCAAGCTGTCCCAATTTTCATTGTGTTAATCCAGTTCCACAGCTTAAAAGGGATCCACTTTCAATTTCCTCTTAGCTGTTTCTGTTTCAGCCCCAGACTACTGACACCTTTGTCTTCTGGCCTTTCTCCAACCAATGACTTCATCTTCTATCCACTTATTCTTATTGTGGGCTTCCTCATGCTGCTTCCAAAGTCCTTTACGGAGACACAGTTTTCTCCTCTTAAGCCTAAGATTTAAAGATGGCCTTTTGTCAATTCAATTTAACCTCTGGGTTTCATCCTTTACCATAAGTGTATTAATAGTTCTTCTAAAGAAAGGTAGTTAACCAAATAATTTCAGAGAAGATTTTTTCACATTTTTTATGTAAGTACAATGTTGTTTAATTCCCATAACAACATATGATAAGGTATGATTTAGCCCTAATTTATAAGTGAGCCAACTGTAGCATACAGAGGATAAGCCAGTTACAATGATGTTTTATAATTTCTTCTAATTGTCTATATCCTCACTGAAAATCAGATTCCTAAAGGTAGGAATTTTGCACTATTCCTATTTTTATCTGAAGTGTCTCATGCAGTGGCTGGAATATGGTATGTAGGCATTAAATGGTTTTCAAATAAACAAAATTATAAGAATGAATAAGTGATCTTATTGCAGCTCTCACCTGAGTTGATTTAGCAACAACTTTGGCACTGTGGATGGCTGCCTCCTCCAGAAGGCACCTCCTCCATTTGACTTCTAGAACATTTGCTTCATTGTTCATTCCTCAGTGTCCTTTGCGGGTTCTACCTCCTACCTCAAACTCAAAATTTTGGAAGCTCCAGGGCTATATCTTGGGTCTTTTTTTTTTTTTTTTAAATATACTTTAAGTTCTAGGGCACATGTACACAACATGCAGGTTTGTTACATATGTATACATGTGCCATGTTGGTGTGCTGCACCCATTAACTCGTCATTTACATTAGGTATATCTCCTAATGCTATCCCTCCTCACTACCCCCTCCCCACAATAGGACCCGGTGTGTGATGCTCCCCTTCCTGTGTCCAAGTGATCTCATTGTTCAATTCCCACCTATGAGTGAGAACATGCATTATTTGGTTTTCTGTTCTTGCGATAGTTTGCTGAGCATGATGGTTTCCAGCTGCATCCATGTCCCTACAAAGGACACAAACTCATCCTTTTTGATGGCTGCATAGTATTCCATGGTGTATATGTGCCACATTTTCTTAAACCAGTCTGTCACTGATGGACATCTGGGTTGATTCCAAGTCTTAGCTATCGTGAATAGTGCCGCAATAAACATACATGTGCATGTGTCTTTATAGCAGCATGACTTACAATCCTGTGGGTATATCCCCAGTAATGGGATGGCTGGGTCAAATGGTATTTCTAGTTCTAGATCCTTGAGGAATCGCCACACTGTTTTCCACAATGGTTGAAATAGTTTACACTCCCAACAGTGTAAAAGTGCTCCTATTTCTCCACATCCTCTCCAGCACCTGTTGTTTCCTGATTTTTTTAATGATTGTCATTCTGACTAGTGTGAGATGGTATCTCATTGTGGTTTTGATTTGCATTTCTCTGATTGCGAGTGATGATGAGCATTTTTTCATGTGTCTGTTGGCTGTATGAATGTCTTCTTTTGAGAAGTGTCCGTTCATATCCTTTTTTTTTTTCTATCTACACTACATATTTTGGTGATTTCATCCAGTCTCATATTTCTATACATTCACAATATGGTAAAGACTAATTTTTGTGTCTTATCTTGAACTTCTCAATTGCTATCACAGCCCAATGTGTACAAACTTAACTCCTCATCTCTCATAAACCTCTTAATCCTTTTAGCCTGCTTAATCCAAAAATCTCGTAGTCACCCTTGATTCCACTCTCACACATCCTGCTTATCAAACCCTTTTGGAAAATCTACTGGTTCTAATTTTTAAATAAATGTATAAATAAAAATAAAAATAAATTTTAAAATAAATAAGTCCAGAAATCAGTCATTCATCACCAGCTCCACAGCTACTGCCCTAGCGTGGGCCATCATTCTTCTCTCTTAGATGACTGTTGTAGTTTCCAACTGTTCTTCCTGCTTCTTTTTTTGCCACCCTACAGGCTATTCTTACTTGATATATCAGCCAGAGTGTTCCTGTTACTTTTTTGCTCAAGACGCTCTACAATGCCTGATTCACACAAATAACAACAATAGAAGAAAAGTCTCTAACATGTGAACACTTATTGTGTATTTTATAAAAGTAAGGTCTTTATTTTTAGTTATAATAATGGTTTTGTGGTTATGCATAAAACAATGAAGGTCCTATCTTTTGAAGATAATACTAAATTATTTACAAGTGAAATGATATAATGTCCCGAATCTCTTTTAACATAATCAGGAATTGGGGGGCTGGGCAGGGATATAGATGAAATAAAGCAAATTAGATGGGCCTTATATTTTTGTTGATACATAATGATTGTACTTATTTTTGGGACACGTGATATTTTGATTCATGCACACAATGTGTAGTGAGCAACCAGAGCAATTTGAACATCCATCACCTCAAACTTTTATCATTTCTTTTTGTTGGGAACATTCCAAATCTTTCTGCTAGTTATTTTTTTAAGTATAAAATAAATTATTGTTAACTATATCACCATACTGTGCTAGGAAACACTAGAACTTATTTCTTCTATCTAACTTTATTTCTATATCCATTAATCAATCTACAAGACTGGCCTCATAATTATTTTGGTTGGATCATGGGGTTTAATTATACTAGTGTCTCTACTTTTATGGTTTTGGAAATTTATATGATAATAAAAGAAAGAATCCTCTAATAACTCTCCTTTGCACTCAGAGTAAAAGCTAAAATTCCCACCTGATCGGCCCCCGTTTTGTCTCTGCAACCTCATTTCCTGCTTCTCTACGCATACATCACTCCACCTTAACCTCTCTATTGTCCCCCAGGTATATCAGGCACACACCTACCTTAGACCCTGTGCTCTAGATCTTTTATCTGCTTATATCTTCCTGTCTGACTCACAAATCCTTTGAGTCTTTGCTCAAATATCACCATCTTAGTGAGATCTATTTTAACTGCCAGATTTAATAATGATGCAATTGGTTCCTCATTCACACCAAACTCCCAATCCTCCTTATACTTTTCATTTTTTTCTTTTCTCCATAGTACTTATAACTTTTTAATATTTTTGAAATTTATGTTTATTATTTATTAAATATCTCCCTCCACTGAAATGTAAACTCCCCAAAGCAGTCTTTCATTCTTCATATGTTTTTGTTCTTGTGCATAGAACATGGTAGGAATTCAGCAACCATCTGTTAAATAAATGAATCAACAAGCTGTCACAGGCAGAATACAGATTCAAACCAGAATTTTAAAGCCAATGTCTTTAACTGCTGTGCTCTTATAACAAGTCAGTAAGTCATAAATTATCACTTGTTAAAATGTCTCAAGTTACTAATACAGGAAACATCTACAAAATTATTTGTCGTCAATGGAGTATTAAAAGATGTGAAACATTGCACTTTCATATTTAAATATAAAACCGATTTTAAAGTTAGGTTTAAACTGATGTATATGGGTGCAGAGCCTTTTCCATCAGCTCTGCAGTTAGAGTATCCCCCAAAGGCAGCATGGATGGCCAAACTAAGCCTCCTCTCTCAGTCAGAAGAGATTACTGATATTCCTAGCAATAGACTTACGATGAAAGCCAAGCCCTCAATCTAATGTTCTTGGCTTTCAGCAGAAGTCCATTGATTTTTCTTCTTCAAACTCCTTTCTAGAGTTTGAAATATGATAGATGATCACTCCTTTCCATCTGGGCATGAAAGACACAGCCCACTAAAAGGCATTTGACAATCAAGTAGGTAGAGTCTGAGGCCTTATCTTTTGCATCAGTTCCTCAAATTTTTGTCTGAACTTCAAACTCACCATGTTAAAAATGAAACTCATTATCTCTCCACCATGCAAACCACCTACTCATCCTCCTTTGCCTTCGTCATTATGGAGAATGTCATCACCAGTCTGACAACCAACAACTGCCTCAAAGACTCAAGTCACTTTTGACTTATCTTTTCTAAACATTACCTCAGCTGCCACATCAAATAGAGCCAACTCCAAGAAGGCTCCTTGCAAGCATTTGCTTTCTGTCATTTTTTTTTTCTCCTTTCAGCCATGCTAATCTTTTCCTATTATTTAGACATTGGCAGTCCCTTCCAGTTTGGATCCCCAGTATTGCATCTGTCCAATACACTCAGCCAAATGATTCCTACTGAAGTTGAGATTTAACTGTGTTCCTCTCTTGTTCATAGGTATGCACATATACATTTAAATTAACATTTAATTCCATTATGAGACCTGGAGTTCATTCATAGGTTTCTTGACAGTGAGCAAAGTGCTTATAAGGACTCTTGTTATCACGTTTCTTTTATGTTCATTAAAATGAGAAGAACCACATCTTGAAATTCAAGATTTTATATAACATACCCTACTAGACATAACCAGCTGAACAAGTCAGATACGATTATGTAACTCCACAGCACAACAATTGCTAAAAATAAGCATTTATTTTTCTTACATAATGGTCCGCTATTCAGCTGGAATAGCTTTGCTTCAAGCTGGGCTGTGGATTCAGAGTGTGCACTGGGTCCAAGTCTGTCCCTCTTTAGACCAGAAGCTGCCCTTGGGGATTTATCTTTCATTCCTCTTTTATAGCAATAGGCAAGCCAATCTATCCAAGCACATTAAAAGCCACAGTTTGGGTTACATCTGATCATGTTCCATTTACCACAGCAAATCCCATGATTGAACCACAAATCCAGGGTCTGGGCAGGGAAGGACACTCTGACACAAAAGGGAGGAGGAGGTGTTTGTATGGCACAGCCTGTCTTCCATATCCATGGGATCTGCAGCCAACAGATTCATTCAACTGCAAATTTCAATATAAAGGACTTGAGCATATGCGGATGTTGGTGTCTATGGGGTCCTGGAACCAATCTTCACAGATACCTAGGGATGCCTCTACTGAAATTTATCATGGCAGCCTTATTTAACACTCCCTTTAGTGTTCAATGACTACTGGTAATAAAATGATTTAATTCTAATAATTATGAATCAATTATTATAAGTACTTATAATTTCTTTTTTGAGGTAATTTTAATGTATATTGACAAGATTTTTTGCTTGACAAAACTTTAGTCAGGTTCCTGAGCCCTCTTCTCAACAAAGCACATCTGTGCACCTCCTTGTGAAATCAAGTTTTATCAAGTAGTCTACTATGTCAGTTTAGCCATGAACTCCATCCTCCATATCTGATCTCAATATCTGTTGCTCTGTTCCTCACCCTTCACCATCCCCCAGGTAATGTCTGATCACCCTAGCCTGTCTTCAGCAAAAACCATGTTAGGTTGGGTTAGTCAAAATCTACCTGATCCCTGATGTCTCCTCTAAATAATTTTCTATGCTCTGCTCCTTGGCTATAAATTCTCACTTGCTCATGCCATATTCAGAGTTAAGCCCAATCTCTCTCTCCCACTGCAAAATCTTATTGTTGTGGTCCCTATTTTTATCACAATAGCCTTCAATAAAGTTTGCCTTATTGTGCTTTATCAAGTATCATTGAATAATTTTTTCTTTAACACTATCTGGGTAGCACTATTATGTAATTTGCATGTATTAAATTATTCAGTATAAGTTACTTTTCTTCAGACATGTCCTTTGACTCCTCTTGTGTGTTGTTCATTCTTTTCCATTTGCTTACTATGTTTTGTTTCATTTGCTTAGTATAGATTTTTCCCATTTTCTTTCCTTTGAAAACTTACCAGTATTTTATGATCTGTCAGAATTGCCACCCTCTCCATGAAGTTTATCTTGATTTAACTAATGTGATCTACTCACACTGAACCTCCAGAGCACTTTAAGAAAAAGTCATTCATGGCTTTTTAATCCTCCTTCATCTTAAATAATTTACCTTCCTTTTCCCACTCTAAGAATAAAGCTCATTGAGGACAGTACACCTGTACTGTTCTTCTGTGACTCTCTTATTAGACCTTAGTAATGATACATGCTAGGTACTATCTATTGTTGTCTACTGAGGTCAGTTACAAGCAAGATGCTGTGAGAAGTCCCAAGCTCCTTTCCACATCAGCCTCATTGATTTCTGTGTGACTTTGAAAAAGTCACATAACCTCTCAGTGCCTCATTTGTTCCAGCTGTAAAAATCAGGAAAACTGTGCTTATCATTGGCTGTCTAATGATTTAGAAGCATTATTAAGGACTAATGAGATAGAATAAAGCTCTCTGAGTCTTCTAAGTAAAGGTATGATAAAGGAACAAATGAGCTATTATTATCTATTAGTAGCACCTTGCATAAAATTCTCCCCAATTCTGAAAATAAATTACATAATTTTGGAAGAACAATTAACTCTTTCGGTCAATTAGGCAATGAATTAGTACATTAAATTTAATAATAAGATTTTATATATTCCATTTACAAAGTGCTTTCACAAATACATTATCTAATTTCACCTTCAAAAAAATCTTATGGACTGAGGAGGGCTAGTATTGTTATCTGAAATCTACATATGAGAAATCTGAGGCACAGGAAGATTAAGAGGCTTTTGCAAACTTGAACAACTTGTAAATGAAAAACTACAGTACTTGAACCCATTATTTTGACTGTAAGGTCAGATTCAATTCCACTTCATCACACAAGAGTAAATATAATTGTTATTTAAAATATAATTATTAGTGCACTACGTAAAAAAGGTCCTGCATCAATAATCCCAGAAACACACACAAAAAAACATCTACAAATGTTGATTTTTTTCAAAGGTCAAATTTGAAAAGGTAGCATGGATGAATTCATACAATGTTGGTGGTAAGTTAAAATAGCATAACCCATTTTAAAATATATTAATTCATTCAACAAATATTTATTATCTTGCTATGAGATGCCAGGTATGCTGAGGATAATGTGGTTCCTGTGTCTTACAGCTTACATCTGAATGGAGGGAAAGAGATTGTAAACATGCAACAAATAAGTATATGTTTTCAGATAATGAAAAACGATGTTGGAATACAGAATTATAAATGCAAGTATTACATTAGAGAAGCATCCTGAGGTTATATTTGAGCTCACATCTGAACAATGAGAAGCTGCTAGGGGAAGATCCAAATGAATAGCATTGGAAGCTGAAGGGATGCAAAGGCCCATGTACAAGAAATAATATGGATTGCTAAAGGGTCAGTGTGACAGTTCAGAGTGGGAAAACTAACTAAAGTCCACAGTTATCTCTTAAGAAAAAATATGTAATTCTATTAATCTGAACATACACTAACAAAGAATAACAAATCCCAAAGACATTTTTGTATCTTCCTTACTCATACAACGTATAGTAAAATGTAGAAAATTAGGAAAATTAGTCATTCCCAATATCAATAAAATTAGCATTAAATTATTATTAAAGGTACCAAATGAACTATTCATAGTTTTCAATATGGTTCAAAGTATCCCAACAAGAAACATTAATATCAAGAATTGTAACATGTTTGACAAGAAAGAAAAATTTCTGTTTTCTATTTCAATGGCTATGACAATATTGCAAATTTAAAAAAAATCAGTCTCACTATAAAAACAAAAAAGGAGAATGCATGTATCTTTTTCTAGTCTAAAAAAATTAAAACATTTTAAACTGTAATTTTTTCTCTACTTTCTTACTTTAATTATACAACTAGACTTAAATTTATGCACAAAGAAAATCTAGACAATTTTTATTTAATATTATCTCTAAATTGACTAATCAATTCATCACAGATTCTATCAAAATTTTATTAGGCTTTTTTGAGAAGCTGGTTCTAATTTTATATGAGAATACAAAGGCCTGAGAATAGCCTGAACAATCTGAAAAGAACAAAGTTGAAGGATTTATACTTCTTGATTTCAAGACAAACTGTATAGTTATAGTAATGAAGACAGTGTGCTATTGACATAAAGACACACTAATAGATCAAGGAACAAAAATAAGTGTACAGAAATAGACCCACGCATGTAGAACAAAACGATCTTCAACCAAGGTGTGAAGTTAATTCGATGAAGAAAGAGAAATCTTCATTTACTTTCTTCTTTTCCTATTTTTTCCAAACAAATATTACTGTAACAACTAAATATTTAATTTGGAAAAAATGAATATTAATCTCTATCCCATTTCTTATACAAAAATTAATTTGAGATGAATCATAGACCTAAATTTTAAAACTATCATCATAATGAACAAAACAAAACCTATTCTTGGAAAACTTAAGATAAAAAAACATTTTGACAGGACACATAAAGCACTAATTATAAATGATAAAAATTGATTAGCTGGCCTTCATTAAAATGAAATATTTATGCTATCTAAAAAATCACTGTTAATAAAATGGTATATAAGTTACAGAATGAAAGAAAAATATTAGCAAAACATATGTCTGACAAAGGAATGATATCAGGACATATAAAAAATTTCTGCAAATCAATAAGAAGAAGACAACTCAATAAATAATATTTTAAAGAGTTAGACACTGCACAAAAGAAGATATACAATAAAAATCCAAAAAGGTAATCAAAGTTCTCAGTTATAAAGAAAATAAAAATTAAAACTATAATAGAAACACTACTATGTACATACTGAAGTATATAGAAAGACCAACACCAAATGTCAGTGAGAATATCAAATTTTTATATTTTGCTGGTTGCTTCTTTGATGAACTGTTTTGAACTTCTATGTAAAATTATTAACCAAGAAAAGAAAAATCATATTTTCACTAAAAAGTATATAACGAAGTTCACAGAAGTCTTTTTTTGTAATAGGCATAAACAGGAGACAACCCTAATATCCATTAACGGAAGAATAAATAAATTGTGAAATACTTCTATAGTTCTTGTGAACTACGCATACACAAAATGACTTGGATAAATTACAAAATATCATGTTAAGCAAAATAAACCAGACACACTCACCAACAAAATATATACTGTATGATTTCATTGTGAAAAATCAAGAAGAGACAAAATCAATGTATGGTGATACAAATAAAAAATAAAGGTTAAGGAGGATGACTAGAAAGGAGCTTTAGTGAGATATTATTCTATATTTTATTTTTGGTGGTGGTAACATGAATGTATTTAACTAAGAAATCACAAAAATCTATGTATGTTCTGTACATTTTTCACTATGATAATTGCATCTCAGTAAAGTAAATTAATATTGATTAGAATAGATGATACTTCCTTTCAATATTCCAATAAAGACACACTATATCTTTTAGTTTTTCAGTGGGATCCATTGAGGGTGGAGAAGAGACAACTCAGGTGGATCAATGGGTCTGTAGAGTGGAGCCAAACCAGATAAGCATTTGCTTATAAAAATTGTATCAGAAAGGGTTTGGGATTGATTATAAAGGTTAAAGATTGACTCTGATTCAACAGTTAAAAGACTTTCCTTTTTCATACAAAGTTGTCCATAAACAGTTAATCAGTTTATATAGCACTCCTCAGAAATGAAAATAATCTGTTTTTTATGTTGGCGGAGAAGCTGGAATTCCTGAATCAATTGCCACTGCTTTTGCCAGCTTAAGACATGTTTAAGGGACTTCCAAGGATTACTGTGATCCTACAAAATTTTCACAGTATACATGGACTCTAAACCCACCCTCAGAATGTTTCCATTGAAGTAAAATTGAATGCTTCAACAAACTCTATACTGTACATGGGATAAAACAATAGTGGTTCAAAAGAGTAACTTTCCATCCATTTTGTGTGCCTCCATTCCTCTTCTTTAGATATACTGACATAAAAACTTGTTGATCTTTAATTAGTTAACTAGTTAATTATTCAGTTGGTTGAAATGACAACATTAATATTTGACTTCCCAGTCTGGGATCAGCCCCAGACAAGATTTCTCCAGTATGTTAACTAGCTAGAAATGCTGTCTTGAGGAAAACTGTGTGGATGGGGGTATCTATTGATGTGGCTTCCTAGGTTTGAAATCACCACTTGGCAATACTCCCATTCCCAAGGTATCTATTTTGTCTTCACATTCTCTTTAATCTCCCATTGGATACGGATTTACCCCTCCACGCTTGACTCAGTAGTCTACATACACATATTCTCTGTTTTCTTTCCTCTTATTTAACAGAAAAAAATGACAAGTTCTATGTAGAACAGATCTTCTCAAACTTCTCAAACTTTAACACACAGTAAGTACCTGGGATCTTGTCAAATTCAGTAGTTCAAGGGTGATTCTGCATTTCTAATGAGTTTCCAGATGCTGTGCAGGCTGATGGTTCTTGGCCCACATTTTGAGTAGAAAGGTGGTAGATTTGCACTATCACAATCTCTCACTTGCGTATCACTATGCATCTGTGCTTATCCTTTACCTGCTTCCCTCTGACCCCCGAAGAGCCATCTCAGTTTGTTGTAGCATTTTACATGCTGCTGTCTCCAAGGAGACTGTGTTTTCTGTATGTTGATATCTCCAATGCCTAGAGCATATCAGAAGCTCAAAAACTGTTTATGTTAATCCAAAAATAAAATAATAAATAAATAAAATAATTTTGTAGAATTCTGCCCATACCTAGGACAATTATAAACACACTCACACACATACACAGGCACACATGCAGATACCACTTTGGGACAGACAAATTCAGCAATTTTAGAAAGCTAAATAAAAGCCAGCAATTATCAGAAAGGACCACTCCTGTATTATAAAATCACCACTTGTGCTTGTATTTTATTCCTTAAACTTGATAAAGAAGCTTTATCACAGAATAGAAGAGCCTAGCAATGGTTATAATAGACAACTGTGGTAAAAGTTGGGGAGTGGGAGGGATAAGCACCTGAGTCCCAAAGCCAGCACTTTCCCTCTACTTTCTTTGAGTTGATGCTGGCAGAGTATTTTATTCATTTTTATTGCAGTGGATACTTCCACTGTCTATGAAAATAGCTGAATCTGGGAATTTGTTATCTTTCCTGCTTTGATATGTTACGTTAAAAAAATCATTTCTTTGCCTCAGAGGAGAATAAAGAAAGAGCAGCTTCTACACATTTACTTTTCACACCACAAAGATGTTCCTTCTCTCTTGCAGAATGGTTAGGAGATGAAAAATTACATGCACTAGTTCCCAGACCAAAGAGTGGTGTACGTTTTTAAACTTTGTAAATCCACATTTTGTATTTTTGGAAAGAATTTTTTTGTCTGTATTTTTAGAAATGCTGAATAGTCTAATATGAAAATATAACACACATTGCTATAAAAGAATCATTTTTTGCTCACATAAATTTGGAATTTTTGAATTGTCCACATGAATATTTTTGGAAGTTATTTAAATAGTCAGTCTCATAATATAGCTCTTTATAAATTATGTGAAGTGAGAGTTGGACGAGGACATAAAGACAGTCTGATATAGTTTGGCTATGGCCCCACCCAAATCTCATCTTGAATTGTACTTCCCATAATCCCCACATGTCGTGGGAGGGGCCTGGTGAGGGGTGATTGGAACATGGGGGCGGTTCCCCCATGCTGTTCTCATAATGGTGAATGAGTTCTCAGGAGATCTGATGGTTTCAAAAGCATCTGGCATTTCCCCTGCTGGCACTTCTCCTTCCTGCTGCCTTGTGAAGAAGGTGCTTGCTTCCCCTTTGCCTTCCATCATGATTGTGAATTTCCTGAGGCCTCCCAGGCATGCTGAACTGTGAGTCAATTACGCTTCCTTTCTTTAAAAATTACCTAGTCTCAGGTATGTCTTTATTAGCAGCATGAGAATAGAGTAATACATAGTTTTAATCAAAGCTATCATTTTACTTAAAGATGAGGAACTGATGTCTAAAAGTTGAAGCAACCTATAGAAAATCCCTGAACATAGCTACTACAAGATCACTGAAATTCTGTATAGACAAATTAACTGAATTAATCCATTTCTGGCTACTCATATGATCTTTTTCATTGCCTCTGTGACACACTCCTCATATGCTATTTGAACATAGAAATTCTCCATGCCTTTTATTTCTTAATTGATATGACCAAGAAGATATGCATATCCAAACCTTGCTTAAATGCTTTGTTAAAAAAAATTTTGATGTAATGCTAACAAAAGGGTTGAATTCATCCTCTTTGAAGACAGATTCCAGGTGTTACTCATTTTGCATCTGAGTGTAAATGATCATTTTACACCACATTATGACCAATTTATCTTTTCCCAAATGTTTGGAACCATACGTGCACAAAATAAATCATTACCGTAACTTAGAATCAAGCACATACAATACACCCAGGCTGTGAACATCTTTCCTCTTCCCTGTGTTCATTCTTGGTACTTTCCTTGAGAAGAATCCTTGGACTTGCTTTTAAGGTTTTGGGCCCCAACACTCTTTTCTGAGGTCCTACACTGGGAGATTTTGGAGATTGTATTATACTTTTTAAATGAACGCAGATCATGAGGAAAAAAATAATGTGGTGCCTCAAGTTCATTTCAAAAGAGTATATATAACCTATGTTTGTAGAGATCTCAAAGACTTTCCTCTCCCAAAATACTGAGTGTGGTAGAGTGGCTTCTTGTATTCTTTCACGCTCCCCACGGAGGTTACCAAAGTGGCACTGAGGAATATTTTAAATTTATTAAGAAAACAGAATGTCACATGTCAGGCACTGCATGAACTACTAGCTTGAGGTAGCTCAAAGTTTGAACATTAGATCATGCTACATTTCTTTCAATTATGCCATATATTTAAGAAACTTAGTTTTTGGTAGTTGCTGTGTTGGAAAGCCAGCACTGCATGAAACTCAATATGGAAGAGGAAATGTGGAAGAGGAAACCTATCAATCTGATTACAAGTTTCAAAAAATTGTACGGCACTCAACTTATAAGTAGCTGTGGTTAAGAATGGAATAAAAATGTTTTTTAAATTTATGAGAATTACTTTAATATACAGCTACTAAGTTGTAATATAAATACCTATTAGTTGTTTTTGCATATTTCATAAATGAAACCATTAGATTTTTTTTTACACTTGAGGTATCATGAAAAAAAAAATTACTGAGTCACGAACTGTACAAAAGCAAAAGAATAGTATTAATTGAGTTTTGCTGTGTGAAAACCAACACTAAATATCACCAACTTACATAGAAATAAATATAAATTTTGTTTAAATACAGACCCTTAGATTGGCTGAGATTTGGGTGATTTCCACAAGTTCAGCAGGGCTTGGGTCTGCTCTACTGTGTCTCAGGCTCAAGGGGGAACCATGATCTGAGAAATGGGCTTTACATGAATCAGGGAGCACATAAGGCAAACCAAATCACACAAATATATTGTACATACTTTGCTCAAGTCATGTTTTGACCAGATCACCTGGCTCAAGGTCAGCACTGATGGGATGAGAAAGTACACCCAGTCTAGAAGCAGAAGCAATGCAAAGACATGCCAAAGGAGTGGATAACTGGAAGAAATGATCCAATACACCACTGTTATGATGCTCATTTTTCACGGATCCATATCGTGCCGCCCATTAGACACAGCTCTATCACATCTTGAGACATTTTTGACCATCTCAGACTTTATGGCACCAAGCTGGCTGCCTTGGTTTTGAAATGTCGAAGTTGCCTGACTTTTTACATCAAATGAGGGGAGGCGAAAGAGTCATAAATTTTAATTAAAAGCCATAAAAGCCATGGAAAAGAAAGATACGGGGGTGTCTTTATCTCTAAGTAATGCTGAATAATTTTGAAATAAATGCTACTTCAATGGAAGAAAGAGAAGAGTAAAAACTATTCATATGTTTGAACATTATGTTGTTAAGTCTTCAAGCAATATCTAATTGTTGGTCATAAATGGAGGATAAATTCTAACTTTTCCTGTTTGTTTACATAATTTGCTTCATTCTTTTATTATTAAGCACCTGTGCTAATACAAGTTAACTTCATGTTAACATTTGTATAAAGCCTGTTTATCATCCTACTTGAATCCTCTTATTTTTCCAACCTGAAATGTCCTCCAGTTTGCTGGGTGAACTTATCAACCTTCTAAAATGCACTTCAATGTTCTCCACTAGGAAACATTTTCTTATATACTAACACACATACATACACATACACATAGACATACACACACCCAGAGACACACTTATGTGTGCTCACAACCTCCATCCTCCTCTTCCATTACCCTCTATTCTAGGCAAGCAGAGGGGTTCATACTCCTATGTCCAAACACAGTCTCATGTCTATCCTTTTCATCTCATTGTTTTATTTATCTCACTATATTGCAACTTACTTGCGTCTATATCCCCACAGACTGTTTATTTCTTGAAGTAAAGGGTTGCATTGTAATCACCTTTATATCACAAAAATCTAAAATGAAGCATAACACCTCTTTATTAAGTTAAAACTTCTCTGAGCTTTGCCACTGACCTCACAGTGTTGTTATGGAGATTAAATAAGATAATGGACTTGAAAATGCCTATTTGACAGGATGAATATGAATATGCAGACTTTATATAGCTTAGGAGGTTATGGCACCCACATGTTTTCATTATCTAGTTTGATACTTGGAATCACGCATTGCATAGAAAGGAAAAGAAGTGCTATAATCTCCCCTTTTTGCAGGTAAAGAAACTGAGCCTCATCAAAGTTGGAACAAGAACTAGGCTTTCCTGAGATAGTCTAACTTACTTAGATGCTGGGATTTGACTTAAATTGCTGACTGAGTGCCCAGATTATCTCCTTGCCACACCACATGAAAGTATCCATGAGAAGTAAAAGATCACAATGAATAAAGGTTGGTTTTTAATTACTTTGGAAATAAGGATTTTCTGGACCAGCATTATATACTTTTCAAAAACCAGCTTTACTAAAATGCTACTTAACTTCTGTGTAATTTCCAGTGCTGGACAAAGTCAGAGAGAAAAGAGCTTTTAACTAAAGTTTTGGTTTTTCAGACAATAGGGAGAGAAGGAAACAGAAATTGTTCTCTGTACCTCCTGCTGGTCACTCCACTTCCCCACATCCTCAATTCCTTAAATCTCTCTAAGAAGAAAGGTAAACATCTTGGTAGACTATTGCCATGGAAATCTGCTGAATTTCTTTTCATGTACACTGTCCAATACTGTTTTTATTCATTAGAGCTGATCTACACCAGTGTTCTTCCCAGCAATCTATACATTTTGACTAAACAGATAAAAGAGTGGGAAAATGATTGCTTTTATCTCTAACCCAAAAAACAATCCTTTAGTATTAAAGTCCAAAGAATCTGCACAGATGGCTTTGTCACCCAAAGTGAAAACGATCCCTTATTGCCAAATGGCATAGACCGCTTCTGAGTTAATGATGCATTTTGGTTTTTAATACTCTAGTGACTGAAAGAACTGTAACAAATCTCCATGACTTGAATTTCAGGGCATGGACCTGTTAATCGATGACTTGGAAAAGTCACCTTCAAGGTTGTCAAAGTGCTACACTATGCTTTATTTCTCCTGGTACAGAAAGCCAGCTCTTTTCTTGCTTAAGATTATGCTGCCAGTGTATTTTAAAGTCTATCAAAAGCTAAAGAACATCCTGGCATCATTTTCATGAGGATTATTAGTCAAATCCCATTAGATTCCAGTACAGAATACCCAACTTTTAAAATTAAACATGCAGAAAAATGAGTATATTGTAAATATTGTAGGACATTTCTGGTCAATTACATTTTTCTTGTCTGGTTGCTGTCGTGTTTTGGTTTGAAAATTTCAAATATAGCAGAAAGTATTTGAGTCAATGAGCATTTGAGAAATGTCCACAATTCTAATTATACAAATTTTCCCTTGTCATTTATAGTCCTTGTGGGAGGAGTATGTGCTATGAGATAGCAGCAGTCCTAGATGTCATTGGGAGTTCAGGGACCTTCTTTTTTCTCTTCTTCTTAATTTGCACTAGTATTTGCAGTGGGCTATGCACACTATGAGTTGACGTACAAGTGTTTCAAGTCTGTTTGAAGCATAACGTAGTTGGTGTATTAGTCAGGGTTCTCTAGAGGCACACAACTAAGAGGATGTATTTGTATAGAGAGGGGAGTTTATTAAGTATTAACTAACACAATCACAAGGTCCCACAATAGGCTGTCTGCAAGCTTGAGGAGAAAAGAGAGCCAGTCCGAGTTTCAAAACTGAAGAACTTGGAGTCTGATGTTTGAGGTCAGGAAGTATCCAGCACAGGAGAAAGATGTAGGCTGGAAGGCTAGGCCAGTCTCACTTTTTCATGTTTTTCTGCCTGTTTTATATTCGCTAGCAGTTGATTAGATGGTGCCCAGCAGATTAAGGGTGGGTCTGCCTTCCCCAGCCCACTGACTCAAATGTTAATCTCCTTTGGCAACACCTTCACAGACACACCCAGGATCAATACTTTGCATCCTTCAATTCAATCAAGTTGACACTCAGTATTAACCATCACAAGTCTACCTCTTGTCAACTTGAACCCATACACATCTTCTGAGATCAGGCCTAATCTTCAAATAAAGACAATAATAAGGTCAAAATTACACCTAACATAATACAACTATCCTTTGTACAATCAGAAATGCACCAATCCCCAACACAAATACTCTTACATAAAGTGAACAATACTTAAATGCTGATATGAAGTCAATAAATTTTGTGTCACATGATAAAGGGAAAGGAAATAAAACGAAGATATGTTCTTAGTGCAAGTGCATACATGCACAAATATGTTCTTAACAAAAAAGGAGGAAATACTCATGACAGGTACAGTTTCCATTTCTGCAGCTGGTCACGTGGTCATAGCTGGTATTGTCTTTTTCTCCATTCTTGCCCATAAAGCCCACCATAAGCAATTTACCTTCAGCTGGCAAGGCCAGCAATATACCTTTAAGGTCCTACTTCATGGGTATATCAACTCTCTGGCTTTGTGTCATTTGAAGAGAACTTGATTGCTTTTTGCTTCTGCAAATATCACACTGGTCCATTATGTTAATGGCATTATGCTGATTGAATCCAGTGAGTGAGAAATAGCAAAGACACTGGACTTACTGGTGAGGCATTTGCATGCCAGAGGATCAGAAATAAATCTTACTAAAGTTAAGGGACCTTCTACCTCAGTAAAATTTCTAGGGGTCCAGTGGTGTGGGACCTGTCAAGATATTCTTTCTAAGGTGAAGGATAAGTTGCTGCATTTGGCGCCTCCTATAACCAATAAAGAAGCACAATGACTAGTGGGCCTATTTGGATTCTGGAGGCAACACATTCCTCATTTAGGTGTGTTATTCTGGCCCATTTATCAAGTGATCTGAAAGGCTGCCAGTTTTGAGTGGGGTCCAGAACAGGTGAAGGCTCTGTAAGAGGTCAAGGCTGCTGTGCAAACTGCTCTGCCACTTGGGTCATATGACCCAGTAGATCCAATGGTGCTTGAGGTGTCAGTGGCAGATAGGGATGCAGTTTGGAGCCTTTGGAAGGCTCCCACAGGTGAATCACAGCAGAGATCTGTAGGATTTTGGAGCAAGGCCCTGCTGTCTTGTGCAGATAACTACTCTCCTTTTGAGAGGTAGCACTTGGCCTATTATTGGGCTTTGGTGGAAACTAAACGTTTGACTAGGGTCCATCAAGTAACCATGCGACCTGAACTGCCTATCATGAACTGGATGCTTTCTGACCCATCCAGCCATAAAATGGGTCATGGACAGCAGCATTCCATCATCAAATGAAAGTGGTAGATATGCGTTTTGGACTCAAACAGGTCCTGCAGGCACAAGTAAGTTACATGAGGAAGTGGCTCAAATGCCCATGGTCTCCTGCAACCCTGCCTCCTATCCCCCAGCCTGCACTGATGGCCTCATGGGGAGTTCCCTATGATCAGTTGACAGAGGAAGAGAAGACTGGGGCATGTTTCACAGATGATTCTGCATCATATGCAGATACCACACCAAAGTGGACAGTTGAAGCACTACAACCTTTTTCTAGGACTTCCCTGAAGGACAGTCGTGAAGGGAAATCTTCCCAGTGGGCAGAACTTCAAGCAGTGCACCTGGTTGTGCACTTTTCATGGAAGGAGAAATGGCCAGATGTGCGATAATATACTGATGCATGGGCTGTAGCCAATGGTTTGGCTGGATGATCAGGGACTTGTAAGAGGCATGTTTGGACAATTGGTGACAAGGAAATTTGGAGAAGAGGTATGTGGATGGGCCTCTCTGAGTAGTCAAAACCTGAGAAGATATTTGTATCCCAGGTGAGTACTCACCAATAGGTGACCTGAGCAGACGAGAATTTTAATAATCAAGTGGATAGAATGACTTGTTTCGTGGACACCATTCAGCCTCTTTCCACAGCCACCCTTGTCATAGCCCAGTAGGTCCATGAACAAAGTGGCCATTGTGGCAGGGATGGAGGTTATGCATGGACTCAGCAACATGCACTTCCATACACCAAGGATGGCCTGGCTACAGCCACTGCTGAGTGCCCAATTTGCCAGCAGCAGAGACCAACACTGAGCCCTCAATATGGCACCATTCCTTGGGGTAATCAACCAGCTACCTGGTGACAGGTTGATTATATTGGACCTCTTCCATCATGGAAAGGGTAAAGGTTTGTTCTCAATGGAATAGACGCTTACTTTGTATATGGGTTTGCCTATCCTGCACACAATGCTTCTGCCAAGACTACCACCACCGGACTCACAGAATGCCTTATCCACAGTCATGGTACTACACACAGCATTGCCTCTGACAAAGGCACACATTTTATGGCTAAAGAAGTACAGCAGTGGGCTCATGCTCATGGAATTCACTGGTCTTACCATGTTCCCCATCATCCCAAAGCAGCTGGATTGATGGAATGGTGGAGTGGTCTTTTGAAGTCACAATCAAAATGCCAACTAGGTGATGATACTTTGCAGGGTTGGGGCAAAGTTATCCAGAAGGCCATGTATTCTCTGTATCAAGCGTTCAATATATGGTACTCTTTCTCCCATAGCCAGGATTCACAGGTTTAGGAATCAAGGGGTGGAAGTGGAAGTGGCACCACTCACCATTACCCCTAGTGATCCATTAATAAAATTTTTGCTTCCTGTTCCCACAACATTACATTCTGCTGGCCTAGAGGTCTTAGTTCCAGAGGTAGGAATGCTGCCAACAAGAGACACGTTAATGATTCCATTAAACTGGAAGTTAAGATTGCCACCTGGACTTTGAGCTCCTACTTTTAAATCAACATGCTAAGAAGGGAGTTACAGTGTTGGCTGGGGTGACCTGGACTATCAATATAAAATCAGTCTACTACTCCGTAACAGAAGTAAGGAAGAGTGTGCATGGAATACAAGAGATCCATTGGGGCATCATGGTAATAACCACGCCCTGTGATTAAGGTCAATGGGAAACTACAACAGCCCAATCCAGGCAGGGCTACAAATGGTCCAGATCCCTCAGGAATGAAGGTTTGGGTTACTCCACCAGGAAAAAAATTCATGACCTGCTGAGGTGTTTGCTGAAGGCAAAGGGAATACAGAATAGGTAGTAGAAGAAGGTAGTTATCAATACCAGCTACAACCACATGACCAACTGCAGAAACGGGAACTGTACCTGTCATTAGTATTTCCTCCTAGACTGTACTCTAGTTATAGGTCTAAAAGCAACAGGGGTACTGGGGATGGCTCCTGAGGAGAATCAACATCATTTTGCCTGGCAACTGCCTCAGGGGAGGCCATCACTGTTGCCTCAGGCAGGGCAGGGTTTATCTCCTCAGACAAAGGTGGAAAGGCTGATAGCAGCATAGGTTGGAGAGGGGATGTTACCACTATTGGGGTTGGGGAAGCTTTTCCTTCTGGACAAAAAGGTTCATCAGAGTTTACAAACTTAGTGTCCCCAGCTTCATCAGGGTCCTCCTACACATCCCCATTTCAAGTTGCAGGGTGTCATTAATCTTTTCCAATCAATGCCTTTACTTTAACAGTAGACACCTGGTGACACTGTGCATACACTTTTCATTGCAGGTCAGCCACTCATATGATAAAGAGTTTTTGTCTGTTTTCCCACAATTTCAGCTCTTTCTCTACAGGAGACAAGACTCACTCAGGGAAATCTTAGCAGATTTGAGGGTCAGTATCTACTTCTGAAGCCGGGAGACAGAATCCCTGAGTTTATCATTTTCTTTAATCACTTTGTCCACTGAACTTAGGAGCAACCAACCAGCTTCATTGCGTTCCTCAGTTCTCCACATATGGTCAAAGGTATTATGTATAGAGTCACTAAACTCCTTCCCTCTCACGAGTGGTGAATCAGGAATGTCAAATGCATTTATTTTGCATAACTCTCTAAACAGTTCGTGCCAAGCACTGTTAGTGTTCTTCATACTATTAGAAACAGAATCCTTAGCAGTTTTGGGTCTAATCGTATTAAGCAGCCAACTCCAGAAACCCCAAAACCAATGAAATAACTCCATCGTTAATACTCTGTTTCTCTATAACCACTCCTGGTACCAAAATCTGTATTAGTCAGGGTTCTCTAGAGGTACAGAATAATAGGATATATATATATGAGTTTGTTAACTTAGAGGATCACAGGGCCCCACAATAGGCTGTCTGCAAGCTTGAGCAGCAAGGAGAGTCAGTCTGACTCTCAAAACTGAAGAACTTGGGATCCGATGTTCTAGGGCAGGAAGCATCCAGCATGGGAGAAAGATGTAAGCTGGGAGGCTAGGTCAGTCTTGCTTTTTCACGTTTCTCTGCCTGCTTTATACTCACTGGCAGTTCATTAGATGGCGCCCAGCAGATTAAGGGTGTTTCTGCCTTCCTCAGTCCACTGACTCAAATGTTAATCTCCTTTAGCAACACCCTCACAGACACACCCAGGATCAACAATTTGCATCCTCCAATCCAATCAAGTTGATACTCAGTATTAACAGTCACAGTTGGGTAGTGATAGAAACCCAGAAGAGACATAGAAAAAGTCTCATGTGTTCTGATTACCATCACTCTCCTATTTACAATTCTCTAAAACACCCTTCACTGGTGGTGGGTAGGGAGGGGATTCCTTGTTTCTTTTCTATAACATCTACCCTTCTCTTTCCTCCTTTTTGCTGTGGGTACTTCAACTCATATCCCAAAATTCAGCTCAAATATTAACTTTCTTTTAAGGTTTTTTTTTTTTTTTTTCCCAATCCATGTGGTTATTCTTTTCCTCTTTGATTGTATAGTTCCTGACCACAACTCTGCTGTAGCATCTATCACCTAATATTGCATTTATTTACGATTTTTTTCTTTATTTCATCAAACTTAGTTTCTTCAGGGTAAGAAATGTCTAATTTATGGCTGGCTCCATTTTTTAATATAGTACATGGAACAGAGCAGCCATGCAAACATTTATTGTATAAATGAATAAGTGTATTTTGGCAGGGAAGAGCGATTAGTCATGATGGACACATTCTGACTATGTTTGAACCACCGTTGAATTATCTTCATCACCTCTACAAAGACAGAAGAATTATTTTTAGTATCTCCAACATCTTTTTAAAAAATTGTAGGGAACTTCCAGCCTTAACTGATTTACTAGCCAAAGCAGATTGAACCTGTACCGGTCACAGCTTCTGAGGGATTTTTAATAGCTAGTTAAATGCAAAAAGAGCACACAGGCCCCAAGGCTGTTTGCAGACAGATATATTTCATAAAGTCAATCCTCTTCTAAGGGGATGTCAAAGCTTAAATTACAAAACTCAAAGTATTTGTCTGCTTTTTAGTAGTGCTATTGTAGTAGACAGACCTTGGAGGTATATGGATTTATTCCAAAGGTTAGCTTAGTTGCTTACACAGATTTAACTGATTGTAGCTGCAGTATGTTTTATCATGACCACCATCCAGTAGTGAGATCTCTAAGGCCAAGCAGCAAGGTCTCCTCATCACATTACCTCTCTGCATACCCACTTGGCTAGACTGAACAGGGAATCGTAGGAGTCTGATGAAAAAGTAATGACATGGCCTGCAGGCACAAGATATAAACAAGAAATTCAGAAGAAAACATTGGACCAACAAGACCAAGGAGAAATGTTCAACATAAATATTCACACTTGAAACTTAAAACAATAATGACAGCAATAATATGCCATCTTCTTCCATCAAAAATGTCATTATTTAAGGGAATATAGTGTCAACTGAATCCTGGCATACACTGTGTATCTTATGAGAATAAATTTTAAGACATATGGCAAGAGACTTACACGTTTGCATAACCTTTGATTCCATAAGTTCACTTCCCAGAATCTAGCCTAAGGAAATAATCAGAGATGAGCACACAGACTTATTCATGAGGGTGTTTGTTTAATGTCATTATAACAATAAAAATATAAATATGCCACATGCTCAACATGAAGAATTGCATACATAATGATCGCTCACATAAGTAGTTTTATCAGATTAACGATAGGAAACTATAAAGACAACACCTAAACCAAAATCAAAACTTATGAGCATTATATGCAGTAGGTATTTACATGTTTACATCTCACAAACATACTTGTGGCTAAAAAGTCTTGGGATGAGATTTAACATTTTCCTGCTTTTCCAAAAACAAAAACAAAAACAAAACTTTAATTCACCAGAAATTTATTGATACATGGATATTTAACTAAAGATGCATTAAAATGTGCGTGTGTTGCTAGCGGGGTAATGGGTACACACAGAAAACATAATTGTCCCCTGAAATTCTCCATTGTTCACCCTGATATACCTTCTGATCATCAAAGAACCTTTTGTCTACCTTGTTCCCTTGCACCATTACAGGCACTGAGTCTGTCCTGGCTCTTGTCCTACAAGTCCTACAATGTGAGGTATGATAACTCTCACTCAGCCACTTGTGGCTACCATGCACTTGAAATGAGGCTGTTGAATAAAACAAATATGCTCCATGTTCAACATGAAGAACCACCTCAATAAATCATAGCTCACATAAATACTGTTATCAAATTAACTGCATGAGCCAGGCACAGTGGCTCACGCCTGTAATCCCAGCACTTTGGGAGGCCAAGGTGGGCAGATCACAAGGTCAGGAGATCGAGACCATCCTGGCTAACACGGTGAAACCCCATCTCTACTAAAAATACAAAAAATTAGCAGGGCTTGGTGGCGGGTGCCTGTGGTCCCAGCTACTCAGGGGCTTGAGGCAGGAAAATGGTGTGAACCTGGGAGGCGGAGGCTGCAGTGAGCCGAGATCGCACCACTGCACTCTAGCCTGGGCGACAGAGAGAGACGCCATCTCAAAAAAAAAAAAAAAAAAAAAAAAAATTAACTGCAAGAAACTGTAAAGGCAAAAACAAACAAAACCAAAATTTAGGGTTTAGAATAAAATTGGGACTAAGAAGTGAACTGGTTTCATTTTATTAGATTTTGGATATTTAGTATAAATTAAACAATATAAAATATCCTATTATTTTTATTGCAATTATAATATTGCTGATATATTGGTTTAAATAAATTATGTTACTAAAATTAATGTTATCTGTTTTACTTTTTATTATGGCTACTAGAAAATTTAAAAGTTTATATGTGGCTTGAATTATTTTTCACATGGACAGTAATAGGCTAGATTTTCCTTGTCAATGTCTCAATTTCTCACCTCTTTTCTTATGCAAAGAAATTTTACATCATCAGGTTCACACCAGACACCACTCTCCCATCACTTCATATTGTTTTTAGGAATGCAAGAGATAGCATCAAAATATTCCCCATTAAAAAAAAAAATACAAAATATATAGCACTCAGTATGTGTAACTAGTTCTTTTAAGTGTTACACAGATATTAACTCAATAATCTTTATGATAACCCTTGTTTTAGGTCCTTATTATCATCCCCATTTTATAAATCAGGAAGTAGTGGCAGAATAGTTTATAAACTTGCCCATTTGCTAGGACCCACTATCTCAGGAATTAATGAGATAATTTTATATAAGAACAAATTTTCTATGGGACTTAACGTTTGCCTTTCATATTTATGAAAAAAAGACTGATAAAAAATATATCAAAATATTAAAAGCATTAGTGTTATGCTTGAAATTAGAGGTAATTTCTGTTTCATTCTTTAAATTATTATGTATTTTAAACTTTCTCAACAGGACCATATTTGTGACTTTAAAATTATACATAAATCAAAAATGACTTTGAAGTGCTGGTGATGCATTCATCATAAAGGGTTTCTGAAGCTGGCACCAACATTAAACAATTGCTTGCAACCATGTCAGATTGCTGATATCCTGTTATATTTCTCTCATTTACAGGAGGAAAATTAGGAAGTTTAGGAATAAGAGCTCTTCTAATTATACTGACTCTTCCTCCAAGATTGTACAACCACAGCAATGTAGAAAATGATATCAACATCCAGTAACATAAATGTCAGAACCCTAACAGGCCTTAGCTTATTTAAAATAAATTCTTTTTAGTTTTGCTAGGGCTTTTACATTTAAAGAATTTCCTTGTGAAATATAGATTCTGATATATTGAATTTTGCTTCATTTTTCATCATTTTTCAACAATGACACTTAGAACTACTTTAATTCAATAATTATTTACCATGTGCCAACTATGTGCCAGTTCTATGCTAGCTGTTGAGGTTGTACGTGTGAATAAGGCATAGTCCTTGTGTTGTTGTTTTTTTTCCCTCATTTTCTTCCACTGATGAGTCTATTCTTTTATTCTCTTGCTAGTTTCTCCCTACAGAACATCCTTCCTCCTCAAAGTGATCCCTATCCCTCGTCTTCATTCATTTGTTCAGTTGAACCAGCCAAGGAGGAATCATGGGACTTAAGGTTCTTTTAATGTTTTGTGGTTTTTAGTAAGTTTAGTATAAAAATAAATAAATTGGAACTGAGGAGTGACATGGCTTCATATTACCCAAGGAAAATGGTGACGCATGTCTGCCAGAGTGGTGCTTCTCAAGCTGTGGTGAAGAACTAGTTCTATCTCTCTTTCCATCTGTCTATCCTTCTATCTATCTTTTCAATCTGTCATGAACTTTTATAAAACACAATAAAAGTGAATTACTAGATGAAATAAAGAATAAGATCATAAAACTGCAAACCTATTTTTATTTCATTCTTAGACTCAACATTAACAAATTGCTATAAAAGTTTCTAAAGGATTACTCCCAAGGTCTGTGCTTACCATGCTACAGACCATTAGCAAACAGATCACAGACTGGCCCTGCTCTGCAGACCAGTTTGAGCAGCACTGTGCCATATCCCTGCATGTCCCTCTGCCTTTAAGACAGTGTATGCAGTGTGTTCTCTTTTCCAGAGCCTTTTTTGCCAAATAGCCTAATATTCATTTTGAAAACATAAGTTGTCCCATTCACAGTAAGACTCAGAATTCACTCATATTGTTAGTTTTGTTTTTCAAATAAGAAAATTTGATTCCAAAGACTGTAAAGTGCCCACCAAGCCTGACATTTATCATTTACCTATCTTATAGCATCCTCAGCCACAGGCTTTCAAGGCTGGAAAGTTACTACTTAGCCAACAAATTGTGGTTATACACACCACATCTCTTTGGCTTCTACATGAAATTCCCTCTAAGAAAATTATTATTCACTAGGCTTTAAGTGTTTGGTGACAGAAGGTGAGTTTTTAAATAACTGATATGTTGGTATTTTATAAGTTTAGAGTATTTCATTATTGGCATTGGTATGTTTTGTAAATCTGTAAAATATTAATAATTTTTGGTAAAAGACAAAAACATCATCAGGCTAAAGGGGAAACGAGGTTTTATTGTTGTTGTTGTTGTTGTTGGGAGTGGTGGTGGCATTGGTGGTGGTGGTTTAGAGTAATCCTGAGGATAAGTGAGGGAAATGGAATCTGAGCATCTAAATTCTATTTTGTTTTTCCCTTAGCTTTACATTAAGTGGCTCTACTTTTGTATTTCTCTTCTTTTTCTCTGTCCAACAACCTCCCAACCACAACCCAGAACAAAATATGGAAAGATATAGCACATTCTATACTTAACTATAGCACATTCTGTACTAACTTAACTATTATATTAGTTATTAGATAAATTTAAGAAATTCTGTTTAAAATACTGCTGCTCAGTGAGGAGGGCCATCTACAAAGTATATAATGGTGGCTGTGATTTCTTGATTCTTTCCTTCCAACTTCACTTCACATAAGGCTTCCCACATTATGCCACTCTTGATTTACTCCTACTGTCACAGCTGTTGTATAAAGTGGGTTTTTATTGAAAGTTTAGGTTCCGGATGAATGAGACAGAAAACAACTTACATTAATCATATTTTTAAATAATATAATTGGATACTCTTCTCAAAGGGAATGCACAGGGCTTGCCCCACCTTTGGTCCTGTCTTATTGCCTTCCTCTAAGGCTTCTTTTTCCCCCTGAAGACCTATCTCCTCAATAATACAGAGGCCAACTCAAATATCCAAATTGCTATTACTCTTGTGGAACAATAAAGTTCTTTCTCAACCATCCAGCTATGCCCAGAAGGCCCCATGTTTCCTAGCCAGAAGTGTATGTCATAGGTCATCATAATGTATCCAGGTGTTTTTCATACATGCCTCCCTCCCCTATGATGTGGAAGCACATCATCCATTTTGTTATTTTATGTAGTTGGCTTTCTTTCCCGATGATATGATTTGGCTGTTTCCCCACCCAAATCTCGAGTTGTAACTTCCACAACTCCCACATGTTGTGGGACGAACCCAGTGGTAGGTAATTGAATCATGGGGGCAGGTCTTTCCCATGCTGTTCTCATGATAATGAATAAGTCTTGTGAGATTTGACAGTTTTAAAAAGTGGAATTTTCCTACACAAGCTCTCTCTCTCATTTTGTCTGCCTCCACCCACGTAAGATGTGACTTGCTCCTTCCTGCCTTCAACCCTGATTGTGAGGTCTCCCCAGCCCTGTGAAAGTGGAAGTCTATTAAATCTCTTTCTTTTGTAAACTGCCCAGTATCAGGTATGTCTTTATTAGCAGTGTGAAAACAAACTAATATAGTAAGTTGGTACCAGCAGAGTGGGGCACTGCTGGAAAGATACCTGAAAATGTGGAAGAGACTTTGAAACGGGGTAACAGGCAGAGGTTGGAACAGTTTGGAGGGCTTAGAAGAAGACAGAAAAATGTGGGAAAGTTTGGAACTCCCTAGACACTGGCTGAATGGCTTTGACCAAAACGTTGTTAATGATATGGACAATGAAATCCAGGCTGAGGAATCTCTAAAATGGAGATGAGGAATTTGTTGGGAACTGGAACAAAGGTGACTCTTGTTATATTTCAGCAAAGAGACTGGTGGCATTTTGCCTCTGCCCTAGAGATTTGTGGAACTTTGAATTTGAGAGAGATAATTTAGGATATCTCTGGAAGAAATTTCTAAGTAACAAAGCATTCAAGAGGTTACTTGGGTGCTGTTAAAGGCATTCAGTTTTAAAAGGGAAACAGAGCATAAGAGTTTGGACAATTTGCAGCCTGATAATGTGATAGAAAAGAAAATCCCATTTTCTTCGGAGAAATTCAAGCTGGCTGAAGAAATCTGCATAAGTAATGAGGAGCCAAATATTAATCACCAAGACAATGGGGAAAATGTCTCCAGAGCATCTCAGAGACCTTTGTGGCAAACCCTCCCATCACAGGCAGGGAGGCTTAGTAGACAAAAAATGGATTTGTAGGCTGGGCCAAGGGTCTCCCTGCTCTGTGCAGTCTAGGAACTTGGTGCCAGTGTCCCAGCCACTCCAGCTGTGGCTGAAAGGGGCTAATGTAGAGCTCAGGCTGTGGCTTCAAAGGGTTCAAGCCCCAAGCCTTGACAGCCTCCAAGTGGTATTGAACCTACTAGTGCAAGAAGTCAAGAACTGGGGTTTGGGAACCTCTGCCTATATTTCAGAGGATGTATGGAAATGCCTGGATGTTCAGGAAGAAATTTGCTGCAGAGGTGGGGCTTTCATGGAGGACCTCCACTAGGGCAATGCAGAAGGAAAATGTGGGGTTGGATCCTCACACAGAGTCCCTAATGGGACACTGCCTAGTAGAGCTGTGAGAAGAGGGCCACCATCCTCCAGATCCCAGAATGGTAGATCCACCAACAGCTTGTACTGTGCACCTGGAAAAGCCGCAGACACTCAACACCAGCCAGTGAAAGCAGCGAGGAGGGGGTCTATACCCTGCAAAGTCACAGGGGTGGAGCTGCCCAAGGCCATAGGAGCCCCCCTCTTGCATCACTGTGACCTGAGTGTGAGACATGGAGTCAAAGGAGATCATTTTGGAACTTTAAGATTTGACAGCCTCGCTAGATTTTGGACTTACATGGGGCCTGTAGCCCCTTTGTTTTGGCCAATTTCTCCTATTTGGAATGGCTGCATTTACCCAATGCCTGTACCCACATCATATCTAGGAAGTAACTAACTTGCTTTAAGTTTACAGGCTTATAGGCGGAAGGGACTTGCCTTGTTTCATATGAGACTTTCAACTGTGGACTTTTGAGTTAATACTGAAATGAGTTAAGACTTTGGGTGACTGTTAGGAAGGTATGACTGGTTTTGAAATGTGAAGACATGAGATTTGGAGGGGCCGGGTGGAATGATACAGTTTGGCTCTGTCTCCACGCAAATCTCATTGTGAATTATAACTCCTACTATTTCTACATGTCATGGGAGGAACCCAGTGTGAGGTAATTGAATCATGGGGGTGGGTATTTCCCATGCTGTTCTCATGATAATGAATAAATCTCATGAAATCCGATGGTTTCAAAAATGGGAATTTCCCTACACAAGTTCTTGCTCTCTTTTTCCCTGCCGTCATCCATCCATGTAAGATGTGACTTGCTCCTCTTTGTCTTCCACCATGATTGTGAGACCTCTGAAGCCATGTTGAACTATAAGTCCATTAAACCTCTTTCTTTTGTAAATTCCCCAGTCTCAGGTATGTCTTTATTAGCAGCATGAAAATGAATACACCCTGTTTGCTACTTAAATATCTGTCAATGGATAAGTATGTCCTGACAAGTTTTGAATTGCCTAACACCACCCCAAATGCTTTGAATTGCGCTAGACTTCAGGATAAATAAGAGAGAATTTCAACAAAGGCAATGGGTTATACCCACAGATGAGGATGCTGAGGCATGGACAGACAAGGAAGTAAATCCTAATGCAGTGCAATATTTACAATAATGCAGGTATATACAAAAACACAACTAATACAAAGGAAGTGATTAAATATGTACCTAGGTATGGGATTCAGTGAAGGCTTTATAGAAGTGATGATTGTATGGAGCTTAAAAAGTCAAATCTTCTTTTAGGCAGATAGAAATAAGAAAAAGGCTGGCATTCCATATGAAAAAATGGCCTGTGCTAAGGTACAGGGAAATAAATCAGTGTATGTCCAGAGAGCTGTAGGAAATTGCCACAGCTGGATGTTAAATATCTAGAGGAGCACACATGTAGATGAGTCATTAAGCCATGAGCAGCAGTCACTGTTGGCTGCGTACCCAATAGTCATTTACTTCCAACATCTCTTCAATGTCTAGCTGAGAAGTTGAGTAATGGAGGAACTAAGCCAGTCTGGGAAATTCCATTTTCCTTTGCCAAATATTGATCTGTGGGTTTTGCATATGACCCAATTTTGGCCAATAGAACATAAGAGGAAGTTTCAGACATTTTGCAACCCAAAAGACAAGGTCATGAAGATAACAGAGATATTAACTGAAAGCTTTGAAGGCATTGATCCAACCTGAATCTATCTACTTCCATGTTGTCCTTAAGTGATATTAAAAAGACTGCATTATTTAAGTAACTTTAATAAAGTTATTTGATATTTGCAGCCACAAGCATTCTTGCTGACCTATCACTTTATAGCGCTAATTACATGGTAGGAACCAGCTATAGTGTACTAGAGAAAAGTCACTGGGAATAATCAGGAATGGCTCTATAGAGGAGGTATGGCTCAAGCCAAGGTAATTTAAACTAATGCCTTTGTAGTGCTTTATAGTTTACAAAAGAACAAAGTATTACATTATCTGGGAGGCAAAAGGAGCACAGATAGGAGACAGAGAGTGATCATGAATGAATAAATAAATTAGTGTCTTGGAGGATCCATGTAGAGGTATGCTGGAAAGGGGGAACTGGATAGAGCTTAAAGAAGTAAAGCTCATAACTGGGAGGTGGCAGAAGTAAAACTCAGTTATGTTCAATTCCACAACCTATGTTGTTGTTTTTTTAACTACATCATGCTGCCTCACAAGGTGGACTGAAGGTAATTTAGGACAAAGATATGAAGACCCATCATAAACTTACTATGATGATTCAGGTTTGGGCTGATGACTTGATTCACTGTTCTAAACTAAAAATAACCCACCTCTTTCTTCTTGTTTTCTCCTGGGAAGCTATCCTTTTACCAATGTTCTGCCCTTGTAGCTGAATGCATCTTACTCAGGTTCTGTCTCTGCTTAAAACCCTTCAAATTCTTTTCATTATTTTCAGATTAAAGACAAAATAATTTAAAATGGTTTACAAAGTCTTACAACTGCAACCTTCACCTCCAGCTTTTCTGCCTACCACCCCAGCCTCCTTATAAATATTGCCAATAGTTTTTTTTACCTCTGTTTTTATCTACCTTCAATGTTCTTTTCTCCTTTCATTTTCTTTGTTAATCTTCAGTCTTTCTAAAAATATTCTTTACGTAAGAATGAAGAATAACTTCCCCAGGAAAGCTTTGCCTGAACTCAATAAATATTCCAAAGTCTCTTATGTATTTGCATACTAGAGCTGCATAAGAAACAACAATGGAACCTCAGTGGCACATTCTACTGACCAGAGAGGAACTTGGCTGGACACATTTATGTATCTGTGGTCAGCTGTGAGTTACCTAAGCAGTTTTGGTGATCTTCTCTGAGTTCTTTCACGTGTCAGAGCCTTTGTTGAGACAACTGGGCTGACTCCACCTTGTTCTACATATCTCTTTTATCCAGCAGAGATGTCCTAGGCATGTTCTCATGATGATGGCAGAGGAACAGAAAGAGGAGACTCACAGGTCTCTTGAGGTCTAGGTTCAGAAGTGTTGCGATGTCACTTCTGTCACTTTCTGTTGGCCAAAGAAAGTCACAAGGTCTGCACGGATTCAGAGTATAGAAATAAATTCACTTCTTATTAGGAAGAGCTGCAAGGATAAATCCCAAAGTGCATGGATACAGGAGCCGAGAGTGAATTGAGGCTGTCCTCCAAGTCAATCCTCCATACTTTAATAGCATCATGCATCTATCTTTATAGTACTTGTTGAAATTTTTGCTTTACACTTTACTTTTTGATTAATACTGTTTGCCATTCTCCCATACCACGAAGTTCCAGAAAAGCAAACACTAGGTGCTTCACACACAGAAGTTGCCCCACAATTATTTTTTGAATGAATGAATCAATAAATGAATGAACGAGTTATTTTCTCAGCTCATGGTAAGATTACCCCTGGTCCTGCCAGGACTGAGACACAGATACCTCAAACTGTTTTTTGACAACCATTAGCGCAACTAGCAGACTAAGATGTGGTAGACAAGGCACATCACACAGATTTTCCCCAACTTAGAGGAGACTGGAAGTAATCTAGTTTTCTCTAGGACTCTATCAAATGGCAAAACAGAGATTGAACAAACAAATGCAAAAATGAACAGAAGCTTTTCCCAGGCCCAGTGACCCTTTCTTAGGATTGTCATTAATAAATGTACTGGTTGTACTCATTGAACTGACAAAATGATCAATAAATCAAATTTTATATTTGGTTAGCCACAAGTAATGTAACCATTTGAATCATGAATATGTCCATTTTAGCTTTTAAAGTAATTGTAAAATCTGTTAAATTGCATTGACATTTTGGTTCGATAAATAACAGTAAAGGGAAATAATTGTAATTTTTAAAGTCTTTGTTAAAAACTACAATTTTTTCTACATTCCTCTAAAACAGTTGGCTTTGTGATTAATGAATAGGTTTTCTTTCTGAAGCTGTGGAATTATAGTAGTTTTCTCATAGAATATAAAGAACCAGGATTTTTAAAAATAGCAATAGGTTTTAGCTATTTTTTAAAATAGTGACTTTGTACCATTGTAAGAACCTTTCTTGATTTTTATCACTCATCAATTATAGGTTGTGTAAAATATGAAAGATTCTATTGAACAACATTTATGACCTCTAGCTCTAGCCGAGCTTTCTTTGTCATAGTTTTTCCTTTCCCAGAGCAGTCACTTTTTTTTAAGCTCAAAAATCTACTCAAAGGAAATTGTTAAATAAAAGTAACGCTGCAATTAACCTAGCTTTAAAAAGTGGAAAACACCTCAGAGACATGCAAAGTTCTTTTCAGTGCTGTGGTAGAAAGATGCTTCGGACAGGCATTTTTTTATTTTTATTTTTTACAAAACCATGGCCTTTGTGGTTTAAGAATTTACATTCTGTTTTGAAGCTTATCTTTTCAGTGTTTGACTATTCGTTGTGCTATATTACAACGTGCAATCATGTTCTAGATAGAAATGAAAGTCATTTTTAGAAAACAGAGCCAATTTACCTGCCCTTCGGCTGCTTAATAACATTAGGCAGTCACTTGCTTTGCAACACAGACTTGTAAAAGTGATTGTGTTTAAAGCCTTTTGTGAAATCCAAAATGGAATGTCAATAGCCAAAAGAACAGCCTGTTCTACGGAATTCATTTGTGGGATGAGCTTCAGAACTAAATTACAAAAAAAAAAAAAAAAAAAGATTGCCATTAACATAAGCACAAAAGAGGAAGTTGAAATACAGAATATTCTTATATTGAAATAAGTACTTTTGGAGTATAGTGCTGGAACTTAAAAAGACTTAAACTATGGTGCATTAAGAGAAGAATTTCAAATTCTGTCACCTTGTAACACAAATGACCTGCCACAAATGTAGCTGGTAAAAGAAATTTCATGTGTCTGTGTGGGAGTAGGGAATGGGAGTTGGAATCTAAGAACATGGGTTCTGTAGGGGTCAACAGAGAGCTTATGTTTGGCCCTCTGAAGGTTTACTGACAAAGTTGTGAAAGGCAGATTAATTGGAGAAAAGGCATACAAACTATGTAACATGTATATATGGCAGCCTTCAGAATGAAGATCCAGACGTATAGGAGACACTCTCCATTTTCATGCTTAGGTTCAATGAAGTATGGAAAGCCTTTTAGAATATGATTGGACAAAAAGGGTATGATATAATACTAATGGACTGAATAGGAGAACCCAGCAAGGCTTATCTGTCTAGATTCTTCCTGGACTCTCTTTGTGGCATTCCTTCCTTCTGGCTGTGGAGCAGCACCCTCTCTGGAATGAGGGTTGTATGACCTACAGTCAAACAAAGTAGGTCAGATATTTTCTTTATAGACAGTTTTTATACAAATAGGGCAGAGAAAAAGAATAATATTTTAAGATTTTATGACTGGCTTTAGGGAAAAGGAAATCTGGTTCTATGACTCGCCTTGGGGAAGAGGGCTTCTAGTTTCTACGACTCTTAAATGTATGCAGCTTAAATTTAAGCAAATTATTTTACATCTAGAAATCTCAAACTACTCATATGTAATTGAATGATAATTATAGATTTATTTCATAAGTTTGTTGAGACAATGAAGTAATTTGATGTTTGGCATAGTGATTGACACACAGTGAGAACTCGTAAGTGTTTGTTAGGTAACTAGTTGTATAAACTTGAACAATAATAATACATCAGTGCCTTTTGAGTACTAAGCACTATGCTACAAACTCTAGGGAGAATTTTAGATATTTGTCAACCTTAGCAAGTGAATATTGTCTCTCGTTCAGAAATTAAAAACTATGATACATTGAGAGGTGTAAAGTAATTTTCCAAAGGATACAGAAAGCCATGATTCAAGCCCACTTATGTGCAATTCACAATATCCAGTTGCCTCAGTTTGCCACGTTGCACCAAAATCACTCAGCACAAAAGAGGAAGTTCAAATACAGAATATTCTTATACTGAAATAAGTACTCAGCAATTCTTGTGCCTCACAATTTATTTCAAAATAAAATGATTACGGTTTTGCTGGATAAGATGAAATAAACATATGTCAATCTAAAGTTGCTAAAGAAATGGTCCCAGTCTTAAGCATCTTAGTGTCTCCTTTCCAGATTACACAAACCAACTTTTAAAAATCAGTATGATCAAAGTAAAAGTATTGATCTCTCTATCTGTCATTTGTTATCATAGAAATAATTTAAATGATAAGCAGACATAGGTCCTAGCTTATGATAGATTCCATCAAGGTCTCACTCAACAAGCATCCCATCATTCTTGATAATACTATAGTTGTCAATGCTGTAGTCCCCAGCTTTGAGAAAGTAGCCAAGAAATAAAACTTAGTAGGATTCTTATCCTGGTGTCTGTATGAATCTTTGCATCTAATTCATCAACTTAAATGGGAGAAAAATGTATCCACATTTTACTAACCTATATTCAATATATAGCATGTCCTGTAATCGTAAATATTGGCAAAAATAATATTAATAACATTGGAGTACAAGAGTATCTTTGTCTTTGTCATCAATTAAAGTCACAAATGTTTCCCATCACTTTACAATCATTGTAGATATCTCAAAATATTACACTGACTACTTCAAAATTATATTTTCATACCCACTGCTAAATCTTATTTAACATGCTAATAAAGAAGTGTATATGTTAGTATATGACAAACTTTTAAAATATTGTTATAACTGTATTAAATATAATTGATTTATAATACTATACGTTTTATTATATGCACTTACTATTATTTTTAAAAGGAAATTTCAGACCACAAATGACAATGATAACATTGAAGGAAGAATGAATGAGAGAAAGAGAAAGAAAGTGGAAGGAAGGAAGGAAGGAAGGAAGGAAGGAAGGAAGGAAGGAAGGAAGAAAAGAAGGGAGGGAGGGAGTGAGGGAAGAACTCCTGAATCAAAGGTCAAAGCACTGACTCTGGGGTGACAAACTTCTTAGCACCAGACCCTGGTAGCTCCAAACAATGAAAAGTTAGCCCCTCAAAAAATCCCTAATAGTTTATGTATTACTTATATTTTATTGATTTATTGATATTTATTCACTTGTCATAATCATTAGCTATCATGAAGAATTGGAGCTGTTGGGTATGCGTTTGAATCGAGGCAGCAAAGAACACCATTAACTGTAGCCATTACAACATTAGATGTTAATTCCAGAATTTCAGAAACTAGAGGTGAGATTATGAAGGAGTTCTTGAAGATAAAGCAGTCATATTACTGTGTTTTACTAAAGAACATCATGCATGATGCTTTGGCTTCAAAACAAAGCCATTTTCTTGACAAAGCTCTGAACTTTGAATGGTCTTCGCATTGCTTTCTTTTTGTTTTTACCACAGCATAGAGCAGGATGAAAGTGCCATTGTAGAATTTTAAATCATGACAAGAAAAACAGTATTGAACTGTAAATATTTACGACCCTCTCACTCTTTCATTTCTATAAAGATAAAGGATCCTTTGTTTGTGGCACCAAACTTGGTGCTATTCTTTGTAATACTGAAAAACTAAAGAAGAGTCATAGAGTTTGGGAGGTGGCAGTAGGGAAGGAGAAGGAGAGAAAGGGCCTCAGAACTGAAAATGTTGTCAGGAGAAGAGTATATGAGAAAGGGGAAAGAAACTGAAACTATGATTGGGCTATGCGGGGCTTGGGAAAGAGATGAATGAAAACAAGTTTTTGAGGAAGTTCTATTATCTGTAGACAAATGTAATCCCCTTTAATCATCTCCTCAAGAAAGTTTGAGGTCAGTACTGCATTTCTTTTGGAGGCATTTTCACAAGATCCAGGTAGGTCTGGGGCAGGAGCAGGAACTAGTTTTATTCAGGTTACTTAAAAGTCTCTGCCAACCTTCGGTTGAGTACGTGTGTGTGAATTCTAAGCATCTGGAAAAGATTTTTGTGGACTCCATCTATCATCTCACCAAGTGTCCTTTACATCTCAAATCTCAAACTTCTCTCTCAAGCTTCTTCTATTTGGCACCTTCAACCACTTTAACAGCTCTATCTTGATGTCTTACTGATATGCAAACTGTAATGTACATAATATTGAACTGTCCTTCTCCAAAAGCTAATTTCTCTTTCAAAATTACTGACTAACTGTACAGATTATCAGTTATACCAGTACTTTTCTGGATCACTCAAGATAAGCATCTCAGGATCTCCTTTTGTTCTCTTCATGTGCTCACTTTCATTCTAATTCATTATTAGACAACCATTCATTATTAGTCATTGAGTACAGATGTGCTGGGTATTGATTGAGGCATTGAAATACAGTGGTGAACAGGACGTATAGGCTCCTAGGTCAAAGTTGACCAAAACACGGGATGGTTTTTTTAGAATATATCTCACCTATCTCTTTTCATCCTTACTACCGAAATCATAATATAAGTCATCATTTATCTATCCCTATTATTTACCACCTGAACTCTGGAACCAGGCTTACTCCTTCTCATCAACCTTCTAAGCTTCCACAGTTTCATTACCAAGTTTTAGTCTTCCTATTCTTTGCTCAAAAGCATAGCATGGTACCCCGTCATCTACAGGATAGAATCCTGTTATCTTATCTAGCATTCAGACACCTCAAAGTCCAGTATTAACATTACTGATTAACTTCATCTCTTCCATGTATATGTTGACATACACTCTTCTATTCATCACACTTTTAACATGCCTTATGATATTATTTTTCTCACGCAGTTATTCCTCAGGCAAAGATATTTTTGTCCTCCACATTTATCTGAATGCAAAACTTACGTTATCATATGAAAACCATTGTACAACCCATATTTGTAGAATATGTTACAACTGTTTTAATTCATTCACATTCTTTATCTCATTTATTATCTCCTTTGATACCCACAGGGCTATAGTAGGAAGGACTGATTTTAGTTTGGCCAGTTTACAGATGAGAAAACTGAGTCAAAATAATGTTATGAATGAGAGGAGAGGTTAAAAAACTTAACTAGAAATTTTGACCCTTACTTTTTTTCAGCTTTTTCCAGTATGCCATGTATTTAACCAGCTAAAAGTTTCACTGAGAAGGCTGAAAATTCCAGCAACTTAACAAATAGCAAATGAATCTTCCTAATGGAAACTTGTAGCGCTTTTTCCCTTGGGTAGATAACTTGCTCGATGAGGATTTTATGTGACACAAGTGCTCTGTTGTGGGATTCACTGCATCTTCTGGAAAAGCATACAACCAGTTAGCCTCCATTTCATCTTCATCTCCTGCCTAAGTGAAACTATTTTTGATGTGACACCCTCAGATTCCTTTTAATTCTTAGATTGATGTGGACAATGTTAAACTAGACTTGCCAAACTCAGGTTATGTAATGGGAATCAAAGTGAGCCCCTGGGACTCCTCAGAACAGCTGGTGTCAACTGGAATATGATGAAATCCTGTAAGAACTGAATGGACTATTAAAACATTACAGCTAGGCTACAGCAGCAGGGAAAACAGAAAAATTTTCTTAAGAAGAAAAAGAAGAGAAATTGCTTTGGGTATACAACCAAAAAATGGTGCTTGCCTTATGTAACTCTTCTGGATGAAATGTGTCTTTATATAGTCAGTGAAAAAAATTGCTTTAGCTCAGCTTTTTAAAAGCCAATTTTGCAATTCTTATACTAACATGTATATTTTTACATTTTATGTATATAATGGGAATGGCTACTTTTTTGGTCAAATTTGCAGAGAGAATGAATATTTCCTAATTGCAATTCTGTAGAAAACTCATTTGTTTTGAATATATATCTTTCCGGTCTGACTAAATGAGAATCATCATTTATTTTTCACATGTTAACATTAGACAATTTTGTATTTTTTACTATAAAATATCCCAATAGCATAGGGCATGGGAGGGAGGAGAAAAATAAATGACATTTACTGAATTCCTGCTATGTGTCCAGATCTTTACCCATATCTTGTTTTATTTGGCAGCAAACTTAAAAGAAGGTCTCTCAGTCAACGTTTTAGAAATGATAAATTAGAGGTTCAGAGAGAGATTAAGTAACATATCCAGGAGCTCTCAACTAGGAAGCAACGAAAGTAAAGTTCAAACTGGCTGTGATTCACCGAAAACCAGTGCCTCATCCACTTAGCACTGCATTTGGCACATACAAGGTGATCAGCAAATTATAATCAAACAGAAATTTATGTGAAAACACTTTTTTTCTTTTCTATAAAGAAATAATAGAAGGGAAAGTCATCTGGAAGGAAGTATGTGGCTTTGTAAGAAAGTTGTTCCAAGTTTGGAAAGTTGCATTTTCTGAAAGATGCAAAACTTATATTCTTTCTGTTTTCATTAGGAAACACTTCACAGTGAAAGAAACAAAATTACACTTATTAAACTTCAAAGATTATGTTTACTTTTTCAACCAACAGAGATGTGGAAAGTAAATTGGAAACAGGACATAAACATGAGTGGAAGCTTTGCATTGTCTTTCAGAGGAAAAGAGATTGCCCTTCACAGAGTGGAGAAGAATGATGTCAGTAAAAACTAACACCATTCTCCTCAACCTGCTTTAATGCTGGCATCTAGCAGTCAATGATTATGCCAGAAAAACTAGCACTGTGGACAAACTGGCTTGTTCCTTTGAAAGAAATCTGTGGCAGCTTAGCTAGTCCTAACTTTGCAGCTTTAGTTTCTTCTTGTACACTTCTAACCTTAACGGCATCAACTGAAGATGTATTTATTGTTTATGTCAAAACAGCCCCTTGTTATATTTTGTATTTTACCATGAAACAGGGAGAAAGGGTCTATAGTAGCATTATACCTGATTGAAATATTTTGTGTAAGCTGGCATTAAGTGAAAATTGTTCGCTATTTAAGACATTGATTAACATGATAGATTCTAGAGTCAGACTCATGAGGTTCAAATTCCAGCTCTGTCATTTGTTAATTGTGTGAGTTAGATAAAATTATGAAACCTTTGTATGCCTCAGCTTTCTCATTTATAAAATGGGACTAGTAATAATATCATCAATGTGGCTCACATCGAATTATTATATGAATTGTATATTGTACTGCTTTTAAAGCATTCAACAGTGCTTGTCAAATAATAAGCGCCAATGAATATTAACTTGTTGCAAACTTTATGTTGAAATTTGATCCCCAATGTAGCAGGTGAGGCCTAATGGGAAACGTTTGGGTCATGGAGGTGGATCTCTCATGAGTGACTTGATGCAGTCCTCGTGGTAATGATGGAGTTTTCATTCTTTTCGTTCCCATAACAGCTGGTTGTTAAAACGAGCCTGGCACCTCCTCCCTCTCTCTCTTATGTGATCTCTACACAGGCCAGATTCCCTTCACCTTCCGCCATAAGTGGAAGCAGCCTGAACCCCTTAACAGAGTTAGATGCTGGTGCCATGCTTCTTGTACAATCTGCAGAACCCTGAGCCAAATCAATCTTTTTTCTTTACAAATTACCCAGCCTGTGATATTCTTCTATAGGAACACAAATAGACTAAGACTCACTACTATTATCATTTGCAACAAATTATCCATTAAAATAGTCAGGAGGAACTTAGGAAAAGAGAAATACAGGAATCTACTTGGAAAGTCAATTAGTGTCTCTGTGGGAAGGCCAGACTGTTGTCCTTTCTGTGTCCTATCTCAGTAAGTCTGTTGTGTGTGTGTTATTCAACTTAATTCATCTCCACTAAAATTGTTTCACAAGAGTTTGGAAGGATATTCACCAATTTCATTTCAGATGAAATTAAATTGAGTAGCACAAGTGATGACATACTGTAAGTGACTCTGCATATTAATATAGCCTCCAACCTCTGCATCAGAGAAAGGGCAATAAACTTACTCAAGGGCAACTAATCTCCAGATGAGGATTAATTTTCAAATATTTTTAAAATGAGGGGAAAGTGCCACAACAACATTATTCCAAGATATAAAAATTACAAAGTAGTTAGTCAGAAAATCCAGAAAAAATAACTGCACTGGTCAGCTCAGGCTGCAATAGCAAAATACCATTGACTGGATAACTTAAACAACAGAAATGTATTTTCTCATAGTTTCTTGGTCTGGAAAGTCCAAGGGTCAGTTTCTGGTGAGGGGTCTTCTTCTGGATTGCAGACAGCCGCCTTCTTGTGTCCCCATATGGCAGAGAAAGAGTGTTCTGATGTCCCTTCTTCTTTTTATGTGGATTAGGACCCCACCCTGGTGACCTCATCTCATCAAAATTATTTCCTAAAGGCCCTGTCTCCAAACACTAAGTCACATTGTGGGTTAAGGCTTCAATATATGAATTTGTGGAATGGACACAATTCAGTCCATTCCAAGGACATAACTCTGAAAAAGTTATGATTATGAAAATAAGAAAAAAAAGTTACTTGTTTAGAAATCAGAAATGTGTGCACCTGAAAGGAGTAGAAGATATAGGTTTTATAAAACTGGAGCAGGTGGCCAGAAGCAGCAGAATAGCAGAGATGAACAAAGGGTATCGAGAATTGGAAAATGAAGTGGCAATCTGAAATCTTAATCCCAGAGACTTCCAATTACCTCACTAAATTACTCAGGTAGAACAGCTATTCCTGAAGCCTTCAATCTAACAAAGAGGTTACTATGATTAATGCATTTTCCTTAACGTCTAGTATTTGGTTTAATTGCAGCTTTTCTAACAGAAAAAAATAATTTCAGAAATCGTTTTCAAAATGCAGTATTTGGTGTGAGGACGGATGTGGAGAGAAATAGAGATAAGGAGAGAAGAATAGATAAGTGGATAAATGAAAAAGCATAAAGAAGGGAGTTAATAAGGTATGGCGAGTCAGGGACAAGTCAAGATGGCAAAAAAGAAGTGGTATGAAGAAACTGGTGCATGAAAGAGTAGAGATAACAGTAAATAATAGAAAAAAGGGAACAACAAAAGGCTACCTCACGAACAGCACATGTAGCATTATTAAATATTAAAAGATGATCTAAATAAGGACAGAGTCAGAAGAATAATAAAAATACTAAAACCATAAACAGGTTCAGATAATTGTTTCATGGCATTTTAATAAAATCTTGCTGTGTTTTATTCTGTAAGTTATTTTAAGGAAGGGCCTTTGTCTTGCATTGGCTTTTATTCCCAGTATGTCTTGTGAACAAATTGTTTCCACAAGCATCTGTGGATGGTTGAATTAAATAAATATTGTGTCCTTACTACCTACCAGATACAATTGTCTCCGTGTAGCCATGGAGGATTGGTTTCAGGACCCCCTGGAGATAACAAAATTTGCAGATGCTCAAGTCCCTGATATAAAGTTGTATAGTATTTGCATATAGCCTATGCACATCCTCCAGTATACTTTAAATTATCTCTAGATTACTTATAATGCCTAATACAATAAAAGTGCTACGTCAGTAATTGTTCTATGGCTTAAGGAATAATAAAAAGAAGAAAATAAGCCTGTATATGTTCCATTCAGACACAGTCATCCTTTTGTTTCCAAATATTTTCAATCTATGTTTGAGTGAATCCACAGATGCAGAACCCACAGATACAGAGGCCCTGCTGTACTGTACTACTTGCTGAGAATATAAAGATAAATGTGCTTTGCCTTCTGATCTCAAAGAATTATCAGCCTAGTTGAAAAGAAATAAATTATAGACATCCAATAGTTACTCTTAAAGTAAAAATTATCTAAAAGTATGGAGAGTATTGGATAATGAAAGTTTTGTACTAAAAAAAATTCTTTAAGTAAAAATTAAAATTTTAATATCCATTTAAATTTGTTAACCTGAGATATCCTTCTCTATATTGGTGTCAATCCTAAACGTATGACTTGAAGAGCTAAGATCTTCAGATTTCAGGCTCAACTGAATTTTTCCCTCTAAGTATTGCATTACTTAAATTCTTTCCTCATATTTATGAACTTTATGAATCACATAATTTAACAATAAAGACTATGAAGAATAACTGATATTTCCGAAGTCCCAAAGCTGGTGTGGAACAGGGCCAGATTAAAAACTATACTAGCACTATTGGTTCTCCAACCTGGAAATTTGGGGAGAAAAGCATTGTAGCTCATTCTTTATCATTTGCTTTATTGGACTATTATGTTCTTTCTTCTGTTTCCTGATGAAACTCAGAGGAAGCTCAATTACAGAATCCCGTAACATTATTTGTATATACAATTCCAGCCCTGCCCGACATTTAATTTTACCTCTGAAAGGACTAATCTAATCTCTACAAGTCTGTTTTAGGGCTGGAATAAGACCTGGAAGCAAAAGACAGGAAGTGAGATTATCCAGTTTAAGCAATTATAAAGCTACTTTTTAAAGAACTGATTTCTACCAAGTTTTATTATATAAGTTCTGCCCAAAAGTGTGCAGAAAAAAAAAAAATGAACTAGCTGACAGTGTCCTATGACAGCACAGTTTATATCTCTTCTTCAGGATTTTAACTGAAGCTTTTCAACAGTCCTGGTTAAATCACCAGATGGGTTTGAAAGAATGTCATTACAAAGTCCTTATGTGAGTTGGCAAATAGAAGCCAACAAAAGCTTTGTGCTTTATTCGGACCAACCCATGCTGAGGAGTCCAAAGTCTGATTTTTTTTGGAAATATTTTTGTCTACGAAATATTTCCTGATTGAACTCTATAGCTTTCTTCCCCACCCTTGTCTCTCTTTAAGGAAGAAACACAAGATATTTAAGCTTAGATCTCATAAGAATAAAACTTTTCAAATGAGCAGAAATTTCAAAAGACATTTTGTAAAACAGAGGCCGAATCAAAGAGAATGGCAAATAACTGTATTTTGATGAAGACTGAAACCTCTGGGTATTTAAACTATACATACACTGTGTGTTTGTGTGTGTGTATATAGATATACATTTTTTCCTTTTGTATATTCTTTCTCTCATATGATATTTGTGACATAAAACAGATGGTGGTTCTGTCCTCAGAAAAAAGAGAAATCAATGTGACTAGTTACCAGTGCTGTTGGAAGGTTCTGTCTTTTAGATTGAAGCCGTTTCCTACCTGAAACAAAGTTTTACAGAAAGCAAGGCATAACCATTTCCAAGAAGAATTCTTTTAAGCTATAACTGTATAGGGCGGGCCACCTGGGTTGCAGAATGGTCCATCTGTTCATGTTAGCAGTCTCTGTAAGAGGCAGGGATGGCTACTGCTAAATTGAATGTTCCACGTACCTCCATGATCACTGAGAAGGGAAGCACCAAATGGCTCACCCATGCTGTGGCCCATTCATGTGAGAACATTGATGACACAGTGGAGAGCAAATATGGCAGATGTCCTCAACAGGGAAGAACAAGCAGCATATTTGCGAACTGTGCTCCTGGTCATACTTGACTTGTGAAGGGTTGGGGTAAACAAGTACACAGAGCATTGACTGAGTTAGGAGTGAAGCAGAGAAACACACTAGTCTGAAACAATATTAACATATTAATTATATTTTACTATGTATTCAGTAATTTAGTTATAACATTTGTTGTACGGCCTTACTGCCTCAGTTTATATAGAAATTCTAAATTCCATCTTGGTTAGGAGATGAGGGTTCTTTTCATGTCTTCATTTTTCAAAACAAAACAAAACATTTCATTCCACCACCCTCAGTTAAAGGGAATTCACAGGCATCTGAGACCCGTGCATGGTAGTGTTGCCTGCAGGAAATGGAGGAAGCATCTCATATTGGAGGATAGCTCAGGAGCCCTGCTTTCCTTCCATGCTTTTCCCTTATCCTTCTGACAAAAGATTATTTTCACCTCTCTCTCATGAAGGAGTCAGATCACTCAGAGACATTCATCTTGTCTTCCCCTTCTCCCAGGCTCATTGTTATGTAGCTTTTGAGATAGAAAAACTTACTTTGCAACCTTACATTCATTTCAATTCTTTTTATTTAGACCTTAGGGCAAATGTTTTCTTGAGTATTTGTTTCTGCCTTTGGTTATGCTTAAAAGAAAAAATGACCTACAGACTACCATTGGCAGAGCCGAAAGGCAGGGAAATACATAGAACATCCACGTATTTTTCCATCAATAAATAATCCTAAATTTTCAAATACATGATGACGTTTTCCTCAGAATAATCCCTTAGGTAGATACTACTAGCCTTTCCGTACAGATGAGAAAACTGGGACTCAGAGAGGTACTAATTTATCTACTTTTGTTTAGCTGAAAACTGAGAAACGTGACCACTTTTACATGCAAAGTTTGACAAAGATTCTCTCCTTGACCAAAATCCAGCCAGACTTTTTTGAGCACTCTTCTCAACTAAGCCTCAACTTTGGCCTACAAAGGCTTGAATAAACACTAACACAGTTTCTAACAGCTCAAGACCACCTCCCTAATATGACCCTTAAACTGTCTGCTACGAAAACTCAAGGCTGCCAAAAAATTTTTACTGTTTGTTCCAGCCAACACTTGAGGATGCAGACTGGGGCCTCTGTGTTCCATTCTTTGTGAAACGATGAATCCTGTCGTTGATTATTGCCACTAGTAGATATTGCTTGTCTAATGGCATTTACACTGATTGATTCTGTGTCATTTTTCACTTTCCTAACTCTGCTAAGCCCCTACTTGCCCCACTTTCTACTCCTTAATTTTCCTTTTAAAATATGCATTTACCTCTATGCAAGCCAAAGTTGAGTTCAGTTCATGCTGGACTCATTTCCCTACTACAATAGTTATTACTGATTAAAATCTGTTCTTACTACTTAGTGTTCGGCTTCGTTTATCTTTGACAAGCTGTAAGTTGACATGAGTGCACATTAAAATTATAAAATGTGGCCGTGCGCGTGGTGGCTCACGCCTGTAATCCCAGCACTTTGGGAGGCCAGGGCGGGCAGATCACGAGGTCAGGGGATGAGACCATCCTGGCTACCATGGTGAAACCCCTTCTCTACTAAAAATACGAAAACAAAATTAGTGGGACATGGTGGCAGGCGCCTTTAGTCCCAGCTACTCCTGAGGCAGAGACGGGAGAATGGCTTGAACCTGGGAGGCAGAGCTTGCAGTGAGCCAAGATCGCGCCACTGCACACCAGCCTGGGCGACAAGAGCCATACTCCGTCTCAAAAAGTAAAATAAAATAAAATAATAAAATATTTCCACTTTTTGTTGCCTGTTAGACTTCTAACAAGGTTATAATCCTTTAAAGTAAGATACTACCATTGTTTGTAAGCTTCCTGAAAGCAAAGATCAAATTCCTTCTGCTCACTATTGTAATTGAGAGGTGACAACATGCTAGCAGCCCTTGCTCGGTCTTGGTGCCTCCTCAGTCTAGGTGTCCACTCTGGCTGTGCTTGAGGAGCCCTTCAGCCACCGCTGCACTGTGGGAGCCCCACTCTAGGCTGGTGGAGGCCAGAGCCGGCTCCCTGTGCTTGCTGGGAGGTGTGGAGAGAGAGGCGCGGGCGGGAATCCGGGATGCGCTCCCAGGCCAGCGCGAGGTCAGGGTGAATGCTGGCTTGGCGGTCCCTCACTGGGGCCCTCACAGTGAAGGGCCCAGCAGCTGCGGAGGGTGCTTGAGGTCCCCCACCACTGCTGACCGCTGGTGCACCACGCTGGAATTCTCAGGGGGCCTCTGTCGCGGCCCCCTGGGACCTGCAGCAGCTCACCATGCCCACAAACCCCCCTCCTCCGTGGGCCTCCCCGCAGGCTGAGCCTCCCCAACAGGCACTGCCCCCTGCTCCGCAGCTCCGAGTCCTATCAAGCGCCCAAGGGCTGAGGAGTGGGGGCCTGCCGTGTGGGACTGGCCGGCAGCTCCATCCAGGGCCCCAGGGCGCAATCCAGTAGGGGAAGACAGCTGGACTCCTGAGTTGGGTGGGGACTTGGAGAACTTTTATGTTTAGCTGGAGGATTGTAAATGTACCAATCAGCATCCTGTGTCTAGCTCAAGGTTTGTAAATGCACCAATCAGTGCTCTGTGTCTAGCTAATCTAGTGGATACTTGGAGAACTTTTGTCTAAAAGACTGTAAATGCACCAATCAGCACTCTGTGTCCAGCTCAAGGTTTGTAAACACACCAATCATTACCCTATCAAAACAGACCAATCAGCTCTCTGTAAAATGGACCAATCAGCTCTCTGTAAAATGGACCAATCAGCAGGATGTGAGTGGGGTCAGATAAGGGAATAAAAGCAGGCTGCCCAAGCCAGCAGTGGCAACCTGCTGGGGTCCCCTTCCACACTATGGAAGCTTTGTTCTTTCCCTCTTCACAGTAAATCTTGCTGCTGCTGGCTCTTTGGGTCCGTGCCGCCTTTATGAGCTGTAACACCGTGAAGGTCTGCAGCTTCATTCCTGAAGTCAGCGAGACCAGAACCCACCAGAAGGAAAAATCTCTGTACACACCATCTTTAAGACCTGTAACATTCACCGTGTGGGTCCACAGCTTCACTCTTGAAGTCAGCAAGACCAAGAACCCACCAATTCCGGACACATAATCACCACACTTCCTGGCACATAAATGTTCAGTAAATATCTGTATATTGGGAAGGGTAAGGCACACAGATAGAACCATAATTCATATGCTCTCTAATATTTCTTTTCTTGTGTGGACAAAAGCCAACATTCTCCTTAGCCTTAAGTTATAGGTTATAGATGGATCATATATTCACTTACACATATGTAGAGATTTCAGTGTTTCCTGAGTTGTACAGTATATTAGCTACTTGTAGTGTTACTTCTGTATGTAATAACCTGAAAATAATGGGAGTATGTAAGGGAAAATATTTCATTTATTTAGCTATTTGTGTGCAAACAGAACCTACTTAACTTTGCAGAGTGAGCAAAGAAAACGAGTCCACAGTCTCTCCTTTGCTCTTCTCTCTCTGTCATCAAGACGTATGTTTCTTACCTTTGTGTATGTTATATACTTTCATAAAAATATTTTTATGAAAAATTTTACTCATGCAGAGGCAGTGGAAAGCTCTATAAAAATGTTGCCTGCGATTATTGAAAAGGGAGGCAGTTCTTGCCAGAACAAATTTTTCAAATGAGCCTGAGAAAGGTTTCATTCAGAAAAAAGAAAACAGCAATCAGGATTTATCCAGAAAGGAAAGAAAAATGCTGTGCTTCAATTCAAAGCAACTTAGAATACAGTATGCTGACTCTTTTATTGAAGGGAAAACACAGAAGACTCAAAACCTGGTTACCTTTCTGGCACCTTCTCATTCGTTTTATTGTCTTTATTTGATCTGCCAGGTTTCTAGCACTTTCACATGTGCGTTTCTCATTGCTTTTCAGAAAGTGTTGTCATGCCTGTAGAGTTCCAGAAGCAGAGATGGAACATGTTGCCAAGAAATAATGGTGATGTTTACTGACAATATTCTAGATAGATGTCAGTTTATATACATTACAAAGTATGAATTTTATAGACATAGTCACATATCAGTCTTACATATATATTTCTGACATACGTGCATTTTAAGTTAGAAAATCATGTACACATTGTGTAACTTAAGGGTAGTGTGTGTATACACACACACACACACACATATATGTAATGTTCTTCATTCCATCTTGCTGGCTCAGCCCAATAGAGAAAAGATAAAAGGGTTTATGTTTATTTTTATAAATTGATTTTTCTATTTTCCAAGCTTGATTTGAGCCAGAGGTAAAGAGGTTAGTACACTGCAAAAATGGAAATAACCTCTTCTCTTTCTTTGTGATAATGAAAGCATACAGTACACATATCAGCTAGTTTCAAAAAATGCTGAGTCCTTGCTTATTTTCTGCTTCAGTAATCTTTATTGAACAGCAGTCCTGTTCTACATGAATAATATTTGTTTTATTTGGAGGGGGGGTCTTTACAATTCTTTGTCTAAAATTCATTGTGTACCAGTCTCATCTAGACTTCCCTACAGCTGTTTATGGGAGTAAGCTGGCTCAAGAGATTAGGGGATGCAAAGGAACATTAAACATAATGCTAATATTTAGTTTCCTGTGTTGTAAAATAAACATTCTAGGGCCGGTTTCTTCAAAGAGTCCCTTCCTAGATGACAGAATTCTACCTAGTACAAGCTTGTGAAATGATTGCCTCAAATTCATCAATAATATATTAAGACAAAGTCTAAGAGAAAAATCCTGAAAGTCCTGAGTGTTGTATCATAAGCAGGCTTATAGGGTGGATCTACTAAAACAGGAAGGGCATGTGTGCCCTTCCCATTTCTGTCTATAAATTGCTATCACGCTAAATATGTGCTAATGAAAATGACCAGTATTAGATGCCAAACATAGGAAATAGCATATTTTTCCCACCAACTCCCACTGAATTCCCCGTATCTGAGTCTTTAATGGTGCCATGCAAGGAAAAATGGCAAAGTTACATATAATCATTCAGTTTATCAATTTTTTGCACTGTTGCAAGCTACCTTGGATCATTTTCAAAGCTGTGCAAGGACTACAGTGAATCAAAGGAGAAAATTTAAAAATCAAAGGAGATGATCTAAATCCAAACAACACTAGCTAACACAAATTTTTTTGTGTCTTTGGCAAAGATTCCAGAAGTATAGTTGAATCTAAATTTTTCGAGAAGGAACTCTGGTATGGGGGAACACAATTTCTCTGAAGGCAAAGATTCTACCAGAGACAAGAAGGCAAAGATTCTGGCTGAAAAGAAAAAAGAGAGAGGGAGAGAGAGAACAAGAAAAAAAGACCGTCTCTTGCAGAAATCTCTGTCCCTAAAAACAAAAGATCTTCACCACCACCTGTGGCCACTGCACGGTTACTTGAGATCATCACTACAAGAGTTACTACTTGAGACTGTCACTATGACAATTACTACTGTTACTACTTGGGACGACATTACCACAGTTATTATTGTTACTACTTGAGACCTTCACTACATCACTATGACACTAAACAAAGGGAACAAAGGGACAAACAGAGAAATGAAAACTTAAGACAAAAGAAACTGTTTTAAAGGAAAGGGAACCAGGGAAGAAGAAGAGAGCTCCCTGCTTCTAGTGATCAAAGGCAGCCCCAGAACTTCTGCAGCCCTTCCTATTTATTGGGTAGTAAGAGCAGAGAGGAGGTGGTAACGATTGGTCAGCTGCTTAATTGATAACAGGTTCATATTATTACTAACAGGCTTCAGATGTGCCCAATCACAAGAAACACTGCGCTTGGGGTGTGACTGCCCTCAGCATTCCTTCTGGGTGGCAGATGCAGTTTGTCAGTTTGCCAACATTCTGCATTTATGACAAACAGTTTGCTGTTTATTCATATAGCCTCCAGTGGTACACTGAGTTGATCACGACCCTCACTCTTTTCGGCCTCCAACAACCACCCACAATACTAGCTTGATCTCACAGTGAAGTTCAAGTATCCTGATAATAGAAATTAAAATGGAATTAACAACCCTAAGAAGAGGCAGTTTAAATTATTTTTCAGTATTTTATTCCAAAAATTGGGAATGCCATGCTGTTCTATAATTGTTGTCTTTTCCTGAGGAAAAATATTCTAGAATTTGAACAATACTCACTATTCTGAAGATTGCCAGTGAATGCAAGCAAAAGTGGCAAAAGGGATATGGAATCACAGAATACTGTATTCACAGAATCCTTTTGCCCAGAAAACTAAATACTGTTGCCCTGTAAGAAGTTTTTAATTTTTTTTTCATCCCATAAGAAATTAGGTGACTCCCCAGATGGTATATTTTAGAAGTATCAGGAAGTCTCCTTTTCCCAAAACTTTTTCTTTATTGCTATAATTTCTTAAATAGAAAAAACAGCATTCATTTAAAAGGAACTAAAGAGTAAATAACGAAACAAATACCTTCTGACATCTTCAACTATGTGCTAAAATTAGAACTGGAATTATTTAATAAATCATCTCATTTAATTCACAATGAGGAACAAATAGGTAATTTAGTCATGTCTTTGTCACACCTACCTGCATCTCATTCACTTATTCTAAAAATACTCATTGAGCACCTATTCTGGCCTAGGCAACATGTAAAGTCCTGATAATATAGAGGTGGAAAAAAATAATCATAGGCAAAACTCTCAGAAGGTAAAATGGTTATTAATTCAGCCAGTAATGCTAGCTGATTCTAGAATTTGGGCAGAATGCTATGACGAGAAAGACAAGTAGGTAAAGGGAAGAAAATTTAGCAAGACAGCAGTGACAAAGGATAATATCATGAGATGGTGTCTTTGAGGGATACAATAAAAATATCATGTTATTTCCATTTAGATTGCCAGTCTCATTCACTCAACAGTCTTACCATAATGCCTGCTTTTTATATGATGATAAACAGCTTTATTGATAACAAACTAAAAATCAGAATTAACAAAATGCATTGGAGACAGAATATTTAATTCCTACTTTAGATGAAAACCATGGTGTCAAAAGAAGTTTAAAAAACATTTTACTTAAAATCATACAACTATGTTTTACAACTGAGATTTTAATCCAGCTCTGAGTACAAAGTATCCTATATATGCTGCTTTCTTTAAAAACAGCAAGAAGCAAGTATGTCAGAAAAAAGAAGACGGTGACTCAAAAGCTATCAAGATATGAAACACTGATTTTCTGGCTTTCAGAATTCTGGGTTTTATAGGAAAGGGAAAATGAATAAAAACTGTTGATTACATACAATAATTTTGCTCAATGTCCAAATTTGCCTTTCATTGTACTAAAAACCATGATTTCATAGTCTTGCTGTATATAAATGATACATGTTATGGTGTTTGGGGTCTAGGCAGAGTGTTGGGATATTTATATTTATTAGAAATATTTTGTTAAATTTGAGAAGAGGTTTTCAACTACAATTAATTACATGTTTAAACATTTGACACCTCAGCAACAAATCTAAACCTCAAGACCAGTGGTCATTTATTCTGATATTATAATATTTCTACAGAAAATCATATTTATTAAAAGAATCTTAGAGTTGAAAGAGACTTTAAGAATCACCTAGTTTAGCTTCTCAGAGAGCAATGTTCAATAGATTCTGTGAGATTCCATGAGAAGGACTAAGTCTTCTGATTTAATCCTAAGTTACTGATTAGGCCTAGGATGTACACAGCTGGGACTACATAACAACATCAAAATTTAGTGGCTTAAAATAACGTGTCATTATATTCTGAGGTTCTCTGGGTTGACTGGCCTCAATGTAGCATTTCTTGCTTGGGGTATTTCATGTGGTGTTTGTCAAATGGTGCTGGTACTGGAATTACCTGAAAACTGACCTAGTTGATATTGGCTGCTTTTTGGATGTTTAGTTAGGCACTTAATTATGAAAAGTACACATGTTCTCTATATGTGACTTGGGCTTCTGTAAGCATGGTGTCTGAGTTTCAAGAGCAAGAACCAATTTTTTTTTTTTTTTAAGTAGAGATGGGGTTTTGCCATGGTGACCAGGCTGGTCTCAAACTCCTGATCTCAGGTGATCTGCCCACCTCGGCCTCCCAAAGTGCTGATTACAGGCGTGAGCCACTGCACCCGGCCTGAGCAAGAATCCATGAGCAAGCCTTCCAAGAGTTTGCCAACAAGGCGGAAGTTTCAAAGCATCTCATGACTTGACCTGGGAAGTCCCAGACATCATTTTCACCAAGATCTATTATTCAAGCAAGTCACTAAGCCTACTCTCCATCTAAGGGAAGGGGATACACTTTTAATATGCCCTTTCATGTGAAAGGCAACATGTGCACGTAAGAAGGAAAGGGACTGATGATGGCTATCTTGCGATAACATTTGCCAAAACCTCTTTCCTTTGTATGTTGTTATATCAGGTGAGGTCTTACTTAGCCCCATTGTATTGCTTTTTTCCCTCCTACCTTCTTATCTTTTTTGTGGGCCTAAAGGAAAATACTTTTGGATTGGAATAGTAGATCAAATATGATTTTGTTTCAACTATGTCAATTCTGGGCCGAATGAATACCTTGAAACTAAACAAAATAAGCCTAATCCTTCTCATTGAATTTCATATAGTCTACTGAATTCTGCCTTCTAAAGAGATAAACTAAATGGTTTGTAAAATCTTTTCCAATTCTAAGACATTGTAAGATCAGATAACTTTTTGTAGAAATATCTGCCTCGTTAACCAATATTATATAATTTTATAAATTCTGCTACTAGAAAATACTCCATTATTAGAGGTCTTTTCTTTCTTGGCAAATAATTTGCTCAAGGCTTAATGAACTTACTTTGTAGGAAATCATGTTTTGAAGGAAGTAGAAAATCTCTATTATTGTTATGCTGGAATCACCATCCAGTACATAAGTGTCTAAGTTTTTGTTACCCTCAATAGTTCCTAAAATGTAGTAACTACTCAGTAAATTTCTGTTGAATCTTGAATGGCTGAAAAAAATGCATGTGTGTATGATACAGTTGGCACAGTCTGAAATAACACACATATATGTTCTTGAAATCTTAGGAAAGACAATTCTATTTTATTGAGTTCTGCATTCATGGATGCAAACACAGAATAATAATATATGTGACATGCCCATACTATAGTATAAGTAGATTCATAATTTCTGATCTTTATTGCACAGATCTGTATGTCATACTCACTAACAACTCAGGTCCCAAGGGACATTTCCTAATTGTGCTCCAGAGGTTCAACAAAACACTGGATGCTTTGAGTCTGGTAATGAGGTTATAAACTTAGTATTACTGATAGTGAAAAGATCAGGTTCTTAATATAAATCCTACAAAGATCTTTCTAAGATATAATTTTCATTCTGATTCTGTTTCTTGGCAAAAAACATCTTCCAACCCCCACTGAGACTGTAGGCCTATGCATACATAGTCTGCCTCTGTCTCTATAAGAAAGCAGACGCAAAGGCAATGCAGTTTGAGTGGGTCAGGTGCCCCAGCATCTGTGATTCCAAGGTGATTGTGAATGTTTTAGGTAATGGGCAGCCTGGTGGTTCTGGCTTATATCCATGTGGCCTGAAAGGCCATGTACTCTGACACTTTCTGAAATAGTGTCACTAAAATCCTGACACTCCTTTTCCTAATCACTGATTAGGAAACTGCAATTGATTCAAATATGAAATTATGATTTCACAAGTCTTTTTATTAGCCTGGGAACAGATGTACTGCTACATTGCCAGAATTAGAGTGGTTTGGCTTTGCTCCAAACTGTGCCCTGCACACATACCAATTTTGTTAAAGTTTTGTGTACAAAGAATAATTAGACAAATTCTTTAGGTTATAAATCTTTTCATCCTTCTCTATTAAAAAAAACTCCTTGCAACAAATAATATTTTAAAAATATTTATGTCCTTTTCAATCTTTATATTTCCTTATACGTATTTTTTTTCTTGATTGCCCCAAGACATGACTTCAAGGCCAGGGGTTAGGGAAGTGCCAGGAGGGTACTACAGCAATTACAGCATGACTACAGTTAAGATTCTTTTTTTCCATCTACAGCTAAATTTTAAAGTCTCCAAAAAGACAATTGTGAAAACTAGTTTGTCTAAAAAAATGATTTATGTTCATTTTCTTATCATCTTTCTTTTATTTAAAATATAAAGCGGTAACCCTTGTCAACTTGATCGTACAGCTATACAAAGTGGAATTCTTTTCCAAACAGGAAGAAAACTGAGGATAAGCTATTTCCAGTCCTGACAGATTGTGGAGAAAAAAAGGAAAGTTAAGAAAAAGAGGAGATGAAAAACATGTTTAAACTCTGCCTTTCCAGGTTCAAGCCCTCAAGCAGGAAAATGTGTAAGATGGGTGAAAAGGGATCCTCTTGGTAGACAGAACTCTATTTTGCTTCACATTTGAACTCAAGGAAGAGACTGCTGGGAAGGGTATACCTATAACCTCACAAAGTAATTCCAAATAATCAAAGGTGGAGTAATAGCATAATCAGGTGGACAGGAAACCTAGTTAGCGCTCAAGAGTTACCATTAGCCATCAGGTTCAAAGTGAGAAACAAGTTCATGCATGCCTCTTAAGAGTCAGGAAGTGTGGTAGGCAGCTTCTAAGGTGGTCCAAATGATCTTTACCTCCTGGTATTCGCAGGCTTGTGCAATCTCCTCTTGATTAACTTGCTTTTAACCAATGGAATGGGATAACCTGGAGGAGATGTCACTTCTGTTATTCGGTTTCCAATATTATGACTTCTGTCTTGCTAACAGATTCTCTATTGCTTTCTCAGCTGGCATGCTTTAATGAAGCAAACTGCCATGTTGGAGAAGTCTACATGGCAGAAAGCTAAGGGAAGCTGTATTAGTCTTCTCAGGCTACCATAACAGAATACCACAGACTGGGTAGATTAAATAACAGAAATTTATTTTCTTTTTTTTTTTTTTTTTTTTTTAATTTATTTATTATTATTATACTTTAAGTTGTAGGGTACATGTGCATAACGTGCAGGTTTGTTACATATGTATACTTGTGCCATGTTGGTGTGCTGCACCCATCAACTTGTCATTTACATCAGGTATAACTCCCAATGCAATCCCTCCCCCCTCCCCCCTCCCCATGATAGGCCCCGGTGTGTGATGTTCCCCTTCCTGAGTCCGAGTGATCTCATTGTTCAGTTCCCACCTATGAGTGAGAACATGCGGTGTTTGGTTTTCTGTTCTTGTGATAGTTTGCTAAGAATGATGGATTCCAGCTGCATCCAAGTCCCTACAAAGGACTCAAACTCATCCTTTTTTATGGCTGCATAGTATTCCATGGTGTATATGTGCCACATTTTCTTAATCCAATCTGTCACTGATGGACATTTGGGTTGATTCCAAGTCTTTGCTATTGTGAATAGTGCTGCAATAAACATACGTGTGCATGTGTCTTTATAGCAGCATAATTTGTAATCCTTTGGGTATATACCCAGTAATGGGATGGCTGGGTCATATGGTACATCTAGTTCTAGATCCTTGAGGAATCGCCATACTGTTTTCCATAATGGTTGAACTAGTTTACAATCCCACCAACAGTGTAAAAGTGTTCCTATTTCTCCACATCCTCTCCAGCACCTGTTGTTTCCTGACTTTTTAATGATTGCCATTCTAACTGGTGTGAGATGGTATCTCATGGTGGTTTTGATTTGCATTTCTCTGATGGCCAGTGATGATGAGCATTTTTTCATGTGTCTGTTGGCTGTATGAATGTCTTCTTTTGAGAAATGTCTGTTCATGTCCTTTGCCCACTTTTTGATGGGGTTGTTTGTTTTTTTCTTGTAAATTTGTTTGAGTTCTTTGTAGGTTCTGGATATTAGCCCTTTGTCAGATGAGTAGATTGCAAAAATTTTCTCCCATTCTGTAGGTTGCCTGTTCACTCTGATGGTAGTGTCTTTTGCTGTGCAGAAGCTCTTTAGTTTAATGAGATCCCATTTGTCAATTTTGGCTTTTGCTGCTGTTGCTTTTGGTGTTTTAGACATGAAATCTTTGCCCATGCCTATGTCCTGAATGGTACTACCTAGGTTTTCCTCTAGGATTTTTATGGTATTAGGTCTAACATTTAAGTCTCTAATCCATCTTGAATTAATTTTCGTATAAGGAGTAAGGAAAGGATCCAGTTTCAGCTTTCTACTTATGGCTAGCCAATTTTCCCAGCACCATTTATTAAATAGGGAATCCTTTCCCCATTTCTTGTTTCTCTCAGGTTTGTCAAAGATCAAATGGCTGTAGATGTGTGGTATTATTTCTGAGGACTCTGTTCTGTTCCATTGGTCTATATCTCTGTTTTGGTACCAGTACCATGCTGTTTTGGTTACTGTAGCCTTGTAGTATAGTTTGAAGTCAGGTAGCGTGATGCCTCCAGCTTTGTTCTTTTGGCTTAGGATTGTCTTGGAGATGCGGGCTCTTTTTTGGTTCCATATGAACTTTAAAGCAGTTTTTTCCAATTCTGTGAAGAAACTCATTGGTAGCTTGATGGGGATGGCATTGAATCTATAAATTACCTTGGGCAGTATGGCCATTTTCACAATATTGATTCTTCCTATCCATGAGCATGGTATGTTCTTCCATTTGTTTGTGTCCTCTTTGATTTCACTGAGCAGTGGTTTGTAGTTCTCCTTGAAGAGGTCCTTTACATCCCTTGTAAGTTGGATTCCTAGGTATTTGATTCTCTTTGAAGCAATTGTGAATGGAAGTTCATTCCTGATTTGGCTCTCTGTTTGTCTGTTACTGGTGTATAAGAATGCTTGTGATTTTTGCACATTAATTTTGTATCCTGAGACTTTGCTGAAGTTGCTTATCAGCTTAAGGAGATTTTGGGCTGAGACAATGGGGTTTTCTAAATATACAATCATGTCATCTGCAAAGAGGGACAATTTGACTTCTTCTTTTCCTAACTGAATACCCTTGATTTCTTTCTCTTGCCTGATTGCCCTAGCCAGAACTTCCAACACTATGTTGAATAGGAGTGGTGAGAGTGGGCATCCCTGTCTTGTGCCAGTTTTCAAAGGGAATTTTTCCAGTTTTTGCCCGTTCAGTATGATATTGGCTGTGGGTTTGTCATAAATAGCTCTTATTATTTTGAGGTACGTTCCATCAATACCGAATTTATTGAGCGTTTTTAGCATGAAGGGCTGTTGAATTTTGTCAAAAGCCTTTTCTGCATCAATTGAGATAATCATGTGGTTCTTGTCTTTGGTTCTGTTTATATGCTGGATTATGTTTATTGATTTGCGAATGTTGAACCAGCCTTGCATCCCAGGGATGAAGCCCACTTGATCATGGTGGATAAGCTTTTTGATGTGTTGCTGAATCCGGTTTGCCAGTATTTTATTGAGGATTTTTGCATCGATGTTCATCAGGGATATTGGTCTAAAATTCTCTTTTTTTGTTGTGTCTCTGCCAGGCTTTGGTATCAGGATGATGTTGGCCTCATAAAATGAGTTAGGGAGGATTCCCTCTTTTTCTATTGATTGGAATAGTTTCAGAAGGAATGGTACCAACTCCTCCTTGTACCTCTGGTAGAATTCAGCTGTGAATCCATCTGGTCCTGGACTTTTTTTGGTTGGTAGGCTATTAATTGTTGCCTCAATTTCAGAGCCTGCTATTGGTCTATTCAGGGATTCAACTTCTTCCTGGTTTAGTCTTGGAAGAGTGTAAGTGTCCAGGAAATTATCCATTTCTTCTAGATTTTCCAGTTTATTTGCGTAGAGGTGTTTATAGTATTCTCTGATGGTAGTTTGTATTTCTGTGGGGTCGGTGGTGATATCCCCTTGATCATTTTTAATTGCGTCGATTTGATTCTTCTCTCTTTTCTTCTTTATTAGTCTGGCTAGTGGTCTGTCAATTTTGTTGATCTTTTCAAAAAACCAACTCCTGGATTCATTGATTTTTTGGAGGGTTTTTTGTGTTTCTATCTCCTTCAGTTCTGCTCTGATCTTAGTTATTTCTTGCCTTCTGCTAGCTTTCGAATGTGTTTGCTCTTGCTTCTCTAGTTCTTTTAATTGCGATGTTAGAGTGTCAATTTTACATCTTTCCTGCTTTCTCTTGTGGGCATTTAGTGCTATAAATTTCCCTCTACACACTGCTTTAAATGTGTCCCAGAGATTCTGGTATGTTGTATCTTTGTTCTCATTGGTTTCAAAGAACATCTTTATTTCTGCCTTCATTTCGTTATGTACCCAGTAGTCATTCAGGAGCAGGTTGTTCAGTTTCCATGTAGTTGAGCGGTTTTGATTGAGTTTCTTAGTCCTGAGTTCTAGTTTGATTGCACTGTGGTCTGAGAGACAGTTTGTTATAATTTCTGTTCTTGTACATTTGCTGAGGAGTGCTTTACTTCCAATTACGTGGTCAATTTTGGAGTAAGTATGATGTGGTGCTGAGAAGAATGTATATTCTGTTGATTTGGGGTGGAGAGTTCTATAGATGTCTATTAGGTCTGCTTGCTGCAGAGATGAGTTCAATTCCTGGATATCCTTGTTAACTTTCTGTCTCGTTGATCTGTCTAATGTTGACAGTGGAGTGTTGAAGTCTCCCATTATTATTGTATGGGAGTCTAAGTCTCTTTGTAAGTCTCTAAGGACTTGCTTTATGAATCTGGGTGCTCCTGTATTGGGTGCATATATATTTAGGATAGTTAGCTCTTCCTGTTGAATTGATCCCTTTACCATTATGTAATGACCTTCTTTGTCTCTTTTGATCTTTGATGGTTTAAAGTCTGTTTTATCAGAGACTAGTATTGCAACCCCTGCTTTTTTTTGTTCTCCATTTGCTTGGTAAATCTTCCTCCATCCCTTTATTTTGAGCCTATGTATGTCTCTGCGTGTGAGATGGGTCTCCTGAATACAGCAGACTGATGGGTCTTGACTCTTTATCCAGTTTGCCAGTCTATGTCTTTTAATTGGAGCATTTAGTCCATTTACATTTAAGGTTAATATTGTTATGTGTGAACTTGATCCTGCCATTATGATATTAACTGGTTATTTTGCTCATTAGTTGATGCAGTTTCTTCCTAGCCTCAATGGTCTTTACATTTTGGCATGTTTTTGCAATGGCTGGTACCGGTTGTTCCTTTCCATGTTTAGTGCTTCCTTCAGGATCTCTTGTAAGGCAGGCCTAGTGGTGACAAAATCTCTAAGCATTTGCTTATCTGTAAAGGATTTTATTTCTCCTTCACTTATGAAACTTAGTTTGGCTGGATATGAAATTCTGGGTTTAAAATTCTTTTCTTTAAGAATGTTGAATATTGGCCCCCACTCTCTTCTGGCTTGTAGAGTTTCTGCTGAGAGATCTGCTGTTAGTCTGATGGGCTTCCCTTTGTGGGTAACCCGACCTTTCTCTCTGGCTGCCCTTAAGATTTTTTCCTTCATTTCAACTTTGGTGAATCTGGCAATTATGTGTCTTGGAGTTGCTCTTCTCGAGGAGTATCTTTGTGGCGTTCTCTGTATTTCCTGGATTTGAATGTTGGCCTGCCCTACTAGGTTGGGGAAGTTCTCCTGGATGATATCCTGAAGAGTGTTTTCCAACTTGGTTCCATTTTCCCCCTCACTTTCAGGCACCCCAATCAGACGTAGATTTGGTCTTTTTACATAATCCCATACTTCTTGCAGGCTTTGTTCATTTCTTTTTCTTCTTTTTTCTTTTGGTTTCTCTTCTCGCTTCATTTCATTCATTTGATCCTCAATCGCTGATACTCTTTCTTCCAGTTGATCGAGTCGGTTACTGAAGCTTGTGCATTTGTCACGTATTTCTCGTGTCATGGTTTTCATCTCTTTCATTTCGTTTAGGACCTTCTCTGCATTAATTACTCTAGCCATCAATTCTTCCACTTTTTTTTCAAGATTTTTAGTTTCTTTGCGCTGGGTACATAACTCCTCCTTTAGCTCTGAGAAATTTGATGGACTGAAGCCTTCTTCTCTCATCTCGTCAAAGTCATTCTCCGTCCAGCTTTGATCCGTTGCTGGCGATGAGCTGCGCTCCTTTGCCGGGGGAGATGCGCTCTTATTTTTTGAATTTCCAGCTTTTCTGCCCTGCTTTTTCCCCATCTTTGTGGTTTTATCTGCCTCTGGTCTTTGATGATGGTGATGTACTGATGGGGTTTTGGTGTAGGTGTCCTTCCTGTTTGATAGTTTTCCTTCTAACAGTCAGGACCCTCAGCTGTAGGTCTGTTGGAGATTGCTTGAGGTCCACTCCAGACCCTGTTTGCCTGGGTATCAGCAGCAGAGGCTGCAGAAGATAGAATATTTCTGAACAGCGAGTGTACCTGTCTGATTCTTGCTTTGGAAGCTTCCTCTCAGGGGTGTACTCCTCCCTGTGAGGTGTGGGGTGTCAGACTGCCCCTAGTGGGGGATGTCTCCCAGTTAGGCTACTCAGGGGTCAGGGACCCGCTTGAGCAGGGAGTCTGTCCCTTCTCAGATCTCAACCTCCGTGTTGGGAGATCCACTGCTCTCTTCAAAGCTGTCAGACAGAGTCGTTTGCGTCTGTGCAGAGGTGTCTGTGTGTCTTAGTTTACTGTGCCCTGTCCCCAGAGGTGGAGTCTACAGAGACAGGCAGGTTTCCTTGAGCTGCTGTGAGCTCCACCCAGTTCGAGCTTCCCAGCAGCTTTGTTTACCTACTTAAGCCTCAGCAATGGCGGGCGCCCCTCCCCAAGCCTCGCTGCTGCCTTGCCGGTAGATCACAGACTGCTGCGCTAGCAACGAGGGAGGCTCCGTGGGTGTGGGACCCTCCCGGCCAGGTGTGGGATATGATCTCCTGGTGTGCCTGTTTCCTAAAGCGCAGTATTGGGGTGGGAGTTACCCGATTTTCCAGGTGTTGTGTGTCTCAGTTCCCCTGGCTAGGAAAAGGGACTCCCTTCCCCCTTGCGCTTCCCAGGTGAGGCAATGCCTCGCCCTGCTTCAGCTCTCGCTGGTCGGGCTGCAGCAGCTGACCAGCTCCGATCGTCCGGCACTCCCCAGTGAGATGAACCCAGTACCTCAGTTGAAAATGCAGAAATCACCGGTCTTCTGTGTCGCTGGCGCTGGGAGTTGGAGACTGGAGCTGCTCCTATTCGGCCATCTTGCTCTGCCCCCAGAAATTTATTTTCTTACAGGTCTGGAAACCAGAAGTCCAAGATCAAGATGTCCATAGAGTTGGTTTCTAGTGAAGCCTCTCTCCTTGGGTTGGAGCTGGGCATATGGCCTTTGCCCTTATATAGCCTTTCATTGGTGTGCACATGGAGAGAGAGATATCTCTGGTCTTCCCCTCCATATAAGAACTCCAGTCCTATTTGGTTAGATTTCTACCTTTATTACCTCATTTAACCTTAATCACTTCCTTAAAGGCCCTATTTCAAATACAGTTACCTTGAGGGTTAGGCCTTCAACATATAAATGTAAGGGGACACAATTCAGTTCATAACAGTAGCTTCTCACCAATAGCCAGTGAGGATCTGAGGCCCTCACTTAGCTAACTGGGAACTTAATGCTGCCAACAAGCGATGAGTAAGCTTGGAAACAGATTATTTCCCAGTTGAGTCTTCAGATGAGACTGCAGACCCTGAGCCAATGCCTTGATTTGGGGATTCTGAAAAATTATAAAGCTGAGGACACAAATAAGCCAGGTCAAGATTCTTGGAGAACAGAATCTATGAAATTATAAATATGTATTTTAAGGCATGCAGTTTTGTGGTAAGTTGTTAGACAACAACAAAAAAAAACTAATACAGAGCAGTATTGCTTAGAGCCAGGAGGTCATCCATGGAGTCCAGGAATCAGGCAAGCACTTCGTTTAGTAATGAAAGGAGTGATTTTGCTGAAGCAAACCTTCTGTCTCTTTTCAGTATGTTAGAGAAGCAGAGAAGTTTTAGTGTGGTTAAGAACGTGGGTCCTAAAATCAGACAAATCTGAGTTCTAATTCCTCTGGCACTTAATAGCAGTGCATCCTTGGACAAGCTACTTTACAGCAAAAGTGAATGCAGAATAAGAAATTCAAAGCAAAGTAGTATAATATTTAAGATGATTGCAACAACTATGTTGAGCAATAAGTGAAATAAAGGTGAATTATTTGGCACATAAGATGTATTTAATTAATATTAGCTTTTATTGTTAGGCTGCAAGTAGGAAAAGGGAGTAAGGCTGGGTTTACCACTTACTGAGTTCCTGGTATGTGCTATATGTATAATATGCTATATATAAACTCCATATGATCTTGCATACTCTATCTACGATGACATATATATTTGATCTTGCACCCTCTTTCAGAATTATCCTAAATAGTTACTATTATCTTTATTTCTGCAACAGAAATCTCAGCAATTGTAAATGACAATGGCTAGAGTTATATAGATTCCATTGGAATTTGAATCTAGAGCCATGGGTTCTAAGAACCCTGACCCTTTTTGTTGTATCATGTCTCCAATATTATGACAAAACCTTGACAAAAAATCTACGGTGATTACTTAGTATACTGCAGAGTTGAGTGCCATCCTCTTGAAAAACAGAAAATTCAGTGACAACAAAATACTCATTGGTTCAAACGGTTTTCAATTTGGATTGAATCCTTTTTTTTTGTATCATTTCTATTAATGTCATGGCTACATCAGAAAGAGATTATCATTGGTTAATTCAAAATGACTTTATTCAATTTATTCGATTAACTTCACAAAAGAGAGAAGTAGGTTCTATTTCTCATTGCTTATGAACAAAATAGGGTCATCACCCCTTGCATCGCATTGATTCGATTTTTGTTCACATCTTTCAAACATACTCCATTAGTTGCAACTGGATTATTATACCTCCCTGAAATTGATCAAGCTTACACTGGGAAAGATGCTTTTTGAAGGAGAAATCAGAAACATGAAGGATTTTTCCAGCACTTTGGGAGGCTGAGGCAGGTGGATCACCTGAGGTCAGAAGTTTGAGACTGGCCTGGCCAACATAGTGAAACCTCGTCTCTACTGAAAATACAAAAATTAGATGAGGCTGGTGGAATGTGCCTGTAATCCCAGCTACTTGGGAGGCTGAGGCAGGAGAATAGCTTGAACCTGGGAGGCAGAGGTTGCAGTGAGCCAAGACGGAGCCAATGCACTCCAGTCTGAGTGACAGAGTGAGACACCATCTCAAAAAAAAAAAAAAAAAAAAAAAAGATTATTTTTCTTTCATATTAATAAGACAGACGTGATTACTTAAATTGGCATGATAACCTTCCAGTTTCTTGCCCTCTTATGGAACAAATCACGCTGCTGTGTCTATTGTAATTTCTCCATATGCTCTAAATGTTGCATCAAGAAAATACAATGGTCAGGTTTTATAAGAGCATCAGTGAACTGTCAGGCCTATTCCACAAAGAATGACAAGAATACAAGAAAATGAGACCAGCGAGAAAAACAATAGATAAATAATGTCAGAGTCAAATGGGTTGAATACGCAGAAGCTAGGAGCAAACATAGGAAATTATAAACCATCCTAGTCAAGACATTTTCAGATCCTGTGTTTCCATGAAATGCAGAAAATTGCCTGTTAAAATGATAGCGAGAGAGAGAGAGGGAGAGAGGAAAAAAAAATTTGAAGTGTGCTTTATTTCTCCTAGTCATTTGTTATACACTCCAAAATCCAGTAAATATATCCAAGGACATATTGACCATGAATTTAGCTTTTATATTCCTTGGGGAAAGAAAAGGATATTTGACACAAAATGATCAATTATGATGAACACAAAGCAAAGTGGCTTCAGCAATTGTCTGGTGCTCTGCTGGTTTCCTTCAATCTTTACAGGCTATTTTGCTGTTCTTGTGATATTTTTTTTTCACCCTACATCTTTTCTCTTTTCTTGTTCTTTATTGAGTTTAATTACAGTTACTGTTCATGGGCTGTTGAGCTTAAAAATCATTTGCTGCCTTGTATATTTACCCTGCACTTGATTCATTCACAGCTGTTCATCAGTGTCATAATATTCAGACTGGGGAGTAAAATTGCTTATCTTTATGGAGCAAAAGAAGCATTTTCATTTACTCAAGGTCTATAAAGAAAGAATAATGAAATGATTATAATGGTAATTCTTTAGTTCAATTTATTTAAGTTTTCTTTTATGTGCCAATACCGTGCTATATTTTTGATGATCCTATTAACTATGGTCACTAATTCCTGGAGATAGCTGAATGAATAAAGCTGCCTGCACGTGTTCTAGAAAAACTAGGTCAAAGTCTATTGGCCACAGATGAAAGCGTATTGGCATCTCTACCTCAATACTGATATCTATGAACTGGCTTTACCTTGTAATCATAATTGGAGTAACATAAAATAAATTTTCTCTGCATAAAAGTTTTGCCGGAGTGCCTGGCAGTTTTACATTTTAAGTCTCTTCTTTGAATGAAGGCATTATCTTAAAGTAATTTTTTTAATATGCAAGATGTTTTCTGGGAGAAGCAACACATTAGCTATCATCAGCATATGGAATTTGTTTATGAGATGACAGAGTTGCAAGTAAACTTCATTTCAGGAAGAAGCACTGGAACTATCTTCATTGGGGCCAGCCCCTTCATTGAAGTCCCCAGAGAACTCTTCACAAAGTCTGGTATGCCGACTTCCTCTTTCTACCATTAAGATCGCCAAGTAACCCACACCTAAAATATATAGTTTGAAGGTTGTTGAAAACCATACATAATGTAAGAGAAAAAATATTTGAGCAATGCCATAAAATAGAAGGTCATCTACTGTAACTCTCCTTCATTAAAAGGTAGATTCATCAGACTTAGAGGTTTTAAATTAATTGATTGCATAACCAAAGTTGCATGGCTTATAAAAGGTTCAAGAAAGAGAATATCCATAGAAGCAAGCTACTACTGCATCTGGTATTTTCCATGGAGGCATGTGCCAATCTAAGGTCACTTATGCACTAGGATTCAAAGGGTTTTAGTGGAACAGAAGTCAAATTTGGGGGTCCTGAATATAATGGAAGTTTAAATCAAATACACCCACATAAATACATAAAACCAGGACTCCCAAAAAGTGATAACCTCAGTATCTTCGGGGTTTGGCAGACTGTTTTGAAGACAGAAAGAAGTGGGAATGCTTGCTTTAGCTTTTGGCCAAGAAAAAAGAAAGTTTTCCCGAAAATTTCTAGCTACACGCTGGTGAAAGGCCAGTATGCATACAACTTGGGTTCCTCAGGTTACCCAAAGAAGGAAATAAATTTAAATTGGAGCGGTTCTCAGTGGTAGTGCCTCTAGGAACCTGGCAGAAATAAAGGGTAACTTTCTCTGGAGGACTATACTTTGACCAGGCCTCAAAATAATTATACTGATAACATGAAGAAAAAATCTTCCAATGAAAAATTAATATCCAAATAAATAAATTAGACCACACAAACTATAGACACAAAATTAGCAGATATAAAACAGTAAATATGTTTATATTATATTATTTTAAAAAGAAACATTATAAAAAGGAATTTAAAGATATAAAAGCAATCAAACACCAGTCCTTTAATTTGGAAAAAAAAAAAAGCCAGTTTCTTAAAAGAGAAAGAGTGTAAAAATTCAACAAATTGGATAAAGAGTAAATTAAACACAAATTAACAGGTTACTAGTGCACTGAAAGATAGAAATAAACATGTTAAAAGAATATTACAGAAAGCAAAATGATAGAAAAAAGAGAAGCTGGGAGGTAAGGAGGATAGAGTGATTAAGTATGCCATATGTCTAAATTTATAGAGACAGAAGAGAGGGAAAATATTTGAGGAGATGAATGAAGAGAGATTTTTCTTAATGGATGAAAGTCACAAATATTCAGATTAAGAAACCACAGAGAATGTCAAACAGTATAAATTGTTTAAAAATCTACAAGTATTTACACCACAAGAGAATTACAGAATCCTAAGGAAATAAAAGACCTTAAATGCAAGCAAAAAGATAGAACAGTAAACAAATAACTAGCAATTTGGCCGCAGACAATGTACTAGATGTTAAAAAAATAAAACAGCAGAATAATATCCTCAAAGTAAAATCTAAAGCTATATACCCTTCAATACATATTTTTTGAGAAAAAAGATAAAATGAAGACAGTTTAAAACAGAGATGAAAATCATTGAGTAAGCTTTTCACAAATAGATCCTTATTTAAAGAAATGATAAAGGATGTACCTCAGTCAGAGAGAGAATCACCTCAGAAGGTCCATCTTTTGTATGTGAAATGTGCATGTTAACATTTCTTTTTTTAACTTTTATTTTAGGTTAAGGATACACATGTAAGTTTGTTATGTAAGTAAATTGTATGTCACAGGGGTTTGGTGTACAGATTATTTCATCACCCAGGTAATAAATACAGTACCTGATAAGTTGCAGATAAAAGGGAACGCTTATACACTACTGGTGAGAATGTAAATTAGTTCAGCTGTTGTGGAAAGCAGTTTGCCGATTTCTCAGAGAACTCAAAGCAGAATTACCATTCAATCCAGCAATCCCATTATTGGGTATACATCCAAAAATGTATAAATCATTCTACTAAAAGACATATGCATGCATATGTTTATCACAGCACTATTCATAACAGCAAAGACATGGAATCATCCTAAATGTCCATTAAGGATAGATTGGATAAAGAAAATGTGGTACATATACACCATGGAATACTATGCAGTCATAAACAAATCAGATCATATCCTTTGCAGCAACATGGATGGAGCTGGAAGCCACTGTCCTTAGCAAACTAACGCAGGAACAGAAAACCAAATATCACATGTTCTCATTTGTAAGTGGGACCTAAACAATGAGTACATATGGACACAAAGAAGGGAACAACAGACACAGGGCCTACTTAAGGGTAGAGGGAGAGAAGAGGGTAATGATTAAAAAAACCTGCATGTTAAAATTTCTACTGTGACCACTAAAAAATGTATAAACAGTATAGAAAAGATATTAAATAATAATTTTGACTGCTGTTACAACAAAACTCATTCAATCTTAAAATACAAGGGAATAAAAAGCAGAAGAAATGAAAAACACAAACAATAGCTTAGGTTTTTAAAATATTTGTAATCAAAATAAAAACAAAATGATCTAATATCTCCAGTTAAATACAAATATTTTCAATCTGTGATTTTTAAAAGTTATCTATAGTTTAGAACCCAGAAAGGTTCTAAAACCCCTACGAACCAAGATTGATATTAAAATAATAAAAGAAACATGCTGAGTTAATAAGAAAATAAGTTCTATTTTTGCTCAAATACCATAAAAGAAAATAAATATGAAAGCAAAAATTACTAGAGGTACAGAAGATGTACATTAATAAGAGGTTTAATTTTTTGGTAAAAAAAAATTCTATATGTGTATGAGCATAATAACGTAATCAAAATATATGAAGAAATAACTGGCACAAATACAAGAAAAAGTTAAATTAAATAACAAAATGAACACGGCTGACATTAATAATACACACAACAGAAGGTTTAACCATTGATGCATCATTGATTAAAAGAAGTCATATTTCATACATATACCTTACCACAAAGTAAATCTTAAATTAAAACAAAAGATATCATAATGACTATATTTATTCTCTGACTGCAAAATATAACATTCTGAATAAAGTAAACAAAGTTGATTCTTAAGGCCTGTACATTTGTAAATTAAAAACAAAACTTTTAAATAATAAAATCTAATGTCAAAGAATAAATAGCTTTATAAATAAAAATATTGGCACTAAAGCACAGCAAAATACTAAATATTAAACTTGTAAGAGATTACAAAAACTAACTCAAGATATGATAAAGAATCTAAATTAAGTCCTGTAATCATAAAATAATTGAATCTTCAGTAGAAAACTATCCCAAATGAGACTTCCAGACCCACATGGTTTTAGAGACAATCTCAGTGAAACATTTGAGGAACAGAGAATTTCTTTCTTCACGGCAGGAGAAAATAGAAACATTCTCCAACTCACTTTATAAGGTGATCATAACCCACACCAAAACAAAAAAAAATTGTAAGAAAGGAAAATTAGAACAATCTCCTTCATGGGCCTAAAAACAAATATCCTCAATTCAATAATAAAGAGTATATTAATATACACATATAATTAAATTGAATTATATGGCAATGAAAATAAATGAAACATAACTACTGTATGGGTGAATTTCAGAAACATAACAGTGAAGAAAAAAAGAACAAAGGAATACACTTAATGTTTTTATTCCTATAAAGGCCCCAAAGATAAAATACTAAAGAATATATTGCTTAAGATTCATGTTTAAATATGTAAAACTTAAAGTATAGCAAGAGAAAACTATATATTAAATTCAGGTCAGCGGTTATATTTAAGGAGGGAAGAAGTGAATTACAATCCGGGAGAGGCCCGCAATGTGTTGAAAGATGTTGCTAGTATTCTATTTTTGGAGCAAAGTAGTTGATACATCAGATTTTGCTTTATTATGTGCCCATATATTATTCATAATCTTACACATTATATGTATCACAATAAAATATTTTAATGGAGGGTATTATGCCAATAACAACATTAGAAAATAATAAGAAACCTGACAAATTAAAGGCCGGAGTTCATGTTCTTAGTTATTATGGCAGATTAGCTACTTCAATACTTTTTATGTCAAGTGAGGAAGTAATGGGGAGTCAATAGGATTTCGGAGGTAGAGTCGTATTGCAAATAAACTCTAAATTTCAGTTGAAAGTGTGGATGACTTGATACGGTAGGTGAAATGCTAGTACAGTAGTATTCATGGAATTTGGAAGCTGAGATACTTTGGACTCTGCTTCTATTTACTCATTTAATAAATATTTGCTGATAACTAATCTAGACACTGAAGAAAAAGCAGAAAGGCACATTCCCTGGTCTCAATAAATTTAAAATCTATTAGAGGAGATACATCAATAAGCATAAAATTATAATACAGCATACAGTGAATAATCTAAGGGTTCACACAGAGGAAGTATTAAGTCATCGAGATTAGAAGGCTAACACAAGAGCTGGGAACAGAAGACTGGGAATTAATCAGGCAAAGAGTGGTGAGAAAGGACAGGAGAAAGAGGGTAGAGTGTTCTAGGCACAGGAAGGAGTATGCACAATGGAACAGATATGAAATGTTTGGAACATTTTAAGACATTCAGGGTGACTGTATTTTAGAGAAAGAAAGAAGCAAAAGAATAGACTATGGAAAATTAAAAAGAGAGACAGAAAATGAAGGGACAGAAATCAACGTTAGTGAACTTAAAGGTGTTGGGGATCCATTGAAAGATTTTAAGCAGGGCAATGACATATTCTAAAATTGTATTTAAGGAAGATCACTGCAGTATGAATATTTTGAGTCCGGGCAAGTCTGGAGCATAATAAGTAGGAGGCTGTTATACTTATTAGAATCTAGATGAGATGTGGTATTTTAGGGAGAAGGGGATAAATGGAAGAATTCAAGACATATTTAGGAGTGCAAAATCAAAAGAATGCAAAATACTTGGATGTTCAAGGTAAGAGGAGAAAGGGCTTATACATGACCTTGAGATTTGGGTTTTGGGGAATTGTGTAGAGCATGGAGCCACTCAGCTCTGGAACTCAGATTATGCAAAATAGAGACAAGATGATGTGTTTTCTTTCAGACAAATGGGAGTTTGAGATGTCTGAGGGCTGACCAAGTTAACCTAAGTGTAAGCCAGTATTAACGTCAGAAAACGAACTTGATCTAGAGATAATGATTTAGGAAATATCAATCTCCTTCAGATAACTGAAGATAAATCATAGGATTTTTGGAGCTTACTTTCTAATCAGGAAAACTGCGTAGCTATAGAAGAGGGAGAGACAAGAGATTCATAAAGAAATCCAGTATTTTTAAAGTAGGCAAAAACATCTAGATGTTCCTATATAGGAAGTCAAGAGTTGGGGGGAAAGTAGCAGCTTACAGATATAGAAGTCATAGGGTCAGTGAGAATCATCAATAGGAATGCTATAAAGAAGTTTGGTTAAGATCAGGAATGGCAGCTGCTGACCAAAATTGTCAAGAAAGAGGCTTAATGACTGATAAAAACTACACGATCAAGGATAGTGACAGAAGGAACGAGGAGAGAACATTTAAACAACAAGAGAATATACAGAATCTGGTAGACCAGTTTGTCACATAAGGTACAAAAACAAAACAGAGCAAAAAAACTAGGAAAGATATTGCCTCACAGATTTGGAATCTGAGAGAATGAGAAGATGATGGAAAGGTACATGCTTATTACCTTCTTTTTAAAATTACTATTACATGGGTCCTATAGGTTATGACCATTGAAAGATATTAGTAAATCTACTTCAATATACTTTAGTGCTTCAGGTCTGAGACACAATCTAGGAACTGCTGTATCAACCTTTATATATATACAAACACACACACACACGTATACATATATGTGTGTGTGTGTGTGTGTATATATATATATATTTCACTCTTTTTCCACAATTTGGGGGGCATTTTTTCACTTTCCCTATCTTATCAAGACCTTCTTCTCTCTCTACTATTGAGAAAAATCTAAGAAAACTTGAATTCACAATTAAAAATAAGTTAGATCTCACTTGTGAAATAATTGAGATAGTGATTTTATTGGCTTCCAGGAAAGAATCAACGTAGTTTAATTTCCATGTAACTCCAGCTAACAATCAGACCACAGTCAAAGATGACTGAGAATAGAAATAACCTGTTGACTTCTACAATAAATGCATGTGCATACGTTGCTGAACTAATTTGATTATGGCATAGTGATTTAGTGCAGCATATTCTTTTCAAATGGCTCACAATCAGCATTCGTTATAGATAATTAAAAAGGACACATGGGTTTCCCATGGTACTTTTATCCTGTACAAATGATTTCTCCCAATTAAAGATTCATTGCATACTTTAAGTCATAATTCCTTGAGTTTATACATAATGTAGAAAACTCTTTACCACTGACCACTTGCCAGCAGCAATCTCTTTTATATGAGATTAGCATAGGCAATTCCTCCCTTGTGATATGTTTCAGCATATCCTGTTAATTTACTAGTAGGTAATATTCTCATTTTAGCCATCTCTTGTGATAACATTAATTAGCATCCAGGAACAGGCTCTTGTAATCTATACTATTGGACTCAGGTTTTTGCTGTTTTATTAGTGTTTTTGACCTTGCTTTCACAATAGAACTGCTCAATAAAAGGAAAGCAGCCTTATCTTCTCAGACCCACTGCCCTCATGATATCTATTCTGAGCACAGCCTGTGTACCAAAGAGATCAACAAACCATTCCATTTTTACCTCCTTCTCTATTTGACTTCTGGGCATTCTTTAAAGTATATTGTTCTTCATTCCCAGCTGGCTAAATTTTACTGTTCACAAAATCTCTTTGAATTTACCTTGTGCTGGAAACCATGTGCTTGTCAAGTCTTGTAGGTCATTTTGCATTTCTCTAAAGGGAAAAATAGAGAAGGAGATTCTCCTACCACTATATGCTTAGGAAAGGATTTGTCTCAAAAAATTGGCAAAGTCCTCAGGATAAAGGGAAAACTGTAAAAGCAAATAAAAGGCATCAGTAGATTCAGGCTAACATGGATATTGATAATGGAATCATGAAATATAGTTGAACAGTGTTGTAATACCCATCTTGTCCAAATGCTCCTAAATACGACAATCACTTCCTTAAGCCAAACTTCATGATCATACAACTCCTTTTTAAATGTCTCAAAAGAGTGTCTTGCCACTAATTGCCTCATTAGGATTTTGAACAGCTGCTCTTCTCCTTTGCCTGCTCAGAGGGAGTCCCTGAGGTTAAACATATACATACTTAGTGTCCTGTCCTTCCCTGTCCAACTGTACCCAACACAGCCAACATCCTCTGAGCATTACCCCAAATCAGCAAGTAACATCTGAGCTTAGTTGCACTATGAGCTTAGTATAGGTGGTCCTGGTATAAGCCCTCACTAACTGGATACTTTCTGAAGTTCAGGCTTCCATCAATCTCTGACACACCTTCTCAGAACCATGACTGGGCTTATCTTTGATTACTCAAAGAGAACTTTCATCTTACATAAGGCCTGAAGTCCTTCCCTAAATTCAGTCTCACCCACACAGAATCCTCAAACTTCAGCTTTTGATAGATACTTGACTCTGGGAGGCTAAAATGGAAGGCTAATTTTACAAGATTAATAAAATCTAGTTTATTTCACTAACCTCTACTTCATATCAATTTTCTCCACTCTAATATGGAAGCAAAACAACTTACCTAGTTCCTCGTAAGTTGAAATGCCTCCAAGTGAACAAAATTTTGTTTTCTTCTAAGAACAGAAAACTAAATTGTGCTTTTGTTCTGAATAATTTCATACCTATTAATGCATCAGAATATAATGTTAAATTTCTTGGTGGGTGCCTGTAGTCGCAGCTACTTGGGAGGCTGAGGCAGGTGAATGGTGTGAACCCAGGAGGCGGAGCTTGCAGTGAGCCAAGATGGCGCCACTGCACTCCAGTCTGGGTGACAGAGCAAGACTCTGTCTAAAAAATAATAATAATAAATTTTTAAAAATGTTAAATTTCTTAAAAGCTACACCAAGCTGTTCAGTTTCAAATTTTAGAAATGTATCCATTCTGCTAATAGTAGGTATTCAGTAACTGGTAAGTCATCTGTAACTAGATAGATTTAGGTCCTTTTTATCTGCTCTTGGGCAAAGTAAAGTAGTTGAAGAGTTCCAAGAAAAACATCTCTGCTGCCAAATTCTTGCTCCACACATGATTTCTAAATCCTAATGTGGCTACCTATATTCCTTTGGTGAGGAAAATGCAGGTTTATATGCCCTCCAAAAATGAAACATCACACTCTGAAGTGTTAGTTGAACTATCAACTTCACATTGGTCCTGAGGAAATTATCTATGAGTAGGACTCTTCAGGAATGTATGTATAAAGTAGGAGAGCTCTAAAAAGCTGCCTGTTGCCTTTGTCACACTCCAGGCTGGAATACCTCCTCACATGACAAAGCTAGTAAAAGCCTTTGACAAACATTTGTAGAGACACTCCATGAATGTGAATAATAGCATCTACCATGGGCTGATTGTCCAATGTGCTACTTTACAAATGGAACTTATTTTCCATTGTGGCCAGTGAGGAAACAGGTTGAGGGAGGTTATATAGCAAGTATTAGGTCACATAGCAAGCTAGCACATAGTGGAGACAGTCTTCATATCCAGGTCTGTCTGGTTCTAAATCTTATGTTCTTTCCATAACAAGATATGATCTTCAATATTTTTATCTCCCTGTACCTCATGTGAATTCTAGATTTTGCCATTACCATCCTGTATATAAAGACCTGAAAAGTTACCTTCACCACCCGATGTTGGGAATAACACAGCTTGTCTAGAAAGAGAAAGGGCAACATTTTTATATTTTTACAGTGTGATAGGGAATGAGGAGGTGCTAAAATGGTATAGATCACAGGAATGCCATCGTTGTTGCCATTTAAAAGAAGGAAGTGAAGTGAACAGAAATTAAAATGAGTTTAGAATTCTGTCACTAACAATTTCTTTCCATGATTATGTAGCAATTCCTTTTGATTCCTTACAACTATCTTGTAAGTTAGGTATTACTATTGTTGCTATTATTTTCATTTTATAGATGAGATGTCAGATTTTCTAGCCCTAAATCTGAACTTTTTCTACAGTATTATGCAACTTTTAGCTAACCAACCATCACTGAGGTATATAATCCTATCTGCATAACAATGAAAATCTACTTTGGCTGAAGGGGAGCAAAAAATAGGAGACACGAGCTGTGATAACTTGGAGGTAAGAAATTTAAAACTCAGGGAGTTTGATTACAAAATTGCAACATACCCTTGACCCATGACCCAATCCAACTCATTTTAGCTAAGACTTTCTGACAAGCATTGTGGAGAACTGGGTTTGCACACATTTCTTATTGTTGTTGTGTTCTTCCTCCCAGGAAATAGCCCCAGCATAGGATCTTCATACATAACTAGATAGGTGGGATGAGGCCCAGTGATGAAAGAATAAGGTCAATTGTTAACTCTAAGGGGACAAGTAGAAGGCTGTGGTCAGGAAATAATCCTAGAAGTCAGAATTTAAGTTTTCTAGAAATAAACTGGGAAACAAAATACATACACGGTGAGATAACATTCAAGAGGTGGACCATGCTTGATGCGAGGGAAGAACTCTTACTGTGTAAGAACCATGTGGCTATAAGTCTGTCCTTCCTTCCTTCATAAGGAAGGAGAAAAAAGTAAATTGGACTTCAGGAAATAAATAGTAGAGGTTGTTTCTGGTATTCATTAGTTCTAAGAAAAACCTAACAAACGAATTTATTTAGCTATCTCATACATTGGAAGGTGGAAACCCTGGAAAATCATTACCTAAAGCTACTCAATCCTCAATCCCATGCCTACCCAGTTTACAGCAGTGAGAAATGAACTCTGTGGTCCTGACAGGTACCTATGATATCCACATCCTAAGTGAAACAGTGAAAAAACATTTGTTTTTCTATTTTCACATTGAGAAATACGTTATAATGTATTTTCCCGAGGTGTTCTGAAATGTATTTTCTTTTTTGTACATAGGAAAGTGTAAATGCACATGTAATGAATCTCAGGACAAAAAATCATGACATTAGTAGTTTTTAAAAAGTCACTGGGAATATAAGGAGAGAAAGTTTTTTTTTTTTTTAAAGATAATGTATCTAATATTCATCTAGCATTTGGACATACAGCCCTGATGTATTTTATGAGGTGTATACATTTATAAATGACTCTTATATGGCACCTATACAATTAAATCATTATCCAGTCCATCAATATGCTCCAAAAGAGTTCCCCTTCTTTATCCACCCCCAGTAAGTTTTCTGAAAAGGAAAACTGGAGAGTTTTTTAAAAACTCACTCAGTATTCAAGTAATGAAAAATTATTCACACCATATATTTATCAGAAGTTAGATCCAAACACAGTGTACCTACTCACCAGCTGCCAAGAGTGACTGACACATTTGGTAATTATAATACAATTTTGAAGAGAATATATTACCAATTTGACATCTGGAAATATGAAATCTAAATACTTATGCAAGTCTCTAGTGAAGATGTGTCTCAATTCACATTTGTGTCATGCCTTCTTTATGCCATTTTTAAAGTCACTTTCCATTTTTAAAGGCAGCTTTGCTAAACCTGCTGTCACTGCAGTTTGGTTTCCTGCAAGTTCATAAATGGTGCTAATTCAGCTGGTCTAGGGTGCGGCAGATATCATGTTTAAGGATGAAGTAATAAACAAGGTATACTCATGAAAATAAAAAGAAATCAAGAAATGAAAAAAACAATATTTGATCATGTCATTATTCTCATTCCTGTTAATTAAAGGAACGTTGATATAACTTCTGATAAATAAAAATTATGAATCCACAAATGTCCCAGTTTCCATGCCAGAAATATTGATTGGACATGGTTGTGGAAGATTATTTAGTAAGAAAATATCAATAGACTGGATAGTGTTTTAAATGAATAGGTGCTATACAGAGAAATATATAATTATAGAACTCTCATTCACTTGGGACATATGTCTAAGAGGATGTGATATTATTTTTACTTTATGTAAGCATTTTATTGTGGTTTTCATGGTAATTTCAATGATAGAAAGAACTCAGATACTAGTGATGAGCCATTTATTCTAATGAGCATTTTGATGAGGCTCCTAATTTTTAATAGGATTGTTCTAGCTTGCTTGGTCTCTGCATTTTGTGATGCTCAGTTGACCACTGCCTACCGGGAGAAAGAAATGGAGCTGTCAAAATTCAAGTGTTTGTTACAGACTTGGCTCAGAATTGCTTTCGACAAACTTTGTTAGAAGGACCTGTCTCAGTAAAATCCCAAAAGACGTTCCCTAGGGATTCTTCTGTTTATCAAACTTTTACTACGAAACAGCTTAGAGACAACAATATTTTTAAGTAACCTTTCAATTATATCTTATTAAAAGCTAATGTAAAAGCTCCTTTTGTCAGGCAACTGAGGAGAGCAATAGTAGAAACTTGTAAAATCATGGTTAGCTTCTAATTTTTAAGATGAAGTCAACAGACAAAACTTCACTCACTAGAATGCTAAATGGGTGTACCACTGTGTCTCTGGGAAAAAAAAATTGATATGCCAATTGGGGTTGAGATCCTAAAAAGCTTACTTAAATAGAAAAAGACAACCACTAACTTGCTACTTGCATCATGGAACATCATGGTAGATAGAGGTTATTTTATCTTTTTCTATGTATATAGATGAACTGCGGTATATGAATCTGGAGTAGTAGCAAGGAGAGAACAGAATTTTCAATAAGGTAGGGAGGGGAGGCATCTAGAGCTCTCCAGGAGGATCTGGGAGTGGAAGAAATGGAAGCCTGGCAGGGAAGGGTAAAGAACCTCCTTTGAGGACACAAGCTAAAAGCCTTGGAATAATTTTAAAAAACAGATGTTTGTTTGATGTGTGATTAAATACCTGCCTCTCTGTATGCTCCACAAATTCTTCAATCAACAAGCACATTCCTCTCGAACGCTGTTCTGCTATGCATACGGAAGCCTTAGGGAGATATCTTGCGGGGTTTCACTTTGTGTCTGGTTTACCATGGAGCAAGAACAGAACCAGCACAAGCAGTCTCATGAATAAGGGTGAGGGGAGGGCTGTCATCCGGGTCTCATAAAGAGGCCCGACATGGGCATGCAGGAAAGCATGACGAGGCTGCAAGAAGATTATACACGGTTTTTGTTTCTCACTTCTTCTGCTCTATTGTTTTTTATTCAGCTATTTTCCTAACCATTTGCAGCAATTAAATTAAGCACACATACTTCATAGCCCAAGAACTTTAAGCATTTTGTTTGTGTGCTGTTGTTATTTTTAAAGAAAACTCCTATTCCATTCTTCGTTCAGGAACAGTTTCCTAAATCTGTTCACAGAAAATGAGTCCTGTGGAATGTGGATAAAGTTTTTGTGCTCAAATACATTTGAAAAACCCTAGATTAAGCAGCTCCTTCACTGCAGGACTTTCTAGAACCTCTTCTCTTTTAATGTACACAGTGAGCATCCCAAAGGCAGTCAGAATGTGTCCAGTCCCATAATCTTTTTCTCTCTCTGACCTCTTGGAACTCATGTTGGGGGATCCTTTCTTAGAAAAACTGCCAAAAGGAAAATAAAAGTTCTACCTTTCCTTATTTTAAAATGCCTGAGCAAAACTATGGCAAATGTTCATATATTTCAACACTAATAGCTAACACTTTTTCTGTTTACATATGAGGACTGTCTGACACAGATATGTCATGTACCAAATTAGTAAGAGTAGCTTTGACTTACAAGGAATGGATTTCAAGTCTGTTTGTGGGGTTCCAAAAATGTTCCCCCTGAATAAACAAGCCTACAAGCCTAAAGCAAGACCTACATGCAACAGAGCATACTCATTACAGAAGCTTTCAGAGGAGTTGGTTCCAGAAACTTGGTTTCTTCTGGGGTTTACAGCTATCACCATCTCTTCTAATTTCACATTGCAATAGCCTGAAGACAGGCAGAGCCATATGTGTAAAAGACCCATCAGCAGTGGTTATAAACTTTGAAATTGAGAAAGTCAACTAGTCTAATGGAAACGATCCCCTCAGTACAGCTCAGTAAAAATTTAGAAGGACATGAGCATCTTTGGGTTCAGCCACTAGTCTTTTCATGGAGAGTAGCAAGAATGATTTGATATACCCTATCCCACCTACCCACCCACTCCCACCAACATAGGCCTGGTGAAAAGCAGGAAGGTCCAAGAGGAGCTACTAAAACATGGCTTCTCTGTAAGCTTCACAGAAGTGGTTGGTTCTGATCACTGCAGTTATGTGCATAATTGTTTCTCAGAAACTCCTGACACTTATATTGGGCTACTTCCCAAGGCCAATTTAAGTTTCCTCAAATCGGATTACTGAAAGGTCCGAAAACATGCTTCATGCTTTCCTGCTTCACATTTTATGATTTTTTACCTTAGTGAAAAACAAACTCTTCAGTTATTACATTTCTTAAGCCTTCCTTTCCTAGTAAACCCATATGAAGTGTTTTCTTCTTTTCAGTGCCTTTGATGATTTATCATGGAATGTCTTCTCTCCTTCTTGTGAAAGCCTTGTAATTCTCTTATAACATGTATTGCTTTGCCCTCTATAAAAATGTATTCTCATTCTCCAGTAAGAGTTGAGTTTTTAAGACAAGTTAGATGCTGTGCACTTTATCGCGTTCCCCCCAACGCTAATAAATGAATACTGCTCAGTGTCAGAAGTCATAATTAAAAGTTTGGTTGAGAAGAAAGTTAAATAATGAGCCAAAGAATCTGGGAACTATAAATCTATGTAGTTTTTGTTTTTGAGAAGTGGTACTCAAACAAGAATAGGACAAGGATGTCATCTCTTGCCACATTTACTATACCTAGTACCCAACGTTCACCAAGGGCAATTAGGCAAAAAAACAAGAAATAAAAATCATCTAGGTTGGGAAGGAAAAAGAAAAACGATTTCTATTTGCAAATGACATTATTTTGCATGTAGAAAATCTTAAGAAATACATACATACACACACACACACACACACACACACACACACTTAGTTAATTTATTCCTGAGCACTTTTTTATGACATTATAAATGAAGTTGTTTTTCTAATTTCATTCTCAGGGCATTCATGTCTTGTGTATAAATATACAATTGACTTTGGTGTTGGTTTTGCATCCTGTGACTTTGCTGAATTTATTTATTAGCTGTAATAGTATGTGTGTGTATGGATATGGATATGGCATTATGACATTTCTTTTTGGAGTGATGAAAATGTTCTGGAATTAGATAGCGGTGATGGTTGCACAATTTTATGAATCTATTTAAAACCACTAAATGATGCACTTTTAAAGGATAAATGTTATGGTACATAAATTACATCTCAATTTTTTAAATGTGGTAATCATTCTTGGAAAAAAGAAAACCCTGGCATCCAGGAAAGTTGATCTAAAAAGTCAAGTAAATGCATTTCTCTGCTTCCTTAGCTCTTGAATTCTATCTTTTGCTTAATTCATTTTGTAAACAAAGTTCTACTTTGAGCCAGATAGTATCTTCAATGATAAGACATACAGAAGTATAAGGCCAGATACACTTCTTGCATTCATGGAATTCACAACCCAACTCTAAAGAGAATTCAATCAGTTCTCCATGTCAGACTGGAGAAAGGACAAAAGGAAAAAAGGATGTGGTTCACAGCAGAGCTTGAGCAGTTAAGACAGGGTTTTGAACTTATCCCACATGTCTGGTTCTCAAACTTCTCAACTGATTCTCAAATGGCTCTCAACTTCTGAGATTGTGTCCACTGCTTCTCCTAGTCAATAATGACGAGTTAAGGAGGCAAGCATGCCGATTGCCCACAAGACAGCTGCCAAATTTGTCATGTATTTCCTACTCTGAAGTTATTTATGCCATTTTATAGCAAATTCTCATGTGTAATGCCTGAATCTCTTAAGCCAGTTGAAAAATTCAGAAACATGCAAATATTTACACTGAGAATCTTGGACATTGTTTCTGTGGTTTCTTGAAAAACAAAATCTAGCCTGCAAAAACACCTACTTTAAAATTGTGTACTTAACGTTACTGCATGCAACTGCTCTGCATTACAGCATTTTTATTCCACAAACAAATTTGAAACTCCTTTCTTAGTTTTTTTTTAAAGTTTAGCTTTATTGTAGAAGATGAACGGCAATACATTTCTCAGCATCAACCATACAAATTACATAAGGCATAGTCAGTACAATTCTTGCGTATGCACAGAAAATTAATGCAAAAGCAATAAAAAGAAAAAAGAGTGAGTGCTCCCAAATATTGAACTGAAGATTGCAAAGAAGGCTGCAGGGTCTTTCCTTCCAGGCAATTTTAACTTAGGAAGAGGGTTATGTCTGTAATTTGGCTTAGAGATGTCCTTGCCTAAAGACAAGAAAAAATTCAATAATTTCTAAAGGTTCCATCTTGCTAAGAATTCAAGTATGGCTTTGGGTGGGAACTATGGCTTCTTCTTTTTTTTTTTTTTTTTTTTTGAGACGGAGTCTTGCTCTGTCGCCCAGGCTGGAGTGCAGTGGCCGGATCTCAGCTCACTGCAAGCTCCGCCTCCCGGGTCTACGCCCTTCTCCTGCCTCAGCCTCCCGAGTAGCTGCGACTACAGGCGCCCACCACCTCGCCCGGCTAGTTTTTGTATTTTTTTTGGTAGAGACGGGGTTTCACCGTGTTAGCCAGGATAGTCTCGATCTCCTGACCTCGTGATCCGCCCGTCTCGGCCTCCCAAAGTGCTGGGATTACAGGCTTGAGCCACCGCGCCCGGCCGGAACTGTGGCTTCTTGTAGCTCTTAGTGACCTGGAGGAGATCAAAATTATTTCACGAGTGCCTTTTTTATCTCCTCTTTTGCTGAATCATCTATTTTGTACATTGCTTTTTATAACTGAAATTTGCTGCAATTCCCACTTTCTTCTACTTTCCTAAGCTTTTCAAGGCTCCCTAAAATTTAAAAACAAAACAAAACAAAACAAAACAAAACTGGCATTTAACAGTTTCATAACAAATGGTTATATTTGGTGATATACTTTTTTTTTTTTTTGAGACAGAGTCTCGCTCAGTCACCCAGGCTGGAGTGCAGTGGTGCAATCTCGGCTCACTGCAAGTTCCGCCTCCTGGGTTCACGCCATTCTCCTGCCTCAGCTTCCCGAGTAGCTGGGACTACAGGCGCCCACCACTACGCCCGGCTAATTTTTTTTTTTTTTTTTTGTATTTTTAGTAGAGATGGGGTTTCACCGTGTTGGCCAGGATGGTCTCGATCTCCTGACCTCGTGATCCACCCGTCTCAGACTCCCAAAGTGCTGGGATTACAAGCCTGAGCCACCGCGCCCAGCTGATATACTATTTTTTAGAAAATGCCCATTATCTATAATAACTTGAAAATGAATAAATCAATGTTAAATGATAATACTTCCAGCATGGCACATGTGTTGCAAAAAATTTCAATGCCTGTGCTCTGAAGCATAAGCATAAAATAAACCAGAAATTTGGCTCACAGAAGACAGAACAGGAAACAAATGGATGCTAGTTCTAGAAAGGAACACATGATTAAGGAACTGAATAACATCCGAAATTGGAAAGGAAATCTGAATCCTGAGTTACAGATGCAAAATAGATTCAAATCTTTTAAAGGGCCTAGACCAAATGACCAGAGAAGTTCTATCAATGCTTACGAATAATGAGTCATTCTAGAAGGAATAGGGGATTAGAGTCCTTCCTGTGAGAGGGAGAAATCAAGAAAATGAAAACTCAGAAAAGAAGAGAGTGTCTATGTACATTAAGATTTACCGAGTTATAAAATATGTATGTCTGAGAGGGTGTTGGAGTTGGGCAGCATGTATTTATCTATATGAGCGAATTAATGCCTGTATATAGGAGAGGAAATAATGTGGAGACTGTGAACAAGGAGGCACTAAAAATAACCATATGGATATTTACTACAAAATAAGCGTAGCGAGTTTCACATTAATATATTTCAAGAAGGCATTACATTAACATTGAAAATCTACACTAGCCTGTGTGTCAAATCCTAAATTGAGAAATTAGGTCAGTGTTAATAAAATAAAAATGCCATAATGTTTGCAATTTCATAATCTGAAAAATGAAGATGCTGTTTTTAACTTTTCTCGTCTTGTCTTGTTTTTCAGCCAGAATCTTACTCCATTGCCCAGGCTGGAGGCTGGAGAGCAGTGGAGCCGTTGGGGCTCACTGCAGCCTCCACCTCCTGGAGCTCAGGTGATCCTCCCACCTCAGCCTCCCGAGTAGCTGGGACTGCAGGCATCCACCACCGTGCCCAGACAATTTCTGTATTTTTTTGTACAGATAGTATGTTGCCATGTTGCCCAGGCTGGTCTCGAACTCTTGAACTCAAACCACCCACCCACCTCAGCCTCCCAAAATGCCAGATTACAAGCATGAACCACCATACCAGCTTTTGTTTCTAACTAATATGATCACAACAATACTTTGAAATAATGGTTGATTGACTTTTATTTTCATTTTTAAGGGAAAAAAAAATGTATCAAAATAAGGTTTTGTCTGGCGGAGATGTTTACCTGTAGCTGAATGAACAAATGAAATGCTACTGAATGCCAACCTTTTTGTTTGTATCATGGGGATGACTATAATAAGAGAAGGTGATATTCTATATGTTGGGTATAATAATATTCATCCTCTTCTAGGTGATCAGATCTTCTGAGGACCTACCACTTATTTACTCACTCAATTAGTACGTAAGTGGTGAATTTAAATGCTGAAAGGACTCAACATACCTTCTGCGAGTCAACTGTTAATGAGCAACACATGGATCTCATTAGCAATGCAGAACGTGAGGTCCCATCCAAGACTCAGGGAGTCAGAATTTCCAGAGTCGAGCCCAGGACTCTCTATCTGCTTCAACAATCCCTCCAGTCGAACCTCCATGTACTAGATTTCGACAGGTGCTGGGCTGGAATATGTGCATCCTTCAGAAATCAAAATCTTCTGGATTCATTTTACATTTAATAGTCCTTCACTATTTCCCTTTAGTACTATCTCTACTAGAAGGTAAGTTATTTAATAATTTTCCCTTTGCCAGAGATTCCTACAAGTCCAGATTTCTCCCACAGCCTTAGAAACATCTTTGTTAATTCTTGGGTCTTCTCCATCTAATTTGTACAATTTTACATCTGATACTCTCCATCCTTTCACACCAAATTAGTCCCTATGGTTCCAGCTTCCACTGGGTGACCCAGATCTCTAAGATCTGTTACCATTTGCTCATTTTGTCCTTGTTTTAGTCCTTTCCCATGAATGCTTATCCCTAGTTGCCACACTATCCACTGTTCGGCTTATCAATTCTTTCATCACCGTATAACTCATTCCCTCCATTAAACTCTGCCATTTTTAAATACTTCATTATTTTTCTTTTACAGTTTGAACACTTACTGATGAATGTGCTAAATAACTTTTTTATTTGATTCTGTATCTTTCCTCTTTACTTTCCCTCTTATCTGTTCTAGCACTTTCAAAACTCTGGACTTTGGGTTAATTTTTTTCATACTCTGATTCTACCACTTTTTATCTATGTGACCTTGAACAAGTTACCGTCCAGAACCAGTTTCCTCAACTGGAAAATAGGGATAAAATTATCTGCATCTTAAAAAACAATGTAAGAGTATAGTGGTTAAGCTTAGAGGGGTGCATTTAGAGAAAACAGGCAGAACTCAAACTCTGTTTTCATCCATTTCTAGCCGTGTGATTTAAGCAAGTAATTTGATATGTATCAGCCTCAGTTTCCTCCATAAAATGTGAATAATTATTGTAAAATTCCCATAGAGTGTTTTGAGGACTAAAGGAGACAACAGATATAAAACATTTAGTAGGATATCTGGTACCTGCCAAATACTCAATACTGCTACCATCACCATCACCATCATTATCATAATTATCATGGTAATTACATACTAGAGATAACAATGAAGGTGGTACCCTCTTTCATTTTCTCCTCAACTATTTTCTCTCTCCCATCCACTTCTTTTTAACCATTTCTATTTCTATTCTTCTGAACTACTCAGAAAAATTGTAACGAAGTTGGCTTACATTTTTAAACTTATCTAATGAAGCTCTTTTCTACATAATTTTAAAATCAGGCAAAACAAAAGATAGTACAATATATTCATAATGCCACTATTCATAGTCCAAAATAGATGCTTATTACAGTCGAAAGAGAAATAACCTGTAATATATTCACATAGTAGAATATTATACAGCAATGAGAATGAATGCATACAACTACATGCAACAATATAAATAAATCTCAGAAATATAATGTTGAGCAAAAGAAACTAGATAAAAGAGAGGACACGGTGAATGATTCCATTCACATAAAGTTCAAAAACAGGCAAACCAATCTCTGATGTAAGAAGTCAGAATAATGATTAACCTTGGTGACTGGAAGACAGTATACAGGATGACATCTGGGGAGCTGGTCATCATCTGTTCCTTGACCCAACTGCTTATCACACAAGTGTGCTCACTTAGTGAGAGCTCATATATCTGACCACTTATATCTGTACACATTTCTCTATATATGTTTTAACTCAACAGAGAAAAAAAGAGCAAGTGGACTAATTGTTCTTTAATATTACCTCCAGAAAAAAATGTGACAACTTTATATTTATGACCATAAAATTATTTTCCCTTTCAATATAGGAACTCTTTCAAAAGGAACAAAATATACTTCTCTTTGACTACAGAGCTACTGCTAAATTTCCATTTAATTCTGTGGCATGTGAATGAAATCAGTAACAATTGTTATTAATTGCCTCTCACAGTTCTTAGGAAAAATAATTGTGTAAAATGATTGGAGTATGGCAAAAAAAAATCATTGAACTTCAAGATGGCAAAAAGCAGTTTCTTGTCCCAGTTCTTTTGTTTTCCTACTAAATGCTTCATGAGAACACTTGTGCTTATCTGTAACATATCAATGATGATATCATATGACTACCTGTCTGGAGCTTTCAACAAAAACATAAGGTGGTCCATGTACAAACTTTTTGAAAGGTGAATGTGCTGTATGATCCAAACATTAACATAAGGAACAAATGTTTGTTGGACCTTTCATACTGCACTCCCTTCTTACCTTTTTTTTTTCTTTTTTTACAGGAACATACCTGCTAAACATTGTCACTATTTCTTTATCTTATTATCTAATTCAAACATCACTTGCTCTTTATGTTTTTATAAACCTCCCATCTCTCCTCAAAAGAGGAATTAATTTTTATATATGTTCTCAGTAGAATGGATAACTTATTATAATTCATTTTAGGCCTTTTTTGACACTTCTTGCAGACAAACTCTGGCTTTTTCATACTAGCAAATGCCTAACAAAGCACAGAAGAGGTGCTTAATATTGTATTGAGATGATCTCAGATTTATTTTCTTAAATAACTTTTAAACACTTAACTGATTTGCTACATTTTAGTTATTCTTACACACTCTCTGTGATATGTGATTTTTAAATTTATGTAAACATCATCTATACTTTCTTTACAGAAGGTGTGAAATCATGAATACATCACACCACCCAGAAATCCCCCATGGTATGCTTTACAATGCAACAGAACCACATAGTTCCCATTGTACACTCTTTCAATTATAATAGATGAAATACTTGAAAATCCTTGGCAGAAATACCATAGAAGTTATAATGACCTTTGCAACAAAAGGAGTAAATCTAGTGGCATTTTGGAGCTTTCTTATATTCTAATTGGATTTTTCTTTTTCTTTTTTTTCTATTTTGACCTTAGTTTCCCCAGTCTATGCCATTTTTAGGCTCCAACAGTTCAGAGAAACTGCAATTTCACTGAGACTTGACCTACAGAATCAGAGATTCAGGATTCTAGTCACTTTGCTGAGATGGATCTAAGGTATAGAGAGAAGTCAGATGTCAGCCCAAAGGTCAGGCTGCAACAAAAGTGCTTATCTTGGATGATTTAGCTACGATATGAGTTTACTCTGTAACATAAGTAGCATGGTTGGGCAGTGTTCAAGAACCTCGTATAATGAAGAAAGGAGAAAAGACAAAGAATTTAGTCCAAATGTGATGAAAGCCAATTGACATGAAGACTATCATAATGTTCATCTTGGTCCAGTAAGAATCTGATATTCACTCTGATAGAAGATTTGCAATATGACTCCAATTAAGGTGACAATTTGAAACTCTCCTGCTCTGACTTCTGGAACTTACTTCCGCCAAATCAGTGGTGACTTTCAGCTACAGGCCTATGGCTGGGAACTAAAATCAGAAGACTCTGGGCCCGGCGCGGTGGCTCAAGCCTGTAATCCCAGCACTTTGGGAGGCCGAGACGGGCGGATCACGAGGTCAGGAGATCGAGACCAGCCTGGCTAACATGGTGAAACCCCCGTCTCTACTCAAAAAAAAATGCAAAACACTAGCCGGGCGAGTTGGCGGGCGCCTGTAGTCCCAACTACTCGGGAGGCTGAGGCAGGAGAATCGCGTAAACCCAGGAGGCGGAGCTTGCAGTGAGCTGAGATCCCGCCACTGCACTCCAGCTTGGGCGACAGAGCGAGACTCCGTCTCAATAAAAAAAAAAAAAAAAGAAGAAGACTCCAACCTCCAGCTCTGAGTACCTACACTGATAGTTCCAACCAACTTCAACCACAAGTAGTGGGTCCAAATCACAACACTCCAATGATGGAGTGCACTGTCTCTGTCTTTGGCAGCACTTTGTTCAAAGATAAAAGATTCTCTACAGTGGTGATAAGGGCTAGTTCACTCAGCCCTTGGACGCAGATTCTGAGAGATGGAGTACACATACCTTTTAGACAATAGGTGTGTTTAAAGAAAATTTGATTCTTTGAAATTAAGTTAAAGTTTGTTTTATATAATTTGCAGTCAACTTTCATAAATTTCATGTGTGTTTCAAAGAAATGAGTATTCTCTATTTGTTGCCTTTAGGAATCTATATATCTTCATTAGATCATGACTGTTAATTGTGTTTTTCACATGTTCTACATCCTTACTAATGCATTGTCTGCTTGATCTATCAATTACCAGAATAGTTATTACAGTCTACCCCTCTGAATTCACATCACATGCATACAAAGTTTAAGTAACTAAACTTCCCTCAGTGAAATACAGTTCTTATCATTGTGTAGTTACCTTCTTTATCTTAAATAATTATTCTAATTTAAGGTTGATTTTCCCTGATAATGATATAGGTGAACCAACTTTCTTTTGGTTGCCTGATTTATCTTAGCCCATCTTTTTACTTTCTATTTTCCTGTAACTTTCCTTATATTTTTTAGGTATTCTGACCACGTGTGTCTTTTGGCTAATGAATTTATTCCATTTATAATTTATTTATGTTTCTTTATATGTATTTATATGTATATATAATATATATGTATTTCTTCCAGATAGTTATTTACTTTTTTTTACTTTTTTTATTCTGCTTTTGTTCTTTCAACTGTTTTTGTTTTTGGTGGTTGTCTTAGAAAATTAATTTGCAAATTTATAAAGAAAACAAGATTTTAAGAAAGGCAGAGGAAATCAAATAATAAACATGAAGATGAAATTAATCATTAAAATGAAATAAAACACTGTCAGTAATAATAGACACAGAGGAAATTAAACATTAGCAGAGAATAATATTCTCAATTATGTTTTAAGAAACCTAAAATAAGTCTCCATGAAGCATATAATTTCCTCGGGAAAATATTGTTCCAAAATTATTTTAAAAGAAGTAATAGTCTGAAAAATATTAGTAATATAGGTAACAAACATTATTAAATACACATCTCCATTCAATGCAATTCCTTTCCAATTACCAACATCAGTTTTCACAGAATGAGAAAAAGCAATACTAAAATTCATATGGAATTAAAAAATAAAGAGTCCAAACAACCAAACAATTCCTAAGCAAAAGAACAAAGCTCAAGGTGTCACATTACCTGACTTCAAGCTATACTGCAAGGCTATAGTAACCAAAACAGCATGGTACTCGTACAAAAATAAATATATAGATTAAGGGAACAGAATAGAGAGCTCCAAAATAAAGCCATATACCTACAACCAAATAATCTTCAACAAAGTCAATAAAAATACATGACAAAGAAAACTATTCAATAAATTATGCTGGGAAAATTGGATATTCATATGCAGAAGAATAAAGCTGAACCTCTATCTTTCAACATCTATGAAAAACAACTCAAAATGAATTAAAGATGTAAATGTAAGACTTGAAACTATAAAAATCCTAGGATAAAGCTTAGGAAACACCATAATCAACATGGACCTTGGGAAAGAATGTATGAATAAGTCCTCAAAGGCAAGTGCAACAAAAACAAAAATAGACAAATGATACTTAATTAAACTAAAAAGCTTCTACGCAGCAAATGGAATAATCAATAAACGGACAATCTACAGAATGGGGGAAAACATTTGAAAAATATGCATCTGACATAGGATCAATATTCAAAATGTGCAAGAAACTCAAACAACTCAATAAGAAAAAAAATCAAATAACATTATTTAAAAGGGGGCGAAGGACATGAGGAGACATTTCTCAAAAAAAAAACAAAGTCATACAGGTGGCCAACAGGTATATGAAAAAATGCTCACTACTAATCATCAGATAAATGCAAATCACAATCACAATGAAATACTATCTCATACCAGCCAGAATGGCTGTAATTAAAAAGACAGAAAACCACAAATGTTGGCAAGGATGTAAAGAAAAGGAAATTCTTATACACTTGATGGAAATGTAATTTAGTACAGTTTCTATGGAAAACAGTGTGGAGATGGATCTAAACCTAGAACTACCATTCAATCCAGCAATCCCATTACTGGTTATATACCCAAAGGAAAATAAATTGTTATATCAAAAAAGACACCTGCACTCTTATGTTTATCACAGTAGTATTCATGATAGCAAAGTCATGAGAGACACCTCAGTGTTCATCAATGGATGACTGGACAAAGAGAATGTTGTACATATACACTATGAAATGCTATTCAGCCATTAAAAAAATAATGAAATCATATATTTTGCAGCAACATGGATTGAGCTAGAGGTTATTATTCTAAGTAAAATAAATCAAAAACAGGAAGGTAAGTAGGATCTAAACCATAGATACATATTAATGTACAAAGGGAAATAATAGATAAAGGATAATTCAAAAGGAGGGAGGATAGAGGGATTAGGGTTGAAAAAGTAGCCACATGGTACAACGTTTGCTATTCGGGTAATGTGCACAGAAGCCCAAACCTCACCATTAGGCAACATATCCATGTAACGAATCTGCATGTGTATCCCTGAATCTGTAAAAACTAAAAAATAAAACAAAATAATAATTATCTTCAAATAAGCCTTTGGTATCAGACCATTTTATATTGAGGGTTTTTGTTATTTATTTATTGCATGTTAAAGGAAAAGCTAATTCCAATGTAATATAAAATATATCGCACATATTAAAAGACAGAAACATTTTCAATTCCTGCAATAGGATGGCATTATTTTAATACCAAAACCCAGCAATAATAAAAGAAATAACTCTATGTCCCTGTCCCTTATAAATGTGGATGCAAAAATTTAATAAATAGAATTCAACTTTAAAAATAATTATCATGATCAAGCATGATTTATTATAAGAAAGGAAGGCTGTTGTGATATTGAGAAATATCATACTCAGAGAATAAAATACATAAGAGCAATAAACAGTACAAGGAATACAACAAAATTATATTTTGAGAGGGTAAAAAGACATTTTGTAAAAGTTAACAGCAATGACAGATGGCAAATATATTGATCCATTCTGGAACTGCAAGCACAATGATTGACGAGAATGCAGGTTAGTTTTGAAGACAAGCGTAGGGAGATAACAAGGGCTATCTCATAAGAGCTCATTAACAAAATTTTTGTTTCAGTCATTCATTCACTATTTAATTTCTAATTTATTTTTAAATTAGCAAATAAAAATTTATATATTTATTATGTGCAACATGATGTTTTTAAAATATGTGTACATTGTGGAATAGCTAAATTGAGCTAATTCACATATGCATTACCATTCATGATTATCTTTTGTGATGAAAACACTTAAAATCTACACTCCTAGCAATTTTCAAGAATACAATACATTTTTACTAACCATAGTCACTATGTTGTACAATAGATCTCCAGAAGTTTTTCCTCCCATTCTGACTAAAATTTTACGTTCTTTGACCAACATCTCCCCCACCAAGACCCCTACTGGCCCCTGGTAGACACCGTTCTATCCTCTTCTTCTATGAGTTTCCATTTTTAAAATTCCACATTTAAGTGAGATCATGTGGTATTTATCTTTCTGTTACTGGGTTATTTCATTCACTGTAACATCCTTCATGTTCATCTATGTTGCTGCATGGAAAAAAATTTTTCTTCTAAGACTGCATAGTATTTTATTGTGTATATATACTATATTTTCCTTATCCATTTATTTATTGGTAGACACTTAATTCCACATTTTGGCTATTGTGAATACTGTCACAAAGAATATAGGGGTGCAGATATCTCTTTGATATATTAATTTCCTTTAGATATAAACCCAAAAGTGAGATTGCTTGATCATATGGTATTTTTAGTTTTAGTTTTTGGAGGAGATTCCATGTCGTTTTTCAAACTGATTGTATGAATTTACATTCTCTTTAGTAGGATACAATAATTCCCTTTTCTCCACATCCTTTCCAAAACTTGATATCTTTCCTCCTTTGAATAATAATAGCCTTTCTGAGAGGTATCAGATGATATCTTTATGTGGTTTTAATTTGTACTTTCCTAATGATCAGTGACTTTGAGCATTTTTAAATTTACCTGTTGGCCATTTGCATATGTTCTTTTGAGAAATATCTATTTAGGTCCTTTGTCCATTTTAAAATTATTTTTTAATTGACAAATAATTGTACATATTCCTGCAGTTGATGTTTTGATACATAAAATGTATACTGATCAGATCACGATAATTATTAGCATATTTATCATCTTCAACATTTATTATTTTTTTGCATTGGAAACATTCAATATCTTCTTTCCAGCTCTCTGAAACTCTATATTATTTTTTACTTATAGTCATACTCCGGTGGTATAGAACACTAGAAATTATAGTCTTACTACAGTGGTATAGAACACTATAAATTATTTCTTCTATCTAGTTTTAATTTTGTACTCTTTAATAAATTTCTCCCTATCCAGTCCTTCCCACTACCCTTTCTAGCCTCTGTTCTACTTTTTACTTATATGAGATCCAGGTTTTGTTTTTTTGTTTTTTTGTTTGTTTGTTTGTTTTTTAGCTTTACATGTAAATGAGAACTTACGGTGTTTAACTTTTTTTTCCTCATTTATTTCACTTAATATAATATCCTCCAATTTGATTCATGTTGCTGTGAATGACAGAATTTCATTCTTTTAGGGCCGGGCACAGTGGCTCACACCTGTAATCCCAGCCCTTTGGAAGGCCAAGGTGGGTGGATCACTTGAGGTCAGGAGTTCAAGACCAGCCTGGCCAACATGGCAAAACCCTGTCTCTACTGAAAATACAAAAATTAGCCAGGCATGGTAGCACATGCCTGTAATCCCAGCTACTATGAAGGCTGAGGCAGGAGAACTGTTTGAACCCAGTGGGCAGAGGTTGTAGTGAGCTGAGATTGCACCACCGCACTCCAGCCTGGGTAACAGAGCGAGACTCTGTCTCAAAAAACGAACAAACAAACAAACAAACAAACAAACATTCTTTTATATGACTAAAAAGTATTCCATTGTGTATATATAGCACATTTTCTTTAGCTTTCTTTAGCCATTCATCTGTTGTTGAACACCAAGGTTAATATCATACCACGGCTATTGTAAATAGTTCTGTAATAAATATGGGAGTGCAGATAACTCTTCAACAGCAAAACCAGACAAAGAGACAACAAAAAAGGAAAACAACAGGCTAATATCCCTCATGAACATAGACACAAAAATCCTCAACAGAATGCTAGCAAACAAAGTCCAACAACATAAACACTGATCAAATAGGATTTATCCCAGGGAAAAAAGGACAGTTTAATACATGCAAGTCAATAAATGCCATGTTACATCAATAGAATGAAGGAAAAAACATATGACCATCTCAATAGATTCAGAACAAAATTTTTAATAAAATTTAATTTCTCTTTTTAAGAAACTTCTATTTTAGATTTAGGGGTACACGTTCAGGTTTTTTACATAGGTAAACTCAGGTCACGAGGGTGAGTTATCACTTAGCTCCCACTTAAACGTAAGAACATGCAGTATTTGGTTTTCTGTTCCTGCATTAGTTTACTAAGGACAATGGTGTCCAGCTTCATCCATGTTTCCACAAAAGAAATAATCACATTCTTTTTATGGCTACATAGTATTCTGTGGTGTATATGCACCACATTTTCTTAATCCAATCTGTCATTAATGGGCATTTAGATTGATTCCATATCTTTGAATAGTGCTGCAATGAACATTCACGAGCATGTGTCTTTATGCTTTGGGCTTTCTTCATCTAGACCAAATCTACTTCCATTAAGAAGACTTTCTCTTTTGATCACTGTCTTCACTTATTGCAATCCATCCTTTCTTGATAAAACTCTTTATAAGTTAGGTATAGAAGAAAAGTACTTCAATATAATAAAGACCATTTATGAAAAACCCACAGTTAACATCTTACTGAAAAAGCACTGGAACAAGCCAAGGATGCCCACTCTCATCATTCTTATTCAACATAGTACTGGAAGTCTAGCCAGAACAATAAGGCAAGAGAAAGAAATCAAATAATTCATATTGTTAAAATAATAATACTACCCAAAGTAATCTATTCATTCCATTCAGTCCCTATGAAAACACCAATGTCATTTTTCACAGAAATGGGAAAAGGTCTAAAATTTGTGTTGAACCACAAAATACCCTGAATAGCTAAGGCAATACTGAACAAAAAGACCAAAGCTGGAGGCACCACATTACTCAACATCAAATTATAGTATAAGGCTACAATAACCAAAACATCATGGTATTATTACAAAAACAGACACATAGAACAGATTAAAGAACCCAGAAATAAAGCCACATACCTATAACCATCTGATATTTGACAAAGTTAACAATAACAAGAAATGAGGAAAAGACTCCTATTCAATACATGCTGCTGAGATAAATGGCTGGCCATATATGCAGAAGATTAAAACTGGACACATTCCTTTCAACATATACAAAAATCAACTCAAACGCTGGATTAAAGGCTTAATTGTAAAACCTAAAACTATGTAAAACCATAGAAAATATCATTCTGGACATCAGCCTTGGTAAAGATTTCATGACAAAGTCTTCACAAGCAATTGCAACAGAAACAAAAATTAACAAGTGGGATCTAAGTAAACTAAAAAGCTTCTGCACAGCAAAAGAAACAATCAACAGAGTAGACAGACAACTTAAAGAATTGAGAAAATATTTGCAAACTATGCATCCTACAAAGATCTGATATCCAGAATCTATAAGGAACTTAAACATTTTAACAAGCAAAAAACAATTCCATTAAAAAATGGGCAAAGAACAAGATGCTTCTGAAAAGAAAACATACTCATGAGAAAGAAGCAAATAAAACAGTGCTCAACATTGCTAATCATTAGAGAAATGCAAATGAAAACCACAATGAGATATCATCTCACACAAGTCAGAATGGCTATTATAAAAAGTGAAAAATAACAGATGCTGGTGAGGTTGCAGAGAAAACAAAATTTCTACACTGCTGGTGGGAATGTAAACTATTTCAGCCACTGTGAAAATAGGTTTAGAGATTTCTCAAAGAACTGAAAACTACCATTTGTCCCAGCAATCCCACTACTGGGTATATGACCAAAGGAATATAAATCGTTCTACCAAAAAGACACGTGCACTTGTATGTTCATCACAATACTACTCACAATAGCAAATAGATGCAATCAACCCAAATACCCATCCATATTGGTCTGGATAAAGAAAATATGGTATTTATATACCATAGAATACTATGCATCCATAAAAAGGAACAAAATCATGTCATTTGCAGCAACATGGATGCAGCTGGAGACCATTATCCTAAGCAAATTAATTCAAGAACAGAAAACCAAACACTGTATGTTCTCACTTGTAAGTGGGAGCTAAACATTGAGTACATGTTGATACAAAGAGGGGAACAATAGACACCATAGCCTACTTGAGGGTGGAGAGTGGAAGGGGGGGTGAGGGTCAAAAAAATCACCTAATGGGTATCATCCTCATTATCTGGGTGACTTAATCATTTGCACACTAAACCCCAGTGACACGCAATTTAGCCTTGTAACAAACCTGCACTTGTACCCCCAAACATAAAATAAAAGCTGAAACAAAAATTTGTAAAAAAAAATAGAAACACGGGGATAGACTGAAATCAAAGATTTTAAAAAATTGGTTGAGCATAAATTTATGAATATGCTAAAAGTCTAAAGACAGGAAAACGATTAAATAAAAAAGGTAATTATAAAATACTTTGCATAAAAGAGTCACTCAAATATTTGATGAATAGATGAATGAATAAATGAATTAATTGCTAGAGCAAGATCCATGGTTGTCTGCTGTTTTGGATTATCCATTTTACCATAAAACTTTATTAACCTACATCAAAAGTTAAAATATGCACTTTGATTCAGTTACAGATATAACATCCAAACCAGAAAATAATTCTAACTGGTTCCTCTACACAATATTAAGTCTACAGGCCCTCATCTCTCGGTCTTATACTTGACATTTTAATGTTTATCATCTCAATATTTATCATGTCAAATGTTTATCATCAGAAATGCCGTTTTATTCATTTTACTTTCTCAAAATTGCATAGTCGTGTGCCTTATGCACAATAGGCACTCAATAAATATTTGTTCACTCACTCCAGAATCACTCCAGATTTTCGTATTTATCAGTTTAATATAGAGTGATTATTTCCTGAGTGAAAACCCAAAACTATTGCAAGAAAAATTATTTTAATTGCTCAACAAATGAATTGTATTTTTATACTCAATAAGCTATGTGCTATCTATTGCCAGTCACTCTTTTTATGTGACTGATGAACAAATATGCCTTATGTTTGGACTGCCTCATTGATAGTATCATTATATTCATGGACATTTTTATGAAGTTCAAAAGTTAAGAAAAATATGGCCATGATGAGAAAGGAGTGGCAAAAAAGTCTTCCCTTATACATATTTTTAAACATATTATAAATGCAGTCTTTGTTGACTAAATAGTAAAACATTTAGAAGCTTTTCTCTATTCATTGAACGTTCTCATACTTTGAATCCTTTCATCTTACACACATGGGGTAAATATGAATGCAGAGTTTTTTAAAAATAAAGCATATTTTTTTGGTACCATATCTTCCCTTAAGCATGTTTACTTTCCCAAGGTTGATTTTCTCCTGTTGCTCACTCTCATGAAAGGTATGAAGAATGAGATCTTGTGTAAGAGATTTAACTATGTTAAATGCAGAGAAAGTTGTTCTCCTTGCACAGTAAACTGCAACATTGACTTTCAAATATATTTATAAAAATGTTTAGGGAAGCTCTGGTCTATATTAATTCTAGTTCATGAACAAGAGTAGTAATCAAATGAAGTTATTTTGGTTTTTGTTGTATACCAAATTTGGTATAAACTTGGCTCAAAGGCAAATCTAGCATTATATGTACATCCTCCTTAGCTAGTGCCATGCACATAAAAAGAATAAATTTAAACCTTGAAGTAAAAAATATGTGAGATGTTTTTGTTTCTATTTTATCTTAATTCCTTTTTCAATGTAGAATATGATAGGATATTACAGATGTTACATATAACCAATAATAAAATTTAAATTGAATAAAACAAGTTAATGCTGCTATTTATGTTATGAAATAGAATTTTATATAATTATTCATTTTTTGTTTGAGCTCAGAAGTCAGAAATCATGTCCTACATGTATGCTGTAAGATATTCCATTCTGCTGGTAAGCCATATCGCCTCAGAAAACAGGAGTATTGGCAGTCAGGGTTCTTGTAGCTATATGAACTTGGCCAAGTTATTTAGTCTTTCTAAGACTCCATTCTCTTAACAGTCAAATGAAAAATTTGGGCAACAATTCCAACTTTTTCTCTCTCAGGATCTGGGTAAATGTTGGTTGATGAATCTTTTGAGGCTCTAGATTTATAACTTTTTCACCAACTTGTTTTCTTCTTACAGTTTATTTGTTGAATAAGTAAGTTCTGGATTTTATTGATGGCATTCCTGTGATGTTAGCATGTCCCTTGTCCCTGCATTTCCTGAAAAGTGCTAGTTATATGTAGACTTGATCAAACTTTGATTTAATTTTGTGGTAACAATATTTTGGTGATAATACTATGATTTATTAGAGGCACATAATGTCTTTTTGCTTTTCTTTTTGTGATGTTAGGGACCATTGATAATCATTGACAAGATTCATATTTTCTATAGAAGTTTCTAAGTTTGTTCTGAATTAATAGTTTCAGAATATATGGTGTCATTGTAGGAAACTGTTTATGTTCAATATAATGTAGCTTCCTCTCTTATTATATAAAAGCTACAAATTTCTATTTACATCTCAAGATTTTTGGTCAATAGAAAATATTGACAGAAATGAAATAGACAGAAACACAAGATGTTGCATATGTGGTTTAAAAAGAAAAATAATTTCCAAGTTCATAAAAGAAAAGAAAGGTAGATAAGAAAATAAAGCAGAAAGACACATTCAAATTACTTAATTTTATTACGGCCAGGGGAAGCATGCTAATTTGATAGCTTGAAACCAAATAAAAATACGTAAGTAGAAAGAAGTTAACATTCCTGTCTTAGCTTATTTTCTGCTGCTATAACAGAATATCTGAGACTGGATAATATACAAAGAAAAAAAATATTTGGCTCACTGTTCTAGAGGCTGGAAAGTCCAAGAGCATGACACTGGCATCTGGTGAGGGTCTTTGTGCTGCATCATCTCATAGCAAGAGGAAAAGACAAGAGAATGCATGTGAAAGAAAGAAGAGGCAAAAAAGCAAGGAAGAAAGGGAGGCAAACGCATCCTTCTTCTCGGGAAACTACTCCATAATAATGAAATTAATCCATTCATGAAGACAGAGCCATCATTATCTAATCACCTTTTAAAGTTCCACCTCTCAACACCACTGCATTAGAATTAAGTTTTTAACACATGCTTTTTGAGGGACTTATTCAAACTGTAGAAATTTCTAAATGCTTTCCTGAGAAATTCAGTGAATTAGCTTTTCCAAAAAAAAAAAAAGCCTTGAAAAATGTTCTTTACTCTGCTGCAAATCTGAGTGACAATTTCCACCCTCAACCCTAACAGAAAGAAAGAAATACCATATGCAGCAATTAAATTTGTGATGAGACAGCCTTCCAGTTAGGCAGCACCAGAAAACTTCTCCAGAGGAAAGTGCACATGGAAATGAAGTGATAGTCCACCATAATGTCAGCACCCAGGGCAAAAGAGAAGCCTTGTTAATAAGATTTCTGTATTACAGTGAGGGAAACTCTTGTGTCTTTGGAGAAAGGAGTAGTAGAGCTGGAGCCATAGCATAAATGGCTAAGTTTATGAAGTAGAATAAAGTATCTGCTGTCATCATCTAAAGCCATTTGTGCAGCAAATAATTACATATGACTTTTCTCTTAGACTATGCCTACGTGATCTTTTGGCTTGTAGAGTAGCACATTAGACATAGTTCCAGAAGGAAAAGTTTCATCCTGAGAGTGAAAGTAAGTCTGCATCTAAAGTATAAAACATGAAAATTAGGCAATTACAGATTGAGTAGGAAGAGAAAACATAGGTCTCAATAAGGGAATCATAGAAAACTCGAGCAGGAAAATTCTGACATGAGATTTTCTGTTTCAAAAGTTTACATAGGTCAGCCACAGTGACTCAGCACTTTGGGAGGCTGAGGTGAGTGGATCACTTGTAGTCAGGAGTTCGAGGCCAGCATGGCCAACATGATGAAACCCCATCTCTACTAAAAATACAAAAATTATCCAAGTGTGGTGGTGGGTGCTTGTAATCCCAGCTACTCTGGAGGCTGAGGTAGGAGAATTACTTGAACCTGGAAGGTGGAGGTTGCAGTGAGCCGAGATCGAGCTTTTGCACTCCAGCCTGGGCGACAGAGCAAGACTCTATCTCAAAAAAAAAAAAAAAAAAAAAAAAAAAAAAAAAAAAAAAAAAGTGTATGTAAAACACGTTTGTAACTCTGAATACATTTTTTTCATAGAAAGCAAAGTTCATACAATGATGAAGTTACCAGGCAGCCTAAGAGATGATGATCATAGGAATGGCTATTTCTTTTATTATTCATTCACTGATTCATCAAAAGTTTGAGCTCCTACTATGTCTCAACACTGGAGATGCAGAAGCAATTATCATTCCTAATCATCTACCACTAAAACAACTTAATACTGCACAGTATCGGTATAATTATATTTTACATCTATACTTCAATGAAAATGTAGTATAATACAAATAGTCAAATATGTTATATATAACCAATGGTTGAAATGTCATCCTTGGTAAAGCACTTTTTTAATGGTTTCCTGCAAATGGAAGTTTCTCTAGTTTGTTAGCAAGAAGAGAGGTTTGGAGGCTGTAAGCAGTAGTGCTGTTTGGTGGCAGTACGGGTGAATGTGAGTGAGCTGATGAAAGAATAGGTAAAATAGTAAATTTCCAAGTTTCTGAATCTAAGGAAGAAGAGGTAATCTTTTCTTCTTGACCCTCAAGACTGAAATTGGATGACCATTATCTTTGACTAAAGTCATGTATGAAGCAATGGGCCAAATAAGCTAACAAACCTTCATAATAGACACATTTGCATTCCCTTTGCTCCTGACAACACAAGGTGCTATGGTCTGAATATGTCCCCCAAAGTTTATGTGCTGGAAGCTTAATCTCCAACGCAACAGTGTTGAGAGGTGGGGCCTAAAAAGAGGTGACTGGGTCATGAGCACTCTGCCCTCATGAATGGATTAATGTCGTTATCTTAGGAGTACGTTAGTTTTTATGGGAGTGGGTTTGTTATAAAAGTGAGTTTAACCCTAACTTGCTGTCCTTCCTGTGCACTTACACTCTCTCCCCATATGATGACTTCCACCATGGGAGTGACATAGTAAGAAGGACCTCATTATATGCCAGAACCTTGATATGGAACTTCAGCCTTCAGAACTGTCAGAAATATTTTTTTTTCTTTATAAATTACCCAGTCCTTGGTATTTTGTCACAAAAACAAAACAAACTAAGACACATGATACATACATAATTACAACTTTTGGATGTGATTCTTCTACTCAGCATACCATCACTCACTTTCAACAACCACATTGTATGTAGTTGTAAATTTTATTTTAAAACTTTGCTATCATTTGCTCTTCATCTTTCTTCTCCTTGGACCAATGATGAACATCAAATTGAATGTTTCTCCAGAGAGTGATTTTGTCACTATTTGATGCTAAGAGTTCTTCAATACTTTCAACATCCATTTCAATAAATCCAGACTCTTTAGCAGGATCTATGATTTTTTTCTTTTTTCTTTTTTTTTTTTTTTTTTTTGAGACGTAGTCTCGCTCTGTCACCCAGGCTGGAGTGCAGTGGTGCGGTCTTGGCTCACTGCCAGCTCCGCCTCCCGGGTTCATGCCATTCTCCTGCCTCAGCCTCCCCAGCAGCTGGGACTACAGGTGCCCGCCACCATACCCAGCTAACTTTTTGTATTTTTAGTAGAGAAGGGGTTTCACCATGTTAGCCAGGATGGTCTCCATCTCTTGACCTCAAGATCCGCCTGCCTTGGCTTCCCAAAGTCCTGGGATTATAGGCGTGAGCCACTGTGCCAGGCCAGGATCGATGATTTTTAATTTTGATTCAATCACTTTTATATTCACACTTCTCTCAATAGCTCTTATCATTTCCAACTTTCTTATTAATCTATAAAATTTTCTAGGTCTCTTAGACTCACCTACTTTCTTAAAGAGCCTTTCCACCTGCTTGGAAGATAATTATATAAACACAGGAGAATAATAGACACTATATTAAAACCATAATAAATACATGAGAATAATAGTACCCTACATTAAAACAATAATAAGACATGAAATCCTCTTGGAAAAACAGCTATCTTAATCCAATGGACTCCACAACCTATCATCTGGAACTCAGTGTAACTAAAATATTTTCAGTAGTATATACATATATATTTGTTACAATAGATTATTTTGTGTGGTGAGTAAATTTCAAGTAAAATTTTTTGCAAGTTGTAATATCAAATATTCAGAAACTGAGAGTTCAGATTATTAGGACTATGTGTCCTTAAAATCAGGCACACAATGAATTTACCCTGAACAGCTTAAAATCTAATCATTTTTAGTTTAGGCAGTAATAATACTTGCTCATATGTCACTGCCAAAATCCATATCTCTCACAAAAATTAGGTTGCTTTCATCATGAAAAACTCTGATTCAAAATAGTAAGCAACTATATGGGTTTCATAGAAGCTAACCAGTGACTATACCACACTAAATAGATAGAGTTCAACGACACTTGCATTGGACCCACATTACATAAAACCATGTATTTGAAAAAAATTTAAAATTATATTTTCTTTATTTTTATCAGATTGGATTAGTTCAAAAGACCATTCTTCGAGTTCTGAAATTCTGCTTCATCCAATTTATTGATAAAGCTTTCAATTGTACTTTAGAATTTTTTAAGTTTTTTAATTCCAGAGACTCTGAATGATTTCTTTTTTAAGACGTTTCTCTCTTCATTTTTTTCCTGGGTTGTTTTAGAAGTCTCTTTGTGTTGATTTTAAACCTCATCTTGGATCTCAATGACCTTCCTTGCAATCCATGTGTTGAATTCTTTATCTGTTATTTCTGAGTTTCCATTTTGGTTAAAGACCATTGCTGGAGAGCTAGTGTCATCTTTTAGCGGCGTCACTACATTCAGACTTTTCATGCAGCTCAAATTCTGTGCTGGTTTCTTCTCATCTAGAAATGTTGGCACTTCTAATTTTTATAATGATTTTAGTGTGAATTTTTTATTTTTCTTTCTTTCTCTTTGATGTTATTAATTTTTTTCTTTACCTTTTCGTTTCCTCCTCTCCCTAGGGAATGTGATTGTAGAGAATGCTGGGTAGGGTCTTTGGCTTTTCTTCTATAGCTCTAGGCATTTCTTTCAGCAGGTTTTATATTGGGATGTGCAGTTTGTGCTACAAGCCCATAGATGGTACTTACAGATATGAGCAGACTATGGCCAAGATGGTTATGTATATACCCAACCCTTGTTTAATCAAGCAATGGGTTGACTGGTTGAATGCACAGTGGTCTAAGCTCCCTGCTTATCTCTGGGGTAGAAAGGCAGGACCCATGAAATCAGGGCCAGACTGGGCAGGTCTGCCTGCAAGTCCTCTAATGGCAAGCACAAGAACCAGTGCCAAGGGAGAATCTACTGGGTGGCTGCCAGGTACCAAGAGGTATGCCTAGGTGTGGAGCTGGGAAACCTCCTTTGCTCCAAGTTCCCTGCATAGAGATTGCAGCATAGCCTAAGCTCCTATTCCAAGATAGTGGCTGCTATAGATGCCTGGAGATATGCCTGGTTGTCCAGCAGAGAGGGCCCCCTTGCATCAAAATCTCTGCACAAGATGAATGGGGCAACTTGGGCTGCTGTACCAGGAAAGTCCATGCTCCAAATGACTGGAGATCTACCTAAGTGTGGAGCAGAGAGGGTCCCCCTGCACCAGGATCTCTACCAGGAAGGATGAGGTGTCTCTGTCTGCTGAATTAGGGTGCTCCTAATGCCTGGAAACCTGCCTGGGCATCGAGTAGAGAGTCCTCCTGCACTAAGATCTATGTCTGGGAAGGGTAGGGCAGCTCAGGCTGCTGACCCAGGCAAACAGGTACTCCAAATGCCTGAATTTCTACTTGGGGTGAAGCAGCGAAGGCCCTGCTACACCATGTTCTCAGGGAAGTAGGGTAGGGCACCCAGCAATGGCATATGCAGATCAGTTCCAAGTCAACAAGCTGGCCCTGGCTCCAAGTCTCAGTACCCAAGAGAAACTTCAGCTATAGCAGCTCTCCTCAAATGCCAGGCCTACAAGAAGGGAGAACACAATTCCAGCACCTACTACTGAGACACTTTTCACAGTTCTGGCTGTGGGATCCCTAACCCACTTCAGAGTAATTGCTCCAATTTCTGGCCTTAGATTAAAATGCCTGCACAGTCACACTGCTGGGTCACCAAAGAATGGCTGACATTGCATGAATCTGTATTAAAAATGGCATCCTCCTCTCAGTCTTGAGTCTGGGAAAATGTCTGCAGATATTCCCAGTGTCTTTCCCACACAGCATCTCCAAGCCTCTCCTTAAGTTAACTCCAGGAGCTGGGAAGCAAAGTGCTCTCCCTTGGCCTGGGTTGCTCGGATCCCCAGTGGGAAGGTGAGTCACAGAGGGAGAACCTCTGTCTCTCTCACACACTGCGGCTGAACTCACTTTTATTAGCTGGACGCTGTCACAGGAAATGTTTGCCAGCACTGTCTTCTCTGGGATCTGGGATTGTCTTCCATGATTCCAGTAGATTCCCACTTTCCTTCTTGAATGAAAGCTTACACAGTTGATCTTTATGCACTATCTTTCTATTTACACATGGCTGAGGCTCACTGAAACCCTCTAATTCACCAACTTGGAGAAAAAAAATTTAATGCAACTATTGTAAATCTAATTATTCCAAAAGAACTTCTTCTAACAGAGAAAAGACTACAATTATTTTTACATATAGTGAAAGAGAGGTCATTTTTATGCTAACCAAGTGTCAGACCATATAGGGTTTCATAAACATACTGTGTAAGCAGTAGCTGTCTTATCTTGAAACCTTAATCTCTTAATAGATCTTTAGACACTTGTGCAAATTCCAACAGATTTTAGAACAGGCAATTATTTCTTCAATGAATCCCATAAAAACACCATAGAGGAAGTTGTTTCTAAGGTGATAAGATCAGTGTTAAATTTTAGAAGGAGTACCATAATGTTTGCAGCCTGATTTTTTGCTTTTTCAGTTACTGAACCATCAATCTTCCAATCAAGGGGCTTTTAAGGTGGGCCTACAAGCTGTCACTTGATAATTAAGTGGTATGTTAAAATAACAAAAGGCTCTTTTTCAGAGACACATTAGATAATAGAAGTTTTAATCTCTTCTAGCATACAATAACTGGTTTAATAATGGAAAGATTGTTGTCGTGGATGTTTGTAGTACACAATGAGTGGGAACAAGAACAGAAGCACATTTTTACCTCTAAGCACAGTCAAAAGTAGACCCTGCTAGAGAAAACTCATGCAGACTGTGGAGTACAGGACATTTGTTCTCATCCCATTTTCATTTTTCAGATATGATGAATTCTGTTGAGGTCTTTCTGCTGTGAAGCTCATAAAGTCTCATGGTGCTGATGGCAGTGAGCCAAGATTGAGCCACTGCACTCCAGCCTGGCAACAGAGCGAGACTCCATCTCAAAATAAATAAATAAATATATAAAAAATTTTTTTAAAGCCTCATGGCACTTCATTGGTACAGGACCTTCTTCCAAGGCCCTGAAAGGGTCCCTAGCAAAAGCAAAGTGTTTTGATTTTGTTATGTTAATGTAAATTTAAAAATTTATAAATTGTTATGATTAGATCATTTCTAAATGTTTACTTTCATGTTGAATTTTGTATTTCTAATTCCATATATATTAAGTATATATGACAAGAAAGTGAATAGATCATAGCTATTTTAAGATAATATAATTATAAATCAAGGAAAATAAAAAAGTTCTCAACTGGAGAAATTTTTGCCTCCCTGGGAGATATTTGGCCATGTTTGAAGACCTTTTCGGTTGTCACAATAAGGGGGCAAGGCCACTGGCACCTAGTGAGTAGAAGCCAGGGATGCTTCTACCGGAAAATGCATAGGCAGCCCCTTGTAACTAGTATTATCCAGCCCAAAATATAAACCATGTTCAGGTTGAGAGACCTCCACAATTTCGAAATTAAGAAGTGGTAAGCCTGGATTTAGATCCAGTGTGTATAATTACAAAGCTTATGTTTTCTACTACATTACACTTACTGGCTATAATAAATATCAGTAGAACAAGTTAGTTTCAATTGTGTGGTGTACCAATGGTCATTGCATTTGCCTTCTTCATATTCTGTAATAAAAGCCAATGGATGTGCATGCCGCCGTGTTGGATATGCTCTGTGGGCAAAGGGGAGGTGGGCAAGCAAGATAGTCCTCGTCCTTTTCCAGTGTTATCTGCTCAGTTAACGGCATCATCACACACTCAGTTATACAAGGCATACCCCAAGAAATATCCTTCAGTTTGCTTTTTTCCTCCATTCACCACATGTATTAGCCCATTTTCATGCTGCTGATAAAGACATACCTGAAACTGGGAAGAAAAAGAGGTTTAATTGGACTTGCAGTTCCACATGGCTGGGGAGGCCTCAGAATCATGGCAGGAGGTGAAAGGCACTTCTTACATGGCAACAGCAAGAGAAAATGAGGAAGAAGCAAAACCCGAAACCCCTGATAAACCCATCAGGTATCTTGAGACTTATTCACTATCACCAGAATATCACAGAAAAGACCAGCCCCTCATGATTCAATTACCTCCCCATGGGTCGCTCCCACAACACATGGGAATTCTGGGAGATATAATTCAAGTTGAGATTTGGGTGGGGACACAGCCAAACCATATCAGCATATTTTCTCTCTATTATTTTCTCTCTCTTGGAACATACTCTATATTATCTTCTACCACTGCTTTAGCATTTATATTGGTGTACTCCTTTTCTACATTGTACTCAGATGATCTTTTTTAAAATTTGTATCTAAACATGTTAACTTTCTAAGTCCTTATCCCTACATAAACTTCCCATCCTGTCACAATCCTGGCTTAAATCACACAATGACCTATCATTGGTTTCAGGGTAATAGCCCCAATACCCCAATATGGCCTGTAAAGTCCTCTTAGTCTTTCCAGAATCACTTACCATCCTGTCTTCTGCTTGGTGCTTCAGCCACTGATGCTTTTAGTTCTTTGACACAGATATGTTACTTCCTACTGCAAGGCCTTGTGCTATGCTTAAAACACCCTACTTCTCATTGCTGCTATTTTTCATCTAAAGCACATCTGATTTTGAGTAGTTCATATCCCTCTGTTCTAGGTTTTCATAGCACTACGAAGATCTCTTTGTGAATTTATCACAGCTATAGTTTTATACTTATATGTGTGACTCAAAAAAATATCACCTGCATTGTAAGCTACATGACGGCTGGTACTGTGCTTAGTTTTGCTTGAAAAGCAAAGTATACTGACAGTCTATCCCCAGCATCACTCAGATAACTTGGCATTTAACTGGGTTCAATAAATATTTGTTGAATGAATTACTGCAGGAATAAATAAATGGATATTTGGATAAATAAATGCATGATATTAAATGGCTGAATAGACTCAGGGCTAGTACAAGCCTTAATGCTTAGTGTAACATAAGCTCTGGATACGATCTGATAGCAGCTAAATGAGAGCAAACAAGGTCCTAGGCAACCAAAGATGTTTAGGCCAAGATAGATAAGAGCTAGAAATATTGAAAATGCTGACTTTTTCTGTTGAATAAAGCCTATTAATCTGGACTTTTCCGTGAACCAGTCAATCATTTTGCCACAGAATCTTCATGAGTGAATATAAGAGGACCTGACTTTGATAAAGATTATGCCACGAATCTAATTCCACCTAGAAAAAAAATACAGTATCCTCCAAAAGACTCACAAGTCTAATTCCAAGGTGAGTTCTCATGGTCCAGCAGAGGAAATGGGACTCCTGGCATCAGAGCCTGCAACATGAGCAACTCAGGCATGCTCAATATAGTCATGTATCTCTTAATGATGCAGATACTTTCTAAGAAATGCATGGTTAGGCAATTTTGCCTTTGTGTGAATAACACAGAATGCACTCACACAAAACTAGATGGTTTGGCCTATTACACAGCTAGGCTATATGATATAGCCTATTGCTCCTTGGCTATAAACTTGTACAGCATGTTCATGTTACTGCATTGAATATTGTATGCAGTTGTAACACAGTAATAAATATTTGTGTATCTAAATGTAGAAAAGATACCGTAAAAATATGGTATAAAAGATTAAAAACAGTATACCTTTATAGGACATTTACCATGAATGGAGCTTGCAGGACTGAAAGTAGCTCTGGGTGTTGGCGAGTGAGTGGTGAGTCAATGTGAAGACCTAGGACATTAATGTACTCTTCTGTAGACATTAGAAATACTGTACGCTTAAGCAACACTAAATTTATTAAAAATAATTTCCTTAATAAATTAATCTTAGTTTACTGTAACACTTTTACTTTATAAACTTTTAACATTTTTAAACTTTTTGATTATTTGTAATAATGGCTTAAAACAAAAATAATTATAGAATTAAAGGAAAATATTTTCTCTCTTTATATCCTTATTCCATATATTTTCTTCTTTTATTTTTTACTTTTTAAGCATTTTTGTTAAAAACTAAGGCATAAACACACACATTAGCCTAGACCTACACAGGATCAGAATCTTCAATATCAGTGTCTTTCACCTCAACATTTTGCCTTACTGGAAGGTCTTCATGGGCAATTTTATATATATATATATATGTGTGTGTGTGTGTGTGTGTATATATATATATATGTAAAATGAAGCTGTTGTCTCCATTGATAAAGGTGACTTCTTCCAGAATTTCTCCTGCAGTACCTCCCTGAAGCTGTTTGAGTTAACCTTTTTTTTGATAAGCAGAAGTACACTCTAAAATAATGATAAAAGTATAGTACAATAAACACATAAACCAAGGACACAGTCATTTATTATCAAGTATTATGTAATGTACATAATTGTATATGCTATACTTTAAATGCCAGGCAACACAGGTTTGTTTACACAAGCATCACCACAAACATATGAGTTATTCATTGCACTCATTATCATACCTATGAGGTCACTAGGCAATAGAAATTTTTCAGCTCCATTTTTTGGTAATTTTTATCTTAGGTTTGGGGGTCCATGTGAAGGTTTGATACGTAGATAAATACATATCATGGGGATTTGTTGTACATATTATTACAGCACCCAGGTATTAAGCCCAGTACCCAATAGTTATCTTTTCTGCTCCTCTCCCTCCTCCCACCCTCCTTGCTCATGTACACCCCAGTGTCTGTTGTTTCCTTCTTTTTATTCATTAAGTTATTATCCTTTCGTGCCTGCTTATAAGTGAAAACATGCAGTATTTGGTTTCTGTTCCTGCGTTAGTTTGCTAAGGATAATAACCTCCAGCTCCATACTTGTTCCCACAAAGGACATTATCTCCTTCATTTTTATGGCTGCATAGTATTCCATGGAGTATAGGTACCAAATTTATCTAATCTGTTATTAATGGATATTTAGATTTATTCCATGTCTTTGCTATTGTGAGTAATTCTGCAATAAACATATGCATGTATGATCTTTCTAATAGAACGATTTATATTTCTTTGGGTATATACCCAAGTAATGGGATTGCTGAGTCTAATGGTATTTCTGCCTCTAGGTTTTTAAGGAATCATCGTCTTGTCTTCCACAACAGTTGAACTAATTTACACTGCTACCAACAGTTTAAAAGCATTTCTTTTTCTCCACAACCTCACCAGCATCTGTTGTTTTCTGACTTTCTAATAATAGTCATTCTGAATGGTCTGAGATGGCCTCGTGGTAGTTTTGACTTGTACTTTCTCTAATGAACAGTGATGTTAAGCTTTTTTTCATATACTTATTGGCTGCCTGTATGTCTTCTTTTGAGAAGTGTCTGTTCAGTCCTTCATCCACTTTTTAATGGGATTGTTTTTCTCTTGTAAATTTAAGTTTCTTATAGATGAAGGATATTAGACCTTTGTCAGATGCATGGTTTGCAAATATTTTCTCCCATTCTATAGGTTGTCTGTTTACTCTGTTGATAGTTTCCTTTACTGTGCTGAAGCTCTTTAGTTTACTTAGATCCCATCTGCCAAGTTTCTTCTTTTGTTACAATTGATTTGGTGTCTTTGTCATGAAAGACACCCATTCCTAGTGGTATTGCCTAGGTAGTCTTCCAGGGTTTTTATACTATTGGGTTTTACATTTAAGTCTTTAACCCATCTTGGGTTGATTTTTGTATATGGTGTAAGGAAGGTGTCCAGCTTCAATCTTCTGCATATGGCTAGCCAGTTATCCCAACACCATTTTTTGAATCGGGAGTCTTTTCCCCATTGCTGGTTTTTGTCAGTTTTGTAAGATCAGATGGTCACAGATGTGTGGCTGACCTTATTTCTAGGCTCTCTATTCTGTTCTGTTGGTCTATGTGCCTGTTTTTGTACGAGTACTATGCTGTTTTGGTCACTGTAGCCTTGTAGTATATTCTGAAGTTGGGTAACACGATTCTTCCAACTTTGTCCTTTTTGTTTATGATTGTCTTGGCTATTTGGACTCTTTTTTCATTCCATATAAATTTTAAAGTAATTTTTTCTAGTTCTGTGAACAATGTCATTGGTAGTTTGATAGGAATAACATTGAATCTGTACATTGCTTTGGGCATAATAGCCATTTTAATCATATTGATTCTTCCTATCCACAATCCATAAGCATGGGATATTTTTCCACTTGTTTGTGGCTTCTCTGATGTCTTTGAGTAATCTCATTGTAGAGATCTTTCACTTTCCTGATTAGCTGTATTCCTAGAGTTTTCTCTTTTTTTTTTTTTTTTTTTTTTTTGTGGCAATTGCGAATGAAACTGATTTAGCTCTCAGTTTCGTTGTGGTTCACGTATAAGAGTGCTAGTAAATTTTGTACATTGATTTTGTATCCTGAAACTTTGCTGAAATTGTTTATCAGCTGAAGGAGCTTTTGGGCCAAGTCTGTGGGGTTTTCTAGATATAGAATCATGTTCTCTGCAAACAGAGGTAGTTTGACTTTCTCTCTTCCTTTTTGGATGTCCTTTATTTCTTTCTCTTGCCTGAGTGCTTTGGCTAAGATTTCCAATACTATGTTGAATAGAAGTGGTGAGAGAGGGCATCCTTGTCTTGTGCCAGTTTTCAAAGAGAATGCTTCCAATTTTTGCCCAGTGAGTATAATGTTGACTGTGGATTTGTCATAGATGGATGTTATATTTTTAATATGAAGGGATGTTGAATTTTATCAAAAGCCTTTTCTGTATCTCTTGAGATAATCATGTGGTTTTGTCTTTAGTTCTGTTTATGTGATGAATTACATTTATTGATTTGAGTATATTATACTAACATTGCATCCTAGAGATGAAGCCTGCTTGATAGTGACGGATTAGCTTTTTGATGTGCTGCTGCATTTGATTTGTGTTTTGTGGAAGATTTTTGCATCAATAATCATCAAGGGTATTGGCCTTAAGTTTTGTTTTTTTGCGTGTGTCTCTGCCAGGTTTTGGTATACAGAGGATGCTGGTCTCATGGAAGGAGTTAGGGAGAAGTCCCTCCTCCTCATTTTTTGGAGTAGTTTCTGCAGGAATGGCACCAGGTCTTCTTTGTACATCTGGTAGAATTTGGTTGTGAATCCCTCATGTCCTGGGCTTTCTTGGTTGGTAGGCTATTTATTACCGATTCAATTTTGGAGCTCATTATTGGTCTGTTCAAGGAATCAATTTCTTCCTGGATCAGTCTTGGGAGGGTGTATGCGTCCAGGAATTTATCCATCTCCTCTAGGTTTTCTAGTTTGTGTGTGTAGAGGTGTTCACAGTAGTTTCTTATGGTTGTTTTAATTTCTGTGGGGTCAGTAGGAATACTGCCTTTGTCATTTCTGATTGTGTTTATTTGGATCTCTTCTATTTTCTTCTTAATTAGTCTAGCTAGTGGTTGATTTTATTTTTTTCAAAAAATCAACTTTTGGACTCGATCTTTTAAATGGCTTTTTGTATCTCAATTTCCTTCAGTTTAGCTCTGATTTTTATTATTTCTTGTCTTCTGCTATCTTTGGGGTTGATTTGTTCTTGCTTCTCGAATTCTTTCAGTTGTGAAGTTAGGATGTTAATTTCTTTCTAATTTTTTGATGTGGGCATTTAGTTCTATGAATCTTCCTCTTAACACTGTCTTAGCTGTGCCCCAGAAATCCTTGTATGTTGTACATTTGTTCTGATTATTTTCAAAGAACTTAATTTCTGACTTAATTTCATTGTTTTCTAAAAAGTCATTCAGCAACCTGTTAATTACCCTGTAATTGTATGATTTTGAGCAAATTTCATTGTGTTTATTGAATTGTGGTCCAAGAGTGTGGTTGTGGTGATGGGAATAATGTATACTCTGTTGTTTTGGGGTGGAAGCTTCTGTAAATGTCTGTCAGATCCATTTGGTCCAATGCTGAGTTTAGGTCCTGAATATCTCTGTTAACTTTCTGCCTTGATGACCTATTTAATACTTTCAGTGGAGTGTTGAAGTCTCACACTATTATTGTGTGGGAGTCTGTGTCTCTTTGTAGGTCTCTAAGAACTTTCTACATGAATCTGAGAGCTCCTGTGTTGGGTGCATGTGTATTTAGGATAGTTAGTTCTTCTTACCGAACTGAACCCTTTACCATGATGTAATGCCCTTCCTGTCTTTTTGATCTTTGTTGTTTTGAAATCTGTTTTGTCTGAAATTATGATTGCAACTCCTGCTTATTTCTATTTTCCATTTGCTTGGAAGATTTTTCTCTAACACTTCATTTGAGCCTATGACTGTCATTACATGTAAGATAAGTCTCTTAAAGACAGCATACCATTGAGTTTTGCTTTTTTATCCAGCATGCCACTCTCTGTGTCTTTTAAGTGTGGCCTGTTTAGCCTGTTTATGTTCAAAGTTAGTTTTTATATGTGTGGATTCTATCTGGTCATTGTACTGTTAACTGGTTTTTACGTTGGCTTGTTTGTGTGGTTGCTTTACAGTAACACTGGTCTGTGTGTTTAAGTGTGTTTATGGTAGTGGTCTTTCCTCTTATATTTAGTGCTTCTTTCAAGATCTCTGGTAAGGCAGGTCTGGCGGTAATGAAGTCTCTCAACATTTGCTTATCTGAAAAGACTCTTATTTCTCCTCCTCATAGGCAGCTTAATTTGGCTGGATATAAATGTCTTGGTTGAAGATTTTTTTTAAAATTATTTTTTCTTGAAGAATGTTGAATGTAGGCCCCCAATCTCTTCTGGCCTGCAGGATTTCAGCTAAAAGGTCTGCTGTTAGCCTGATGGGGGTTCCCTTTTTAGGTGACCTGCCCTGTCTAACTGCCTTTAACATTTTTTCTTTCATTTTCAACCTTGGAAAATCTGAAAATTATGTGTCTTGGGGATGATCTTGTATAGAACCTTGGAGGAGTTCTCTGTACTTCCTGAATTTGTTGATATCTCTAGCAAGATTGGGGATGTTTTCATGGATGATATCCTGAAATATATTTTCTAAGTTGTTTGCTTTCTCCCCCTCCCTTTCAGTATCAATGATTCATAGATTTGGCCTCTTTACATAATTTCATACTTCTTGGAGGTTTTGTTGACTCATTTTTATTCTTTCTTTAGTTTTGTTTGACTTTCTTATTTCAGAGAACCAGTCTTCAAGTTCTGAGATTCTTCCCTCAGCTTGGTTTACTCTGTTGTTAATACTTGTGATTGCATGTGAAATGCTTGTATTGTGTTATTCAGCTCTGTCAGACACATTGGTTTCTTTTATATACTAGCTATTTTGTCCTTCAGCTCCTGTATGACTTTATTGTATTTCTTATTTTACTTGGATTGGGTTTTCCCATCTTCCTGAATCTTTATGATCTTTGCTCCTATCTATAGAAATATTCCAAATTCTATTTTTGTCATAACGGCCAGTTAGTTCTGGTTAAGAACTCTTGTTGAAGAACTAGTGCAGTCATTTGGAGGACAAATGACACTGTAGCCATTTGAGTTACTGGAGTTCTTGCATTTTCCTTTCTCATCTCTGTGTGTGGATGTTCTTTTAACTTCAGTGTAGACGGAGAGCAGTCAATATTCTTTTTTGGATGTTTTCACCAGGCTGAGGCTTTGTGCAGGGTCTTTATTTCAAGCTGACTTCTTGTATCTGATTTCAGAGTGGGGTATGTTAGTGAGGTATTTTTGGTGTTGAAGCTTTGGGGTGTGATCCAGCAGCTGACACTTAGAATTTCTGGTCAGTTGGCAGATTCTTGCTCAGTTGTGTGGATCCCCTAGGTTTCCTCACAGTTGGAGTCATGTTTCCTCTCAGTTCTCTGGAAGTGTGGGTTCCTCTCCTCCTTGAGTGCTGGCCGTAGTTCACAACTTTACACTTCTCGGCTGCCTACTATGGCTCTAGGAGCAATCTCAGTGTTTATGTTTCTTCCCCAGCTTAGAGGCAGCAGAATAGATCTCAGTAGTGGTTGTGGCCAAGGGTCATTTGCTAGACTCCTAGGGACTCCACCCAGAGAGATATAGATCAGCAATCACTCAGCCAAGATGGAGGGTTTGTGCTGTGGTCCCAAGCCAGGTGGCCCTGCCTGATGACAAGCTGTGAGGGGTGTGTGGGACCCATGGGAAATGGACTGGCCTCCTCTCCTTGGGTCAACTTCTGCTTGTTGAAGGTATGGATAAAGCACTTAGGGTCTTTGTTTCTTCGTTAGTCTGAGGGTGGCAAGCACAGTTCCACGGCAGAGGCAGTGGCAGTGGCAGAGAGGCTTTCAAGTTGCCCCTGGAGGCTCTGTCCAGAAAGTGGCTGAGTTGGTGCTGGTTCAATAGCTCTGGCAGTGGGTGGCTGGAGGCCCAGGCCTGGAATACCTGCCCAGTGAGGAGATACGGGAATGGGCGCCCAGGTAACATTCTGGCCACTTTTCTGCAGCACTATTGCAGTATGCTTGAGGCTGCTCCAGTTCCTAGTCACCTCAGATTTTCCAGAATCTGGAGGTATCACCAGTGAAGGCTGTGAAACAGCAAAGATGGCAGCCTGTCCCTCCCTCTGGGAGCTTTGTCTCAGGGAGGTATAAACCCGCTGCTGGCCCAAAGGCATCTGTCAGGGGTAGCTGGAGACCCCTTTTGTGAGTTCTTGCCCAGTGAGTAAGAACGAGATCAGGCCCCCACTTAAAGCAACAGTCTGGTAGAGGAGCTGTGCTGTGCTTAGGAATCCCTTCCACTCTAGATTGGTTCTAACTCTCTGAAGCCTGAAGGCTAGAATGGCTAACGTGCCTAAACAGCAAAAATAGTGGCCTGCCCCTCTCCCCAGGAGCTCCTTCTTAGGAAGGTGCAATACCACTATTCGTAGCTGGCTGGAATTCCCAACCAGTTGTTATCTTGTGAGGTGTCGTGGAAGTGGGGCCTGTGAGCTGTTGCTACTCAACCACCTGGTTTTGGCCTCATTCCTAGGGTTGTATACAGGAGTCTAACCTCCTACTTTGCAGGAGCTGCAGCTACTTTTCCTGGAAAGCCAGAGTATCTAAGGCTCTAGGGTCTCTACACATGCCTGAGCAGCTGCTCTGCTGAGACTCCACATAGCTGTGTCTGTCAGACTGGAAACTTGGCTCTGGTGGAGTGATTTCACAAGGAGATCTCCTGCCCTGAGGGTTACAAAAATCTGTTGGAAGCATGGTTTCCTGGGATCACTCATTCACTCACTACTTCCCTGGACAAGGGAGGATCCCCTGGCTGTATGTTTTTCCTGGGTAGGCCACTGTCCTCTCTTGCTTTCCTTCATTCTCTATGGACCATGTTGTTTCCTTGATTAATCCCAATGCATGTACCTCAGTGTTTCAATTGAAGATGTTGTATTTACTCGACCTTTCTGTTCCTCTCCATGAGAGGCACACACACTAGCTGCTTCTAGTCGGCCATCTTAGCCACTCCACAGCTCCATTTTAATCTTCCAGGACTATGGTTTGTATGTAGTCTGTCATTGACTGAAACATCAATGTGCAGTACATGACTGTATTGTAAGTTGTGAGCCTTGGACTCAAGCTACAGGGAGACTGACAGTCTCTTTATTGTAAGAAAACAAAAAAGATCAAGAAAAGCAACATAGCCATAAAGTTCTAATGATGCTTCACATGTTTTATGGACTCTAAGTTCAAATGCAGGAACTTGCTCTCTCTAAATGGCATGTAAAATGCAATGCTGCATTCTAAATTTTAGATATCAAGAGAATTTTTACTTGAATTTAGGACTTTTATATGTCTTTCTTATTCTAGCGATGTATTCTCCACCTTAAAATAATCTTTATCTAAAACTGCCAAATATAATCTCTTAAAAATGTTGCATTTAGAATAAAAAATGAGCCTTTTATCTAGATGAATATGGTAATATAAACAAGAGTATGTTTTAGCTTTAGAATTTGTCTTAATAACTATAACTCAATAATGTAAAATTCAACTTTTACTCTTTTATTTTTGTGACTTTTTAAATCCATTTATCATCATATTGCCAATGATCAGCTATAAAACAACGAAAATGGGTTGTTTTTTCCCCAACTCACTCCAAAATGAATAATGAAAGGATTTGCCAGAACCAAAAGATGGGTGGTGCCTTGATCCTTCTTGCTTTCAATGTATCTTTATACAAATGAGACAGATTGCTCAGCCCTTTCTGAAGCTGTAAACCAGTCTTAAATGTGCAAGTGACATGACCCTAGACAAGCACAGACACCCTAAGAAAATGAAATGCTGAAATTAGAAATGCTCATTGCTTTGCATCACAAACAGGCTCATTGTGCATTTTTCATACAAAATAACATGAAGTGATGACCAGCTTGACCTGGTCGGCACTTTCTTTTAGGGCAAACAAAACGCAAATTGACTTATTCTTCTAAAGTAATAACTGCAATGACAACATAATGGTTATCCAAGTGGCACATTTTACTTGAACTGTTGAAAGTCTCTACATTAAAGACCAAGCCACTATGAAAAATTCCAAATTTAAAATGCAATTTTATCTAAGATGGCTAAGTATGAACCATTTCTGAAGTGCCAAGATATCCCAATACTCTTGATACTTTCTCCAACTCTTCTTGAATAAACAAGAATCAGCTTATAAAAATTACAATTAGTCAGAAAGTGAAGCAAATATGTAGATGTCACAGATCATTGACTTGTGTCTTCAACAACTATTTGAGGGGTCTGTGATGTGCATAGTGCTATAAAATACGTAAAACAAATGAGACAAGATCTGTTCCCTTAATAATGAGTGTTGTTTGTGTGCCAGACATTGTGCTGTCATATAAACATTATCTTTTTTAATCCCCACAACAACCCTGTGATATAGTAATAGTATTATCTGAATTTTACAGATGGTGGAATTAAGATTCAAAGAGGTCTTTTGATCAAAGTCATAGAACCAGTAAATGGTGAGGCAGGATTCACTCCCTACTATTAACTGTTACATTTTATGAAATCCAATAGGTAAGTTACCAGCTAATTAGTCAAAGCAGAATGAAATAACTGGTTTAATAAATGTTACTTTTAACTTTTGAGTACATGAAAGACTGATGGGTGAGACATTACAACATCCATTTGCTTCTTTGCATTCAGATCCCTAATAGTCAATCAAAGAGGTCTGACCCTGCAAATCACATTTCCTAGACTCCTCTTCTGCCTAGGCTGGGACAATGGGAAGTACTCACTGGTAGATGATGAGAGGAAGATGGAAAAATGAGATAAACCAGCATATTTCTCCCTCTCTCTTTTCTGAACAGTATCTCATTCCTTGAGCAGTAGTACCTGTGACTTCACCATTGTTCCCACTCCCATTAGGTTGGTCGATTCTAGTTTTAGCTTCTGCCAAGTGGTTCTAAGCCATGGTTACATCACCCCTCCCTCTGTCCCATCAGACTCGAAGTTGATAAGAACTTCTAGGAATTGCTATTGTCTAGTTTCTTTTCCTTTTCCTACATGCTATTTTAGCTCTTCTAACATCTTGTTACTAATTCCCCATACTGCATTCCTTCTTATAATTACTTGATTTTATTTTTCTGGCTAGATCCTGATTGATACAGATATTATAGAGGTTTAGCTAGACCTGGAAAGAATGGGTGGATTATAGGATTTTTAAAATTGAGGTTGAGTAGTCCTTGCAGCAGCTCTCAGCCTTGTCTTCCTTCTTTCACACTCCTGACCATTCCAAGCAGGAGATGGGAACAATCTTTCCTATCACTTTAAAAAAAAAGAACAACAACAAAAAAAAACCACCTTGAGTTAGACACCCTTTTTAAAGAGACTACTAAGTGGAAGACATTCTGGCATGGGTCTTATTTTTTATTGCCCAGGATTCTTAAGGCAAACAAAACAAAAATTTGTTTCAGCCTCTCAGAAAAATGGTGAGTGATGTTAAAGGCATATATGGCATTGAAGTGTGACTGGGCCTTCTGTACTTCCTGCTTTTTGGATTCTGGGCATAGTATGTTGAAGGCAAATCAAACAACAGAAACGAGGACATTCTATGCCTGCCGCTATTACTGTGACCAAGATGCAGGTGGCCTGGCAAAATGGCTATAGATGCTCCATATTGCCAAGGAACAACACAAGAAAAGAAATACTCCAAAGCTTAAGCACCATGTAGCATTATGCAAACAAAGCAGTGTACCTTATATATACAAACCAACAAAATGTTACAGGATAATGTATTACATCAAATTTTATCAAAGAGGCAGAAAATAAAAACAATAAATATAAATAGTGAGATTGCTAAACAGTTATTGAAGAAAAAATAACAGCTAGAATTTGTGGAGTTCTCAATCGAGGTTATGAGGGAGAATTAATTCCTCATGTCCTAAGTCAGTGGTTCTCAAAGCACAGTCTTCCAACAGTGAAACCAAGTATCACTTAGAAATGCAAATTCTCAGCCGTTACCCCAGAACTATGGAATCAGAATCAGAAGCTGTAATCATCATTCTCCGTTTGTAGAGTAACAAATTAAATCTGATAGACTAAGTATCATGATTCCGAGGTCAATTAAGTAATACAGTTAGAATTAAAATTGATTGTAGTCTACCTGGAAACCGACTAAGCCTTCACAGAGGATTTTTGCTAAATGGATTTATAACTACTCACATTTTGGCAGATCATTTACTTTGACAAAAAATATGTTTACTCCAAAGAAGCAAATTGGTGAACTAGGGCAGGTAATTTAATGATTTGGGTAGAAGAAAAGCCAACTATTAAATAAATACTAGTGTTTTTTGTTTGCCTTTCTATTTTCTTGATTTATCCATATTATGTTATTAAATTGAACCAGCTCTACCCAGAATAACATAAGCCATCTAAGAATCTCTTAACAGTTATTATTAAAACATTACTGTTTTCTTAATTTGTTTGTATTTTATTATAAGCACAAATCATAATCCCATTCTTCTTAGATACAGTGCTTACTGTTTTCAATGATCAGTCCCTTAAGATAAAATATAAATGGTCTGCACCTCTCCCTGTGACAAACCAAGAAGCTCATGTAAGTCTTAGAAGGAAATGGATAGATTTTGTTTAACTATCCCAGATGAGTCTTGGGTTGTAAATAAAAGAAAAGTTGGCTACTGGGGACTCCTAGCCATCTTAATTCATTCCACTTTCCTTTGGGAAATACCTTGGGCTGGACTAGCAGAAGGGTCTTGGAGTCTTGAGATAAAGTGCTGGGCAAGAGACAGAAGCTGATCTGTGGTTCCATGAGATGAGTGTCTAAATGTAAATTTATTCGGGCTGATACAAATGTGAAAGTCAATGAGGACAGCATCATTGGAGTGTCTGGAATAGGGTGTGTGTCTCAGTTGTGCATGTAGCTGGAGTAATCAAAGTACTGGTTTTCTTAACTGGGATTTGTAGTGTTAAGTGTATCTGGGCCATCACTCACTGGTCTGAAATATTGGAATGAGGTAAATTTATACTAGTTCAGACCAGTCCACATATTGGGTCCATTCAGTGCGATCTGAGCATTCGGTTTGCCTGAGCAGATATTCAGTCCAGAATGGAGAAAACAACTGTGCCAACAGCATACCTGGGTCATAGTGTCTAGAGTGTTCAGCCTCTCAGAAGTGACCAATGTGGACTGGATAGTCAGGATGTTGCCACTCAGGATGAATCACCAGGTAATTAGACATTTCTCCAAAACCCTGCTGGGTATGATTTTCACTCTGATTCCCAAAGACTGTGGCTTGTTGTGTTTTTCACACATCACGGGAAACCTGAATGTTCACTGGCTGGAGAAATCACACAATAACCATACAGAGCTGATGTATGATGTATGGAGAAACAGAATACAAGCCTCTCCTAGTTGGGGAAGACAACACATATTAACCAATCAGAGAGTCAGATGTGTTTTCATTTTTTTTTCTTGACATTCAAAATGACTTTCTTTTCAATCATGGTTTATAGGTTTGGATACAAAGCTGGAGACTACCATTTTCAAAGAAACGCAAACCACTGTTTCACTGTTATCTGAAAGAAAAGTGAGCTCGCCAAACAATACATTTCTGAATGAGAAAAAAGAACCAGCTAATATATAGCCTGTGTCCCCTTCACCTTACTGTTTACTTTTCCACGCTCTTGTTCAAATAGTTATTTAGTGGATCAAATGCTTGAATGCTAGCCTGGAAGTCACTCAGGAAACATAAACAATCTTTTTTTGTTTGTTTTTCATTTTTGTTTTGTTCCCGTTTTTATTTTAAGATGAGGAGAAAACATTCAAATGACACTGACAGGGAAGAGCAGATGTCTGCAGTTTATTTTCCTTGACTGGATTTTAATAGAATTTGCATAAGGCCCTATTTATTTTCACTTTCTCGCATTAGGGAGTGTGGACTCAGGGGGGCAATGGAGGGTCACTGTTCATCTTGACTGATGGATGATGAAGTTGTGAGACTGGGACCACTTGAGGAAAAGTCTGTGGTTCAGAGCAGAGACAGAGAGTAATATTCACTGTCGTGTAACAGCTGAAGATCAACTGGCACAACTTTTTCTCTGGGATCTCCAGGAAATAATAATAATCATTGTTCGTTGTTTGCATTCCTTGAAAATTCTGCTAAGCACTTTACATGGAAAATCTAATTTAATATATTTATCATTTTGTGAATAAAATTCCATAGTCCCTTATTAGCAATTTTAATATACAATGGGCTCTAGAAACAAAACAAAATAACTTATTCTCCCCACCAAGTTTGTGACAAACCTATTTGTGGCAAAACATGACTGGAACTGATGTGAAGCTAAAAATACTTATTATCCCACTTTGTGTGAATATTCATACATTTACTGCAGAAATAGTGCTGTGATGATTACTGGGTGCTGTATATCATGGGAAGGAAGGTATATAATTACCTTTCTAAAATCTGAAAAAAAAAAAAAAAAGAGTTTCCTGAAAAATGCTAAATTTCAAAATTTGTCTGGCGCCAAGGTTTTTGGAAAAGGGATTAGGGGCTCATAAATTATTGTTATTCAAACTTTAAGGAAGACAAAATTGACTTACAGAGGTTAAATAATTTGTTCTTCACAAAGTGTTTAGAAAAGGGTCAGCTCCTTTGTCTTAGTGACCTTGGGCCAGTACACATTTTATATGAGCTTGAACTGTATTTGAGATTTCACTGGATAAGTCTCTAACTTCTCCCTCTCCCTGGCCTGCTGAGACATTACTGGAGAGAATATCATTATACCACAATACAGTGACCACATAATTTACATCTAAAATGGGACCCTTATGAGAATAAAAAGGACACTATTAATAAGTTTATTGTGACAAGGAGCACAAAGTAGAATTGTCTGGTACAAACTGCAACAAATGGTTCCCCTGTATATGTAAAACCTTTACAACCTTTAATCTAAACGTGGACTCGAGAAAATTTCACTTTCCTCATGATGAGTTAACACTTAACTTCTACTCTGTTCCCCTGACACTCTGAAAACTTTTCCTAGATGTTCTTAAGTTTTTCCATTGCAAACCTCTGCTTCGAATGTCCCTCCCGTCTTCACCCGATGAAATCCTCTCCACCCTCCAGGACACGTCCAGTGGGGCCTACTGCAAAAAGCCTTCCTGAGGCTCCTCCTGTCCTCTGCACCTCCATAGCTCTACCTTGGCGCCTCCCTTACAGGGTGTGTGTCTTGAGTTGGAGTTGGTTCAGGGGCAGTGTAGTGATAAGGCACCTAGCTGTGTGAAGGTGGTGGTATCGATAGGTCCATGCTTCTCATTGGTTTTTTAAGTGAAGAACTTTTTGACTGTGGTTATCTCTGATTGAGCCTGCTAGGACCAAAGTACATTTAAACGTTGCTCAGTAAGTTTCAAAGATGAGAGACAACGTCTGTTTCAATGACAGCTGATTCTTCTGTCACACCATGAAATTAATATTTTTGCTCTAAGAGGAACATTTACTTACCAAACATATCTTATTGCCAGTCCTAGGCTGTTTTTAACCCATGTTCCTAAAACTGTTACCTGCACAAGCTACATAAGAACTGCCCAGAGTATTTGTTAGAGTGCTCATCCCAATTCTGCCATATTCCATTTGTTTTCTGGGATGGGGCTCATAATATTGCATTCCAAATATATTCCCCAGATGACTAGGAGTGTGAGGCATGCTCTAGTTAAAAAGCCACTGCCCTAATTAAACTGGATTAAATAAAATAAGTCTTCCTTCAACTTCTAATGCAAGTTCTTCTCTTCCTTCCTTCCTTTATTCTTCATTCCTTTCCTTCTTTCTCTCTTTCTTCATTCTATTCATCTGACAAAGGGCTAATATCCAGAATCTACAAACAACTCAAACAAATTTACGAGAAAAAAACAAACAACCCCATCAAAAAAGTGGGCAAAGGATATTGGCAGACAATTCTCAAAGTAAGACATTTATGCAGCCAATAGACACATGAAAAAAATGCTCATCATCACTCACCATCAGAGAAATGCAAATCAAAACCACAATGAGATACCATCTCACACCAGTTAGAATGGTGATCATTAAAAAGTCAGGAAACAAGAGGTGCTGGAGAGGATGTGGAGAAATAGGAACACTTTTACACTGTTGGTGGAACTGTAAACTAGTTCAACCATTGTGGAAGACAGTGTGGCAATTCCTCAAGGATCTAGAACTAAGAAATACCATTTGACCCAGCCATCCCATTACTGGGTATATACCCAAAGGATTATAAATCATGCTACTATACAGACACATGCACATATATGTTTACTGCAGCACTATTCACAATAGCAAAGACTTGGAACCAACCCAAATGTCCATCAATGACAAACTGGATTAAGAAAATGTGGCACATAATATACCATGGAATACTATGCAGCCATAAAAAAGGATGAGTTCATGTCCTTTGTAGGGACATGGATGCAGCTGGAAACCACTATTCTCAGCAAACTATGGCAAAAACAGAAAACCGAACACTGCATGTTTTCACTCATAGGTGGGAATTGAATAATGAGAACAATTGGACACAGGAAGGGGAACATCACACACTGGGGGCCTGTTGTGGGGTGGGGGGAGGGGGTGGGATAGCATTAGGAGATATACCTAATGTAAATGATGAGTTAATGGGTGCAGCACACCAACATGACACATGTATACATATGTAACAAACCTGCACGTTGTACACATGTACCCTAGAACTTAAAAGTATAATAAAAAATTTTTAAAAGAGAAAAAATTCAAGAATAAAAGCAAACAAAAAATATAACAAATAAGAGGACTTTGAAATAATTAAAATTTGGTTACATTTTCTCCTTTTGTCCAAGTCTGTCTTTCCCTCACAAACTTACAACACACACCCACCCCTAATGATAAAAAATGAAGACATATAGAGGATAAATAACAAACGCAGAATCTGAGGGAAGCTATTTTCACTTATCTACTTATTTGTTTAGTAATTCATTTACTTGATCACTTTTATCTGATTATATAGGCTATTTATTAGATTATTTATATCTGTGCTGCCTAGTACAGTAGCCACTTGCTCTCTGTGGCTATTGAACACTTGAAATGTAACTAGTCTGAATTGTAACTGGAGAATTGAATACTCTGTAAACATAAAATACATTATATACTGAAATAACAATATTTTAGATATATTGGGTTATATAAAATATCAAAAATAAGTTTACTGTTTTCTTTTTATTGTATTTAATGTGATACATTTTGGTACATGGCTCACATTACGTTTCTACTGGATACTGTTGCTGTAGATGCCAGTAGTTTCTTACTTGGCAAGATACCACAAGTGGGTGTCCCAAGCCAAGGGAGTAGGAGAGCCAAGGTTAAGCAAATAAAAGCCCTGGGAACATGGAGGTCTTAAGGGTGTAACTCTGATAGACTGAGATGGAGCCCTAATTCCGCACCTTGAACAAGTTGTCCAGGAAATTCTAGAAGAACTCAAATTTATCACTACCTCCCATCATACCTCATTGACAAGAGTCATTGTGGATAATATTTTGTGCTTTCTCCTTAAAATTCACCCTCTTCCCCTAATCTAATTCTAAATGAGTTTGAAAGAGGGGAGTTTTATCCTATCCAATTAAGGGCTGAGTGAGTGATTCATGACTAGCAAAGCATATAACAAAAAGAAGTTATTCTTCATTGTTTTTGCTTAGGTTTGGGGGATGCCTATTTGATGTACACATGGTTAGAATTGGATAGAGATGGTGACAGGAAGAGGGGGAGAGCTCAATCTCATCTCCCATGGCAGTAAGGCCAAAAAGAACAGAGCCACAGATCATTCCCTTATCTAAAGCCTTATTCCTTCTAAGCTGTCATATTCTGCCTGCTTTTTCAACCACGGATAATTTGGCTTTGTGAGAAGCATTCTCTTTGTCTCTTATCAGTTTGTGCATCATCTGCAAGGGTCATATTTGAGAAGCAGAATCCTCTAGTGGCCTATTAAAATCTGGGGTCAGAGCACATTTTTTTCCCTGACTGAGAAAGATATTGGACAGGAAGCTTCCTCAAGCAATACATTTCATTCAGAAGTGTGTAAAAACCTAAGCACTGCATGTCGTTTATAGAGTGGTTATTATGTTGACTCAAAGTGTGTGGGTCATTTGGGGGACTTCAGATAAATTTTCTGAGAGCCAAGCATGAAAAACATATATTAAAACTCTTTATACCAGTATTATGCATAGCAGTCCTATGATGCTAGTAAATAGTAGAATAGATATGTGAATTATGGTGTATTAATACAAGGAGTACTATATAGCAACGAGCACAGCAAATCATATTCTGAACAACACCATGGATGAACCTCATAACAAAACACTGAGCAAAAAAAAGCAGACATGAAGGACTGTGTACTGTGTAATTCTGTTTATATAAAGTACAAAAACAGGCAAAGTATGCTATGCTGTTAGAAATAAGACTGGTGGTTATGCTAACAAATCAGAAAATCTAGAGGAAATGGACAAATTCCTAGCCCCACATACAATCATACTGAGATTAAACCAGAAAGAAAAAGAAAACATAAGCACACCAATAAGGAGTAATGAGACTGAATCAGTAATAAAAAGTCTCCCAATTAAAAAAATGGCCCAGGACCAAATGGCTTTACTTCTGAATTCTACCAAACTTATAAAGAAGAACTAACATGAATTCTTCTCAAAGTATTCTTAACGTTTTTTTAAAAGAGAGCATTCTTCCTAACTCACTCCACAAGGCCAGCATTATCTTATGACCAAATCCAGATAACACACACACAGACACACACACACAAACACACAAACACACACACACACACAAAGCCAATATCCCTGATAAATACAGCCGCAAAAACTTCTCAAAATACTAGCAAACTCAATTCAGCAACACATCAAAAACACAACATACCATGATTAAGTGAAATTGTCCCAGGAATGTAAGAATAGTTCAGCATATGCAAATCAATAAACTTGATACATCACATCAACATCATGAAGGACTAAAAGCATTTCATTATCTCAATAGAAGCAGTAAAAGCATTTGATAAAATTCAACATCCAATAACTCTCAATAAATTAGGCATAGAAGGAAAATAATTCAACATAATAAAGGCCATATATTTTAAACTTACAGCTAACATCATACTGAATAGGAAAAAGCTGAAAACCTTTCCTTTAAAAATGAGAAGGCAAGGATGCCCACTTTAACTACTCCTATTCAATATAGTATTGGAATTCTAGCCTGAGCAAACAGGCAAGAGAATTAAATAAGAGGCACCCGAATTGAAAAAGAGTAAGTCAAATTGTTCTTTTGGATGACATGATCATATATACAGAAAAACCTAAAGATCAACAAAAGACTCGTAGAACTAATGAACAAATTCAGTAAAGTTACAGAATACAAAATCAACATGCAAAAATCACTAGTGTTTCCATACATGATGAACAAGCTGAAAGTAAAATGAAGACAGCAATCCCATTCACAATAGCTACCAAAAAATAAAATAACTGTAAATAAATTTAACCAAGGAGGTGACAGACCTCTGCAAGAAAAACTATAAAACACTGATGCAAGTAATTGAAAAGGACACAAATGGAAAGATATACCATGCTCATGGATAAGAAGAATTAATATTGTTAATGTAATCATATTGCTAAAAGCAATCTCTATCAAAATACCAATGACATTCCTCACAGAAACAGAAAAAAAAACCCTCAAAATTTGTATGGAACCGCAAAAAACCTCAAATAGCCTAAGCAATGCTGAGTAAAAAGAACAAAGCTGGAGGTATCACTCTACCTTACTTCAAAATATTCTATAAATCTATAGTAACCAAAATAGCATGGTATTGGTATAAAAACAGACATATACTTCAGTGGAACAGAACAGAGAATCACAAAATATATTCACATATTTACAGGCAACTGATTTTTAACAAAGGCACCAAGAACTTACACTGTTTAATAAATGCTGCTGGAAAAATTGGGTATCTATAGCAAAAGAATGAAACTAGAGCGCTATGTCTCACCACATATCGAAATCAACTTAAAATGTATTAAAGACTTAAATGTAAAATCCAAAACTATAAAAGTACTAAAAGAAAATATAGAAAAATTGATTCAGGACATTGGCCTAGGCAACAAGTTTATGGCTAAGACTTCAAAAGCACAGGCAACAGAACCCAAAATAGACAAATGGGACTATATTAAACTAAATAGCTCTTTCACAAAAAAAGGAAACAATAAAGAGTTAAGAGACAACTTGTAAATGGTAGAAAATACTTGCAAACTATTTATTCAACAGGAGACTATTATCCAGAACATAGAGAGAACTCAAACAACTCAACAGGAAAAAAAAAGCCCTAAACAATTTCATTATAAAGTGGGCAAAGATTCTGAATAAACATTTTTCAGGAGAAGATATACAAATGGCCAACAGGTATATGAAAAAAAATGTTCAACATAACTTATCATCAGAAAAAATCAAATCAAAACTATGATGAGACATCATTTTACCCCAGTAACAATGGCTATTACCAAAAGGACAAAAAAATAACAAATGCTGGTGAGGACTGGAGAAGAGGGAAATCTTCTATGCTGTTGGTGGGAATGTAAATTAGTATAACCATATGGAATACAATATGGAGGTTTATCAAAAAACTAAAAATAGAAATATCATATAATTCAGCAATCCCCACTGAGTATTTACCCAATGGAAAGGAAATCAGTATATCAAAGGGATACCTGCACCTCCATGTTTATTGCAGCACTCTTCACAACAGCCAAGATATGGAATCAACTTCAGTGTCCATCAACAAATGAATAAAGAAAAATGTGATACACACAAAATAAAATACTATTTAGCTATAAAAATGAAATATTATAAATCTGCAGCAAGATGGATAGAACTGGAGGTCTTTATGTTAGTGAAATAAGTCAGGCAGAGAAGCACGAACATCACATGCTCTCATTTATATGTGGGAGCATAAAAATTGGACCTTATGGAGGTAGAGGGTAGAATGATAGTTTTCAGAAACTAGGAAGGATGTATGAAGAGAGGTTTGCTAATAGTACAAACAGACAGTTAGATAGAAGAAGTAAGTTATATTATTCCATAACATACTAGAGTGACTATAGTTGATAACATATTATATATTTCAAAATAGCTAGAAGATTTGAAGTGTTTTCTACACAAAGAAATAATAAATGTTCAAGGTGATGAATATTCTAAATACCCTGATTTGATGATTAGGTATTGTATGCATGTATCCAATATCATGTGTACTCTATAAATATGTACAATAATTTTTTAATCAGAAAAGCAGCCTGGGCAACATAATGAGACACATCTTTACACACACACACACGCAATATTAGCCAGGTGTGGTGGCATGCACCTGCAGTTCCAGCTGCTTAGGGGATGGAGGTGGAAAGACAGCTTGAGGCCAGGAGTTTGAGGTTACTATGAGCTGTAATAGCATCATGGCAATCCAGCCTGGAAGAAAGAGTGAGATCCTGTCTCAAAAAAAAGTTAGGATGCTGGTTCCCCTTGGAAGTGGAGTAGTCGTGACAAGAATGCAGCAGGAAGTGAGCTTCTTGGATGCTGGTTGCATAAGCGTGTTCAGCCTGCAAAAAGTCACTGAACTCTATACTTATGTCCAAATTTCTGAATGCATATCACACTACAATGAAAAGCAGAAAAGAAGAAACAATAGGAAGAAGAACAGAGGGGGAAAAAAAAGGAGAAAATCAAAACTTTTATCTAGTAGAAACCAGAGATTTTTATTGGCTGATGACCTACCCAATAGAATAGGACTCAGAAAATTTCCTAGTCCATACTCAACTGAGAGAGGAAAGTTCACACAAATATTGCATCTTTTAGAAAAACTTTCAATGAATGTTTTTAAAAAGGGAAGCAGAGGATACTTACATGCTTATCTGTCATCTCCTTTATTGTGATGTGCTCTTTACTATAAATACTTCTGCCTTATGCTTTAAAGAAGCAGATTGCATAGATGAATGCTTTGCTACCAGAGAGATTCAACAGATAACAATGACAATCTGAAGTTAATTTGTGGGAACTACAAAACTATCAGAGAAGACAATAGAAACTCCATTAAGCAACTATATAGGCATTCAAAACCTGAGAAAATTCAGGGGAGGAAGAGCAAGCACTTCTAAAAGCTTTCTGCCACCGGTCTGAGTTACTAGACTTTATAATGATTAATTACAGGCTCTATTATTATTATTACTCAAAAATGAAATTTGTTATAGAAAGAAGAGTGCATTTATTCAGTCATTCAATACATCTTGATTGAATATCTACTAAAGGTCAGTGATATATTAGATGCTGACAGTGTAAGAATGAATGAATTGTGGTCCTAATTTGAGGGAGTCATAGATTAATGAGAGAAAAAAACCGGCAAATAATTACAGCATATTATAGAAATGGAAGAAGCAAAGACTATTAAAATAGCACGGATGCAAGAGTACTTCCTCTGCTAGGTGGTATATATGGTTGGAAATGGGAGATTATTTGATTTCAAAACAAAAATTACTCAAGCTAGTTTGTATGAAGCAGATACTTTATTGCATAGATAGAAGCATATTTTATGAAATCCAGAGTAATACTGCCATATTCTAAAAAGGTCACCAAGAATTGAGGCAGCAAAATTATCCATATTGTGGGCTCGCTCTCAGTCACTCACCTGCTCAAACTGAGCTTCCATCCTGTTTCTTTCTTTCTTTTTTTTTTTTTTAGATGGAGTCTCACTCTTTGACGCTGTCTCCTAGCCTGAAGTGGTGCAGTGGCATGATCTCGGCTCACTGCAATCTCCACCTCCCCAGTTCAAATGATTCTCCTGCCACAGCCTCCCGAGTAACTGGGATTACCAATGCCTACCACCACACCCAGTTAATTTTTATATTTTTAGTAGAGACAGGGTCTCACCATGTTGGCCAGACTGTCTCGAACTCCTGACCTCAGGTGATCCACTCACCTTGGCCTCCCAAAGTGCCGGGATTTTCTGTTTCTATAAGTTGATTTTATTCCTCTATTTCTCTGTTACTCACTTTTCCTGATGCACTTATGCCTGAACACGTACAGACACCACTTCACTAGTTTTATGTCAAACCTAAGTTAGGGATTCCAACAGATATTATGACCCAATTTCAAGTTTCCAGGAAATTTGCATCCTGGCATCCTTGTTTCAGTGCCCATTTAAGGCGCAGGTGTCACAGCAATACCTGAAAGAAAGCACAAACTCCACAAAGAACTTCACAGAGAAGGTGGTGTTTTAGCTGAACTTTGAAAGTTGGGCAAATCTTTGTCCAGCAAACAAGTAGGGTCTAGATGTTCCAGGTAAATAATACAAACTATGCAAATCCAAAAAGTCACAAATTATTCTAAAATTGGTTTTAGAATAGTTACTCTCAAAGAAAATGACTTTTTTCAAATTATGTTTTAATTAACATATATAATTGTGGGTATTTATCATGTATAATTTAATGTTTTGGTAAACAGCTAAATATAACCATTCCTATAATAGGAATAATATATATAATACATTATTATTGTTATATAGTATAACATTGTGATAATGCAATGCATTTATTAATTAGCTAAATTTATTCCTATAGGAACAAAGAGTGCCATAGATTAATGGAAGAAAAAATTGGTAAATAATTATATATAATTCCTATAGGACTGGTTAAATTTAGCTAATTAACAAATGCATTACCTCATATAGGTATCATTTTTGTAATAAAAACACTTAATATCCACTTTCTTAGCATTTTTCACGAATAATATACTGTCATTAACTATAGTCACCATGCTGTACAATAGATTTCTTTAACTTATTTTATTTAACTGTAATTAAGTATCCTTTGACCAGTATCTCCTAAAATCCCTTTTCCCTTCAACCACCCCACCCTTCCAGTGCACTATTCTACTCTCTAATTCTATGAAATAAAGTTTTTTTAGATTCCATATATAAGTGAGATCATGCAGTATGTCTTTCTGTGCCTAGAATATTTCACTTAACATGATTTTGTCAAGTTCATCCATGTTGTTGCAAATTACAGGATTTTCTTATCTTTGTGGCTGAAGAGTATTCAATCATGTACATATGCCACATTTCCTTATCCAATTATTTGTTGATGGTCGCTTAGGTTGATTTCATTTCTTGGCTATTGTGAATAGTGCTACAATAGACATGGGAGTATAGATATATTTTCAATGTACTGATTTCATTTATTTAGGAAATATTCTCAGTAGTAGAATTGCTGGATCATATAGTAGTTCTATTTTTAATTTGTTGAGGAATCTCCATACTACTTTTTATAATGGCTGAGCTAACTTATATTCCCACCAGCAGGTGCAAGGGTTTCATTTTCTCCACATCCTTGCCAACACTTGTCATCTTTTGTCCTTTTTATAATAGCCATTCTACTAGAAGTGAGGAGATATCCATGTGCAGTTGAGAAGAATGTATATTCTATGGCAAATGGATGAAACGTTTTGCTTACGTCTCTTAGGTGTGTTTGGTCTAGAGTGTAGCTTAAATCCGATGTTTCCTTGATGGTTTTCTGTCTGGATAATCTGTACATTGCTGAAAGTTGAGCACTGAAGTTCCCTAATATTATTGTATTGCAGTCTCTCTCTCTCTCTTCAGATCTATTAATATTTGATTTTTTATATTTAGTTGCTTCTATGTTGGGTGCATATATAAGAGACTAATGTCCTTTTGCTGAACTGACTCCCTTATCATTATATGATGCTCTTTGTCTCTTTTTACAGCCTTTAATTTAAAGTCTATTTTATCTAGGTACACCTACTCTGCTCTCTTTTGATTTCCAGTTGCATGGAATATCTTTCTTTATCCCTTCACTTCCAGACTATGCGTGTGCCCTTACAGGTGAAGTGAGTCTCTTGCAGGCAGCACATAGTTTTGTTGTGGTTTTGTGGTTTTTTTGGTTTTTTCGTTTTGTTTTTTTTTTTTATCCATTCAACCACCCTATGTATTCTGATTGGAAAAAATGTAATCCATTTACATTGAAGGTAATTATTGATAGGTAAAGCCTTACTACTGTCATTTTGTTCATTGTTTTCTAGTTGTTTTGTATAGCTTCTTCAACTTCTTCTTATTGTCTTCCTTTGTTGTTTAAAAATACTACACCCAGAAAAGCTGTCCTTTAGAAATGAAGGACAGATAAGACTTTTCGACAAACAAAAGCTGAGGGAGCTCATCATCACCAGACCTGCCTTAGAATAAATGCTAGAGGGAGTTCTTCAAGCTGAAAGAAAAGGTGACTCATGAGTAACATAAAAACTCACTGGTAAATTAAGTACATGGTCAAATTCAGAATAATACTATAATGATGATATAAAAATTACCTATGAATTTTAAAAGTATGGTATGAAAGTTAAAAGACAAAACTATTAAAAATTGTAATCACTACAACATTTTTTAAAAACTGAGATGGCGTCTCATGATGTTGCCCAGGCTGGTCTCAAACTCCTGGGCTAAAGCAATCCTGCTGCATAGCCTCCCGCGTAGCTGGTATTACAGGTACATCCCACTGTGACCAGTTTACAATAATTTTTAAGGGATATGCAATACAAAAAGATGTAAATTGTGACATTAAAAGTTCAAAATGAGGGGGGGACAGTGGAGTAAAAGTGCATACCTTAGGGAATTTTTGCAATCAAATTTAAGTTGTAATTGGCATAAAATAACCTGTTATAAGTATAAGATGCTTTTCATAAGTCACATGATAACAAAACGGAAACATAAAATAGATACACAGAAAATAAAAAGCAAGGAATCAAAACACACGATTACAGAAAATCACTTAACTGCAAAAGACTTTTTGAGTCAAAGAGTTTGGAAGTTTTCCTGCGGAGTACAAGGATCATTTTGGTAAAACAAATGTAAAGGAAGCCACTGTTAAGAAACATCAGCAGATCACCCATATTTCCCAAAGCTGTTTGAAAATGACTAGCTGCTAAGAGAATATTATCTAGAATGGGATAAGAGAAAAAACATTTATAAAGATACAAAAATATTTTACAAATCATAAACAAATTCCATTAAAGTAATAGTCGATGGCAATAATAAAAACAAACATAAAAAATCTCTCATCCTGAAAATAGGCTAATCTCTTTAAAATAGTATACATATATTCAAAAGTCAGACTTGAGATATCAAACCCTTAAGAATTTGGTATAATATAACCTATAGTATAAATAGCCTATCAACTTCCTACTTTGCTTAGTAAATATAAGTCATAGTGGTGACATCCAAATATCTCTAGTGGCAGTGATGACTTAGTAAGTCAAATAAATCCTTAACACTCTAACACATACGGCAAATAATTTTCTTTTTCTTCACTCATGTTTATGTTCACATTTATTTTAGTGTTTCTGCTTCTAATATTTTCAAATTTGTGTCTTGTGTGAAGTTTAATCTTTTCTTTTTAATAATACAGTTATATTTTCTTTTTCATTGATTTATTAAAACTCTTTCAGTCAATTTAGAATATCAGTTTGCTGAGCTTCAGCCAACAGAAAATGCATACTTGCCTTCCTCAATTTTTAAAAATTGAATCTAAGTAGTATTTCTTATGTCAATTGGCTTGATTTAATCATTGATTGATATATATGTATATATATACACATCACATTGTACCCCATAAATTATTCGCTGTCAATTAAAAATAATTAAATAACTTTTAACAAGTGATTGCACAATTTTTAAAAATCCAATACTTTGTCTTTTTGGAGCCATCTCTCCTGGTACCCTGTGTTTTACTCCTACAGTTCCACTGGATACCGGTAAGATCCAGCAACCTTTTTGGATGGACTCCTACCAAGTATCATATCAATAGGGTTTCTCTAGAAACTTTGTCTTGGGAGAAATTAAACAGTTTCAATACTCAGTGTGGCATGAAAGAGTAGAAAAATAAGTCCAATAACTAACTTTATTAGGTGTAAGTATGAGAAGGGATTGTTGGTCTCCTCATTCAGTGAGAAAGACCTTCACTCATTCCTCTCAATATGGCAGGCTCCCTTAACTCTTGTTGTGTTTGATGTGCCGAATTTAGAGCATCTCTAGTACAATATATTTTTAGAATAAGCTTCTAGTGTCTAGTGCTATTCCAGGACAGGTGGTGTCCAGGATTCACAAGAGGAAAGGGGGGATGGAAACATACCAGTACATTGTGCAGACTTTTAAAACACCACCTTTATTTTCAGCAGCAGTCCCTAGTTCAACTTCTGAGGTAAAGTAAGTATTTTGTTTGTTTTATCAGCAGCTTAGATCAGAATATTTTGCAACCCCTCTGCCAGCACTTGAAAAGCACTTTGAAAAGAGATAGGAAAGCTGATGACATTTGTGTTCTAGCTTCCAAAAGTTTGTTGACATTAGTCCACAGTTGTCTCCTTTCCCATTTTCTTTATTCCTGTTTCTTGACAACATTCAGACAACTTCACTATGTTTAATTTTTTTCTTATTAAAAATATTTTTTCTTAGAAAATTCAGATAGTTCATTTGCTTTCATCTTTTTCTTTAGTTGAAAATTTACCAAACTCAACTCACAGCTTCAAGTTACATAGGGATAGATTATTCATATATCTATTACTAGTAAAAGAATATTCTTACGGCAATTGACAACTAGAATTTCCTAGTCATCAAAGGATACAATTTCAGAAAGACAACTATATGCACGGTAAATAATCACAAATCAATAGTATCCTTATATTTCAGCAATAAATATATAGAAAATAGTATTTATTTATGTTTTTTTGTTGTTGTTACTTTGAGACAGAGTCTGGCTTTGTCACCTGTCACCCAGTCTGGAGTGCAGTGGCGCGATCTCGGCTCACTGCAACCTCCGCCCTCTGGATTCAAGCGATTCTCCTGCCTCAGCCTCCAGAGTAGCTGGGACTACAGGTCCTTGCCACCACGCCAGGCTTTTTTTTTTTTTTTTTTTTTTTTTTCATATTTTTAGTAGAGACAGACTTTAACACGTTAGCCAGATGATCTTGATCTCCTGATCTCGTGATCCACCTGTCTCGGTATTTAAAAGAAGCCTACACACAATCAAAAAATGAAATAAAATAAGTAGATATCTTAGAACAAATTCAACAAAATATGTAAGGAACCTATACAAAGAAAACTATAAAACAACATCAATGAATATAAAACAAAAAATAAATAAAATATGCCATGTTTCTGAAAGATAAAAGTTTTGTAGGAGTAGGGTTCATGCCCACCTAATTTATAGTTATAAGCTCAGCACACAGTGGAGAGCTTGGTGCATAATAGACTCAAATAAAATATTGGTTGAATAATGAATGAAATTCTACCTTTTAATTCAGCTCCAAAATATTGTGGGTTAATCTAACTGAAGAAAGCTGCCAGTCAACTGATCCATAGAACCCTAGTTGAACTATTATTAGACTCTCCACTAGACAAAATAACCTTCAGTATAAATAAAATTATTTTCAGTATTCTAAGAAATAAAGTTTTCGGAACCAAAAAAGTAGGAACAAAGCTGGAGGCATCACGCTACCTGACTTCAAACTGCACTACAAGGCTACAGTAACCAAAACAGCATGGTACTGGTACCAAAACAGAGATACAGATCAATGGAACAGAACAGAGCCCTCAGAAATAATACCACACATCTACAGCCATCTGATCTTTGACAAACCTGAGAGAAACAAGAAATGGGGAAAGGATTCCCTATTTAATAAATGGTGCTGGGAAAATTGGCTAGCCATAAGTAGAAAGCTGAAACTGGATCCTTTCCTTACTCCTTATACAAAAGTTAATTCAAGATGGATTAGAGAATTAAATGTTAGACCTAATACCATAAAAACCCTAGAAGAAAACCTAGGTAATACCATTCAGGACATAGGCATGGATAAGGACGTCATGTCTAAAACACCAAAAGCAACAGCAACAAAAGCCATAATTGACAAATAGGATCTAATTAAACTAAAGAGCTTCTGCACAGCAAAAGAAACTACCATCAGAGTGAACAGGCAACCTACAGAATGGGAGAAAATTTTTGCAATCTACCCATCTGACAAAGGGCTAATATCCAGAACCTACAAGGAACTCAAACAAATTTACAGGAAAAAAACAAACAACCCCATCAAAAAGTGGGCAAAGGATATGAACAGACATTTCTCAAAAGAAGACATGCATACAGCCAACAGACACATGAAAAAATGCTCATCATCACTGGCCATCAGAGAAATGCAAATCAAAACCACAATGAGATACCATCTCACACCAGTTAGAATGGCGATCATTAAAAAGTCAGGAAACAACAGGTGCTGGAGAGGATGTGGAGAAATAGGAACACTTTTACACTGTTGGTGGGACTGTAAACTAGTTCAACCATTGTGGAAGACAGTGTGGCAATTCCTCAAGGATCTAGAACTAGAAATACCATATGACCCAGCCATCCCATTACTGGGTATATACCCAAAGGATTATAAATCATGCCGCTATAAAGACACATGCACACGTATGTTTATTGCGGCACTATTCACAATAGCAAAGACTTGGAATCAACCCAAATGTCCATCAGTGACAGACTGGATTAAGAAAATGTGGCACATATACACCATGGAATACTATGCAGCCATAAAAAAGGATGAGTTTGTGTCCTTTGTAGGGACGTGGATGCAGTTGGAAACCATCATTCTCAGCAAACTATCACAAGAACAGAAAACCAAACTCCGCATGTTCTCACTCATAGGTGGGAATTGAACAATGAGATCATTCAGACTCTGGAAGGGGAACACCACACACCAGGGCCTATTATGAGGAGGGGGGAGGGGGGAGGGATAGCATTGGGAGTTATACCTGATGTAAATGACGAGTTGATGGGTGCTGATGAGTTGATGGGTGCAGCACACCAACATGGCACAAGTATACATATGTAACAAACCTGCACGTTGTGCACATGTACCCTAGAACTTAAAGTATAATAAAAAAAAAAAAATTAGGAACATAGGCATATAACATTAGGCACTGAACTTAGCTAAATCATCTGATCTAGAATTTTACTGTCCAGTATGGTAGCCACTAACCACATGTGTATATTAAAAATATAATTTAAATTAATTGAAATAGCATAATATTAAAAATGAAATTAAAAATTTCAAGTGCTCATAGTTACAAGTGACTAGTAGTTACCATATTGGATAGCTCAGATATAGGACATTTATTTTATCACAAAAAGTTCTATTAAACAATCTTCCTGTGGAGCAAGAATAGACAAACTGGGTCCTGTGGGAAAAACCAAGTCCATGTACTGTTTTAGTAAATTAAGTTTCATTGAGACACAGCAAGTTTATCTGTTGCTTGTGGCTGTTTTTGTTCTAACTGGCAGAGTTGAGCAGATGCAAAAAAGTCCGTATGTCACTCAAAGCCTAAAATATTTACTATCTGGCCCTTCACAAAAATGATTTTAATTCCTTCTCTAGAGCATTACCAGAGGAGGTGAAGAGCAGCCCCTTCTGATCTTGCTCCTGCATTTGTTCCCTTGGGTCTGAGTTCCTTTTAGGCATCTTTGTGGAAGAATGATGTTGCACTCACTTAGAAACTTGCTGCAAGAGACTGCTGATTTCCATGTCTAATAAAGCTTGGGAAAATCTAGGCATTGTTCAAAGAGTCCTTGATCTTGTCCTTAAGATCCCCCCTCCCTAGGCTTTAGAACATTGACAAGACCTTAGTCACTGTAAAGGTTAAGTGTCATCTGCAAACTGCAGTGGTTGTTTGGCATCATGAATTTGGAGATATGTCTGACATAACCTGGAGTCTGCTATGTGTTTTATCAGAGTAGTTCCACATATACCTGTTTTTGCCATTGAGGTCTTGATAAAGATTTTATCTAAATGTGGGCTTTCTTTTAACATGTTTGAACATCTGTGATCTAATTAATCTCAGTTTCTTTCCCTTTTCCAATGTCTGTAATCATGAGAGAGAGCATTACACTGCTGAGTTTACAGGAAAGAATAAAATCTATCATAACATGGTCTGAGTATTAGCAAATTCAAGATTGAAAAGCTCTCTGGAGTCCTTGGCTGAAGGCTTAAACCAAGAACTTTCCAGCACTGAGATAAAAATAAATAAAAACAGAGAAAATAGCTTCTTGAAGCATAAATTGAAGAGCGCTACTCACTGCTATGAACTATCAGTTGCTTCCTTTTTTCATAAGACTTTTCTACAGATTTCAATTACCTAAAGAGTTATTATCTGCCCTCCACAATTCTCCCTATATGTTTCAAATTATTACTGAGACCTGCCATGGTCAGACCACTACATGTTGATAGTGGTCTTTCCCCCAAACCAAAAGTCTGTGGTTTGCCCAGTGGTCTCTAAACCAGTGTTTCTTAAAGTGTGGTATGAGGACCAGAAACATCAATATCACTAGGGAATTTGTTAAAAATGCAAATTCTGAGACCTCACCCCAGACCCTATAAATCAGAAACCTTGGAGGTGGGGTCCATCCAACACAGCCATCTGTACTTTAGCAAGCTCTGTCCAGGTGATTCTGATACTCACTCAAGTTTGAGATTCTATGCTCTAAACTCTCTCTTCCTTGAGACCAGTGGCAGTACTCTACTGAGACGTTAGAAACGCAAATCATGGACTTGAAAGAAAGAGAAACGTCCAAGCAATTGCTGATCAGAAATTTACCTTTTTCTCTTACTCATGTCCTGCTTTTTCCCTACCCCTAAAAGATGTTTTTAAAGTTTTTCCTAGGAAGGCTTTTATCTTGTAGAAGCATCAGGAAGTCAGGACAGAATTTTTTTTATTATTTCTTTATTTTATTTTCAATTTCTGTGAGTACATAGTAGATGTATATATTTGTGAGGTACATGAGATGTTTTGATATAAGCATACAACGTGAAATAAGCACATCATGGAGACTGTGGTCTTCATTCCCTCAAGCACTTATGCTTTGAGTTACAAACAATTCAGTTACATTCTTTACATTATTTTAAAATGTACAATGAAGTTATTAATGACTATAGTTACCCTTTTGTGCTATCAAGTAGATCTTATTCATTCTTTCTATTTTTTGTATTCATTAACCATTCGTAACTCCTCCCATGCCTCTACTACCCTTCCCAGTCTCTAATAATCATCCATCTTCTGTGTCCATGAGCTTAATTGTTTTGATTTTTAGATCTCACAAATAAGTGAGAACATGTCATGTTTGTAGGACAGAATTCTTTACGTGGAAGGACTTCAGAAATACCTCTGAAATATGTGAGGGCTTCCAACTCTGATTATTGACGCTAGCACACTCTATGTAACTGTGGTGCTATTCATCTATGAGCTCTGACCTTGGGCACACATTGGTATTAGATTTGCTGGCTCATAATGGCAGGTAAATTGAAGCCATCTTGCAGCTACGGGTCCCAGCTCTTCCTTAGCCCTTCCTCTTGACTTTTTCCCCAACCTAATCCCTGCTATCACTGCATCACTTGCTAACTTGAAATAAAGATATGTCTAAATTATTTCAGAAAGCTAAGTCACAGGCATCTGTAAGCTTTCATGCCACCTGGAACATAGTTCTTGCTGAAAGAACTGGCTCTAGTATCAGCTGGTTACTAGCAGCCTGCTGCAGTCATTTTCAAGTAGGTGAAAATATTCTTTATTTGCTTCTGATTGATGGTAGCCTGGGGTTTTAAACAACTGTTTCTTTAGAAAGGTGGTGATAGACTGATGGGGACAGAATGAGTTTGGTATGTGTCATATATAATCTACTTTCAAAATGCTGTGAGACATTTGGATAAAAGGCAACATTTGACTACACAAAAGACACTTTGGGAGGCCAAATTTACCTACTGAGACAAGGTTTTTGTGATTATTTACAATTTATTATCATGCTCTATATGCCAGCCTACAAAACTCATAAAAGACAATTCATGGCTTAATCCGTATTCTAAAAGCCATCGAAATATTATGAGAAGAAGAAATTTTTCTGAAAGGAAAAACTTAATTGTAGCCCCTTACCTGTTCATTGTGTTTTGAGGCTTAAAAAGGGCTTTTATATATCCACTTTTACAATAGCTTTGTGGAGTAGATAAGATGGGCATAATGATTCCATTTACATAGATGAGAAAACTGAAGCTCATTTCATAGAGGTTAAAGGCCTTGCCAGAGTTATACAGCTAGTAAATGGTAGAGTTCACACATTAAGACAGAAGGATACCATTCATTTCTGCTTTTTCGAAGAGAAAGAAAATGGAAAGTAGAGAAAAAATGCTGAGCATAACTCAGATAAATAAGTGCTTATTGTTTACTTGAAATTTGTGAAGACAGTAGATCTTCAGTGTCCTCACTACACACACACACACACACAATGGGAACTATGTGTGGAGAAACATGTGTTAATTTGATTGTGGTAATCATTTCACAATATATACATACATAAAATCCTGTTGTATACCTTGACTATGTAAAACTTTTATTTATCAATTATGCCCCATTAAAGCTGGAAACAAAAAAAGAGAGAAACAAGTCCTTCAACTTTCCCAATTCTAGTCTTCCCCACTGGCTAGTTTGAGCTACATTGAACTCATCCTACCTCGGGCTTCACAGTTAACTCAGAGTCATATAGCAGACCTGAGAAGTGACCTATTTTCTGTGTTAGGATATGGTTGCTGATCTGAGTTGCAGAACATAGAAATAACGGTAAGATCAGTGACAAGAGAGAAATTAAATCCAATGGCTGTCAATTTAGGGTGTACTGTCTTTCGTTAAAATGGTCATGTAATGTCATCATGGATGATGTTTATGAAAGTCTTCCAATAGGTCAATTTCAGGACTAGTAGTCAAAATGTCCACAAGGTTTTAGAAGAAATATGAGTAGTATTATCAGCACAATTTCAATTACAAACCTTCTTTCCTAAACTTTAATATGTGCTTTATGCAGCTCACTGTAAGTGGAAGAAAATACAACATGTACTGAATGACTGTGATGTGATAAAGTCAAATCCAGCCATTTGAATATACATTACCTCATTTAAGTTTCAGAATTAACCTTTGAGTTAGACATTAGGACTTCTATACTATACTATACTTCTATACTAAAGATTTCCTCAGCAGTTATTGAGTTTCTACTATGTAACAATCCCTGAAGATAAAAGTTTGAAAAGAGAATCTGTGTCCTCAAATCAATCATTCTTTACTGAGAGAGAAATATAAACAGATAGTGACAAAATAATAGGGCAGTTCGGCAACAGAAATAGATCACAATATTATGGGAATCAGGGGAATGTGCAACTAACAAAGTTGTCTTAAACAGTGAGTACGAGTTAATCAACTAAGGAAAGGAAGAGAAGAATTCCAGGGAGAAATTTTCATCAGCCAAAGAAATGGAGAAAGGAATGACATAGTATCTGAGGGAAACTTTGAAAAGCAAGGGGGAGGCTGGGCTTGATGGCTCATGTCTGTAATCTCAGCACTTTGGGAGACTGAGGCAGATGGATCACCAGGTCAAGAGTTTGAGACCAGCCTTGCCAACATGGTGAAACCCCGTCTCTACTAAGAATACAAAAATGAGCTGGGCGCAGTGGCACATGCTTGTAATCCCAGCTACTCAGGAGGCTGAGGCACGAGAATCGCTTGAACTCGGGAAGTGGAGGTTGCAGTGAGCCAAGAGCGTGCCACTGCACTCCAGCCTGGGCAACGGTGCAAGACTCTGTCTTAAAAAAAAAAAAAAAAATGCAAGGGGGAAATTTGATAAGAACAGTGTAAATTGGGAGAAAGCTCTGGGATGGTAAGTGAAGTCACCCATGTTGAGAAATTGGCTTTCTTTGTCTCAATATGATGGGGACTCACTGAGAATAGAAATAGAATATAGTGATATTAGAACTCTAAATCAGTTGCTCACTGAAATAAAGAGGATGGATTTGAGAAGAGTAAGGCTGGAGAGAAGAAATCCAGTTAGTTAAGCATTATAAAAATCCATGCAAGAGATGTTGAAAAAGAAAGAAAAAAGAATGGCAGTATTTAGTGATTAAAAATAGACAAAGACAGAAACTCTACTAAGTCAAATATTTTCCTTCCTCAACAAGGCAATATAAACAGGATGTGTCAGGGCCTAGAATTCAAACCCTATGATGGAGTGGGAAAATAAGGGATAAAGAATCCCTTTTATATAGACTACATACTTCTAACACAAGAAACACAACTGATATATTATTTTTAACTGTATAGGTTCATATTAATCAATACATAACCTGTTTTCACCAATTTTGTAAGTACATTAACATATCAAGCCCCAGCATGGGGAGTAGGGGAAGTAAGAAAGAAATCTTTGGTCAGAGAAAGGTGATTTTTGGAACCAAATCTTAAAACAGAGATGGGTTACTTAGGGAGTGAATTTCAAAATTGCAATAGTAGAAAAATTACAGAAAATTACTTGTATAGCAGGGGCTCCACGAGGCATTACTTAGCAGGTTATTTTACTGAAATAAGTCTGAATTTTTTTTCACCTATGGAGAAAGTCTTCTTGGTACACAACCTCTTTGACTCATCCAAGAATACTTGAGTAGCAGTATGTGATTAGGCAAATATAAAGATAGTAGACATCTACCTCTGTGGGAAGAAAGACTAGGACAATTTGCACCTGGCAAAGGCTGATTCTTCCTATCTATTTGGTAGCCAAGTAAACCTCTGGAAAGGAAGTGGCACATCTTTACTAAAGCTGAAGAGTCTTCTTGGATGGAAAGGGATATAAGACCATCCACCTAGTCAATAGTAGTAGAGCCTCTTTGATAGTCTTTACCTACCCAAAGGGGATGTGAGCATTAAATAAGAGATATGGTCTGGCCTCAGGTTTAGCACTGAGCACCTAGAAACAGTATGGGGGCTACAGGTGGAAGTCCATTTGGACAGAGTTCTGTGTTTCATGGTGTCCCTGCAAATAAATAGTGACTTTGTCTATGAGTGTACAGCTGAAAGATATCTAACTCAGGGAACCCAAGTATGGGCACCACTGCCACCCACACAGGATCTGAAATTCGAGCAAAGCATTATTACATCAGTAGCCATTCACTAGAATGTGTAAGATGCATTTTCAAAAGTGACCCCCTGTTATTGCAGCAGGAGAGGCCACAGCAGGAACAGGTCGGCTTAAACTGTCTAATTCTCTAGGCTTGGCATCTGCCCCATTGGACTGAACTAGCAGCTAGAGTTTGTGTATCGCTTGAGGATGCAGAGAGGTGGGAGAGTTTCAAGTAAGAAGTATTAGATTGTTTGTTAATAGAGTCTGTGGGAGCTCAAGTAATTAATGAAAACAACAGAAGTGATCTAAACATAGTTGTGCTTCAAGGTGGTGAAACTAAATATTTTAATTAAATCTTTACAAAATGTCATGTTTATTTTATTTTTATCTGTTTACTTCTTTTTTTATTATACTTTACGAGGATTTTCTTGCCAATTAAAGAATCTTTACAGAAACATTATAAGATATTCTAAAAACACTAAAATACCCAGTTTATACATGAAGAAAATAGTGGCAGAGCTGAGACTAGGTCTGTACCTTAGCATTTTAACTCTGGTCCACAGTGCCCTACATATATTCTATTTACCACTCCTGCTCCTGCCTTCCAAAACTCCAAGCTGCATAGCTGTTTCTAAATTAACACGGAAGGCTAAATTAAAAGGGAAAGCAAGCAAGCTGGGTCTGGCAGTAGCATTAATCCCTCCGAAATCACTGATCTTTTCAATTAACAGCCTCTTTTTGAGACATTTATTGCTCTTGACTTGAACTGTTATTAAAATACTCATGAGCAGGGTTCTCAAAAAGGCTGTTTAAATACTCTCTACAAGGGTTTGGGTACAACTTCCGCCTTGCATGGATTCAGAGAGAAGCTGCAATAAAGCAAGCCCCAGGCTGTCATTTTTGCCTCTTTGCCTCTGTTTTATTACCTGAGTTCACAAGTCTGTTCAGAATTCAATCCTCAATATACTCTATCATCCTGGAGAAAAACCTATATACTTTATTTAAAATGTAGGTCTCAAAAAAAGTAAATATATAAATTAAGTAAACCCCTCCATACAGCATAAATTCCAGCTAACCTCAATGTGATTTTCCACATCCACCTAAGAGATGCCCAGCATAAAAAGCATGCTACACGATAAGATGAATCACAGCAGCTTTATTAACCTATACTGAATTAGCCTTCTCACACTAGAATATTTTATGGCATTATTTTATTGGCAGTCACTGTCACCAAATAAACTACAAAGTAGTGACTGATGTAGTAGAACTAGACAGCTTGACAGATCTAGATTACTTGAAAAGAGAAGTATTTTGCCAAGTGTTGCAATAATAAAGCAATCCTGATGCACATAAAATGAGACAAAGAATGGTGGCAAATCTCAGCTGAACAAGGCTTGGGAGAATTACCTGGTAAGGATAAAACTGACACCAGAACCCTTGATATTTCCAAATGCATGAGTTTGCTTTCATTTTATGTTTATTTCTTTTATAACAGAAGGTAGTAATATTCCAGACATACTGCATTTTATTGCTGTGGCATTACACACTCATTGTATACTTGCATTTGGGAGGGAAGTAACTAGACTACAATATAGGAATCTGCTCAAACTAAGCAGGAAGTATTTGTACGCAAGGAATGAATAATTCTTGTTTTTTTTCCCCGGAACATTCTAATCTGCTCTTTATTCATTCGGTCAAGACTAACTGAATCTTTTCCCTGGAAGAAAGGGAATGACATTTTAAATGGTCTCAGGGTGGTAAGAGTTTGTAATATTGTGTGTGATGCCATTTTACCATTGTTTAATAGGGGGCACAATTTATTTTACCCCATGAAAGAGAAGCTTCAGTCTCATCAGTATAATAACTTTTTTTTTTTAAACGATTGGATATCTAAAGATTATATCCCAAATTACATTAAAGAAGGAGATTTTGCCGGGCACGGTGGCTCACGCCTGTACTCCCAGCATTTTGGGAGGCCAAGGTAGGCAGATCACGAGGTTAGGAGTTCAAGACCAGCCTGGTTAACACAGTGAAACCCCATCTCTACTAAAAATACAAAAATTAGCTGCACGTCGTGGCGGGCGACTGTATTCCCAGCTACTTGGGAGACCAAGACAGGAGAATCGCTTTAACCCAGGAGTCGGAGGTTGCAGTGAGCCAAGATCACACCAATGCACTCCATTCTTGGTGAAACAGAGACTCTGTCTTGACTTTAAAAAAAAAAAAAAAAAAAAGGGAGGGGTGGGGGAGAATTCAATGTACAGGAAGGTAAAACCTAGGATGTCTGTCCCATTCTGTACTTGCTGCAGTTTACTTTCTAAGATCAGATCTGATAATTTCATCCATTTGATTCAAAATGTTTGCCTATAGGAAAAACCCCAAACCATTTAAATTTACCCATATAATCTTTTACCATTGGGCCCAGCTATCTCTCAAATGTTGGCTTCCATGTTTTGCCTTGAAATGCCCAGCTCTACTTAGATTTTTATCAGAACCCAAAGGCACCATGCCCTTTCACTCTTCAACACCTATTCACACGACTTTTCTCTGTCATAATACCAATTCCTTCTCTGCCTATTCATGGTCTAACCCCAGTCCCTCTGCTATGGTCCCTTCATGCTTTGTAGCTACTTCTTAAAAAGATACCTCAAGCCCTATTGAAAGTTCTAGCTTAAGGCTTACCTCTCCCAATGGATGATACGATATTTATGAACAAAAATTCTGTTACATTTCTGTAAATCAGTTTAGTGCCTTTTGCAGTTTCTGGCATATGACAGGTTCTTCATAAGTGTTTAACAAAACTTAATTTTTAAAATTGTGCTATGGTTTTCTTACCTACTTACCTACTACTTTGAGATTTTCTTGAAAATCACAGCTGTTTTATCTATCATTCTATTATTTTTCAAAAATTTTTTTGTTTAAAATTTTTTGACTTTACCAATTTTTAAATTTTATTGTTAATTGACCAATTATAATTGTATATATTTATTGGGCACAAAATGGTGTTATATGTATACAATGTGGAATGATTAAATCAAGTTAATTAACATAACCATCACATCGAATACCACTTTTTGTGGTGAGAACATTGGAAATTGACCCTCAGTATTTTTGAAATATATAAAAAAAACATTATTATTTACAATAGTCACTGTGCTGTACAAAATATCTCAAAAACTTATTGTTCCTCTCAAACTGAAACTTTGCACCCTTTAACCAACATGTCCCTTTTCCCCCAGTGTCCAGCCTCTAGTAAGCACCATTCTGCTTTCTGCTTCTTTAATTCAATTGTTTTAGATTTCACATATAAGTGAGAACATGCATTACTTGTCTTCCTGTGCCTGGCTTATTTCTCTTAGCATAATGTTCTCCAATTCCATTCCTGTTTTTGCAATTCACAAAATTTCTTTCTTTTTTTAAGGCTGCATAGTATTCCATTGTGTATATATACATTTGTATCCATTCATCTGTCGATAGGCATTTAGATTGATTCTGTAACTTGGATACTGTGAATACTGTTGCAATGAACATAGGAGTACAGATACCTTTTTGATATATTAATTTCATTTCCTTTAGATACATACTCAGAAGTGAGATTGGTGGATCATATGGTAATTCTATTTTTAGTGTTTTGAGGAACCTCTCTACAGTTTTTCATAACGGTTGGATGAATTTACATTCCCATCCTCAATGCACGAGGATTCCCTTTTTTACATATCCTTGCCAGCACTTACTGTCTTTCTTCTTCTTGATAATAGCCATTCTGACAGGTATCAGGTGATATTTTGTTGTGGTTTTGACACTTCCCTAATGATTAGTGACATTAAGCATTTTTTCCATTTGTATGTCTTCTGAAAAATATTCAGGTCTTTTGCCCATTTTTTAATCGGATTCTTTGTTTTCTTGCTATTGAGTTATTTTGAATTTCTTTTATAGTTTGGAAATTAACCTGTTTTCAGATGTATATCTTGCAAATATTTTCTTCCATTCCATAGGGTTTTTTCCACTTTATCAATTGTTACCTTTGAAGTGCAGAAGCTTCTTAATATGAGGTAATCCCATTTGTCCTTTTTTGTGTTAGCTGCCTGACAAAATTTGATGATTTTGGCATCAAATCCAAATTATCATTACCCAGTTATCATTCTATTCTTAACTGAAGTGCCTAGCAGAATGCTTGGCATATAGAAAACACTAATTAAATTTTTGTTGAATGGATAAGTAAGAAAATGAACAGGGATATTTTTTTAGACAAAAATATCTAGATTCAAATCTAGGATACCACTTACTAACTGAAAGACTGGAGTTAGTTCTTAATTTTCCTTATCTATAAAATGGTAATAAAAGTATCCATCCTGTAATGTTATAATTGAAGATCAAAAGCAGTGACATGTAAGTGGCTTAGCCTAGTGTTTGAAACATTTCCTCTTTCTGGTGTATCTGTTTCAATTAGAAATATTTCTAGTTGGCCGGGCGCGGTGGCTCACGCCTGTAATCCCAGCACTTTGGGAGGCCGAGGCGGGCGGATCACAAGGTCAGGAGATCGAGACCACGGTGAAACCCCGTCTCTACTAAAAATACAAAAAATTAGCCGGGCGCGGTGGCAGGCGCCTGTAGTCCCAGCTACTCGGGAGGCTGAGGCAGGAGAATGGCGTGAACCCGGGAGGCGGAGCTTGCAGTGAGCCGAGATCACGCCACTGCACTCCAGCCTGGGCGACAGAGCGAGGCTCCGTCTCAAAAAAAAAAAAAAAAAAAAAAAAAAAAGAAATATTTCTAGTTGCAGGTAACAGAGCATCCAATGTGCAGTACCTTAAACACATTCTGGTCTATTTTATATATTAAGCAAAAGTTGATGAGCATTTTTTCTAACACATTGTGACTGGAGTCAGAAGAGAACCTAGCAACAATCTAGGTGCATGGCTTTGAATAAGACTACCCCTTCCACAGCCTCCACATCAGTAAATATCCCAGTTTATATTATATTACAGTAAGCCCAGAATTCGAGTCATTTTTACTTTCCCATACAGATATTCTAATCTCTATATGGGTATTCTGGCAGCAAAACATAACCATATCCTAGCACTTTCTAGCACTCTTTTTTCTTGCTTTATTTTTCTCCCCAGGATTTTAAAAATCATTCTGACAGACCATGCACACACAGACACACACACTCACACACACTCTCCTACAAATTTGTTTTCTGTTTCTCTTCCAACACTGGAATATAAGATTCCATTCTGAAAGCAAGAATTTTTGTCTATTTATGTCACTGCTTATCTCCAGCTTCTAAAATAAGTGTATTTGTAAGATGCAGGTTCTCAATACATATTTTTGATGATGAAATAAATGGCTGAAGTTTTATTTTAGATGTTCACTGATAATCATCAGGACTCATGATCTTTTTTGTTTTAGCTCTACTATTCTTAGCTTACTGAGTTTTAGGTTGGCTGTTCCACTTAAAAGTATCAATTCACATTCCAGAAAGGAAAAACATGATAAAGTCAAAGCTTAACCAACTTTTAAAATATACTACCCTCTTTCTCTATTCTAAATAATATATGTTTCCCTAAACCTTATGATAGAGTTCCACTTTCATTTTATTTATCCTAACTGTGTCTCATGATACCCTGGGCTGCAAAAAAGTCTGGTAATCCAGTGTAATTTTCTTAGTAAGCAAAGGGTGATAGGAGGGATTGAAAATGGATTTTGAGTCAGCCAGTATATAGTTTCTGCCACAAATATATTTGTAATACTCCATATTATTTATATGTAAATGGATAAATTAGAATTTAAAGTACTAAGTGTTACAAGTAAAGAATCTTGAATGTAGTATGATCCCATGGCTTATAAGAGAATGTAAATATGTACTTTCGGATTAATTAAACAGGAGTATTGATACTCTAAAACTGAATGCAATATAAACTCTTCACTTATATTTGGCTTTGGAAAGTGTCTTGAATTTATATATTCATAGAATGAATCTCACTTGCTCAAAATGATTCAGGATTCACCTTCTACAGGGCATCTCTAGTCAAAAAGTAAGTGAGAAGTGCCTCGATTACAAATGGCCTGAAAAGAAAGAAAATAGCCACCCTTTGAGTGTCTACTATGTTCTAAAAGCTTGTATGCACTGAGTCATTTAATCTATGTGACAATACGTCAAGGTAAGAGTTATTATCTCCAATGTAGAGACACGTTATCTCCTGTTTTAGAGACTGGTAAAGTGAGGTTCAGAGAATTTCGAAAACTTGGTAAATGAGAGAAAGAACGAGCCAAAGAGAGAGAAAGATTTGAACTAGGTTTGGTTTGGCTCCAGAGTTGTCTAACTATACTCTGTGCTCCTCCTCAAACAGAAGGATCACATTGTAGTGTTCATTAAAAGTTGTGCACCGCCGGGTGCGGTGACTGACGCCTGTAATCCCAACACTTTGGGAGGCGGAGGCAGGCAGATCACAAGGTCAGGAGATCCAGATCATCCTGGCTAACACTTTCACCGTGTCTACTAAAAATACAAAAAATTAGCGGGGCGTGGTGGCGAGCGCCTGTAGTCCCACCTACTCGGGAGGCTGGGGCCGGAGATTGGCGTGAACCCGGGAGGCAGCGCTTGCAGTGAGCCGAGATCGCGCCACTGCACTCCAGCCTGGGTGACAGAGGGAGACTCTGTCTATTTAAAAAAAAAAAAAAATTGCATACCACAACATAGTTTGCCCATTTTCTCCTCTGAATTCAGATACTGACATATCCTATACAAACCACATTTCCTAAGGTTGACTTAAGGCTGACTTCCCCCAGGGTTTCTTAGACCAAAGAGAAAACAGGAAATGACAAGATTATAAAGGCTTTCATTAAATTAAAAAATATATATAAAGTTCAAGGAATAGAGATGTCAAGTAGACTACCAGATTAGCTCTGATCGATACTGAGTACTCTTGTCAACACAGCAAATCCTTAAGCAGAGAAGACCCTGTCAAAGCTGAAAGTAAATTTTGTCAAGAGGTAGATTATGTCATGGACAGAACTCGGGAGTCTGTGTCATTTTTCATTTGCTTTTGGGTGTTTTGGACGTCTATGAAAAACACTCTTGACACTCTGGGAGGCTGAGGTGAGTGGATCACTTGAGCCCAGGAGTTCGAGACTAGCCTGTGCAACATGGCAAAAACACTGTCTCTACAAAAAATACAAAAATTAGCCAGGCGTGGTGGTGCTTGCCTGTAGTCCCAGCTACTTAGGAGGCTGAGGTGGGAAGATCGCTTTAACCCGGAAGGTCAAGGCTGCAGTGAGTCAAGATTATGCCACTGCTCTCCAGTCTGGGTGACAGAGTGAGACTCTGTTTCAATAAAAAATAAATCTATAAAAATAAAAAAGATAAAAACACTTGATAACTCTGATGCCAATGCTCAGGCCAGTGACATTTTATACTGCTAGTTCTCTTCTCCTTCACATATGTCTCCGAAGTTTGCTATTCATGAAAGAAGGGAAAAGAAAGAACTAGTGAGAGGTCCTGACTACTTCAGCTCACAGAATTTCTTCGTCAGCCTCAAAACCACAGATAAGTTCCAATTAATTAATACTATATTACAAAAAAAGAAAAAAAACCCTTTCTTCTCTAGAAGAGAGAACATATGGCCTAACTATAGCAAAACCATACTCTAAATATCCCCAAAAGAAACAGAGCTGAAATAAGTAGAATTGTTGGAAGAAAAAAAAACTATCATTACTCATGGAATACTATGCAGCCATAAAAAAGGATGAGTTTGTGTCCTTTGTAGGGACATGGATGCAGCTGGAAACCATCATTCTCAGCAAACTATCGCAAGAACAGAAAACCAAACACCGCATGTTCTCACTCATAGGTGGGAATTGAACAATGAGATCACTTGGACTCAGGAAGGGGAACATCACACACCGGGGCCTATCATGGGGAGGGGGGAGGGAGGAGGGATTGCATTGGGAGTTATACCTGATGTAAATGATGAGTTGATGGGTGCTGACGAGTTGATGGGTGCAGCACAGCAACATGGCACAAGTATACATATGTAACAAACCTGCACGTTATGCACATGTACCCTAGAACTTAAAGTATAATAATAATAAAAAATAAATAAATAAGAAACTTTTTGTGCCATATTTTTATATGTTATTGCTCTGAAATATCACAATATTATGTGGCATATATTATTTTTATTATTTTACATATGAAGAAACTGAGGTTCAGAAAGGTCTAAGATAAAAAGGAAAATAAATAAGGAGTAGATCCATCTAGTGCCATAACATATATTTTGCCACTTGATCACATTATCTTTCCTTTTTTGTTTTTTTTTCCTTAACTTTTCCAAGATATACCAGCTTTTATTCAATTACAACCATGTTTTAGTTCCCAGGATATCTTAAGGTTATCAGACCAAGGCCAACTTGAGTCAATAAAAGGTACTGCCATGTAGATTTAGAGCTGTAGAAAAAAAGACTGTGTTTGGCAAAAACTAAGCTTCTACAACAAAGAGCCCCCAAACTACAGAAACTCAAAGTGTAAGCTTATTTCCTCTCAAAATAATAGTGGGTATACAATCAACAAGCAGTTCTGCTATACCTGTTGTCCAGACACTCAGGTTTCTTTAATCACCCACTGTAACTTAGGGTGTTGCCCTCATCTTCCTAATTATAGCAGGCTCGTCAGCACCATGCATTAAGCTTTAGCTCACAGGAATTGTAAAGGAGAGGATGGAGGGCTATCTGCCTCCTTTTTGGGAGACGCAATAAGCAAGTTTCGTGTATTATTATTTATATTCAGAATCCACTGGCCAAAATGTAATTGAGTGACCACAACAAGCTGCAAGGAGTCTCTGGCTGAGTAGCTAGGGGCATTAGTAAAGTTTCCATTACTAAAAAAGGAGAGCAGAGAAGAATGGACACCAGGGAACGAAGAGCACTTTCCGACATAGTTCTCTCTTTTCTTGACTAAGGTAAATCAGTCTGGAAATCCTCACACGATACCATCTCCTTATTAGAGCAACCTGTATATATTATTTTTACATAACCAAAATATGCTGCTTTTCAACTCAAATGAATTTGAGCCCATTCTGAAACCAAAGTTGTGACACAGGGATGGCTGGCAGGCAGCAAAGTATCTACAAGTTTCTGGCAGAATAATAGTATCTTCAATTAATATTAAAACTGAGGCTCTGTAGGGACCTGTTACAATTATACAACATCCCTTCACACTCATGGCTTCTAAGTGACCTAACTGAATAAAGGAAGCAAAAGACAGCTTGACTGGCTCTGCTTTTGACTGATCCCCATAGGGTTGCTTTCCTGCAGAGAGGGCTACAGAATATAAAGGAATATTAAATAGCCTTCCTTTCCCAAAGGAATGATTGAAGAGTTTTTGGAAGAGCCCCAGGCACAGAGCAGATTGGCAAGTAATGTCCTATCTAGGACTCTGCCACCATCCTTACAGAGCTGAATCTTCAACCCTTAAAGATCCCTCTTTGTGAACTTATGATATAAACAAAATAAGAAGCTTAACATTGAGAGAATGCCAAGATTTTATTAACCACCTCATTGAATATGGTCATTTTCTTGCTTAGGAAATTTCAGCAGTTAAATGGAATGCATAGATTGTAGAAAAGTTGAATTTTATAAATAATAAATCTAAAGTGTTTAAGAGCCCCTTGCTGGTCCTGCAAAAGCCATGTCCCTCAAGTCTATTATGTGGGCTGTAAAAATGACTAATGATCAGAGAACAGTGTAGTAGTTGAAAGCTTGTACTCCAAATCCCTTTAACTGTAGTTTGAGTCCTGGCTTTGCTTCTTCCAAGACTTTTTCAAAAGATAAAAAGGTAAAATTGATTAGGAGATATGTGCTATAGTTTGATTATTCCTTATTTCTATACATTTTTGTTTTCTAGCACCTACCATGTGTCAGATAAAAGTTGAACAGAGCCCGAACTGAAACAGTGGCAGAAGAAATGGAGAACAGTGGACAAACTGAGGAGCTATTTGCTATTTTAGAGCTATTTGCTATTTTAGAGCTATTTTGCTATTGATTTATATTGTAGAGCTGTAATTTTCCTCAATAAATACAGATCTCATTTGTCACTCCCCCTTTCTGGGGTCTGTTTAAAGGATCAGCCACAACCTACTCTCTACTAGTAATTTCCCACCATATAGTGAGCGCAGTCATAATGAGGAGGTTTGAATAAATTTTTATCAATAAAGTCAGTATGATATGTCTTTGCCTCCCTTATTCCAAGTACACAGGATTCTTGATTACAAGAAGACTTAAGTGAGAAAAATCTGGAGAAACTTCTGAACTGTGGCATTAATATGGTATGAAAGAAACAGCACTGGATTCTAAGCCGAATGACTTGAAAATCAGTCCTGCCTTATTTCTATTGTAACAGAGTATCAAGTTGGACAAGTCTATTGTCATGAAAATTCTTCTTTGGTAAAGTTGGGATGGTAATGGCTGTGCTGTTCACCTCACAGAAATGTTGAGAAGAAATTAACTCAAAGTACTTTATATATTAAAATATTTGCAGAAACTTCTCTTGGGGAGAAGGAAATTTTCATTAAAATATTTGATGCTAAACTTGACAGACTGGGTAAAAATTGTACATTGTCAACAGCACTTTAAAAACACCTTAAGTCACCCTTAAAATACACTCATTGAGAATTTTCTTTCCATAGGACTATCTCCAGAACATAAATATTACCTTAATGTTCTGCTTGGAACACTCCAATGAATTTTCAAATATTACAGTTTGCTGGCTCCTTCTATCTGCTGTCTTCAGTCTTTGTCTTTTGTTGTACAGAGCACTAAATATGATTTCATGTATATAATTATGAAGATACCATTAGTTCCTCTCTGTTAGCTTACTTTTGTTAAGGATCTTATTTTGTAAGTTTTCTCTTCAAAGATCTACTCACTTTCCTGGACACCTAAAAAATGTGGGTTTTTTTCCGGGTATGCTGGCTTTTTTTTTTTTTTTTTTTAATGGTAGAGAACACCTTAAAATTATTCACACATCAAATCCAAAGGTTTTGCCTACAGGTTTCTCATGATTTGGCCTCAATTTTTCTCACTCTATGGGAAATCAGAGAAAATAAAACTAAGAGCATCAATTCATTTGCCCATCTCTTACTCATATCCGAGGCATAAGTTTATGCCTGGAGTAATCTCCTACATTATTATTTATTTGTAGTCTCTTTTGTATTCACACTCCAGCTGTTGCCCTCATCGTCTACTGTTTCATTTGTAGCATACAAACCTAAATTTAAGACCAAAGCACCTATGATTACAGTCCTCTATGAATAAATATGATGGTCTTTTAAATACGTTGGGAACACCTCCCTAATGGTTAGAGTGGGAAAGCAGAGGGGGTAGGGGTGTGGAGTGGGGTCTGGAACCAGGACTTTTCAAGTGTCCATATAGAAATCAGAACAATTATTTCAGAAGCATCAACCACGAGGACACTGTATTCAAAAAGCTATCTGAACCACACATTATAAGAAGGAAACATTGTCAGTGTGAACTGAACAGGGAAAAGAGTTGGCTTCTCTTGGTAAAGGGCATTTACTTCAGAAAGAATTTTGCCTGCCTAAGAACTGTCAGAAAAAGCTCTCAGTAGGGAGTATCTTGGCTTACTGAACCTTTGGGACATTTAACCATTCATCATACAGTCAATGTGAATTTTTCTGTGGCTCAGCATTTTGCCAACTAATTTTCAAGTTAAGAGATTCTACATTACCACCAAAATACCATAGGCTGAGTCTGAATAATCATTCCAGCTCATTAAGATTCTCTTCAAAACATAAAACCATACTTTTGAAATTTTCATAGCAAGCATTCTGTAATTATTTACAAATTCTGAGTAATAGAGTACAGATAAGGTCACTCAATATTTCATGTTAAGAAAGGGAACCAGACAAGGGTACAAAGAGAGATAGTTTGAGTAATTATGTCTGCTCATTATTGGAATTATCTGGCTGGTTTATTTCCCTTTTGTGCTATTTCTGGGATTGTTTTTGCCATTACATTATTCAAATACTAAATTGTGGCAATAAACAGGTGACATCATCCAAGAGCTGAGCTTGTTCAATTTCAGGTACATCAAAGAGTTGCTACCAGTTTTTGAAAAGCAGATCTGAATTGCTACCAGCCACAGAGTCTCAAATGGAATTTGGATTAATTTTTTCATTAGCAAGATAAGCCCAGGTGAGTCTCTCCTATATGCACTTTACACAGTTCAAACAACACAATGCTTCCTCTTCTTTAGATAAGAAATGGTGCAACCTGATAAAATCCGGAAGTTTTAAAAAATATATATATACATATATTCATGTGTGTGTGTAATGCAAAATAAATATTGTATATATTCATAAATAACACAGTAAAAGCAAATTAGCACCTATCTCAAAAGAGAATTAGCACCTATCTCCTTTATTAATTTCAAATTACTAGTGTAGATACATATGTGTGTTTGTCTTCAGACAAAATTTTTTTAATAACTAATACAATTTATTTTTTGAAATGATTAAAACCCTCTAACCATGGCTGATAAACACAGCACTATTACCATTATCTTCTGAAATTTCTCCAAAATAAGCAAAAGAGAATAGGAGAAGAGACAATAGTAAACTAGAATTGATGAGAAAATTTTGGAACATGAAAATAGATGCGTAAATGTAAGTGACTTAGTAGAGTTTCTCAAACTTTACAACCCATTAAAATTACCTTTAGAATATAAAATTAAACTATGATAGAAATAATTAAAACTCACTGAATAAAACAAGAATCCATGAGCACTCACTGCTAGTAATGGATGCTAGAGACCCTTACCATGTAAATATGATGGATGCAGCTATTGCAGTGATGCTGGGCACCATAATTTTGTGGTTAGGAACATGGTTTTTAGATTGGACAAAGAAAGCTTTGAGTTTAGTTCTGGTTTTTTAGAGCTATGTCATCTTGCCAAGTTGCATCCACTCTGCAAGTCTCAGTTTCTTAATGGATTAAACTGAGAATATCTTAGAAACTTATGAGGACTAAATAATTTTATGTTTGCAAATATTTGGCATATTCTTGGTCCAGAGTCAACATTTGGCAAAGGCTGCAATTTCATTATCTTACAATCAAATACATGTTTCTTTTATTTTCTTTGATGGCATTTTCTTTGGTTATCACTAATTAGAAAATAATTAAGATCAGTATTGTCTAGTTTATTTCAACCTTCAATAAATATAAGTGAAATCCATAGTACCAAATAAAATGTGTTACTAACTTCCATGCAGTAGGACATTCTTTCCATCCTGTGTTATAAAATATGATTCTGACATTTTTTCTTGTTCTGTAGGCATATACCTACAACAAGAAAGTAAAAACAGCTTTATTTTTGTTTTCCAATTTTTAGAAACAGGTCTGCCCTCTTGACCTGTATTGACCCTCTCATTATTATGAGGTACAACTCACCAGATGGCCCTATTTTTCATCTTAATAGTTTTTGTTAACCTGTAGGGAAAGGAGTGAAATTACGGGACAGTCCAAACATAGTATTCCAAACACTTATAACCACAACAACAGTCTGCTCTCATTCATGGAATTTATTAGCTATAAAAACTCTGACACTTGGTTTCTCAAGGCCAAGATTATATCAGATATGGAAAATGGATGGAAAATAAGCTCCTTCTGTAACACTCTGGAGGCTGGCACAGTTGCAGGATACTTCGCAGACACCCTGCTATGGCTATGAATTTTGAATCAGTAGCATTTTGAGAACAGGAATAGGTCTTCCTACCTACCATATACTAGGCAAGGCAGAGTTTTTCAAATCTCAGAGGAAGGACAAAGCAGAAAATGGCCATAGAAAAGTGAAACTAAAATAATAAATTGTAGTTGTGAAAGAGCCAGCTTGCTGGTTTAGCAGTTTTGTTCATATATCTGCTAGTCATAGGACAAAAGTTTGCGCATCGATTTTATTTGGGGGATTGAATTAGATGATACATATTTCTACTAAGGCTTACTCTTATTAATACTGAATTTTAAGCCTATGTATATATTATTTAATATTTTAACTGGGAAAATTATTTAAAAGACCTCCAATGGATATGTTTGCAGTTCATGTTCTAGTCTTTAAATACGACTACAATTATATAATCCAGAGAAGACAACATTAATTTTCTACCTCCTTCCCCCTCCCCATGCCTCTCACTCTCAACAACAGAATATGACAGCCTACCTTAATACATCTTTTACTGTCTTACAATGTTATTAACATTATCATCAGCCCAGCCTTTCTTTCTCTAAGACAAATAACTTTTAAAAACATACGTTGGTTTACATGCCTTTACTTTTAAGACTTATTTTTCAAAGTCATTTTCTTGTTCATGGCACTTTAACAGATTGTATCAAAATCCTAACATCTAGATTAAACTGGGAGCTTTTAAATCAGGGGTGTGTGTGTGTGTAATGAAGGAACGAAGAATTATCTGAATAAAGACAACATTTATCAAGGATAGCGAATCCCCAGGTCTTACGCTTTTTATATGTTTGGTATCATTAACAAAAGAGTTATCATTATAGCCAGCTTATCCAAATCTATAAAGCTGCTACAAATGTCAGCCAATTTTCACATTTCTGTATTTATTTTTTTTTATTAAGCTGGAAAGAAATTCTTGGAATTTGAAGAATAGACCCCTAACACTGGCTGAGATTACTTGGAAGGAGCTGAGAGTTTAAAAATCTAAACCATTCACATGTCTATCAAAACTCTTCTGTTTAAAAAGAGAATGTTTAGGAACGAGAACACTCATGTCTGCTGAGGATTTTCCATGAAGCTTATCTTTACAACACATGAGCCAATGGTACAGAAGAAGAGGGGGAAATGTCTCCTTAAGAAATCAGGCTTTTGTTTCCAACACTTCATCCAAACTGCTTTCCTCAAGATAACCTCCACGTTGCTATATTCACAGGCAAATTTCCAGTCCTTTTCGAACTGGACCTATTAGCAACACTTAGCATAGTTAATAACGCTTTCTCGTATTTTTTTTTTTAAAAAAAAGAGTATAATTTACAGACCCCTAAAATGCACATATCTGAAGTGTATAGTTCAATGAGTTTTAACAGTTGTAGATATTCACCTGAAGACTACCCAAAACAAGATACAGAACACTTCCATCACCCAGAAAGTTCCTCTGTGTCACATTTTGGTCAATCTCCATACTCTTCAGACGCGGCCCCTGGAACCACCAAACAGGTTCACTTTGCCCACTGCCTAGACAGAGTCGATTTATCAAGACAGGGGAATTGCAATGGAGAAAGAGTAATACACGCAGAGCCGGCTGTGTAGGAGACTGGAGTTTTATTATTACTCAAATCAGTCTCCCCGAGCATTCAGGGATCAAAGTTTTTAAAGATAATTTGGCGGCTGGCAAAGTAGAGAGTGCTGATTGGTCAGGTTGGAAATGGACTAATAGGGGGTCGAAGTGAGGTTTTCTTGCTGTCTTCTGTTCCTGGGTGGGATCGCAGAACTGGCTGAAGCAGATTATCAGTCTGGGTGGGAGATATTTTGCAGACCCGGCACTGGATGCACCAGCTGAATGCATCCAGTGCAGGGTCTGCAACATATCTCAAGTACTGATCTGAGGTTTTATCATAGTGATTAGTTATCCCCAGGAGCAATGTGAGGAGGTTCAGACTCGCAGCCAGAGACTGCAGCATAACCCCTAAACCGTAATTACTAATCTTGCAGCTAATTTGTTAGTTCTGCAAAGCAGACTGGTCCCCATGCAAGAAGTGGGTCTTTTGGGGAAAGGGCTATTATCAGTTTTGTTTCAGAGTCAAATCATAAACTGAATTCCTTCCCAAGGTTAGTTTGGCCTATGCCCAGAAATGAACAAGGACAACTTAAAGGTTAGAAGCAAGATAGAGTCGGTTAGGTCTGATCTCTTTCCCTGTCATAATTTCCTTGGTTATAATTTTTGCAAAGGCAGTTTCACCACTTTTTGACTTCAGTTACCACAGGTTAGTGTGCCATTGATTATTTCTTATACTTGGGAAGGTTTATTTGACTGTATTACAGATTTGCCCCTTATCTTTTGTTTTCATCAGTTTCACTATGCTTTACATAGGCATGCTTTTCTTTTTATCTATACTCCTTGAGATTTGTTGAAGTTTTTGGTTCTCTCGATTGACTATTTTTCATTGTTGTTGGAATATTCTTGTCTATTATTCCCTTAAACATATTTTTCTGCCCCATTATCTCTTTCCTATCCTAGCAGGACTTCAATTACGTGTTAGGCTACTTGATATTGTCCCACAGAGCTTAGTTGTTCTGCTCTACTTTGTTCCATCTTTTATATTCCTTATTTGTGTTTCTGTTTGGATACATTCTATTGACCTGCCTTTCAAGTTCACTTATCCCACCCTCTAGACTGCCGTTATGTTGCTCCATCTGATAAATTTTTTATTTTTCACTGTTTTGCTTAAATTCTAGCATTTTCTTTTCATTCTTTTTTACAGTTTTCATCTCTCTGGAGAAATACTTCATATCTTAGTGCATGACGTTAATCTTTTCCGGCAGACCCCATCAAAGCTGTGTTAAAGTTCCTATTAATTACCACGTCTGAACGATCTCCCTATCTATTTATCTTTGCTATTTCCTATTTCCTATTTACCATAAATCATATTTTCTTGATTTTTTAAATGTCTTATAGTTTTTTTATTTTATAATGTAACTTTTGTATAAAAGGACATTAGAGACTAAACTGAATAATATTCACCTCCGGAAATGGGCACACCCTTTCTTCCGGCAGGCTGCTGAGTCAATCTTATCTGTACTTGAGCTGAATCTGGTTTTTCTTGCAGCAACATTGTAACATTTTAAAGGTGGGATCAGGGCTTTTTCCTTTAGCAAGGAACCGGTGATACTACAGACAGCTCTTACTCCTTGACAGAATTCCGAACAATGGAAAATCTTCTGCTTGATAGCCAGATTGCCAGCTTTTGGAGCTTTGCGGAAGTCACTTTACTCTTCAGTCCTGCCCTCAGTTTTCTGCTCCACAGAAAATCTTTCTCAGCCTTTCTGCTCTTCGGTCTTCAGACAAGTGCCTCAGACGGATTTCTCTTAGCTTTACAATCTTGTGTCCAGCCTCTACAGTCCGGCGGGCTGTGCCCTGCCCTGCACAGAACAGGCCATACACAGAGATCTGGCACGTCTCAGCAGGAGTCTTTCTCAGCTTTTCTTCTTTGTCTCTAGCCTTTAGCATACTACCTGTATACTTTACAAAGGCTCGTTGAAAACTGTCGTCCAATCGATGTAGACCTGCTCTAGGACTAGACTCCTCAGAATTCTAATCTGACAGGCCATGTGGCCAGTGAAAGTCTGTTGAAAGTTAATCTGATTTACTCTTATGGGCATCTATATCACATTCTTCCTCTTCCCTTGTGCCTCTGGTTTTAAGAACAACTGTGAGCCATTGCTTTCCTCGTTACTTTCTGAAATTTAATTAATTTATGTTTCTTTATATCTGAAGCTTCTGATGACTTTTTTTTAATCTGTGATTTTGGTAGCTTATCTAGTTTGTTTTGGTTGGTATGAAAGGGATAGTGTTTTGCAATTTTGTTCATTACAGCCAGATATGAAAATCCTACCTCTTCTTCGATGCACTGTGTACTCTTGGCTTCTGGGATGCCATACAATTTCAATTTTCTTTTTACCTTAGCAGTCGTTCACTCTCGGTGTCTACTGCTTATTCCTTCTCTCCTTTTCGTTTTCTTTTTGTTTGTTTATGTTTTGTTTGTTTTGTTTTGAGACGGAGTCTCACCCTGTCACCCAGGCTGAAGTGCAATGGTGTGATCTTGCCTCACTGCAACCTCCACCTCCCAGGTTCAAGCAATTCTCCTGCCTCAGCCTCCTGAGTAGCTGGGATTACAGGTGCGTGCCACCATGCCCGGCTAATTTTTTGTATTTTTAGTAGAGATGGGGTTTCGCCATGTTGGCCAGGCTGGTCTCAAACTCCTGACCTTGTGATCCACCCACCTTGGCCTCCCAAAGTGCTGAGATTACAGGCGTGAGCCACTGCGCCTGGTCTCCTTTCCGATTTTTAAATGTTAGAGTATTTAGAGGTTTGGTCCTTTTGTTGTTCTTGATTTTCTATTTACACTCACTCCCTATGTGATCCCATTCAGTCTCAGGGCTTTAATATTCCATTTACATCCCCCAAAATACCAAACGTAAAACTCTATTCCATATTTTTTTCTCAAATTCCAGACTCGTACACCAACTGTGTACCAATACATCCACACTTGTATATATACTAAATGTCTCAAATTCAACATCTTCAAATACTGCACTCCTCATCTTTCTCCCTCCCTGAAACATCTTACACTCACAGCCTTCTTCATTTCAGTGGATGATAATCATTGAAATTGTCCAGGTCAATGGTGCTGGAGTCCCCCTTGACTTCTCTGTGTCTCTTATGCTTCTTACTCAATTCATCAGAAAATCTTCTTAGCTCTGCTTTTAAACATGTCTATCATCTGCATGCTTCTTCCCATCTCCCAGCTATATCTCTTATCAAAGGCACCATTATCACATTCAAGAGTTATTAAAATAGTTGCCTGATTTTTCTTTTATCTCTCTGTAGGTTATCTTCAACATATTATCCAGAGTGTCAGAGTGATCTTTTAAAATGTAAGTCAAATATTGTTTTCTGCCCCAAACCACCAATAATCCTTTTTCACTCAGGGTAAATGCCAAAGTCCTTATAAGGGCCAACAAATTCCTACATGATTTGGCCTCTGGTTCTCTAACTTGTCTCCTACAACTTTTTTTCTCTCTCCCTCTCTCCGCTCCAAGCGCATTGACCTTTTTGCTTTTCATTGCTCCCATTTTAAGCCTTTGTTGAAGCTATTGCTTTTTACTGAAATGCTCTTTCCCAGATATTTGCCTGATTAACTCTCTATTTGTCTTCATTTATTCAATACTCTTCTTTTCAGTGAGGTCTACTCTAACCCATTTATATAATACTGTCTCAGCATTCTCACTTTTTCTTTCCTGTTCTTTTAAAATTATTCTTCTATAATACTTACTGGTTGTAATTATGACACAATTTTCTTAATTCTGTTTTTAAAAAATTTTCTATAGCCTTTTACAAGAAGTTAAGCTTTATGACATCAGTATTCTTGTATGTTTTGTTTATATAATACCACACTGCCAAAAACAGTGCCAGGTGTATCATAGGTATGAATAGCTAGAAGATCTTGATTATTATTAAGAGACTGGAAAATCTGTTAATTCAGATTTATCTCCTTCATAAGGAATTAAATTTGAGTGTAATTATTTTCCCTATTAAACAAGATAAAATATTACTACATAATGAATACTTTAATTATGTTTGATTAAAAAACTCACACAATTTTCTAGTACATACAGACTCATGTGGTAAATAGAAATAACTTGAGAAACTATTTTATATAATGTCCAAAATTGTTTAAATTGGATTATGGCCTCTCTAATGAGAAAAAAAATGTATTAGAGCACAAAAATGGTTCTGAAAAAAGGTTGGAATTCTCAGTCAAGATATTGTGAGATTGGAATACTGATAGATTTTCTTCCATCAAACCTGTAGACTACTAGAGATTATCTGGCTCCTATGTGTCCACAAGACACACTTCTATGATATAGCTTATATATTCCTAATAGAACCTTAACCAAAATAAATAGCCATTAGCTGCATTTATTAGACGAGGCACCATATGGAAGGTAAGGTAAGGAATTGGAAAGAATATGAGATTTTTGTCACAGATATCAAAATCTATATCAATCATTTACCATCTATATAAACTCAATCTAACTCAGTTTGAGTTATTTGAACTCAATATAACTCAGTTTGCTTCTCTGTAAAATGGGGATGTTAATATCTACCTTACAAAAATGTCACAAGAAATGAATGAAATATCTCCTGTTAGAGTTGTGGTTGCACAATAAATGGCAGCTCCCAACAGAAGATACAGGCTTGGTAAGTAACATCTATTGCCTTTGTGTTTATAGTCAACTATAGGCATGTAGTATTTGCTAACACACATAATAGCATACATATCTGTTCATAAGATGTTCAATGCCATGTTAATAGGGTCAGTACCAAAGCTACTTAAAATTTCCAAACAAGGAAACGATGGTGTAAACCTTCTCTTATCTGAAAACATGGATTGAGAGTAGTAAAACTCTCCAAAACATTAAGGTATACCTTAGTAGAGAAATTAGGAAAACCAGCTCAGAATGGCTTGAGATTAGAAATAGGCTTTAGCAAAATGCAAGAGCAAGATTTTGACTGTTGGCAAATTTGTGGCATTAACATTACAACAAAATTATACTCTCTAATTGAAAACAAAATTTTCATAGACGTAGGATTGAACCCTGAATCTCCAAGCTTGATGAGGGGAAAAAATACCATCAATCAAGGTCAAGTTGCCAGCGTCCTTGGCATATATAAGGCCCTAGAGCAGAGATAGCTACATCAAGTTATCATTAGTTAGTAGCATTACATATTAAAACTATCAACTAACTTCCCCTATCACCAACCAGTTTCTGTTACTCCAACTCCAAGCTAATGAAAACTCTCCTGGTTTTATCCTGGTATCCTCTCAGGGTGTGCAACAGAGACTGTCAGTGTGCCCACAACCAGTTATCTGCTCCATGTGACCATTACTTTTTTCTTGGTAAAGAGATATGCTGGTATTGTTGCTTTTAAGTCAGTCTCTAAAAGTCTAATTTACATGAATCTATTGAGAAATTGATCATCTGAAGATTCACAGTGAAAAAGCAATGTGGATCATGGGCAAAACAAGATGCAAAATAGAAGCCTTCACCAATCATCCCCCCAATTGCAGGAATACCAAATTTAACAACTCTCTACACACACACACACACACACACACAAACACATTTATAAGAACCAAAAATCAGATGAGTAATTATAGTACCTGGCTTTAACTTCATATCACTGAAAGAGGCACTGAAGAGGGTAGGAAAGACAGTCTTGAATCACGAATGCCATCCCTCCTCCATCCCCCCAGTAGAGGTCAATGGCATGAAGAATCTGTGCACGTGGGGAAGGGACAGTGCAGAGATTGTGGGACCCTGTAATGAATTCAGTGCTTCCCTGTCACAATGGAAAGCAAAGCGGAGCAGAACTCAGCTGATGCCTACCCATGGAGGGAGGATTTAGACCAGCCATAGGCAGAGGAAAATCACCCATTTCAGTGGTTGCAACTTGAGTTCCAAGCCACAAAATCATGGGCTAAACTGCTCTGGGTTGCTAAATAAACCTGATAGGCTGTCTTGGCTGTAAGGACTGCCATTTCTAGGCAAATTCCAGTGCTAGGCTAGGCTAGACATGGCAGGCATGTGACCTAGTGAGACACTAATCAGGGCAGCTAAAAAAGTGCTTGTGCCACCCCTCCCCCGGTGCCAGGAAGCACAACTCTCATCAACAAAAGTGATTCATTCCTTCCTCTTGAGGAGAGAGAGGGAAGAGTACAGGAGACTTTATCTTGCATTTTGGATGCCAGCTCAGCCACAACAGGGAAAGGCATGGGGCAGAGTTGTGAAGCCCCTATTCCAAACCCTATATCCCAGATGACATTTCTAGACACATCCTGGTCCAGAAGAAGCCCTTTTCCTTGAAAGGAAGGAACCTGTTCTAGCAAGGTTCATCACCTGATAACTAAAGAACCCCTGGGCCCTGAAAAACCACCACTGATACCCAGGTAGCACACCATGGGCCTTGGGTGAGACTGTGAAATGGACTGGCTTCAGGTGACACCCAGCATGTTCCCAGCTGCAGTGGCTAGGTTGAGACTATTTCTGCTTGAGAAAAGGAGAAGGAAGAGTAAAGGGGACTTTGTCTTGCAACTTAGGTACCATTTTGGCCACAGTGGGGTAGAGAACCAAGAGGGCTCTTAGGATCCCTGATTCCAGGCCTTGACTCTTAGTTGACATTTCTGGACCAGCCCTGGGCCAAAGTGGAGCCCACTGACCTTAGGGGTGAGTCTCTCAGGCCTGGCAGCATTCATTACAAACTGAATGAATAGTACTTGGTCCCTAAGTAAACACTGGCAGTAGACTGGCAACACCCACCGTGGGTCTATGGTGGTGATGGTGGTGGCAAAGGGAAGAGGCTCTTGTTCCTGTGGAAAAGTGAAGGAAGACTGGGAAAGACTTTGTCTTGCAATTTCAGTGCCAGCTTAGCTGTAGTAGAATAGAGCACCAGGTAAATGTCTAAGGTTTAATTACTCCAGTTCCTGGAGTAAAAAATGGCATCTCTGGACCCCTTTGGGGGCCTAGGGAAACTCACCACCCTGAAGGGAAGAACACAAGCCTGGCTGACTTTAGCTACAGCTAAAATATCCTTCAAACATAAAGGAGAAATAAAGACTTATCCAGACGAAAAAAGCTGAGGGAGTTCATCAACACCAGACCTATCATAAAAGAAATGCTAAAGGGAGTTCTTTAATCAGAAAGTAAAGAACATTAATGAGCAATAATAAAAAATCTGGAGATACAAAACTCACTGGTAATAGTAAATACACAGAAAAATACAAAATATTATAACACTGTAATTGTGGTATGTAAACTACTCTTATCTTACGTAGAAAGACTATATGATAAGCTAGTCAAAAATAATAACTACAACAACTTTACAAGACACAGTACAAGATATAAATAGAACAACAGAAAGTTCAAAAGTGGGGGGAGAAAAGTTAAACTGTAGAGCTTTTATTAGTTTTCTTCTTTCTTGTTTGTTTATTTATGCAATCAGTGTTGTCATTAGTTTAAAATAATAGGTTATAAGATAGTATTTGTAAGTCTCATGGTAACTTCAAATAAAAAACATACAACAAATACACAAAAAGTAAAAACCAAGAAATTAAATCACTAATCATACCACCACAGAAACTCATCTTCACCAAAAGAAAAATATGAAAGAATGAAAGAAGGAAAAACCACCAGAAAACAAAGAATAAAATGGCAAGAGTAAGTCCTTACTTTTCAATAATAACATTGAATGTAAATGAATTAAACCCTCCAATCTAAAGACATAGAGTGACAGAATGAATTTGAAAACAAGACACACTGATCTGTTGCCTCCAAGAAACACACTTCACCTATAAAGACACAGACAGATTAAAAATAAAGGGAAGAAAAAAGGTAATTTCATTCCAGTGGAAATGAAAAAGAACAGGAGTAGCTATACTTATAATAGACAAAATAGATTAACAGACAAAATCTATAAGAAGAGACAAAGAATTATAATTGTATAATGATAAAGAGGTCAAGTCAGCAAGAGGATACAACAATTATGTGTGTGTGTGTGTGTGTGTGTGTGTGTGTGTGTATGCACCAAACACTGGAGCAGCCATAAATATAAAGCAAATATTATTAGAGCTAAAGAGAGAGATTGACCCCAATACAATAATAGCTGGAAACTTCAACATCCCACTTTCAGCATTGGATAGATATTCCAGACATGAAAATCAGCAAAGAAACATCGTACTTAACCTACACTACAGAAAAACTGCATTTAATAGATATCTATGGAACATTTTGTCCAATAGCTACAAAATACACATTCTTCTCAGCAAATGGATTATTCTTGAGAGTAGACCATATGTTAAGTCACAAAGCAAGTCTTAAAACATTCAAACAAATTAAATAATATCAAGCATCTTATCTGACCACAATGGAATAAAACTAGAAATCAACAACAAGAGGAATTTTAAAAACCATACAAACACATGAAAACTAAACAATATGCTCCTAAATGGCCAGGGAGTCAATAAAGAAATTGAGAAGAAAATTGAAAAATGTGTTGAAACAAATTATAATGGAAACACAACATACCACAAAAACTATGGGACACAGGGTAAGCAGTCCTAAGAGGGAAGTTTATAGCCATAAGCACCTACATCAAACAACAACAACAAAAAAAATGACAAAATTCCAAATCTACAAAACAAAACAAAAATAGCTAGCTGTGGTGGCATGTGCCTATAGTCCCAGCTACTCAGGAGGCTGAGCTGGCACAACTGCTGGAGTCCAGGAGGTCAAGGCTGCAGTGAGTCAAGATCATGCCACAGCACTCCAACCTGGGTGACAGTGAGACCGTGCCTCAAAAAAATAAAATAAATAAAATAAAATATGAAAGAAGAAAAAGAAATTTTCAAATAAATACCTAATAATGCATCTTGAAGAAGATTAAAAGCAAACTGAACCCATAATTAGTAGAATAAATAATAAAGATCAGAGCAGAAATAAATGAATACATGAATTTAAAATAAACAATACAAAAATAAATTTTAAAAAGTTGTTTTTTAAAAGATAAACAAAATTGGAAAACCTTTACCCAGACTAACTACAAAAAAAAGATGACCCAAATAGATAAAAACAGTGATGAAAAAGGAGACATTACAACTGATACAGCAGAAATTCAAATGATCATTAGTGGCTACTATGAGCAACTACATGAAAATAAATTAGAAAATTTAGAAGAAATGGATAAATTCCTAGATATTAAAAACCTATCAACATTTACCATGAAGAATTCCAAAATCTGAATAGACCAATAACAAATAACAAGATCAAAGCCATAATAAAAAGTATCCCAGCAAAAAAACCTGGGAACAAATGGCTTCACTCTGACTTCTACCAAACATTTAAAGAATAACCAATACCAACCCTACTCAAATTATTCTGAAAAAATAGAGGAGGAGGGAATACATCCAAACTCACTCTATATTACAGGCCAGTATTACTGTAATATCAAAAACAGACAAAGACACATCAAAAAAAGAAAACTGCAGGCCAATATCTCTGATAAATATTTACAGAAAAATGCTCAACAAAATACTAGCAAACCGAATTCAAAAACATATTAAAAAGATCATTTATCATGACCAAGTGGGATTTATCCTAGGGATGCAAGGATGTTTTAACATACACACATCAGTCAATGTAATACATCATATCAACAGAAGGGAGGACAATAACCATAAGATCATTTCAATTGATACTAAAAAAAATTTGATAGAATTCAACATCCCATCATGATAAAAACCCTCAAACAACTTGGTATAGAAGGAACATACCTTGACATAATAAAAGTCATATAAAACAGACCCACAACTAGTGTCATTGAATGGGGAAAAGCTCAAAGCGTTTAAGATTCAGAACACAGTAAGGATGCCCACTGTCACCACTGTTATTCAATGTAGTACTGGAAGTCCTAGCTGGAGCAATCAGAAAAGAGAAAAAAATAAAGTGCTTCCAAATTGGAAAGGAAGAAGTCAATTTATCCTTGGTTACAGATGATATGGTCCTTTATTTGGAAAAGCCTAGACTCCATCAAAAAATTAATTAGGACTGATAAATTCAGTGAAGTTGCAGGATACAAAATCAACATACGAAAATAAGTAGCATTTCTGTATGCCAACAGTGAACAATCTAAAAATGAAATAGAGCAATCCCATTTTGCAATAACTATAAATAAAATTAAATACCTAGGAAATAACCAAAGAAGTAAACGATCTCTACAATGAAAACTATAAAACACTGATGCAAGAAAGAGAACACAAAAAATTAAAAGATATTCCACGTACGTGGATTGGTAGAATAAATATTGTTAAAATGTCCATATTACCCACAGCAGTCTATGGATTTGATACAATCCATATTAAAATACGAATGACACTCTTCCCCAAAATAGGAAAAGTAATCCTGCAATTTATGTGGAAGCGTGAAAGACCCCGAATAGTCAAAGCTATCCCAAGCAAAAATAACAAAACTAAAGGCATCACATTACCTGACTTCACATTATACTAGAGAGCTATTATAACCAAACAGCATGTTACTGGCATAAAAACAGACACATAGACGAATGAACAGAATAGAGAACCCAGAAACAAATCCATACATCTACAGTGAACTCATTTTTGACAAAGGTGCCAAAAACATACATTGGGGAAAATAAAGACTCTTCAATAAATAGTGTTGGGAAAACTGGATATAAATATGCAGAAGAATTAAATTAGAATCCAGTCTCTTGCCACATACAAAAATCCAATCAAAATTGATTAAAGGCTTATACCTAAGTCCTCAAACTGTAAACCTACTTAAAAAAAAAAAAAAAAAAAAAATTCCGGAGAAACTCTCCAGGACGCTGGACTGGGCAAAGATTTCTTTAACAATACTGCACAAGTACAGTCAACCAAAGCAAAAATGAACAAATGCAATCACATCAAATTAAAAGCTTCTGCGCAGCAAAGGACACAATTGATAAAGTGAAGAGACAACCCACAAAATGGGAAAAAATATTTGCAAACTACTCATCTGACAAAGGATTAATAACCAGACTATAAAAAGATCTCAAATAACTCTATAGGAAAGAAATATAATAATCTGATTTAAATGTAGGCAAAAGAGCTGCATAGATTCAAAAGAAGACATACAAATTGCAAACAAGCATATGGATAGGTGCTCAACATTATTGATCATGAGAAATATGCAAATCAAAACTACAATGAGATATCATCTCACCCCAGCTATATCCAAAAGACAGGCAATCACAAATGCTGGCAAGGATGTAGAGAAAAGTAAACTCTTGTACACTGTTGATGGTAATGTAAATTAGTATAACTACTATGGAGAACAGTTTGAAGGTTCCTGAAAAAAACTGAAAATAGAGCTCCCATATGATCCAGCAATCTCACTGCTAAGTATATATACACAAGAAAGGAAATCAGCATATGGAAGAGATATCTGCATTTCCACATTTACTGCAGCACTATTCATAATACCCAAGATTTGAAAGCAACCTAATTGTCCATCAACGATGAATGGATAAAGAATATGTGGTACATATGCACAACGAAGTACTATTCAGCCATGAAAAAGAATGAGATCCTGTTATTTTCAATAACGTGGATGGAACTGGAGATTATTATGTTAAATGAAATAAGCCAGGTACAGAAAGACGAACTTTGTATATTCTCACTTATTTAGGGGAGCTAAAAATTAAAACAATTGATCTCATGGAAATAGAGTAGAAGGATGATTATCAGAGGCTGGGAAGGGAAGGGGTAGGGGGATGTGGGGATAGTTAAAGGGTACAAAAAATAGCCACAAAGAACGAATAAGAGCTAGTGTTTGATAGCATGAGACGGTGACTCTTGTCAATAATAATTTAATGGTACATTTTTAAATAACTGAAAGAGTATAATTGGGTTGTTTATAACACAAAAACTATATGTTTAAGGTGATGGATAAATCTTGATATGATTATTATGCATTGCATGCCCATATCAAAATATCTCATGTATGCCATAAATATATACACCTCCTATGTACCCCCAAAATTTAAAATTTAAAAAAGAGAACAAAAGCCAATGTGAAGAAGACCCTATCTCAGTAACCTCATGAATAAATGCCTTCCTGTGTGACCTCTCTGAGTGCCAACTATCAAATGGGGATGACAGGAAAAATGCCCCTCAGGTACAATTTGAAGATTAAATGATATGACTTCTGGTACATAAATATTATTAGTGCTGTTATTACAGCTATTATGATTGGAGAACTTGTTAAGGGAGTAAAGAAGTATTTCTTTTTCATTTTCTTTCTTTTCTTTTTTTTTATTTTTTTATTTTATTAGAGACTGAGTCTCACTGTCACCCAAGCTGGAGTGCAATGGTGCGATCTCAGCTCACTGGAACCTCCACCTCCCAGGTTTAAGTGATTCTCCTGCCTCAGCCTCCCAAGTAGCCAGGACTACAGGTGCATGCCACCATGCCCAACTAATTTTTGTATTTTTAGTAAAGAGTGGGTTTCACCTGTTAGCATGGATAGTCTCGATCTCCTGACCTCGTGATCTGCTGGCCTCTTTCTCCCAAAGTGTTGGGATTATAGGCGTGAGCCACCACAACTGGCCAAGAAGGATTTCTTGACTAGTACTTCTCAAAGTTTAATGCACATATGTAAATCACCTGAGATATTATTGAAATGCACATTCTGATTCAGTAGTGCCTGGGTGGAATTGGGGTTTCTGCATGTCCAACCTGTTCCCAGGTGATGTCACTGCTACTAGTCCATGAACCATGTTTTGAAAAGCAGGGCTCTAGATTACACACCTACTATACCCAATCCATTGAGCTTAATGACTTCCACAGCAGAAATACCTAACATACTGAATCCCCTTCACTGTTCAGATAAGCAGCAAGAGTATGGCACAAAGGTTGGCCACTTTGAATGAGCACCACTTGGCCATTAGACCAGCTGGTCCTATTTACACTGATGTAGTTGTCCTTTCAAGTTTCCCATTCTCCAATAGGTGGCAAGAAATAATTTTCCTATGGCTCTCTCCCACCAAAGAAACTGCACCCTAAATTTACCTAAAGCATAGCAGAAAGTATCAATAAAGCTTTTTGACCTCAATGGATTAAAATTCTTTAGAAAAGAGAAAATAGAAAATGTTAGAATTGTCATGCAAACACAAAACAAAACAAAACAAAACACAGATAAAAAGAGCATGCCAAACTTCAGATTAAGCTCCCCTGTAAAGATGTGAGCCACATAAGGCAGGAAGCATTAGTAATTCTACAGAATCTGCACAGGACTAAACTCTATATAGAATTGGAGTTGTAGCATTGATAATACCAAACAATAAAACATTATCCTTTTCAGGTTATTTTTTTTTCACAGATAAATTCTACCCAGTCAGTGCCACCAAAACGTATTTTAATCAGAACCATATTTATATGTAAATGAGAGATAAAATATAGGCGAGCACCTTTTCTTTCTTTGCTCAGCTCATCATTTCTTTAAGGAATAGAAACACCATAAAAGAACAGTCATTTCCATTAATTTTTTCTTCTTCCAAGTAAATTTAGGAATGAATCCATGAACAGTTTTCTACCTTTCTATTTTTGCTCCTAATTCTCTACCCAACCTATTTCTAATAATAACAAGAAATTCTGCACTACATATATTAACATAAGCACATTTCTTTAGTGAATGAAATGACATTATGTTGCAAGTATTCAACTTCTAACTCCTATTAGAAGTCAGAAGAGTCAAATTCTAATTTCAGTTTCTCAGCGGTCATTCCCAACTCACTATGTCAGCATATAAGAATCGGTAGGTATCTAACAGCACAAGTGGCTCTCACCAATTACTAAACTGGATTCAAACCAAAAAGAAAAATCTGAAGGCAAAACTTTGCTGAGAAGTTACACAGAGTCACCCAGAAACAAATTTCACCTTAGGAAGAAGTAAGTCCACCTACTACTAAATGGAAAAAGTTATGCTTTTACTAAAATATCTCCGTAAGTGAAGGGATAAAATACTGCAAATGCCAGCAAAACTCTAAAAGCTTTTTCTTTGAATTTTCGCTTGAATATTCTTTTCATAAAGAAAGTAAGTGAAATGGGCAGCTTGGGTCATTGGCAGAAGAATGCTGTTACAAGTGAATAAAGGAAACAGCCTATAGCAGAAGATATTTATTATGCTTTTTGAAAACTTTACCTTAACTCGCTTTCCCCTGACACCCATTTTGCATACATTAAATGTACTGATTTGTTCCTTTTACTCAACTCTTTGCAGTAATAGGTCCAATGGTTGCAAGAAATAGTCTCTCAATCTCTTCCAGAAAGGCATCATCCATCCATTTCTGCCATCATAGCCCAAAACATTCTTTTCTACATGAGCTGCTCTTTTCTTAGGGTTGCAAAAATACCGAAGGGATACATTATATACACATAAAAACAAAAACAAAAATCCTTACTAAACTTCTTAAAATGAAGTTACATAAAAGATATTTCTCATTAATCTGCTGATATATCAACTGTTTTTAAGAAGTAGGACAAACTTTCTGTCATGTAGTATATTTTGAACTCATTGAGAAATAATGCCTATTGCCAGATGAGAATAGGTAAGAAGTAAACTGAATGAAGTAAATTGTTTAATCAGGACTAGTATTACTTTAGCTTTTAGCGAAAATACTAAAATATGTCAGTGAGACAGATTGGCAAGTATGTTAATAGCACTTATTACATTGGATTTACATACAGAGAAATTCAGACCTAGTGACTTAATAATGTTGATAGCATCATCCATCTTACCTGAAGAAAATGGCTAATCTACTTTAGCTCCGAGTTCATTAAAGACTGACATTTTTCTCTCCCTGTGGAAGAAAACAAGGTCTGAGATAAGTCACCTTCAGCAATGTATTTGCATACCATTTCCACTGACAGATAATATGACATCCCACAAATAAGAAAGTGCAGAATAGAGAAGCCATATATATTTTATACAACACAGCAAAATAGGGATGATTAAAAGGTTATTGACACACCAAGAGAGTGAAGAAAACATAAAATGGAAAGAGGGGAGATATGCTCATAGAAGAGCATGCAAAAGAGATGATAATGAGGTTCAATGAGGTTTTACTAGTATGTCTCATGCATTAGGGAGGCCATTGTCAGGAGACGAACCACTGTCTGGAAAGGCTGCACAGATAGATGAAAATCGAAACAAAGAGCACTAAGAGTTAAGAGACTCATTTCAAGGAACATTTTCCTTAGATGACCTAAAAACCATCTTCAAGATCTAACTGTAACAGGACAGGGGACGATGGTCCCAATATCTAGGAAGAAACAAGGTCTTTGGTTTCTTATCAAGATGAAGCATCCACAAAGGGAATTTTAATAGTCAAGAATTTGTGTTCAGGGCAGTCTTTCTAAGGAAAGCATTCCTGCTAAAGACAACACATAAACTGCAAGAGCTACTGGCCTATATCATCCTTGGGTAAAATTCTTAAGTAGTATAGTATCTGAATTTGCACAAATAGCTTCCATAAGAACATTCAGAGTAAAGAAAAAAAGTGTTTTAAAATAGCAGCCATTATCCCAAGAGGCACATTGATCAGTCTTCACCTAAACAAAAAAGACTTACCGCAAAAGGCCTAGGTTTGATGGTATTTATACCGGTGCAGTCCTAGAGAATGTAACCCCTTGAAAGCCTAATCTGTAACAATAACATGTTATTGAACACCCAACTCTATGCACAGCACTGTTCTGAGTGCTTTATATGTATGATTGTATTTAATTTTCAAGACAGTTCCAAAAATAGTACAATACTGCCATTTTAGAGGTGATGAAACTGAGGTGCAAGAAAGTTTAATTACCCTTCTCAATGTCACATGGCTAATGAGAGGGAAAGCTGGAACTTGAATTCAGGAATTGGCATCATGGCCCAATGCTGAACTACTCACCACAGCTGCTACTTCTAAAAATCTACAAAATGGTGTAATTGGATTATCTTCCTCATAAGACTGTGCCAATATACAAATAGAGTTACATTTGCCAAAGCAAGGGGCTCCAACCCCCTGGCCACAGACGGATACCAGTGGTCTGTTGGAAACTGGGCGGCACAGCAGGAGGTGAGCAGTGGGCCAGCAAAATTACTGATGGAGCTCCAACTACTGGTCAGCAGCATCTTTGGATTCTCATAGGAGCATGAACCATATTGTGAACTGCACATGCGAGGGATCTAGGTTGTGTTCTTTATGAGAATATAACTAATGTCTGATAATCTGAGGTGGAACAGTTTAATCCCAAAACCATCCCCTGCCCTACTCAACCCAGTAGAGAAATTGTCTTCCATGAAACTGGTCCCTGGTGCCAAAATGTTAAGGGACCACTGTGCTAAAGCCCTGCATAAACTACAAAACATAATTTAAGTTTCATTATTATTGTTGTTATCTGTATAATTTAGGAGCTCTTGAGTAAACTCTTACACGGGAAAAAGCCTTCATTTACATGCACAGAACCTTTGTCCACATGCATTCTCCTCCCATATCCTCATGGCTCATGTAAATGGTGGCGATCCCTACGGCAAGACCACTTCAGATTTTAATACTAGTAATAATGCCTACAACACATTGGGCATCTATTTTATATGTGGACTCTCATACCTTTTAACTCATTTAATTTTGCCAATGACTCTGTAGTATGGCCATCCCCATTTTAGAGATGAGGATGCTGGTTCTCAAACTATTTAATTTACTTAATATCCAGAGGTAAGAAAATGAGGGAGTTGAAATTCAAACCCAGGATACTCTAATTCCAAAATATGTGCTCTTTCCATCATGCTATACTGTCCCTCAAAAGATGGGAAATCAGAGTTGTTTCGATTATTATTTTTTGGGGGGGTGGGATGGAGTCTCTGTCATCCAGGCTGGAGTACAGTGGCGCGATTTCAGCTCACTGCAACCTCTGCTTCCGGGGCTCAAGCAATCCTCCCACCTCAGCCTCCCAAGTAGCTAGGACTACAAGATTGTGCCACCACGCCTGGCTAATTTTTTTGTATTTTTAGTAGAGATGGGGTTTTACCATGTTGGTCAGGCTGGTCTCAAACTCTTGACCTTAAGTGATTCACCTGACTCGGCCTCCCAAAGTGTTGGGATTACAGACATGAGCCACTGTATCCAGCCTGTTTCAATTATTTAATTCTGCATTTTAAAAAATTTGTGACATGTATAAAACAATTATTTTATTATGTTCACAGATTCCATGAGTCAGAAATTTGAGCAGGACTCATTGGGGATGGCTTATCTGTGTTCCATAATGTCTGGAACTTTAGCTGGGGAGACTAACAGGGCTAGCAGTGACTCAATATGGTTGGGGGTTGGGATAACATGGAGGCTTTTTACACATATGCCTCTTATCTGGACTTGGATGACTTGAAGACTGGGCTCAGCTGGGCTAGTGACCAGAACACATACAGATGAACCCATCACATGACTTGGGGTTATCACAGCACAGCAGCTGGGTTCCAAGAGGGATCATCCCAAAAAGAAAGCATCAGAGAGTGAGCATTCCAAGAGATCAGGCAGACACTGCCTGGCCTTTTAGCACCTAGCCTTGGAAGTCACCTAGCATTATTTCCACTCTACTCCATTGATTAAAGCAATAACAAACCTGTTTAGATTCAAGGGGAGGAGACATAGACCCTCCTTTTGACTGACAATTGACAAGATCACAGTTCATGAGCACGCAGAAGAGAGATTATTGTGACCGTCTTTGGAAAACTTAACCTGACATAAGTGTCTTCCCTTCAAGACTTATAACATCAAGTCTCCTTTTGAGAGCAGCTGTTTTTCTTACTCTTCCCTCACTTACAATATGTGTATAAAGATTTTACACACCTATCTTCTTCAACTCAATACTATCTATTCTTAAAATCCCAACTCAAGCCTCACCTATTCTACCCACCTCTTGGGAAATTTTCAACAACACTGATTTATTCCTGCCTACCCTCCAAATCTTCATAGTCCTTATTTTGCACTTCAGCATTTAATAATGCTCAGTTAGTAACTGTATTATATTCTTCATTCTGTTGCCATTAAATATTCTTTGGGGTAAAATGCCTTGCCTCTTCAACTAGATTCAAAACACCTTGTAGATTTCATTTGTAATTCTACTGCACATGGTATAACTCTGGATATAACTTTTAACCATAGTAAGAAAACCTTGAGTTGAATATTATTTTGTACTTTTCAAGGCCTGCCACTAAGCATTGTTAATGTGTGTGAATCTCTACTTAAATATATGTATAAAAATGTAGTTGTGATTTACATGTCTCAGTTCATTCAACAAGCATAATTAACCTACTGTGTGCATAATAACATGTCAAGTGCTATGTATATTAGAGATATGGCATGGTCCTGCTTTTCTTAAAGGCATTATTGAGAGGGAAATAAGTCATAGACTTGCACATGTGCACACTGAGACAGAATATGTCAATATCATAGAGAGATGCATGTCAATTGCTGGGGTAATTTAAAGGCAGAAAAGGTTGGCTCTAACTAGAATATTGAGAAAGACTCCAAGGAGAAGGTGTTATTCATGCTGGTTACTGAAGGATAGATAATATTTGCCCAAGGTGAGCCTGACAAAGCACAGGTTCTAGATAAGGAAAGAGAACAGTTGATCATATTTAGTTGAAGAAACAAATTATTAGGCTGCTGGAGATACTTTAAGATTCCTCTCTAGTTGCATTTAGAGTAAGAGATCTGAACTCATCAGTTTTGTCACTCTATAGTGTTCACATTTGCTATACTTTGGATTTAGCTCTCCCCTTCAGATAGTCGTCTTAAGTGGAGTTTATTTTGAAAACCATAACCCTTTCTCAGTAAAGAAAAGCCTTGCAGATAGATCCCTTCCCTGTTCTCCTGAGTGTTTGACCAAGACACCTGAGCTTGCAGACTACTTGCTTGGCTCTATTTAGGGCTACAGTTCCAACTTCTTTTCAGTTTTTACTATGGATAAAATGTAACTGAGGATATCTAGGTAAAATGCAGATTCTATTTCCATAAGGCTGAGGCAGAGGCTGTGCATTTTTTCAAAGTTCACAGGTGATGCTGATGTTTCCCGTCAACCAGACACACTTGGAGTAACAAAGATCTGCATAGTATATGTTATGAGGGCAGGAACTAGGTCCAGTCACTCTGTCCACGGTATCCCTAGTATCCAGCTCAGTGCCTTTCATGTCATAGATGATCGATTAATATGTTTTAGAAAACATATGAGTGAAAGAATGAATAAATGAATTAAATAATAATGAATAAACTACTCTGCCATTTTTTTTTTTTTTTTTTTTTTTTTTTGAGACGGAGTCTCGCTCTGTCGCCCAGGCTGGAGTGCAGTGGCCGGATCTCAGCTCACTGCAAGCTCTGCCTCCGGGGTTCACGCCATTCTCCTGCCTCAGCCTCCCGAGTAGCTGGGACTACAGGCGCCCGCCACCTCGCCCGGCTAGTTTTTCGTATTTTTTAGTAGAGACGGGGTTTCACCAGGTTAGCGAGGATGGTCTCGATCTCCTGACCTCATGATCCGCCCGTCTCCGCCTCCCAAAGTGCTGGGATTACAGGCTTGAGCCACCGCGCCCGGCCACTACTCTGCTATTTTGTAATAGGAGCCCTTCTAACGCATAAATAAATTTCCCCCAAATCATCTGTAAGTCACCAAATGAAAACTGGAAATGAAGACTTGGGCATTTTTCAGGTCCTTTGTTCAGCAATCTCTGGTGCTTCTACAATGACCAAAACAAATACAAATAACAGTATTCTGCTTCCACCAATGGATTTACTTTACAGAGTCTTCAAGTGTATTTTTCTTGACTCAAAGAAATGACCTAATTCTAGCTCTTTTACTTTGCAATCTTTTTATAACCTCCTATTCAAAGCCTCTCTCAATCTCCCTGCTGGAAATAATCTTTCTTGCTTTTAAACTCTTCCAGGTTTCTTTCTACCCTGCCCCCTGGAAAAAAATTATGACGTGTCAGCTCTTCTTATACCCATTTATCTCATTTACCAATCTGTAGGTTTCTTAAAGAGAAGGCTCTTCACATTATCACTGGAATTCCTTCTCCTATACTTCATCTTCTGTGTCCATCAGAAAGCCCTGTGCAGAGGTAGTACTTAATAAGTAATTATTTTGGGAAAGAAGGAAAGAATGTTGTGATTGACACTTCTCTAATAGTTTTATTCTAATATCCCTAGGGCTTGGTGAATGTTATGGCCTGATTAAAAAACAATACAGAGGTATCATGTTATTTTTCTATCAAATGCCAAATGTGACAGCATTTTACCATTCAAAACATCTTACACAAAACTGAGTTCAGGACTAATTGATAGGAGAGCAACATTATTCCTTCTCTTATAAAAGTCTTAAAAGGAATTGTATTTAGTTGAGATGAATCCACCCATAAAATCTAAGGCAAGACTGACAGCCCAGAAAATAAGACATGGAAAATTATTCATTACTATTTGTGTATCTAATTTGCTTATAACACCCTGGAGGTGCCATTTGCCCAGATTTCAGAGGATAAAATAGACCAAATAATTAGTAAGGAAGGAATTTTGACTCTACTGAAATAGGAACTGAGAAAGGGCCACATATTGAGATTACTAATGCTTTCAAATACTCTGTTTAAATAAGTTCAGTGTTCAGTTCACGTTCAATAGTGCTGCTAATAATGGGTTTCAAAAACACTTTAGATTTTTGTTGTTTCAATCATTGTATCATTTGTTTTTTCACTGCAACCTAATTTTTTATAAAGGAGCTATTCAAAATCTCAAAGACTTTTTTGGAATTTTTATAAATGGTATTTAATGCTATGAGATCAAAATGAATCTACCAATTGTAGACATTTATTAAATGTCTGCCATCTAAAAATTTAAATCTACTTAGATCCTCCTTTTTGACACTCTAATTCATTTGACACTCATTCACTTCAGTGTTTTCAAATATAATACATACAGATAATGACCAAATTTATATCATGCTACACTGACTTCTAAACACTAGGACCTTATTTCTGACTCTATAGTTTAAATATCTTTCCCCCACCCGCCACCCTGAGATGGAGTCTTGCTCTGTCACCCAGGCTGGAGGGCAGTCGCATGATCTCGGCTCACTGCAACCTCCACCTCCCGGGTTCAAGCAATTCTCCTGTCTCAGCCTCCAGTGTAGCTGGGATTACAGGCGCCTGCCACCACACCTGGCTAACTTTTTAATTTTTAGTAGAGACGGGGTTTCACCATGGTGCCAGGTTGGTCTCTAACTCCTGACCTCGTGATCCGCCCACCTTGGCCTCCCAAAGTGCTGGGATTACAGGAGTAAGCCACCATGCCCAGCCTAGTTTAAATCTCTTTTGACATTAAAAACTCAGTGTATCTGAAATCAAACTTGCTCTCCTTCTGACGTCCCTAATGGTATCTCCATTATTCTGGGGTTTTTTTGTTTTTTTTGTTTTTTTAATTATACTTTAAGTTCTGGGATACATGTGCAGAACGTGTAGGTTTGCTGCATAGGTATACATGTGCCATACTGGTTTGCTGCACCCATCAACCCGTCATCTACATTAGGTATTTCTCCTAATGCTATCCCTCCGCTAGCCCTCCACCCCACAACAGACCCAAGTGTGTGATGTTCCCCTCCCTGTGTCCATGTGTTCTCACTGTTCAACTCCCACTTATAAGCGACAACATGCAGTGTTTGTTTTCTGTTACTGTGTTAGTTTGCTGAGAATGATGGTTTCCAGCTTCATCCAGGTCCCTGCAACAGACATGAACTCATCCTTTTTTATGGCTGCATAGTATTCCATTGTGTATATGTGCCACATTTTCTTTATCCAGTCTATCATTGATGGGCCTTTGGGTTCCAAGTCCTTGCTATTGTGAATAGTGCTGCAAGAAATATACATGTGCATATGTGTTTATAGTAGAATGATTTATAATCCTTTGGGTATCTATCCACTAATGGAATTGCTGGGTCAAATGGTATTTCTGGTTCTAGATCCTTGAAAAATCGCCACACTGTCTTCCACAATGGTTGAACTAATTTACACTCCCACCAACAGTGAAAAGAGTTCCTGTTTCCCCACATCCTCGCCAGCATCTGTTGTTTCCTGGCTTTTTAATGGTCGCCATTCTAACTGGAGTGAGGTGGTATCTCATTGTGGTTTTGATTTGCATTTCTCTAATGATCACTAATGATGAGCTTTTTATTTGGCCACATAAATGACTTCTTTTGAGAAGTGTCTGTTCATATTCTTCATCGACTGTTTGATTTTCTTTTTCTTGTAAAATTGTTTACATTCCTTGTAAATTCTGGATATTAGCCCTTTGTCAGATGGGTAGACTGCAAAAATTTTCTCCCATTCTGTAGGTTGCCTGTTCACTCAGATGATAGTTTCTTTTGCTGTGCAGAAGCTCTTTAATTAGATTCCATTTGTCAATTTTGGCTTTTGTTGCCATTACTTTTGGTGCTTTAGTCATGAAGTCTTTGCCCATGCCTATGACCTGAATGGTATTGCCTAGGTTTTCTTCTAGGGTTTTTATGGCTTTAGGTCTTATGTTTAAGTCTTTAATCCATCTTGAGTGTATAAGGTGTAAGGAAGGGGTTCAGTTTCAGTTTTCTGCATATAGCTACCCAGTTTTCCCAACATCACTTATTAAATAGGGAATCCTTTCCCCATTTCTTGTTTTTGTCAGGTTTGTCAAAGATCAGATGGTTGTAGATGTGTGGCATTATTTCTCAGGACTCTGTTCTGTTCCATTAGTCTGTATGTCTGTTTTGGTACCAGTACCATGCTGTTCTGGTTTCTGTAGCCTTGTAGTATAGTTTGAAGTCAGGTAGCATGATGCCTCCAGCTTTGTTCTTTTTGCTTAGGATTGTCTTGGCTATGGTGGCTCTTTTTTGGTTTCAGATGAAATTTAAACTAGTTTTTTTCTAATTCTGTGGAGAAAGTCAATGGTAGTTTTTTTACGTGTTCCTGTGTCAAAGTGGAACAAAATAAACATGACCACATAATTTTTATAATATTTATTTATTTATTTATTTATTCATTCATTCATTCACTTGTGGAAAGGGCCTGGGCTTTAGGATTCTCAGATAAAATACGTCAGGTTTTGAATCCCTTGTATTCTATTTACAAATGAGAGATTTTAACTATTTATTTGACTTCTGTAAGGTTGTTTTTCCTCACTGGTTTTATGAATACACTAGCAGATATTTCTTTTCTTTTTCTTTTTTTACTTATTTTTATTTTTATTTTTTGAGATGGGGTCTTGCTCTGTCACCCAGGTTGGAGTGCAATGGCACAATCTCGACTCACTGCAACCTCCGCCTCCTGGGTTCAAGCATTTTTCCTGCCTCAGACTCCCAAGTAGCTGAGATTACAGGCATTTGCCACCATGCCCAGCTAATTTTTGTATTTTTAGTAGAGACAGGGTTTCACTATGTTCGCCAGGCTAGTCTTGAACTCCTGACCTCAAGTGATCTGCCCACCTTGGCCTTCCAAACTGCTAGGATTACAAGAGTGAGCCACCACATTTGGCCCACTAGCAGCTATTTCACAGTCTTGTTTGATATAAGGATCCAATAAGATAACATATTAAAAGCAGCCAAGATCGTGTCTGGCATATTGTAAAATAGTACTATGTGTTTGTCTCTTTTGCTTTCCCCACAGGTCCCCAAGTTTTCTACACCTAAAATGTAAAAGTGAGAAAGAATCCCCCAGATGATGTTTAATCTGAGAAAATTATGACTTCTGTGTCCATAATCAGAAAGAACCCAGGCATTCCACTCCATTCTCCCTCCCCACTTTATCTGTACCATAGAATGCTGGGATAGACCCTAAAGAAACATTCCAAACAGTTTTCACCTTGCTATTATTTGAATTTTTATCCTCTCAAAACTCATGTTGCAATTTAGTTATCACTGTAACAGTATTAAGAGATGGAACATTTAAGAGGTGTTTAGGTCATGAGAGCTTCCTACCCTCATGACAGTGGGTTCGTTCTCTCTCTCTCTCTCTCTCTCTCTCTCTCTCTCTCTGCCCTTCTGCCATGTGATGTCTTCCATCGTTATGACACATGAGGAAGGCCATTGCCAAATGCTATCCTCTTGACCTTGGACTTCGCACCCTTCAGAACTGTGAGAAATAAATTTCTGTTCATTACAAATTGCCCAGTCTATAGTATTCTATTATAGCAGCACAAAACAGACTAAGACACACATTCATCTCAAAATCTAGTCTTTGCTATTGGTTTCATTTCTCCCTTTTTAGTGGGATTTTCCTATTTTTATAATCCTTCCAATCAATGGAAGCAACTCAGAATCAGAAGTTACATCAAGGTCTTGCACAAGAGAAGAAAGTTAAAATTCAAGAGCACAATAAAAATGAAGAGAGAGCACACTAAAGAGAACATTTGCCCAAAATCACTACCATTTATAATCTTTTTACTCCCATGGATTGGTAACTTTACCCTCTAGGAGTGTAACCTACTTCTATAATGAGGGTTCATTTGTCTTCAACCCATATCAGAACTTCTCCTTTGCAGGAGTAAAAGAGACATTAGGTAGATTGCATCTAAAAGGTTTTTTTTTTTTTTGCCATTAAAGCATATCTGGAATATGTAAGATACTGAGTAAACACCAGCTCATTGTTGGTGGATTATTTCTCTCATTCAACTTAATCTGAAGTCTCCTTAACCCTCTAAGTCTACCCGAGTATAATGAAATTGAATACAATCCTTTTATGCTATCCCCCACATTTCATGGTCTACATAATCTTTAAAAATGCTTAAACATCCTTAGCACAAACATACTCAGGGAAGTCAGGACAATTCCAATACAACAGTAGTCTCCTGGAACCTCTGCCAAATCCTTCAATCTCCTCTAGAGATCTAGGATACAGTCAGGTCCCAGTCCATGATCTGTTTTTGTTCTTTGAGGCATAAATTTGGCAATTGGAGGTGATACATGCCCATACTCTTTGAGAGACTGACTCTTTTAGGACCCCCTCACTAAACATATAATTTCAAAGTGGCAGGACTGCGCTCTTCCCTAGTGATGGTGGGAACAATAGACTCAGCAATACGCTGTCTCCAAAGAAACCTGTTTTCCAACCTCCTTCTCAGATCTCTGAAAACTCTTTGTTTGTAATTCTTGATCTGACTGAGACGTTTAGAAGTTACTGAGAAGACTCATAGAGTCATCTCCTCATGTGTACGTGTGTAGGTAAAGAAGGGCAGTTTCTATCTCCAGCTCTTGCTGTGCTCTTGATATGTATTGAATTGGTCTCCAAGTGAAACTAAGGGAAGAAGGGTTGCACTCTAAAGTCACTGTTTACACAACGGATTTGAGCCAAGAGCAATACAGTGAAAAAACTTTATCGAGGTTATTTGGGTATTCAGTGGTGATGCTGAAAGGAGTGGTGGGAAGTTCAGAAACACTGCCATAGTGCTTTCTAGCATTTTACATTTATGCCAAACTGTGTATTATATCATATTGGATAATTTGCCTTAACGGGTTAAAGAAAGGGAAAGAAAATTAAAATTCTACAAAATGAATTTTCTAGGAAGTCTTCTTTTTGTCTCCCCAATCTCATCCACGTTTAATTTTGCCTCAAACATATTGTCATCCAAGTATCTTTCTAAGTCCAAGTGTCTGAGTCTGTTTTGTTGTTGTTGTTTGTTTTTTAGAGACAGTCTCCTGATGTTGCCCAGGCTGGTCTCGAACTCCCAGGCTCAAGGGATCCTCCTGCTTCTCCCTCCCAAAGTGCTAGGATTACAGGCATGAGCCACCATGTCCAGCCTTGAGTCTGTTTTTTATTAAAATATAGCCTGCACCTGGTTTAGCTTGTGGGTCACAAATACATTTTCTGTGAAAATAACAGAAATATGGGTAGCAACTTCCCACCATTCTCCTTGAGCTCCTACCCCATTCCTTCTCTGCATAACGCAGGCTTCTTCCACAGAAGGGCCCATGGGTATGGGTTAAATTGCAAAGTGGCCTAAGAAGGGACTGTTCTAATTGCTCCAGAGGAAATCCATTTATTTTACAGCCCAATAAAATTCTGTGTGCAATGGTAAATAAAACCATGTGGACATGACCTCAATGCACAGTTCTCTGGCTCCATTTGCAGTCCAGGATAAATTAAGGAGGGGGTGAATAAAAAAAAAAACAAATGTGCAAACAGATGCAATTAGCTGAAATGGCATATTTTTGGCCTCTGATGATGTCTGCTTACATTGAATCCCCACTTCAAAACCAATCCTCATTTGAAAGCAACTAGAAAAATCTCTGTAATACAGATGGACCTTATTTGGCTGGATGTTGATATACAAAGACACTTTTGTACACTGAATTGCAGTGTTGACTTCTGCACTTGAAATTTCATTTTGTCATTTTTAATCACAATGAGCAAATGTCATCCTTAATAATAACCCTCTGCTTCTCTATAATGTCTTTCAACAAAGGCCCTGAAAGTACCTTTGCAAATATTAATAAACTGAGATTCACAACAACTCCCAGAGGCATCTGTATTGCAGGCTGAAAGCAAGCCCAAAGTCATGGAATGCCTTTGCTGATCCACACAGGAAACTAAGCTCATGAAGAGAAACAAAGACTATCATTCTGGTTTAAGTCACCCTCACCTCTTTCTGAGAAAGATTTCCTTCTCTGAAGGAAATCACCAGGTATTTTCATCCATAACCTGAATCTCAGAGCACAAGGAATGAATGAAGGACTATTTAGGCTCTTACTGAGATTTATGTTGTTTCCCTCTTCCTGAATACAATCTATATGCTGGTGACTCCCAGATTTATAAATCCCATCCCGTTTGTCCCTTTCTTCCCATACTCAGATATCCAGCAGCCCTGGAGATCTAACTGACATCCCAATCCTAATATACACAAAACTAAACACGTGAAGTCCTCTCCAGAAAGCTGCCTCTCCCTCAGTCAGTTCCATTTCAGTAATCAGCAACTCCTCTTTTCTAGTTTATGGGTCCCCAAACCTTAGAGTCATCTTTTACATCTCCATCTCTCCCACTCCGTGTCAAATTATCTGTGAATCTTGTTGGTTCCACTTTTTAAATAAATACAGAGGCCAACCATTTCTCATCACTTCTTCCCGGGCTGCGTCACTGTCCTATCTAGCCTGGACTAGTGTAACAGCCTCCTAACTTATCTAGCCTGGACTACTGTAATAGTCTCCTAACTTATCTCCCTGTTTCTATCATTGTCTGCTAGTCTATCTTTTCACAGCAGGAAGATTGATCCTTTTAAAATGTAAGTGAGTTCATGTATTCCTTGCTTGAAAGTCTTCAAAGACTTCCAGTCTCATTTAGAGTATAATTTCAGTCCGTACTAAGGTCTACAAGGCCTTACGTGATCTGGTCCCTCATATCTCTCTGATCTTATCTACTGCCACTTCCTCCTCCCTCTTTAGCGCCAGCCCAGCTGTCTTTTATGCTCCTCGAATAAGCCAAGCATACTACTGCCTCAAAGCCTTCACTTGCTGATACTTCTGCCTAAAATGCTCTCCCCTAGATATCGAAATGCTTGCTCCTTCCTTTTCGTAAATCTCTGCTCAAATATCACTTTATCAGAAGGGACTTCACCAACCACCTCATATAACAGAACATCATTTTCACAACACTCTAAACCACCAACCTTGTTTTATTTATTTTAATTCACTTATCAGCATCTGGCACCAACTTCTAAATTATCCTTATATACAAATGGCCATAGTAGCCAGAGATATGCCTTCTTCCAATGATTGCAGAAATTCTCCCTACTCTTTCCTCTCCTTTGCGGATGCCTGGAGACCCTCCCCATTGCCTTTCTCCTACTTATTTTATCCTTATGTATCTCCTACCTCCAAGCATTTTCTCCTCAATGCTCAGGACCACTGAAATTCCTGAAGGAAGGGGGCAGGGCTATGAAATACTTTCATTCTGCTACTTGGCCTACATTATTGGAAAAATGGATTTTGGCATCTGAGTTTGAAACCATGAGGATTTTTTCATAGAATTAATATGAAAAGTAGAAGTAGTTTCATTTCTCAAGTACCCTATAGGTCAGTGTTTCATGACTAATTTGGGAGTCTAACATATTTATAACACATTGTACAAGAAAATATGAAGTCCTATATAGTTTTCAGACTCAGCTCAGGTATAAGCTTCTCTTATCAATTAACTATTGCTATATAGTATACTACCTGAAAATTTAGTGTTTTTAACAATAGCCCATTAGTCTATGGGTTGTTACCATAGACTGGGTCCCTCTAGATAGTTCTTCTGTTCTCAGCTGAGCTTTTTTGAGCATCTGCAGTTTTTTCATGCCGGTTGGCTAGCTGTGGGCTATGACAACAGAAGCAACTAGATGTATGCCTCTCACCCTTCAGCTAGCTACCTCTGGCTTGTTCATATGTCAGAATCAAAATTCCAACAACAAAGTGGAAGCATGCAAGGCCCTTTGAAGCCTACTCTTGCAACTGGCATATGATCATTTCTGTAACTCATTATTAGCCAAAACAAGCTGTAAGGCTAGCCAGATTAGAAAGATAACAATATAAGACTTTACTTTTTAATAGGAGCAGCTGCAAAGTTACATTGCAAAGGATGTACATGTAGGAAGGGTAGAAAATTAGGCATCTTTTTTTTTTTTGCAATTAATCTACCATACCTCCTTTTTGATAGCTTGTCTCAAGCAGAATTAGGTCCCCTTTTAACACCCTTTCATATTGCCTTATGCCTACCTCTATTACAAATATGTTTATTGTTTTGTTTTGTTTTTTCTTTATCTCCCATCTAGGAAATAAATTCCCCTGAGGACAAAACTTATACAGTTATAAGAACACAGTATTTGTTCAATTAATGTTTAGTGAGTCATTCTAAATGGATAAATGATAATAAATAAATTGATTAAATGTAACCAACTTAGAAGTCTTTGAAAAACTATTCAATTCCTGAGGACCACATTATTTTTTTTTTATTTGAAGGCAATATTGTCACAATATTTCAAAGGATTTCCTGATATTAGGTAATAGACAAGCCCAAAACTTTTCCAAGACTGAACCTTCCTAAATTGTTATAACCAAGAAAGAGGCAAATTAGAAACAGAGAGACACTATTTTACTATTAATACATCCTCACATCCTTTTCAATGAGTTAATGTCCACTTTTCAGTAATGTAATCTTTATTGCTAGTGGTCTCAATAAAACCTTTAAAGTCCTCCATCAGTGTACCACTAAAGCAAAAATATACATTCATTAAAATCTATGCATCTTCACTTCTTTAATATCAAAAATCATTCAGTTCTCTCTTTATCTTTTCGAGACGGAGTCTCGCTCTGTCGCCCGGGCTGGAGTGCAGTGGCCGGATCTCAGCTCACCGCAAGCTCCGCCCCCCGGGTTTACTAAAAATATACAAAAAACTAGCCTGGCGAGGTGGCAGGCGCCTGTAGTCTCTTTATCTTTTCTTCTGATATTATTATATACATACTAGTTGCTCCGAGATGTCTGGCATGCCAAATTATTGATTATCTTACAAAGACCTTCTTGTTCTTACCTTCTGTTTCCTCTTCTGATTTATAATCTAGATAGTGACAGAAAGGTAGTAACAACAAAAACCAAACAAATGAACAAACTAAATGAAGAAAGGAAACTCAAGCAGGTTTGCTGAGTTCCATCTTAATTTTTTTAGTATTGTTTTAAAGTATAAAACACCTTCTATTCATTTTATAAGGCCATCATTACTCTAACACTAAAAACAGGCCAAGATAACACAAGGAAAAAAAACTATAGACCAACACTCATTAAAGACACATAAAAATCTTTAATAAAAGATGAGAAAATCAGATTTTGTATTATATAAAAAAGCATAATACACCATGACCAAGTGAGACACAACACTGGAAAATTAGCAAGTATAATTCACCCTATCAACAGAATATTTTAAAAAAACCATTTGATTATCTCAAATTATTCAGCAAAATTCAATATCCATTCATGATGAAAGCCCTCAGTAAAGGAGAATCAGAAAGGAATTTAATCTAATAAAAGGCATTATATAAAATCCACAGCTAACTTTATACTTAATGATAAAAGATAGAATTATTTCCCTGATAACAAGTCAAATATGTCTATTCTTTCTTTTCTATCTAATTCTATCTCATACTGAGATCCTAGCCAATGCAATAAGGCAAGAAAAAGATACAAAAGTATTTAAATGGAAAGGAAGAATTAAAATGGTCTCTATTTGCTAACAACGTAATTATTTAGATGGAAAATCTCAAAGAATCTCAGGAAAAAAAACAGCTATTAAAATTAAGTAAATTTAGCAGGATACAGGTTTAGTATACAAAAATTGATTGTACAACTGTATATTATAAACAAACAGTTCAAAATTGAAACTTAAAACCAGAATCATTTAGAATACCACAAAAAATAATGTTCAAGGATAAACAAATACGTGTTAAATTGATATACTGAAAATTGCAAAATGTTGAGAGAGAAACCAAAGGAAACCAAAATAAATTGTGAGATATACCAGGCTTATCAATCTGAGCAGCCAATGTTATTGGCATATCAATTCTCCCCCAAACTGATTTATAAATTCAATACAATCTCAACATATGGTACACTATCAAAATTAAGAATAAAAAATGTTTGCATTTTGAAATATACCATCAAGGAGAAGAAAAGTTATTAACTGTGAGAAAATACTTTTAAAAAACGTATCTAATAAAAATCCAACCCTCACAACAAATAATAACAGCAACAAAAATAAATGAATAAAAAATGGACATTTTCATAAAGAAGAAATGTAAAAGCAAGTAAGCACATGGTAAGATGTTCCACATTATTATAAGAATGCAAATCTAAACTATAATGAATTACCACTATATACCTATTAAAATGGCTACAAAACATAATGAAAACAAAAAACTGACAATATTAAGTGCTAATGAGAATGTGGACAAAGTTTTTATTCATTGCTTGTGGGAAGGCAAAATGATACAGTCACTTTAGGAAACTGATAATTTCTTTTAAAGTTAAACACACATTTACCTTATTACGCAGCACTCCCACTCCTACATATTATCACGTGGCTTCACAAATGCCTGTAAACAAAAGTTTATAGCAGCTTTTTTCATTATCACTAAAAAGTAAAACTCAAACACCTATCAATTAATGAACAGATAAATATTAATAGTTTTACACCTATGCAACGGAATAAAACTGCAATAAAAGCAAAGAACTACTGGAACATGCAGCAAATTGATCTCAAAAGGATTTTGCTAAATGAAAAAGGACAGACACAAAAGACTGCACACTTTATGACTCTATTTATATCACATTTTCAAAAGCAAAATTCTAGGGTCAGATATCAGATCGGTAGTTTCCAAGGTTGGGATTGAATATGGTCATTGATTACAGAAGTGAAGGGAACTTCAGGAGCCAGTGGGAATATTCTACATTCTAAATTCTGATAGTGGTGTTGCAAAACAATTGTATAGCTTGTATATGTTTGTTAAAACTCATTGATCTGTACACCAAAATGTATGAATTTTGCTCTTGTTAATATGCTTTACTAAACCTGACGTAAAAAGGTAGTAATTGGTGAGTGCATAGAGAAACGCTTTAACATCTTTTCTCCCCTGTCTCTTTCAAGAAGCCAGCATTGAGAGACTTTGTGCAGGAAGGCAGGGGCCCTGAGATCAACACAGAGTTCGATTCACATTTTAGTACCTGGAGTGGTGTGGTCAACTCATTTTTTATGGTACTTCCATGTAAATACTAGGAGAAATGTAGAGCATAATTCCCACCCTCTGCTGTAACACAGACTGAGTAGATATGATTATTCATAAAATCTTGGAACTTAGATTGGTGTCTTGCTTAGGCTACCACACATTTATGAAGAATGGGTTGGATTGGTCTGGTTTTCCATAATTCAAATTAAACAATTTTTTGACGGGGGAAGAGGAAGTATAATGTAGGATATAGAAGACTTTAGCCAAAAGTGGGGTCGGACAAGAGTTATAAATTTTGGTCACCCACTTTAACTGAGACATGTAATTTACTTTCTGAGTGACTGCATGACTATATGCAAGTGTTTTCTTTCCTTCCTTCCTTCCTTCCTCCCTCCCTCACTCCCTCCCTTCCTTCCTTCCTGTCCTTAACATAGCTTTTCTGAACCTTAGTTTTCTTTAGTAAACTGTAAAGAAAATGTTACAAAATCATCTCTATTCTGTGGTTATTGTGAGGACCCAACTAACAAAATACAAGAAATGTACTTACTAGAGGACCTAGCATCTAGTAAGTAAGCAATAAATTTTAGCCTGAACCAAAACCAAAACCAAAACAAAAAACACTTCTATAAATATGCATAGTTGGCACTATTGCCAAACCTGTTCAATTGACATGTGTGCTTGATACAAAAATCTAAGAAGTTTATAATCTAGCTGAACTTACAAAAAAATTAGCAGATGCTCTTTATAAATTTAAACTCCAGTCCTAATGTTAACAAACAGTTGAAGAACAGGCACAGTGGTTCACGCTTGTGATCCCAGCACTTTGGGAGGCTGAGGTGGGCAGATTACTTGAGGTCAGGTGTCTGAGACCAGCCTGGCCAACAGGGCAAAACCCCATCTCTACTAAAAATACAAAATTAGTCAGGCATGGTGGCACATGCCTGTAATCCCAGGTACTTGGGAGGCTGAGGCAGGGGAATTGCTTGAACCTGGGAGGCAGAGGTTGCAGTGAGCCAAGGTCGTGCTGCTGCACTCCAGCCTGGGTGACAAAGTGAGATCCTGTCTCAAAAATTAAAAAAAAAAAAGAACAACTGAAGATATTTTATTAATTGGTAAATGTAAAAATTCTGGATTGAAGAATACTAAAAAGTACTGATGTGTTTAAAAAAAAAAGAAAAGAAAAAACAGCTAATAACTTGTAAACAGGCACAATGTAAGTAAGCATTAAATACTGAGATCCCAAGCAGAGAAAAATAATTTCTTAACAATATAAAGGGTTTGTGTTGAATTGTTCAGTGGTCTTCCTATAATCCCCTTATTCTACATCTTCATGAAAAAGCTAATCAGAGAAAATTCTCCAAAGTAATTGGTGAATATACAATCTTAAACAAGAAGATGTTTTTAAAGTCATGCCACTCAGAAACAAGTTTCCAGGGCTACAGTCAAAATCCATTATAAGATAATTTAGGCTTCAGAATTTTTTTTTTCAAGTTAGAAAAACTTGCAAGAGATAAGTTAAGGATAGACGGGAGAAAAAGGAAGGATTTACAGTTTTGAGAGTCCCATCTGTAAGCCCCTGTAGGATAATTTTATATGCATTATTTCCTTTTTATTCTCAGAACAATCATTTAGGTAATTCCTATTTTCTTCAATTTACAGATAGGGAAATCAGAAGAGGTTTAATTTGATCCCTACTCAGCTGAAAAAAAACTTTAGGTGTTTAAAGTAAGGCTAAAACATGACTTCAAGCAGAGATCAGACTCCAAGAAAGGTTTCCCTTGAGCCTGACATCTTAGTCCATTTTATTGGTACAATGGAGTCTTCAACACACCATAGCAACAAAACTTACATCTTTAGACTATTTTACTGTTCACAAATTCTCAGAAATTCTCTCTGGTTATATTTTTATGTAATCCTAATTATCACAAGCTACCCATCAGATGTATATGATTCCCATTTTACAGATGCAGAAACTGAGAGACAAAGAGATTAAGAAATTTATTCAATGGTTCATAATAAGAAGCCAGTAGAACCAGGGGTCAAATTTTTATCTTGAATCTCTAAAAGTCACATTCTTTCTCTCAGTGCCTTTCATACCAATTCCACACAGGACTTTATCAACACAGGTGTCTGTTTATCACTTTTAAATAATCCATTTAACTTACTTGGTATTTAAACATTATCTTTCAAGCTTCCACTTATTTCACATGAACTTCCAAAGGAAGATTTTATTTGTTTCCATATGAAAGTGTTTTAAATTGTTTCTAAATTGTGCTACTAAACTTTCCATCTAAAACTTTTAGCAAAATGAACAAGAAGATACTTACTGGATCCCTTCCTTACACCTTATACAAAAGTTAATTGGAGATGGATTAAAGACTTAAATGTTACACCTAAAACCATAAAAACCCCAGAAGAAAACCTATGCAATACCATACAGGACATAGGCATGGGCAAGGACTTCATGACTAAAACACCAAAAGCAATGGCAACAAAAGCCAAAATAGGCAAATGGGGTCTAATTAAACTAAAGAGCTTCTGCACAACAAAAGAAACTACCATCAGAGTGAACAGGCAACCTACAGAATGGGAGAAAATTTCTGCAATCTACCCATCTGACAAAGGGCTGACATCCAGAATCTACAAAGAACTTAAATAAATTTACAAGAAAAAAACAAACGACCCCATCAAAAAGTGGGCAAAGTATATGAACAGACACTTCTCAAAAGAAGACATTTATGCAACCAACAGACACATGAAAAAAATGCTCATCATCACTGGCCATCAGAGAAATGCAAATCAAAACCACAATCAGCCACCATCTCATGCCAGTTAGAATGGCAATCATTAACAAGTCAGGAAACAACAGGCGCTGGAGAGGATGTGGAGAAATAGGAACACTTTTACACTGTTGGTGGGAGTGTAAATTAGTTCAACCATTGTGGAAGATAGTGTAGCGATTCCTCAAGGATCTAGAACTAAAAATACCACTTGACCAGCAATCCCATTACTGGGTAGATACCCAAAGGATTATAAATCATTCTATGATAAAGACACATGTACAGGTATGTTTATTGCGGCACTATTCACAATAGCAAAGACTTGGAACCAACCCAAATGCCCATCAATGACAGACTGGATGAAGAAAATGTTGCACATATACACCATGGAATACTATGCAGCCATAAAAAAGGATGAGTTCATGTCCTTTGCAGGGACGTGGATGAAGCTGGAAACCATCATTCTCAGCAAACTATCACAAAGAAAACCAAACACCACATGTTCTCACTCATAGGTGGAAATTGAACAATGAGAACACCTGGACATAGGGCGGGAAACATCACACACTGGGGCCTGTCAAAGGGTGGGGGCTGGGGGAGGGATAGCATTAGGAGAAATACCTCATGTAAATGACGAGTTGATGAGTGCAGCAAACCAACATGGCATATGTATACCTATGTAACAAACCTTTGTGTAACAAACACGTTGTGCACATGTACCCCAGAACTTAAAGTATAATAATAATAAAATGCAGGATAGAAAAAAAAAAGAAGCAGCTTACTGTCTGACCGAAAGCTTTAGTTGCACCCATCACACTGTTGTATACTTTCTGGTTGTTCCCAAATCCCAGCTTTACAATTATGCTCTATACCCTTTAGTCTAAAATAATATAGAGGAAAGAATTAGACTTATGGAAGATCAAGTACACCACCATGTAGCCATTTATATTCACAATATAATTAATATCTATAATAACACTCTTGGTGAGCATTTTATTCCCACTAAACCTGAAGAAAATGGAGGACCAGTAGAGTTAGGTTTCTTATGCAATTTACACAACTGAGCAAAGGTTTTAGCTGAGCAAAGGTTTTAGCTAACCCTGAGACAAGTTTGTCTCAGAAGTTCCCATCTGTCTGGTGAAGCTCCAATGTAATTTTTATTTTTACATCAGATGCTTTTGATTTTATGGAAGTAAAGAAAGTAGACTGTACTAGACTTAGAGGAAAAAATAAGTATATTATTAATAAAAGCAAGGGACTTTTATTCTTCTTTTATTATTTTTAAGCTTTGTCTAACCAAAATATTCCACAATCCCATATTCAGAATTTTGTGATGGATGATTCTCAGCATCAACATTCCTGCCATGGCCCAAAGACATCACTTTGCTTATGACGCTTTCATTTTTCACTGTTTTAAAACATGCAAACAGTGCTTTTTCAGCTTTTGGGCTTGGATGCTTGCTTCTTCAAAGTGACTGTAGGGAATAGCTGGCTCAGTGATGCAGCAGAGATATTTCAAACATTGAGAATCAGGACAGACAATGTAAAGCTACGTTAAATTCTTGAGTATTTTAAGAGCGTGGTATTTTTCCAAAACACTTGGTATATTTTTCAAAATTTAGGATTAAATTAGAATTGGAGAAGTCTGTGATGTCAAAATAATATGGCTTTTAAACATAATTCTTCTCTTCCTTTTCCAATATATGTTCATATAAGTCAAACCAAAGTTCTAAATAAAACAAACCATGCTTCAAAAAAATAAATCTTCTATTTATCCCCATTTCTCTGAGACAAACCTCCCTTGGTGTTTGGGTAAAGTTGATATTGTCCTACGTTTTATGCAATTCTAAGTTGCAGATAGACTGTGGGCATGAAGTGTTAAATAAAAAGGCACTAACAGACATTTAGAGGATCTCGTATGTGCTAGTTCCTGATCATATATTTTCTTATTTTATTCTCACAAAGATCATATGAGATAGGCATTGATATCCCTGCTTTACACATGTGCAAACTGAGATACAGAGAAATTAAGTATTGTTTCTCGAGTCATATAACTGGTGTCTCATTCTGAAATGCCTTCTATTTCCACTTTACCAGGGGTCCACAATCTATAGCCACATGGCATATCTGGCACACTTCCAATTTTTGTAAATAAAGTTTTATCGGAACAGTGCCATGCTCATTTGTTTACATATTGTCTAGGGCTTAATTGAGTAGATATAAAGGGCCAGATAGCATTTTTTTTGTCTTAGCAAGCCATATTATCTCTTTCATAACTCAACTCTGCCCTTGCAATATGAAAGCAATCATTAACAGTTTCTAAATAAATGTGTTGCTCTGTTTCAATAAAACTTTATTTACCAAAAAAAAAGGCATCAGTCCCCGTTTTGGCCATCAGGATATAGTTTGTCAGCCCCTCTCTGGTATTGAAATGTGTCTCTTAAAGCAGAATTTTGATAAGTTTCATTCAAAAATATGTAAAGTCCGACATAATCAAATATTGATGAGTTCATTCAAACATATAGAAAGTCTGAGGGCTGCCTTTTATATTTTTTTTAAATCATTGGTTGAAATGTTCACAAGCTTAACATTCAATCTCCTTGTAATTATTTGAGTTATTAATCTTGTTTTTTCCATACCCTTCCATTAAAACATTGCTAGAAACACAAGCATCAAGTATTAGAATTATCTTAATCTACAAGAAATTTTCTCAAAATAAGTGTAGTATAGAAACTATATATATCATTTTGGTCCCCTTCCTATAACAAGTCTGGCTGAATATACAGACAAGAATTTGTCCTTCAAAAAGGCTACATTTATAAGGCAAAAAAAGAAAAAACAAAACAAAACAAAACAAAAAAACCTCCCTGCAATACATTCTAGTGGTGTAGCATAGAGCAAAGGAAAGCCTGAGATCTCTCTGCTAAATCTCCCATCCCAGTTATAATCCCAAAGCTCTATGAATTGACTTCTAAAATGTGTTCTCTGCCCACTTATCTCACCCAGCAATGCAGACTTGATTGACACCACATCTCTCAAGTGAAATGAAAACTGGTGCCAAACCCAGAGACTCAGCCAAAGGAAATGCAAGCATTTGGCAGCAGAACATGTGTTTGATGTCAGTCATATGGAATAAGAATCTCAGCCACAGGGGAAGGCTGGCATTTTGCAGAAGAAATACGAAAAAGGTATGATCCTAGGCTTACAATGGTCTACAAAAGGCTGTCACTGCTTGAGAACCAAAAAATAGAGTTACTGTTGTTCACTTGCATCATTATAAAAATGAGAGTGCACAAAGTGGCTTTAACCAGATGTGAGCTATAACAGAGTGACAGAGGGATTCTTTGTCTCTGAAACACCTACATTTCTTACCTACAACTGAAAGAAATCTTTAGCAAGAACCTAGGCAATTTTACTCTTTAAAGTCAGAGATAGAAGTAAACCTAATATCCTATAGAAGAAATTATATGTAGCACTTAGTGCATTCCAGGCACGATTTTAAATGTTCACAAACATTAACTTATTTAACTTCTTAAAAATATTAGGCATAGGTATAATTATACTCCTCATTTTTATAGACATAGACATAGAGGTAGAAAAAGTCCCTATAACCTTCTCCAACACACAGCACAGAGTTCCGCCTGTACTCTTAAGTCACCTATGCTTTTGGATCATGCCTTCAAATGTAGCAGTCTCAGGCAAATTAGTTTATCTCTTCTCTAAACCTCTATTTTCTCATGTGTGAAAGAAGGATAAAAATCCCTACCTCAGCAAATGGTTATAGAGATTAAAGAAGATTAAAAAGTAAATTTTCCAACAGAGTGTTTAATAGAAAATAATTACAAAGTTCACACTTGTGAAGCTCTTACTATATACCAAGCATTGTGATAAAAAGTTTGCAGACATTATCTTATTAATCCCTAGAAAACCTCATGACATAGATATTAATATAATTCATCTTTTCCACATGAAGAAACTGAAGTTTAAGACGTATAAGTGCTGTGTTTAAAGTCATACACACGTCTAGTAAGGACGAAAGGCAGGCCTCAGATTTCAGAGGCTAGCATGTGCACATTAAAAGTTTATTCCCTTCTTCTTATAAGAAAAAGACAATCGCTGGCAAAGGACCAGAAAGGTTCAAGTTATTTAAATGGATGGGATCATTATGGTTCTCAAACAAAGGCCTTAATCCTGGGACAACTATCACCTCTTAATCCTAGAACTCACCTTTGGAAATCCCAGTCCAGGCGCTATTGAGGATACAACAGAAAGTGGGAAGAAAATTGGGAGTTCCCGTTTTCCCTGTAGAACCACACTCATAATCATTATTGTAGGGCAAAATAATTATCTATGCCAAGGGCATTTGGGGTTTCAAAAATATTGCTTCTAGGTGAGTTGTACCACATCTATTCAGTTTCCCCAAAGTCTAAAAATAGAATGTTCACATTGAGTAATACAGATGTGGAAGATCTTAATGAATTGTCAAGTCAAACTAAATACGAAAGAAATAATAATTGAATGCTTTAGCCCTTACCTTGAGAGGGAATGGGTTTCTTATGCCAACGTATTGGAACACCCCTTCAAATTGCTTTTTACCTAGAATTACAATAGATACTGTCTTAGGCCACCAGCAAGGGGGCAAATTAAGTTTATAATAGTATTTTCTAGTTCAGCACCTTAAAATCTTTGCCTTGGTAAAAAACAAATGAGAGAGAATCCCTGTGGTTTGTCACAGCTGCTACTTTTGTTACTGATTCATGAAATTTATATAATTTCCAGTAACCCATTTGCTTCATAGCTAAACGAATCCATTCAGTACAGCTGGCCACAGTTCCTCATTGTGTGCAGAGCTTCTCACTGAGTACTCCTTTTAGTTTAATCCTTGCCCTACACATATTTTCAATGTAGCTTCCTATCACCTGGGTCAGACTCTGATTTTCTCACCAGTCCCTTTACTTCCACCACAGACACCAGTAGGTCAATACTCATTATTTTCTTATGAGTAGCACTTTGCAACTCCAGCCCCAGCCAAAACTTAGAGGTAGTTCTTTTTGAGTTTCCAGAGCAGCAATAGCTCATAGAAATATAATACAAGGTATAGATGTAATTTTAAATTTTTCAGTAGCTGCATTAAAAAGGCAAAAATGAAGAGGTAAAATTAATTTAATAATATATTTTACTCAACCCAGTATATCTAAAATATTATAAATTTAATCCATAACCAAAAGTTTTAGAAATATTTTATTATTATTATTATTATTGAGACGGGGTTTCATTCTTGTTGCCCAGGCTGGAGTACAATGGCGTGGTCTCGGCTCATTGCAACCTCTGCCTCCTGGGTTCAAGCGATTCTCCTGCCTCAGCTTCTCAAATACCTGGGATTACAGATGCCCGCCACCATGACTGGCTATTTTTTTTTTTTTTTGCACTTTTAAAAGAGACAGGGCTTCACCATGTTGTCCAGGCTGGTCTCAAACTCCTGACCTCAGGTGATCCACCCTCCTCAACCTCCCAAAGTGCTGACATTACAGGCATGAGCCACCACACCCCGCCTAGAAATATTATCGAGATATTTTATATGCTCCCTTTTAGTACTAAGTCTTTGAAATCTGCTAGGTATTTTACACTTACACCACATCCCAATTTGGATGCGAAAATTTTAGCAAAAATACTTGTTCCATATTTAGATTTCATAAAATTTATGGTTGAAAAAGTAGACTGACATACTTTGTTCTTAACAGACTTAAAAGTTTTCCAATAACTGAAGTAGACATCAATTTCTAAAATTAAATTTATATTAATTAAAATGCAGTAAAATTTAAAAGACACCTCCTCAGTCACATTAGTCATATTTCAGTTGCTCAATAGCCACATGAGGCTAGTGCTTACCACACTGGGTAGTGATGTCCCAGAGGATGTAAAGTCTGCCTTTGCCAGCTGCTCACCTTTGAACTACCTGGTAGGACATGTTTGATTTCTCCTATACACCTCTTGCACTACATCCAAAAATCAATTTGCAGGTGTTTTAGGATCCAATTAAGTGATAACCAGATAAAGCAAGTGGTGAGGCACAGGATCATCATTAGAGAAATCCTCTCTGAAAAGTGTGGTTAAGAAATAAAAGAAATATGAGTGTCAAAAGAAAGGACATCAAGATCAAATAGAAGGCACTGGGTTTGTTTTTTGTTTGTTTGTTTATCCAAGACTGAGAAACTTCAAATGTTAGAAGACAGGGAAGATACTCCAATTTGAAAGGAGACACTAAAAATATGAGAAAAAATGAGATCTTAATATGTGGAGATGACAGGAAAGGATAGATGAATAAAAAATGCATTAATATTAGTGATTAAGAGTGAAACTTTCAGTTTTGAGAAAAGTCAAAGGACTCATAAATGACTAAATCCTATCCTGAAACCAAAGCATACCTTTCCCAGAAGAATACTTTCAAAGAAAGTGTGGACACAATAGCAGAATGACAATAAAATACCACTTGTGGAGTGTTTGCACAAAAGGCAATCAATGCAGAGCTCTAATAAAATGCTGGACTGGAGACTCATGAGAAACCCCCTCTTCCTCATTTTCCTTTATACCTCAACTGTAAGACTTAGAACCAGCATAGGCACACATGCTTATAAGAATCTTCAGTTAGAATAATAACTAGGTCTGCAATTAGGCATTGACTTAATTTTCCAGTCCAGATGTTGGAAGATATAATTAGTATTGTTTCCTCAATTTCTTTTCCATTAAAAAAAAGTCTTCAGAAGTATTTATAGTACTAAGTAACTCTCTAAATCATTACTATATTCTGTTTTATCCCCTAATTAAGAGATTTATCTTCTTCAAAATCAAGATATTCCTGAAATTTCCAGGGTATTTTTAAAACATATTTTGAAAACCATTGTGAAACATATGTATAGGAAACTCTCCTGAGCATGCTAAAGTTTACTGAAGAGACTCCAAAGGCCTGGAACTAAAATTTCACACAAAAGCTGATGTCACATGTTTGGAATATTGGCCTGTTCTTACAGAAAGCTTGCTTCTGCCCTTTAGAGGAACACATTTGTTTGTGAGTTTCTGAGCTTCAAATTGATACTGAGCAAATATTTATTAACTCTGTGAAAGCACCTTTGGCCAAGGAAGGCATGTGGAAATATTCAAGGCTCCTCTCCATCCATTTTGAGACAATTAGCACTGGCATCTCACCTCAAATGCCAAGTCCAGACACTAACTAAATAATAACAACAACAGTTCTCCATTGATGTAGCTTCCTGCTTGGAACAGATTTTTCAAACAGCCACATTCTTTTCTAGGGAAGGATAGTTCCAAAGAGTATATAACAGCTCCTCCAGGCAATTCCCAACCTTGTCTGGCAAGAGAATGAAATGATGTGGCTAAGTGTGACCTACAGCCATCCACTTTATTCTCTTTATAGGCCAAACACTTGAAATAGGAGTTGCTTTATAATCCAGATTGGCTGCATAGATGACAGTCTGCCACCAAAACACATCTAGAAACTTATCAAGTATGGCATGCTTTGAAGTTGTGGCTGGATAATGGGCAAACACAAACTTATTTTAAATTTGTACTTACATTTTTGTAAATGTGGCCAAAATAAAACCAAACCTTCTAAAATGTTAAATCCAAATAGTTTATGTTTATAAAATATGTATGCACAACTACACATAAACATTTAGAATATATATTATATAGTTAGAAATTTAGTGTAGAAATGGATCATACTGCAGATTTACTCGAAAATCTCTCCCACACTTAGAGATTAACCAAAGCTTTGAGACAAAAATTATAAATATAAAATTATATAAACTACACATGAAATTATAAATATGTATAATAAGTACAATAAAATTTCAAGTTTTATGACCCTATCACTTGGATGATGATATAGATTTTCACATCTACGTTTTTTTTAACTTATTCATTCAAAAAATATAAATAGAGTCTTCAATTGCCAAGTTGACTGTCTTTCACTCTTCCCCTACTTTGAGGAGGGCTGCCAGAAATTCACCTTTATCTCTAGAGGAAGTTGGTTCGCTGACACTGATCTCCTCTCCAAAGATAAAATCAAGCAGAGCTCCTTGGAGAACATTGATGTAGCTAACAACTGAGACACAAATGGATAGCTCTACTGTCTCAGAAGCATATAACAAACTATTTTGTTTCGGGGACTGAAAAGAGAAAACGGTGAACTTCTGCTGCATGGATCTTAGAGAAGGAAAAGAAAGCTGTGCAGTTGGAATAGCCAGCATCATGGAGAATGACTGCTGGAAGAACATAGAAAGTTAAGCATGAAGAACTGCCATCTTTAGACATAAGGATCCTCTGAGCCTAACTCACAACCAAGAGAATAAGACAATGCTTTCTAAAAGATGTTTAACCTTGAATGGTCCTCTCTCAGGGATTCTGGACCAGTCGAGAACAAGCAGCCTGTGTTAGACTGCATCACAGTCTATCTGCACAAGCTCCATTTGGCAGTAGGAAGCAAGGGTGATTCAGATTGATGTAATTCTAAGTTCTCTCTGTTCTGCTCAAATAAGTGGGTAGATACAGCCCTCTTTCTTTTACTTGGGGTTCTTGGATTTTCAAGTGGGGAAAAGTGAGCCCTATAGGGAATTACTTGATTACTGGTAATCTGGCAAGTGAGTACTCGAGCTAATTTTCTTCTGAAGGACATTACAGATGGCCCTTCATGTTTGTGTGTTTCACATTCATGGATCCAACTAAGAGAAGATTGAAAATATTCAGGGAAAAAAAAACAGATGGTCACATCTGTACTGAACACATACAGGCTTTTTTTTTCTTGTCATTATTCCCTAAACAATTACAACATAACAATTTTTATAGCATTTATACTGCATGAGGTATTATAAGTAATCTAAAGATTAAAGTATTGGGGGGGGATATGTGTAGGTTATGTCCAAATACTACATTTTTTTAATAAAGGAACTGAGTATTCATGGATTTTGGAATCTGTGGGGGGTCCTGGAACCAACCCCCCACAAATACTAAGGGTCGACTATATATGTGACCTGAATTAGTGCAGCAGGTCAAGCTCAGACATTCACACATTCTTGGGTTAACCTATTTCTCAAGTCACTTCAGACTTTATGAAGCAGCATGTAATAACAAATGAACACTTGACTGGAAATCAGAAGGCTTGCATAATAGCTCTACTCTTCAGTAGCTATGTGAATTTGAGGAAGCTGTAACTCCAATTCTTTAGTTGTATATAAGTATTTGGACAACATAAGCAATAAGCCTTTCTCACTTTACAATCTTATAAATTCAATTTCAAAATACTTAAAAAAAAAAAAAAACTTTTGGAAGAATGAGTTCATTAGCCTGGCTGAAATATACCATCTTCAACTGAACAACATTTTTCTCCTGAACATACTCTTTTTAGTAATTTAGCTTGAGTTAGTGAAAAACCAATAAGCAGTTTGGGCAAGCTAGAAACATAATAATAATGATAACAGTATTATTGTAACTATTATTAAATTAAATATAATAATTACTATAGCTATTTCTTTGATGCTTGCACTATTCCTGGTACTTTTTTATTTCATCAGCCTTATAAAATGAGTATTGTTTTACAGATGAGGAAACTGAGTCTCAAAGGGTTAAATAACTTGCCCAATATCACACAGCTAATGTGTAGAAAGAACAGACTTCAGTTACTCCTTAAGTTGAACCCGAAGCACTTTAGCACAGCCTTTTGGAAAATAAATTGGACTCTGTTAAAATTATACCACATTTCCTTTTCAGTCTCCACCAACATACTTAAAAATCAAATTTGATAATTGACAAATGTGTTAACTTGACATTAACCAAAGGCAAGAGCCCCAAGGCTGGGCAAAATGCAGAGAATCAGCATAAGTCTTAGGGACTTAAGACACATAGAACTGATGTTCGGCATTTCTATCCAGAAGAAAGCTGAAGATTATTGCCTACTCAGATCCAGAATAGCAGTTGGATTTCCCTCTCCAAAACAAAGTATTATTATTATTATTAATAGTAAATTTCAAAATACTATTAACAAGTAAAAATGGTTGAGGAAAAACCAAGTTACTTCAAACCTTTATATAGGTTATAGTTAACTTGCAGTTTTCAGATTCAGCCAAGATCTGTTTCCACCTAAGCTGTTTTGATCAAATTGGAACACTTTTCTATCCAAATAAGTTAGATTCTTCCTTTTTGATAAAGAGTAGCCAGAGTTTCAAATAATATGTATTAAAATAGTAGGGAAATTGTGTCATTTGTTTAAAACACACAAAAACTTGCTGTTTGAAAAATGCAAATGCTAGGCTAATTGAGTTCTAAGATACTTTCCAATTGCTTGAATGTCAAGATCCTTTTTTTCTCTAACCTGAACCATATGATTATGTATTCTGACAATAGACTGATTGTTCTCTCTTTCTTTGCATTTTATCAAAGAGAATGTTAAAATTACTTTTACAGTAATAATCCTTCCAAGCCTAAAAAACTCGAAACACATTAAAGAAAATATTCAGAGATGACATATTATGCAGAAGATACTGAATATCTTTTCTTCTGAATTCTGAAATTCTCATAAAGATATATTATGTAAAGTAAATCCTGTGGTGTAAATTATCTGTTAGCAAAAGGTATTTTTCAATTTCATTTCCAAATTATCCAAAATGAATTAGGACTTCATATTTAACTGTCAACATGAAATCCCACCTCCCAAAATATGGGTTGGATTTTAAGAGTAAAGAAAATGCAAAGTGGTAAAAGTCAGGTTCTTTTATACCCCTCCAGTTTAATACAGTATTCTAGAGGCAGAGATACTCATTATGCTGTGCAAGGCTGTCTGATTCTCAGACAATCCCTTAAGTAAAGTTGTTTTCTTTTGTTTTATTTTGCTGTGTGACAGTGTGTTGATAATTTAAAGGTATCAAGTTTCTCTTGAGAGAGAAAAAAAAAACATCAATAGTTCTAATAAAATGTACTAAATAGATCCAGATTTTTTAATTCACTTCATACGGCTATGCAAGGTCATGGTATCTTTGAAAAGCAAGCAAAGTTATGATTCAGTGTTACCAATAATGTGCAGCTGATTAAAATGAAATTATTGAATTCTAAGCATGGGATGTATCACTATGACATTTCCCATTAATCTTTTTTCAGCTTTGAGATTAAACTATGAAGGAGTCATCTGATACGAGATAACCAGATTGACACCCCATTTACCATGAAGACAAACATATTGCTATCATCAATGGAACATGAACACCAATGCTAATCAGAGAAGAATTTCTGTTTTTGATGCTCTTTATGTGAGCAGAAAGGTAAAGGAAGGTTGAATTAAAGAACCAAATTTCCCTCTTAAAAACTCTCATTCACAAAAAGAGTAATAAAAAGTTACATGGGAGACAGCATATCACCCTGTCAAAATGTAGTAATTATCTCCCCTGCACTCCAGACATATATCTAACTGCATTTTTTCATGACTTACAGGCTTGTCAAAATCAAAACATCTAAAACTCAAATTTTAAATTTCTCCTTTTAAAATGTGTTTCTTCCTAGGGTTACTTATGTGAATAAATGGCACCACGAACCATCTGTTGCTTAAGTCAAAAACCTAGGTGCCATCTTTAATTTCACTCTTTCTCATACATGTTATCAAATTCATTAGGTTCTGTTTGTTTTACTTCCAAAATATTTCTCAAATTTTTTTTTCTATTCCATTATCATTATCCTTGTCCAGCATTATCTCTCACCTGCACAACTGCAAAGGTTTAGCACATCTCCTAACATGCATTGTGATCCTTTCACATCCACCTCCACAGAGCAGCCAGAGTAATCTTATTTATTAATAAAACTGTAAGCCATGGAATTGCTTTAAAAGGTTTTCATTGCTCTCACAAGTACTCCTTGTTCTCACCCAAGGCCTCACCTCCAGACAATCGGTAATCCATAATCTATTTTTTTTGTTGTTTTTTCTGATAGTAGGAGGAAACTAAGAAACCCGTATGTTGAGAAAATTCAGTAGTGGTCTGCAGAGACCTAGCTACCAGTGTTCTCTGATGAGCTCCAGTTCTTTGAAATGCTGAGAGAGTTAATTATGGAGGATTTCCTGATGGAGAAACTCATCTGTGGGAAGATGGTATAGGCACAGTATGGCAGGGTCTTTCAACCAGCTGAAGGAAACTTCAAGGAACCTTAAGCATGGAAGATTTATGGAAGAAAAGACCCTAGTCCCTCAAAACGTCATTCTAGGCTCACTCCAAGATTCACGTTCTGATCTGTTCACTTTTTGCCACCAATTTTCATCCATGCTATTATCTACCTAATATCTAGAAGGCTATTAGAAGAAAACTGCCTGATTTCTAGAAATCTGAGGGGGAAAAACAGATTTCAGAAAGAAAATTACAAATGACTTCTCTTTGTTTAAATTAGGGCAAGAACCACAGGCATAAACAAGTGACCTGACAATACCCTTTCAGAACAAGATATCTACAGATGGGACCAGAACTAATAGAATCAAGGTACCTGTATTCAAACATTCCCACACACAGTTCTTGGCCATCTAATTCAAAATATTCCCTTATAAATAATTCATAAAGCCTTTTAAACACAAATGCTCCTTCTGGTGAACCTGTATTAACAAGGACAAAGTGAATCTGTTTGTAGTCACTTCCTTTGCCCATTTTAACTTCCCTAATAGCAAACAGAATTTTTTTTTCCTATTTATATAAAGTTCGGGGAGGAAAGGTTTTCAATAACAATTCAAATGTCAAAGTAACAGATGCCTCAAATATATCAACTGAGTGGGTCTATTTACCATGTCAAACGATGAATTTCTCATCTGTCTGTGGCAAGGGAAATTTAAGTCTCTGGGTACTAAAATTGCTTTGTTCCACAAGAGTCAAGATAACTATTAAATTAATTTATGTTTTTCTCATGAATATTTTATAGCTGCCTTTTTAGGACATCTGGATTTTGAAGTACATTTTCTTATTAAACTCACATTAATTTTTAAACATTTTAAGATCCAATGTATATGTTATTTAAATGTCTTCCCTGTCATAATCTCATCTTCAGCACAACTGGGCGTCATCATGGCTTAAAGTCATCTGTCAGGTTAGTAAAGCCTACATAAAGATTTCCTTTTCTCAGTGTAAAAAAATTAGGTTTATTTATTTTTAATAATCCAAGTACAGATTTCTTTAAAAAATATGTGTGACTTAAATGGATTGAACTAATCTATGGGAAAAATTTGATTCGTTGTTTTAAAACTCGATTATATTTTATTTTCAAAGCACAATGTGGATAATTTCACAAAGTGTCTTGAGTTATGAAATAATTTGAAAGGCTCATTCATTATTTTGGGACAAAACACAGCTCAAGAGAAGTATATATTTTACATTACTGAAGTTGAATTAAACACAAATTCTGAGTCTGGGAGAAGAAAATATAGATCATAAAGTTAGACCCGTGTTTTTCACCTGGAGACAATTTTGTCTGCACCCTTCTACCCCAGGATATTTGGCAATGCCTGGAGACATTTTTGATGGGTACAGCTGTGATGGGGGAGGGGGAGGTTGCTGCTAGTTTCTATTGGGTAAAGGTTAGCAATACTGACAAACATCCCTCAATGCACAGGACAGCCCTTACAACTTAGCATTATCTAGTCCAAGACATCAATAGTTCCAAGGTTGAGAAACCCTGAGTTAAACAAATCAGGGGAATTGAACTAAAAAGGAGGGGGATGAGAAGTCTATCTCATAAGTAGACAGTTCTTGGAGGAGTACCATATAGGCCTTGAGTATACAAAGCCAGAACTTGATTTCAAATTCATGAAGTTAACAATAAGATGCCAAGGATGAAATAATGCAATGGAAATTGTGAAGAAAAATGAAAATTATTTGACAACCACATTCACAAACTTTTACCTTCACAACAAAGCTGCAGTGTAAAAAAAAAAAAAAAAAAAAGCATCCTTCTCTTTATCAGTATTATCTCCATCAACATCAACATCATCATCATCTCCACATAAGGACTGAGGAAATTAAACCTGAGAGAAGCCAAAAGCCTTTCCCAAGTCACTCATAAAAAGCACAGTGAAAATGCAAACCTAAATGTTCTGGCCTCTAATCCAGTGCTTTTCTCGCTGTGCCATGTATATTTCTATCCTCACAACTCACTGCAATTCTACTGCAAATGAATATGCAGGCTACCTCAGACCTAGCTCTTTCTCTGACTTACTGTGTAGCTTTGAAAAGTAATTTAAACTTTCTCTGTTTCAGTTTCTTCATTGGTAAGCTGAAAAAAATAGCTACCACTTAGATGTCACCGTAAAGATGAAAAGAGACAAATGTATATAATAAAAGTTAATAAGAAAAGCCAGTAAACAGATGCCATTCCTCATTGTTAACTCATGCTTTTATAATTGATGCCGTTTAATTCTCTGCTTTGGGCAATGAGTACCCGAAAATATGAATGTAAGTTACTGATGAAAGAGGAAGTATATTTTAAACTTCAAATGTTTTGCCAGATTCAGGCCGGTTTTGCTGAAAATGATGTTGGTTTTGAAAACTATTCTGTGAAATATAGACATACATCATTTTATTGTACTTTGCAGATATTGCACTTTTTACAAACTGAAGGCTTGTGACAACCCTGCATCAAGCAAGTCTATGGGAACCATTTCTCTACCACCATGTGCTCACTTAATGTCCCTATCTCACATTTGGAAATTCTCACAATATTTCAAAATTTATTACTATTATCCTTCATGGTGATCTGTGATCAGTGATCTTAGATGTTACTATTGCAATTGTTTTGGAGTGCCATAAATGGTACCCATACAAGATGGCAAAGTTAATCTATAAATGTGTGCGTTCTAACTGATTCGTTGACTGGCTATTCTCCCATCTCTTTCCCTCTCCTCAGGCTTCCCTATTCCCTGAAACACAACAACATTAAAATTATAACAATTCATAACCTTACAATGGCCTCCAGCTGTTCAAGTGAAAGGAAGAGTTGCATATCTCATACTTTAAATCAAAATCTAGAAACGATTAAGCCCAGTGACAAAGACACACTGAAAGCCAACATGGGCTAAAAATGAGGCCTCTTGCGTCAATTAGCCAAACTGTGAATTCCAAGGAAATGTTCTTGATGGAAATTTAAAGTACTACTCCTGTGAAGACATGAATGATAAGAAAGAAAAACAATCTTGTTGCTGATATGGAAAAAGTTGTAGTGATGTGGATGGAAGATCATATCACCCACTAAGGCAACACCTTGGCTTTGGATTAGGTTTTCCTTTAAGCCAAAGTCTAATCCAGAGCATGGCTCTAACTCTCCTCAATTCTGTGAAATCTGAGAGAGGTAAGGCCATTGCAAAAAGAAATTTGGAAACCAGCAGAGGTTGGTCCATAAGATCGAAGGAAAGAAGTTGTCTCTATGACATAAAAGTACAAGGTGAAGCAGCAAGTACTGATGAGGAAGCTGCAGCATGTTTTCCAGAAGATCTAGCTAAGATCGTAGATGAAGGTGACTGTGTGAAACAACAGATGAAACAGCCTTTTATCACAAGGAGGAATAGCCTATCTAAAGAGAAGTCAATGTCTAACTTCAAAGCTTCAAAGGGCAGGCTGATTCTCTAGTTACAGGCTAATGCAGCTGGTGATTTTAGGCTGAAGCCAATGCCTGTGGCCATTCGGAAAATCCTAGGAATCTTTCGAATTGTGCTAACTCTACACAGCCTGTGCTCTATAAATTGAACAAGAAAGCTTGAATGACAGTACACCTGTTTATAACATGGTTAACTGAATATTTTAAGCCCACTATTGAGACCTACTGTTCAGAAAAAAAGATTTTTTTCAAAATATTACTGCTCATTGACGATTCACCTAGTCACCCAAAAGCTCTAATAGAGATGCACAAGATTCATGGGTTGTCTTCATGCATGCTAACACAACATCCATTCTTCATGCTGTAAATGCCATAGATAGTGATTTCGCTGATGCAGCTGGACAAAGTAAACTGAAAACCTTCTGGAAAGTATTCACCATTCTAGAGGCCATTAAGAACATTCATAATTCATGGCAGGAGGTAAAAAAATATCAACATTAACAGGAGTTTGAAATAAGTTGAATTCAACTCTCATGGATAACTTCAAGGGATTCAACACTTCAACTGAGAAAGTAACTGCAGATACATAAAAAGAGCAAAAAAAAAAAAAAAAAACAAAAAAAACTGGAATTAGAAGTGGATCCTGAAGATGTGACTGAATTGCTGCAATCCCATGATAACCCTTGAACAGATGAGGAGTTGCTTCACATGGATGAGCAAAGAAAGTGATTTCTGAAGAAGGAATCTACTCCTGGTGAAGATACTGTGAACATTGTTGAAGTAACAACGAATGATTTAGAATGTTACAGAAATTTAGTTGTTAAAGCAGTGGAAAGTTTTGAGAGGACTCACTCTGCTGTTGAAAGAAGTTCTGCTGTGGGTAAAATGGTATCAAACAGCATCATGCTACAGAGAAATCTTTTGTGAAGAGTCAGTTGCTGGAGCAAAGTTCATTGTCCTAAGAAATTGCCATAGCCACCCCAACCTGCAGCAACCACCACTGCTGATGATTCAGCAGTCATCCACATTAAGGCAAGACTCTCCACCATCAAAAATAGTACAACTCGCTGAAGGCTCAGATGATCACTGGCATTTTTTAGTAGTAAAATATTTTTAATTAAGTTATTAAGCATGCAATAACACACTTAGAAACAATTTTTAGACACAATGCTATTGCACACTTAATAACTGTAAACTGTATACTGTAAACATGGACTCGGAAGCCAAAAACTTTGTGTGACTCGCTTTATTGTGTTATTCACCTTACTGGGATGGCCTGGAACCAAACCTGAATTATATACTAGATATGCCTGTCCTGACTGTCAGAAGAAGCTCTCTGAGAGAAGTAGCTTGTAACCAATAAAACAGGTGTATTTATATTGACTCCTCATTCAGAGCAACTCTTCTGACATATCCTGCTGATTTCCTTTGCAGCAACTATTTTCTGTTTCCTAGCTAATAGAATCCTAACTTCATTTTGAATGGCAATATGCTCAGCTTCAAGAGGTGAATTAAGACAGGTCTAGTTCATTATAGCAATCCTATTTCCCTTAGACAGTAGCATGTAACCTAGTCCTGACCAATGACCCACAAGGAAAAGTCTACCAGAGGGAGGGGCTTCTAGGCCATGTTATCTTGCATGGTTTAAAAACAAATAGAGATGCAAGCATTAGAAAGCTCTTTTGTTTCCTTCAATGTTTCCTTACATTGTATGATATGAGTAATGATACAGTTTCTGGAACTATGCAGATGGAATGATGCTAAATTAATGCAATGTCTGATTATCTGTCAATGATAAGGCAAATCAGCTTGAGGGCCAAAGTTAACATTATGAGAATGGGAAGGTGAAAAGATAAGTCTCTGATGGAATTATTGAGCTTGCTAACCAATCCTGGAACCACTACCTCCAGTGTTTGTCAGATTTTTGGTTACTTATATTCAAAGTATCCTAACTAATAATACACCCATATGCCAATTGCACTTGTGCCCTCTAGAGATTCCGTAGCCTGTTTTCATATCAATTAAGCATATCTCCATTTCTTTTATAAAAATATCTGATTTTGATTAATGGAAGAAAGAAGACCTAGGTCATGAAACATTGGAAAGGTAACATCTGCTGCAGAAATGAGAAATAAGACATTGCTCTTCTCACTTCTGTATTTGTTATGCTGATTCCTCGTCGTGGCAAACTTTTTCTTCCTTGTCTATCTGTTCAACTTCTACTCATCCTCTGTCTCTCAGCTGGAGATTTGCTTCTGTGAAATTTTTTCCTAAGCAGAATTAGATAATTTCACCTTTGGGTTCCTATACATGTCAAACAGAACTTTCATTTTGATAGCAAGAGGCAGAAAACATATTCAAATTGGTTTAAGCAAAATGATGTACTAGAGGCTCACATGACTGTGAAGTTCAAGAAGACAACCTGTTTTACTGAAAGACTCAATGAGGTTGTCAGGATTTAATCTCAATCTTTCCACCTCTCCTTTCTCTTGTCCGCTGTGTTGGTCTGTTCTAAGTCAGGTTCTTTCTTCATGTGCAAAGATGCATTTAGGAAACTTTGATTCATTTCTCCTCCCACATACATCAGAGGAAAAGTAAATATTCTCTTTACAGTTTCAGCAAAAGTCCCAGGACTTAAGGTCATTAACCTGGCCGGGATCATGTGCTCATGGTACGGACACAGATATGAAGCACACTGATTTGCTTAGTACTAAAGCTGAGGTCGGGGGATAGTCCCACACAAATCCTCTGGAATGAAAATATGAAAAGGATCAATCCCACAGGGGAATTTCTGCAAATGGGAGAATAGATGAGGGCAGGAAGAAACCATGTCCCCCACATATACCGAACACCTTGCATATATAGCACATTCATTAATTCAAAAACATATGTTGACAGTTTATTAGTTCCCAGCACCATTCTATATACATATCTTTTTGCTGATTTCTCTCTCCACTAAGGTGCATCCTCAAAAGCAAAGGCAATGTCTAATTTAAGGCAAGTTATATTCCCTCTTACAGCATAAAACACATTGTGTTGCTATTGTCTTTTGAGTATGTGTCACCTTATACCAATCTATGAAATTCGCAAAAGCTGAGATCTTATTTTTCTCCTCTTTCCATCCTCAAAAACTACTACAGTGCCAGGTTGGCACATAGTATCTGCTCACTAAATCTTTCTTGAATATATTAGTGCTCAAGTACTCTGGGCAGAATGTGAGTTGTAGCTACTAGTCAATAAGTGGACTTGCCATGTTTATCTTTAACACCCAATATGCATGTTCCAGATTTTGTAGACTGCCAGCAAAAAAATGAGATTCTGGATAGTACAAAACCAAAACACTAAGCACAGTTTAAAGTGGCCACCCACACAAAGAAGAGAGAGGGCATAGAGTAGAGATATCACGGATGTAAAGTTACATTGCTGCTAACTTTAGCCAGAGTCACACTCTTAAACATGGGAAATACTTCAAATATCAAAAGTTATGGGACAGGGAAAAGGTGCTTTTAAAAAGGATGTTGTAGTCATTCATCAAAAAAAAAAATCTTGATTCTCTAGAGAATGTGGGCCACCAACTGGACAAAAACAGAAATCTAAGTTCCTTGGACAAAGCCAGAGTCAAGCAGCCAAAACAATAATGTAAAAAACACTCTCACTAACTAAAGTAAGCAGCAGGAAATAGCATCATTTGGACCTGATTCCAGGCCAACCACAGGTCCTGAGGCCTAGCTCAATCAGAAAATATCCCTGCCATGTTATCTCACAGCTGAAGTTTTAAAGCAGCAGCCAGAGAAACAACCATCTAACCAAGTTCGATGTCAAGAGATAAAATTTTGAAATTAAGATTAACAGTCCAGCAAACACAAGAAGTAAAAACACGAAAAGAATAAACATGTTAGGTCAGGATTCCAAAAGCACTGAGAAAGGGATAATGTGAAAAATTAGTCAAAAAAAAGTCTTAAATATAATTATTTATATAATTATTTATTGTCAAATAAGTATAATCTTAACATATATTTGCATATTCACATGCTTTTTGTTAATTCCAGCAGCTGCTTGTCTAACAAGAAATTTTGTTTTGTCTTTTAAGTGAGGGAGAGCAGCAGGACTTTGGAACACCTGTATGCATTTAAAGGTTTTAAAATAAACAAATAAAATACACTATTCTTCTATTTAGACAGGGATTTAAATCCATTTAGTGTGGTTTTTAAAATTTATTTAGAAAGAAGTTAGAAGTAGTAAAAGATGTACGATAACAATTAGTCAAGGGTGGCTGAACCTCACTTTCATCCTGTCCTTTTACCAATTTTTTTTAGAATTTTATTTATTTTACTTTTCAACTTTTATTTTAGATTCAGCGGGTACTTGTGTAGGTTTGTTACACAGGTAAATTGCATGTTGCTGGGGCTTGGTGTATTAATGATTTTGTCACCCAAGTCAGCATAGTACCCAGTAGATAGTTTTTCAACCCTCGCCCTCCTCCTATATTTTACCCTCAAGTAGAGCCCTGTGTTGTTCCCATCTTTGGGCCCACCTGTATTCAATGTTTAGCACCCACTTATACGTGAGAACATGCAGTATTTAGTTTTCTGTTCCTATGTTAATTCACTTAGGATAATGCCCTCCAGTTCAATCCATGTTGCTGCAAATAATTTCATTATTTTTACGTCTGTGTAGTATTCCATATGCAGGACATTTTCTTTATCCAATTCACTGTGGATGGGCATCTAGGTTGATTCTGTGACTCTGCTATTGTGAACAGTGCTGCAATCAACTTCCACGTGCATGTGTCTTTTTGGCACAATGATTTATATTCCTCTGGGTACATACCCAGTAATGGGACTGCTGAGTCAAATGGTAGTTCTGTTTTAAATTCTTTGAGAAATCTCCAAACTATTTTCCAAGGTGGTTGAACTAATTTACATCCCCACCTGCAGTGTAAAAGCACTCCCTTTTCTCCACAACCTTGCCAGAATGTTATTTTTTGAATAGCCATTCTGACTGGTATGAGATGGTATCTCATTGTGGTTTTGATTTGCATTTCTCTAATGATTGGTGACACTGAGCATTGTCTTCACATGCTTGAAGGCCATATGTATGTCTTTTGAGAAACGTCTGTTCATATCCTTTGCCCCTTTTTAATGGGGCTGTTTTTTAAGTTCCTTATAGATTTTGAATATTAAACTTTTGTCAGATGCATAGTTTGCAAACATTTTCTCCCGTTCTGCAGGTTTTATGTTTACTCTGTTGACAGCTTCTTTTGCTGTGCAGAAACTGTTTAGTTTAATCAGGTCCCACTTGTCAATTTTTTGTTTTGTTGCAATTACTTTTGGAGACTTTGTCATGAAATCTTTGTCGTGGCCTATATCCAGAATGGTATTTCCTATGTTTTATTCTACAGTTTTCATAGTTTTAGGTCTTATATTCAAGTCCTTAATCCATTTCGAGTTGATTTTTGTGTATGGTTAAAGATGCGTATCCAGTTTCAATCTTCTTCATATGGCTTGCTAGTTATCTCATCATCATTTATTGTATAAGAAATTCTTTCTCCATTGCTTGCTTTTGTCGACTGTATAAAAGATCAGATAGCTGTAGGTGTGAAGATTTATTTCTGAGTTCTCTAACCTGTTCCATTGGTCTGTGTGTGTGTTTTTTTGTACCAACAGTCTGCTGTTTTGGTTACTATAGCCTTGTAGTAAAAGTTTGAAGTCAGGTAATGTGATGCCTCTGGCATCGTTCTTTTTGCTTAAGATTTCTTTGGCTATATGGCTATTTGGCTATTCGGGCACTTTTGGGTTGCATACAAATTTTAGAATAGTTTCTATCTAATTCTGTGAAGAATGATGTTGGTAGTTTTATAGGAATAGTATTGAATCTGTAGATTGTTTTGGGCAGTATGGCCATTTTAACAATATTAATTCTTCCTATCCATGAGCATGGAATATTTTTCCATTTGTTTGTATCATCTCTGATTTCTTTGAGCAGTGTTTTATAATTCTCATTGTAGAGATCTTTCATCTCCCAGATTAGCTGTATTACTAGGTATTTTATTCTTTTTGTGTCTATTGCGAATGGGATTGCATTCTTGATATGGCTCTCAGCTTCCATGTTACTGGTATACAGAACTGCTACTAATTTTGTAACCTGAAACTTTGCCAATGCTGTTTATCAGATCTAGGAGCCTTTGGGAAGAGACTATGGGGTTTTCTATGTATAACATCATGTCGTGTGCAAAGAGAAAGTTTGACTTCCTTTCTTCTTATGTGGATACCTTTAATTACTTTATCTTGCCTGTTTGCCCTGACTAGGACTTCCAGTACTGTGTTGCACAGGAGTTGTGAGAGTGTGCATCCGTGTCTTGTTTCATTCTCAAAAGGAATAGTTTCAGCTTTTCCTGTACAGTATGATGTTGATTGTGAGTTTGTCATAGATGACTTATTATTTTGAGATATGTTCCTTCAATGCTTATTGAGGGTTTTAACATGAAGGTATGTTGAATTTTATCAAAAGCATTTTCTGTGTCTTTTGAGATGATTCAGTGGTTTCTGTTTTTAGTTTTGTTTACATAATGAATCACATTTATTGATTTGTCTATGTTCGACCAAACTTGCATCTCAGGAATACAGCTACCTGATTGTGGTGGATTAGCTTTTACATGGGCTGCTACTGCATTCAGTTTGCTAGTTTTTCTCATGTGTTTGGTTGGTTGGTTGGGTTTTTTGTTTGTTAAGGATTTTTGTGTTTAGGTTCATCAGAAATACTGGCCTGAAGTTTTCCTTTTTGTGGTATCTCGGCCAGGTTTTAGTATCAGAATGTTGCTGGCCTCATAGAATAAGATATGGAGGAGTCTCTTCTGACTTTTTGGAATAATTTCAGTAGAGTTGGTACCACCTCTACTTTGTACATCTCACAGAATTTGGCTGTGAACCCATCTGGTCCAGGGCTGTTTATGGTTGGTAGGATTTTTTATTACTGATTTAATTTTGGAACTCATTATTGGCCTGTTCAGAATTTCAGTTTCTTCTTGGTTCAATCTTGGGAGATTGTACCTTTCCAGGAATTTATCAATTTCTTCTAGGTTTTCTAGTTTGTGTACATAGAGGTGTTTGTAATAATCTCTTACGGTTTTCTTGTATTTCTGTGAGGCCTGCTGGCAATGTCCCTTTTGTCATTTCTGATTGGAGGATTTTTTTGGATCCCCTCTCTTTTCTTCTATATTATTGTAGCTAGTGGTCTGTCAATCTTGTTTATTCTTTTAAATAACAAACTTTCGGTTTTGTTGATTATTTGTATGTAGTTTTGCATCCCAAATTTTGTTCAGCTCAGCTCTGATATTGGTTACGGATATTCTTCTGCTAGTTTTGAGGTTGTTTGCTCTTGTTTTCTAGTTCCTCAAGGTGTGATGTTAGGGTGTTCCTTTTGCAAGTTCTTATATCCAAAACAGGGAATTGTTTCTCACATACATTTATGCTGTTTTGACTATAACATACATAGTGGCTTGCCATTCACTTAATGCATGACATCACTTCCTTTTCCATTTTCTCTGAAGTTTATAACAGTTATCAGTCATTAAAATAATTTTAAAATGTCAGTGGAAATAAACAGAAAGGAGTGTATATTCTGCAAGAAAAAGTATACTAATTCACATATTATCATTGACCTTGTTGAAGGTTTCTTTACCAGCCTTTGCTATACCATGCGATTCCACCATCACTACAATTTCCTAAAGCAACATTAGTGTGACTTGAGATGCCCACACCATGAGCAGATTGTCATCTCAACATGCTGAGCACAGGACCAACTCCTCGGGAAGAAAGAGAGAGAACAAGCAAAACAAAACAAAACAAAACACTGATACTAGTTATGTGTTTCTTTATTTTTTACAACCTTTTTGCTATGTTATTATTTTATACCTAGAAAGCTCATAAAGGGCAGGCACTTTCAATGTTTACTTCATTTTGCAAGTCATAAAACCCTATAGTAAGAAAAAACAAGTGTTTGCCGATTATTGATCCCAGAGGAATCTGCAGAGTCTAAACTCCCCTGAGGCCCATCTGTAAGGAATAAAGACTCAGGGCATCTCTATTTTTTTTTTTCAACTTTCTATCTTTCTTTCCCCAAAATAAATTTTAAAAACCTTGTTTTTTATTTATTTTGGATAAAAGCAAGCCAAATCCACTTTGTCTGACCTTCCCTTATTTATCCTGAGCTCCTGTTACTCTCACACCCTTGTGCAGGAGCCTGCTGTGCCTATTGTAAATTCAAAATCTCTACGTGGGCTCTTCACTCCCTCTCTGCCTTTGCATATACTATTCCCTTTATGTGAAAACCCTAGCTTAGCCCCTCTGACCTATCTGTTGAACTCTGACTCATCCTTTGGGAAATCCATGAGGAACTACTCATGGAGAACTTCTGCATTCTACAGAATCAGGAACTGCAACCTCTGTGCCCAGTGATCCTTAGTCCATGTCTCTTATACAGCACTTACCACATTATATTATCATTTTCTGTTTTTGCACACCTCCCCAATTAGATTCGTCCAAGATGTGCCTTTCTTGGGAAAGCTTTTATCAGTATTTAAAAAGAGATAACCATGGAGAAAACTACCCTGCTGGAGCTGATATATTTGACTCTAAGGCTGTATGAATTTGGATTGGTGTTAGTGGCAAAACCAATATGCTGAGGATAGCAAGAAAACAGATGGAACAAAATTGGTCCTTGACAAAACCATTAAAAATCTAAATTAACCATCCCAAAAGCTTTACACCTCTGGACAATGTGACACGTCTGATAGCAATATTTTTACTTATTTTTAAGCCACTTTGAATTTTATTCTCTATTTCTTGCAAACAACTCATCCTAATTGACACAAATACTAAAATTATCATTAAAATAACTATCTTAGGTTTGTCAAAGATCAGATGGCTGTAGATGTGTGGTATTATTTCTGAGGACTCTGTTCTGTTCCATTGGTCTATATCTCTGTTTTGGTACCAGGACCATGCTGTTTTGGTTACTGTAGCCTGGTAGTATAGTTTGAAGTCAGGTAGTGTGATGCCTCCAGCTTTGTTCTTTTGACTTAGGATTGTCTTGGAGATGCGGGCTCTTTTTTGGTTCCATATGAACTTTAAAGCAGTTTTTTCCAATTCTGTGAAGAAACTCATTGGTAGCTTGATGGGGATGGCATGGAATCTATAAATTACCTTGGGCAGTATGGCCATTTTGACGATATTGATTCTTCCTATCCATGAGCATGGTATGTTCTTCCATTTGTTTGTGTCCTCTTTGATTTCACTGAGCAGTGGTTTGTAGTTCTCCTTGAAGAGGTCCTTTACATCCCTTGTAAGTTGGATTCCTAGGTATTTTATTCTCTTTGAAGCAATTGTGAATGGAAGTTCATTCCTGATTTGGCTCTCTGTTTGTCTGTTACTGGTGTATAAGAATGCTTGTGATTTTTGCACATTAATTTTGTATCCTGAGACTTTGCTGAAGTTGCTTATCAGCTTAAGGAGATTTTGGGCTGAGACAATGGGGTTTTCTAAATATACAATCATGTCATCTGCAAAGAGGGACAATTTGACTTCTTCTTTTCCTAACTGAATACCCTTGATTTCTTTCTCTTGCCTAATTGCCCTAGCCAGAACTTCCAACACTATGTTGAATAGGAGCGGTGAGAGAGGGCATCCCTGTCTTGTGCCAGTTTTCAAAGGGAATTTTTCCAGTTTTTGCCCATTCAGTATGATATTGGCTGTGGGTTTGTCATAAATAGCTCTTTATTATTTTGAGGTACGTTCCATCAATACCGAATTTATTGAGCGTTTTTAGCATGAAGGGCTGTTGAATTTTGTCAAAAGCCTTTTCTGCATCTATTGAGATAATCATGTGGTTCTTGTCTTTGGTTCTGTTTATATGCTGGATTATGTTTATTGATTTGCGAATGTTGAACCAGCCTTGCATCCCAGGGATGAAGCCCACTTGATCATGGTGGATTAGCTTTTTGATGTGTTGCTGAATCCAGTTTGCCAGTATTTTATTGAGGATTTTTGCATCGATGTTCATCAGGGATATTAGTCTAAAATTCTCTTTTTTTGTTGTGTCTCTGCCAGGCTTTGGTATCAGGATGATGTTGGCTTCATAAAATGAGTTAGGGAGGATTCCCTCTTTTTCTATTGCTTGGAATAGTTTCAGAAGGAATGGTACCAACTCCTCCTTGTACCTCTGGTAGAATTCAGCTGTGAATCCATCTGGTCCTGGACTTTTTTTGGTTGGTAGGCTATTAATTATTGCCTCAATTTCAGAGCCTGCTATTGGTCTATTCAGGGATTCAACTTCTTCCTGGTTTAGTCTTGGAAGAGTGTAAGTGTCCAGGAAATTATCCATTTCTTCTAGGTTTTCCAGTTTATTTGCGTAGAGGTGTTTATAGTATTCTCTGATGGTAGTTTGTATTTCTGTGGGGTCGGTGGTGATATCCCCTTTATCATTTTTAATTGCGTCGATTTGATTCTTCTCTCTTTTCTTCTTTATTAGTCTTGCTAGTGGTCTGTCAATTTTGTTGATCTTTTCAAAAAACCAACTCCTGGATTCATTGATTTTTTGGAGGATTTTTTGTGTCTCTATCTCCTTCAGTTCTGCTCTGATCTTAGTTATTTCTTGCCTTCTGCTAGCTTTCGAATGTGTTTGCTCTTGCTTCTCTAGTTCTTTTAACTGCGATGTTAGAGTGTCAATTTTAGATCTTTCCTGCTTTCTCTTGTGGGCATTTAGTGCTATAAATTTCCCTCTACACACTGCTTTAAATGTGTCCCAGAGATTCTGGTATGTTGTATCTTTGTTCTCATTGGTTTCAAAGAACATCTTTATTTCTGCCTTCATTTCGTTATGTACCCAGTAGTCATTCAGGAGCAGGTTGTTCAGTTTCCATGTAGTTGAGCGGTTTTGATTGAGTTTCTTAGTCCTGAGTTCTAGTTTGATTGCACTGTGGTCTGACAGTTTGTTATAATTTCTGTTCTTGTACATTTGCTGAGGAGTGCTTTACTTCCAATTATGTGGTCGATTTTGGAGTAAGTACGATGTGGTGCAGAGAAGAATGTATATTCTGTTGATTTGGGGTGGAGAGTTCTATAGATGTCTATTAGGTCTGCTTGCTGCAGAGATGAGTTCAATTCCTGGATATCCTTGTTAACTTTCTGTCTCGTTGATCTGTCTAATGTTGACAGTGGAGTGTTGAAAGTCTCCCATTATTATTGTATGGGAGTCTAAGTCTCTTTGTAAGTCTCTAAGGACTTGCTTTATGAATCTGGGTGCTCCTGTATTGGGTGCATATATATTTAGGATAGTTAGCTCTTCCTGTTGAATTGATCCCTTTACCATTATGTAATGACCTTCTTTGTCTCTTTTGATCTTTGATGGTTTAAAGTCTGTTTTATCAGAGACTAGTATTGCAACCCCCGCTTTTTATTGTTCTCCATTTGCTTGGTAAATCTTCCTCCATCCCTTTATTTTGAGCCTATGTATGTCTCTGCGTGTGAGATGGGTCTCCTGAATACAGCAGACTGATGGGTCTTGACTCTATCCAGTTTGCCAGTCTGTGTCTTTTAATTGGAGCATTTAGTCCATTTACATTTAAGGTTAAGATTGTTATGTGTGAACTTGATCCTGCCATTATGACAAACCTGAGAGAAACAAGAAATGGGGAAAGGATTCCCTATTTAATAAATGGTGCTGGGAAAATTGGCTAGCCATAAGTAGAAAGCTGAAACTGGATCCTTTCCTTACTCCTTATACGAAAATTAATTCAAGATGGATTAGAGACTTAAATGTTAGATCTAATACCATAAAAATCCTAGAAGAAAACCTAGGTAGTACCATTCAGGACATAGGCATGGGCAAAGACTTCATGTCTAAAACACCAAAAGCAACGGCAGCAAAAGCCAAAATTGACAAATGGGATCTCATTAAACTAAAGAGCTTCTGCACAGCAAAAGAAACTACCATCAGAGTGAACAGGCAACCTACAGAATGGGAGAAAACTTTTGCAATCTACTCATCTGACAAAGGGCTAATATCCAGAACCTACAAAGAACTCAAACAAATTTACAAGAAAAAAACAAACCACCCCATCAAAAAGTGGGCAAAGGATATGAACAGACATTTCTCAAAAGAAGACATTCATACAGCCAACAGACACATGAAAAAATGCTCATCATCACTGGCCATCAGAGAAATGCAAATTAAAACCACAATGAGATACCATCTCACACCAGTTAGAATGGCGATCATTAAAAAGTCAGGAAACAACAGGTGCTGGAGAGGATGTGGAGAAATAGGAACACTTTTACACTGTTGGTGGGATTGTAAACTAGTTCAACCATTATGGAAAACAGTATGGCGATTCCTCAAGGATCTAGAACTAGATGTACCATATGACCCAGCCATCCCATTACTGGGGATATACCCAAAGGATTATAAATTATGCTGCTATAAAGACACATGCACACGTATGTTTATTGCAGCACTATTCACAATAGCAAAGACTTGGAATCAACCCAAATGTCCATCAGTGACAGATTGGATTGAGAAAATGTGGCACATATACACCATGGAATACTATGCAGCCATAAAAAAGGATGAGTTTGTGTCCTTTGTAGGGACATGGATGCAGCTGGAAACCATCATTCTTAGCAAACTATCACAAGAACAGAAAACCAAACACCGCATGTTCTCACTCATAGGTGGGAACTGAACAATGAGATCACTTGGACTCAGGAAGGGGAACATCACACACCGGGGCCTATCATGGGGAGGGGGGAGGGGGGAGGGATTGCATTGGGAGTTATACCTGATGTAAATGACGAGTTGATGGGTGCAGCACACCAACATGGCACAAGTATACATATGTAACAAACCTGCACGTTATGCACATGTACCCTACAACTTAAAGTATTATAATAATAAATAAATTAAAAAAAAGGAAAAAGAAATAACAGTAAAAATTCATGTAATTACTTTCTTTGAGTATATGTAATAAAATAAAAATAATACCTGATAAAAAAAATTAAAAAAAAATAAACACTAAAACATGAAAAAAAATAAAAAATAAAAATAAAATAAAATAAAATAAAATAAAATAAAATAAAATAACTATCTTTCAGCTCTAAGGTAATCTTGAACAAGAGACACACCCTCTAAACTTGAGTTTCCCCATTTTTAAGTAGGTTTAATAATGTCTAGGTTTGCAATGTTATTTGAAAATAAATAATACAATTTACATAAAAGCACTGTGTTAGTTACAAAATCCAGGAAGAAAATTCTAATGTCCCCTCAGGAACTAGAGAGGTAACATAAATAATGAACTACTTAAGACAACAATATGTACTACGCTGCTTTCTTTTTTTTTTTTTTTTTTTTTTTCTTTTTTTGAGACAGAGTCTTGCTCTGTCATCCAGGCTGGAGTGCAGTGGCACAATCTTGGACACACTGCAACCTCTGCCTCCCGGGTTCAAGCAATTCTCCTGCCTCAGCCTCCTGAGTAGCTGGGATTACAGGCATGCACCACCACACCTGGCTAATTTTTGTACTTTTAGTAGAGACAGGGTTCCACCATGTTGGTCAGGCTGGTCTCGAACTCCTGACCTCGTGATCTGCCCGTCTCAACCTCCCAAAGTACTGGGATTACAGGCATGAGCCACCGTGCCCAGCCCTAACCTGTTTTCATTTTGACCAAGCATAATAATTGCCTAGTTTTATTGCCTTTTAACAGACAGTGATGTCAAACAGACCAGTGAAAAGACTAGCTCCTATTTATTAACCAACTGTTTTTGACTACTGTAAAAGTTTCTATTACTAGAAAGTATTACTAAACACTCTATTTATCTAAAGATCTGTAAACTATTTCATTCCCCTTATACTAAGCCCTCCAAATTCAAATACATTTAAAATAGAAACAAAATTCATGGCAATTAGCTTAAAATGTTGCACTCTAAAACATAGCACCAAATTATTTAACACTTTTCCTCCCATTAAAAATGGGTCATGTTCCCTCCCCTTGAATCTGGGCAGGATTCTTTCTGTTTCAACCAATTGCGTATTATAAAAGTGATGCCATCATGTGTCTTCCAAGGATAATTGTTTTAAAGCCACAATGTTTCCCCCTTTTTATCTTAGAATCCTTGCTTTCTAGCCACTCTCACAGATGCTCCTTCCTGGGAACCAGTGGCCATGGCCATGGCCATGCTCTGAGAGAAGCCCAAGCCACACAAAGAGTTCCTGAACATTGTGTAACAGAAAATGCTATTCCTATGGGGCCCTATCTGAGATAGGCCCCGCAAAATCTGTAAGCCTAATTAAATGGTTATTTTAGGCCACTGAAAGTTTCTACATAGCAATAGATGAGAAAAAGACAAATTTCATCTTGATAATTGTTCAAAAAACATTATGTTTAAAACTGTAAATATGTTCATTAACTGAAGTTATTAGATTTTCTGATTTCACTCATTAACTCAGAATTTTAAAACTGGAAGGAACTTATAGATTATCAAAAACTAAGTATCTCAGTTAAACAAGAAAGTTAAATGACTTACTAAATCTCACATAGATGTATAATGGCAGATCTATAATTAGAAAACAAAATTTTTGATGAGCAGTCAATGTGTAATTGTTTGTAAAATGAGGAGTAAGCCTTTCCCCTATACTTTTTAAAGAGAATTGTACCTAAGTAGCTACCATAGTAAGAAAATAATATCCCCTTTTATTGTTACTGGAATGAAGACTTCCCTTACGCAATAAGAAATTACTTATGAGTAACATCAAAGGCATTTTAAAAAATCTACCTGTGGGAAAAAATATGTCCTTTTCAAATTCATGCCAGATTCATGATTTTCTATATATATGCAGCATATCTATGAAAATATAGTTTATTACTACACCAATTAGAGGTTATTCAGAATGTAATTTAAGAAATAAATTAAATAAATTTAGCTTATAACGTAGCTAAATTAATTGTCTGTTTGGATTTTAAGAAAATACTCCTGGCCAGGTGCAGTGGCTCATGTCTGTAATCCTAGCACTTTGGGAGGCCAAGAGCAGCTCACGAGGTCAAGAGATCGAGACCATCCTGGCCAACATAGTGAAAGCCCGTCGCTACCAAAAATACAAAAATTAGCTTGGAGGCATGGAGGCACGCACCTGTAGTCCCAGCTACTCAGGAGGCTAAGGCAGGAGAATCACTGGAACCCAGGAGGCAAAGGTTGCAGTGAGCTGAGAATGCATCACTACATTCCAGCCTGGTGACAGAGCAAAACTCCATCTCCAAAAAAAAAGAAATACTGATAATAGAGGTGACGGTACTGGTTGTCTCATGGCCTGAAAGGTTAGCTCAGGTCTCAGAACTCCTATTTTCTTTAATGACTCATTATGAACCTAGTAACACAGAAGCTTTGAACACTAAGAATGTTGTGGCAGAGGTTGGGTAGATGCTTATCAAGTGTTTTTCTTCTCCATGAGCACAGAGTTAAGCTATATTTCCTAGTCCTCTACCTCTAGGCAAGGCCAGTGTGACAATTTTGTGCCAATAACATTTATTAAAAGTAATACATCACTTTGGGACCAATGTAGAAGTAGCAGGCCAACTCTAAAGTTGTCCCCTGTAATGCCTTTCTTCCAATTTTGATTCCCTTACATTAATTAATTTCTTCTCTTTAAATATGAGATTGCCTAGTGACTTTCTTCTACCCAATTAAATACATCAAAGTCATTTCCATGATTACATAAGAGCATCACGTCCCTCTTGCTAGCAGATGCTCTCCCTCGCCAAGTTTGTTGAAGTGAGCTGCCATGTTGGAAGAGCCTCATATAACAAGTAACTAATACCCTCAGTCCAACAGCCTTTAAGGAACTTAATTCTGCCAACAGCCATGTAAGTGCAAGTGTGCTTGAATAAGGATGCTTTCTCATTTGGGCCTTCAGATGAGCCTTCAGCTCTGGATGACAACTTAATTGCAGACTTCAGATAGACTATGAAACAAAGGACCCAGTCCAGATTCTTAACTTATAGAAACTATGAGATTATAAATGTGTGTTGTTTCATCCTGATAAACTCTGGCATAACTCATTATGCAGGAAAAATTAATAAGGCAGCTAAATGGATGGGCTTTATCATGTTCCCTCTTCCTTGACCCATCTGCTGACTAGAGAACAAAATGACAGCACAGCAACCTTGTTAGAGATGGTGGAGCCCCAGCATGAAAGAATGCTGGATCTCTGAAGGACTGGATAGAGCAAACCTTCCCTCCTACACCTTGACAATAAGAGAAATAAGTAAGCTGTTATTTGGTTAAGTCACTGATATTAGGAAATGTTTGTTGCAGCAGCTAGCTTCATTTGTCCTAAAAAACTTAAATCTAATGGAAGCTTAGGGCTTCTAGCAACATGCTTATCAAGTATTTACTAAATGTAATTAAGATAGTAATATCTCTTATTAATACTAAATTTTCCTCTTCACTATCAAAAGTTGTTCCCTGAAGGCCTCACATATTTTCATCTTTGTTCTTTTGTTCCTCCTATTCTCTCTCCATCAAATACCCTCCTTACTACATTTTCTGCTTAGAGAGCTCTTACAAATTCTTGAGTGACTTTTTTTTTTTTTTTTTTGAGATGGGAGTCTCACTCTGTTGCCCAGGCTGGAGTGCAGTGGCACGATCTTGGCTCACTGCAAGCTCCGCTTCCTAGGTTCACGTCATTCTTCTACCTCAGCCTCCGAGTAGCTGGGACTATAGGTACCTGCCACCATGCCCAGCTAATTTTTTTGTTTTTTTTTGTTTTTTGTTTTTGTTTTTGTTTTTTAGTAGAGACAGGGTTTCACCATGTTAGCCAGGATGGTCTCAATCTCCTGACCTCGTGATCCACCCGCCTCGGCCTCCCAAAGTGCTGGGATTACAGGCGTGAGCCACTGCACCCAGCTTTGAGTGTCTCTTTAATGTCTACTCTGAAGCATCTACAACAGCTACAGGCAGAATCACATTTCACTCACGCTAAAGCTATATGACTATTAAAAATAGCTTTAACATTTTCCTTATTAGTGTAACTTTTTGAAAGGAAAATTAGTAATATCTATCAACATTAAAATGTTGATAGATATCACTTAGTCTAACATTTCCACTGCTAAAAATTTATTTTAAGGATACAGCGCTTAAAGATACACAGACTTAAATATTTATTGCGGCAATGTTTATAACTGAAAAATAGTGAAACAACCTAAATACTCATTAATAGGAAACTGGTTATGGTGATTATGGTGGATCTATATGATTTATATATGCAGATAGGAAAAAATTTCCAAGATTAGTAAAACAAATACATTTAAAAACTGACATAAACACATGTACAACTTTTCCTCTTTGTATAAAAGTGATGTACATACATATATATACACACATATTCACCTGTATATACATGGAAATTATGAATGGATATACAATTAGTTGTACTTTTGAAAGGCAATGGAAGCAAAGTTAAGGATAATTTTTTATTGTTCTTATAATTTATAAGGTTTTAAAAATGTTTTAGGCAATAAAAAGAAATAGCCATTATATGGGACATTGTTGAATTAATTGTAACTTCTATATTGTATAATATTATGAAATAAAAAGAATAAGTTAGGCCTTTGTAATGGAATGGATAATGGCCACTTGATATCAGGTCCTAATACCTAAAACCTATATATAAAACTTTTTATGGGAAAACTTTGCATATGTGGTTAAGATAAGAATCTCAAGATGAGGAGATCACGAACTGGATTATCCTGGTAGGCCCTAAATGCAATCACATGTTTTCTTACAAGAGAGAGGCAGAGGGAGATTTGATAAAAACAGAGAGGCAATGAGACCATGAAGGCAGAGATTGGAGTAATGCAGCCACAAGCCAAGGAATGGAAGTAGACACCCGAAGCTAGAAGGAGCAAGCAACAGATTGATTCTCCCCTAGAGCCTCCAGAGGGAGCACAGCTCTAACTACACCTTGATTTCAGCTCAGTGATGTCGATTTCGGATTTCTTGCCTCTACAGCTGTGCAGGAATAAATTTTTATTGTTTTAAGTTTGTGGTTAATTTGTTGTAGCAGCATCAGGAAACTAATAGAGACTTTATCATTTGATTTAGAGATTTTTTTTTGGTGTATTATAAGTGTGATAAGCAAGGTACAAATAAGTGAGGGAGGAAAAAAGAAGAATAATAAACCAAAGAGAAAACTGTAGAATAGTTCATATGACACTAAACATTAAAACAATATTTATGACTTAACCTCATTCCTTCAAAATTATGTATATACGTATTCACAAAGATTTGCAAATGGATTGTTATCAAAACAATAATGCTACTTATTTCATGATGAAGGCAGGTGATTTTTAACTTCTTATATAATTTATTACAATAAGCATTAATGTATAACCATAAAGAAGTAAAAAAAGAGAAAAGTGAAAAAGTCTTTGTGAGAGTTGTCTTTGCCAAAGGTAGCTTCAACAAGCATCCCTGTTCACATGTTGATCGTTACACAGTGTGACACTAATACTCCTCCATTGAGAGGTGGAGACTATATTTTCTGTTCTTGAATCTGGAGGGTGCGTAAAAGAAGTCCAGCTACACTGAACCCACCGTCCTGGAGATATTACATGGAGAAACCACATAAAGATAGAGATGCCCAAGGAACATCAGATATTCTAGTCCTAGTGATAAGTAGGTAAAACAGCTCTCTGAGGGTAAAAAAGAGGCCTTCATTTGTAGCACTTGCTTATTTGCATGGTCAACTTCAAGCTTCAACAACTGAAAGCTCATCTCACAAAATTCCTGAATGTTTAATAATTAGACCTTGTGAGTTGGTTCAATTTGGCACTACTGTCACCAAATTGAACTGGGGTCTACTCACCCTGTGCAGTAAGGTCAAATATCCACATGGAGGTTTTCCGGTAGAAGAATGGAGGACTTTATTTACAGGACACCAAGCAAGGGGCATCAGGAAGCTCTCACTTAAGACTTGATATCCCTGATGGCTTGCAAGCAAGAGTTTTTAAAGGCATAGGTAAATTTCAGGAAAGCAGAAGTCTCAGGCAAAATCGTAAATCAATACATGGAGGTTACACGTTGGTTTGGACTTTAAAAAGGCAAGATATCTTGAAGCGAGAGCTTACAGGTCACCGGGAGATTTAAGATTTTCTGATTTGCCATTAGTTAAGGAAGGCAAGCTTTCTAAAGATTTGAGGTCAGCAGAAAAGAACATTGGGTCTGGCCCAGGGATGTGACTTCCTCCAGGCCCTTCAGGAAAAAAACTAGAACAAAGAGCAACAGTTAGAGTTCAGTCCTCAAGTCCCCCTTATGTGAAGTCTACATGCCAGTGGATTCATTTGGTGGGGGTCTGGGTTTCTGAAAAACAACTCAGAGACATACGTTAAGACGTTATCTTTAGTTTCTATCAGGAACCAAACATCTCATGACTCTAACATCCTTGGCTATTGTTTTAAGCTACTATTACCTTCTTACTTATCAAGTTACTCATTTACTTCTCAGGGCTAGCTAGGGGCCTGAAATTTCCCTTGAAGGAATTCAAGATTTTCCTTTATTTCTATGCTTTGGGTGGGGTGTGTGTGTGTGTGGAGGGTGCCAGCAGGGGTCTCTGCTATGAGGAGGCCCTGCTCCATCTCACTACCACTCCACCATCTAGCCTCCAGTTGTTTGTCTTTCCAATCCCAACATGAGACACCACAGGGAATAAGTGAAATGACCTCAATCCTGACCACAGTCTGATTGTAACCTCATTACAAACTTCACACTAGAACTGCACAGCTGAGCCGCTCCTGAGTTCCTGACCCACAGAAAATGTGAGGGATTTGACAGCAGTCGAAATAACTGAAACTGTCTTCCATGTTAAAGTCTTTGTAGTAATACCCACTGGCAAGAAAACTGGGGGCCCTGTTCATCATTTATGTGGGAGCCACGTTAGACTAAGAATTACTTCTTCAGGGGAATCTTTATCCTAACTGAGTGAATTCTCTCACCCCACATCCTTAGGGTCTAGGGTGGGCATTTTATTTAGGTATATATCCTTGTCAAGCTCTCTATTTTCATGAGGATGTCACCAGTTTGTCTCATGGTGAAAACTCTTCTCTCAATTGCCTATTGAAAATACTTACACTATACCCCAAACATATTTGTATGTATATCCTGACATTCTTGCCCTATAGAAGCCACAGACACTGTCTCTGGGAACTGCCGTTAGTAATTCCAGGTTTTTTCTACATGAAAGTATACGTGTGCAGTCTCAATTCTTACGGTGTAACTCTATTTCCCACTGTTGCCATAAAAACCTACAACAACATTAATCACACTGTTGTCCCCTCCAAGTTTCCAGGAAATGTTTAGCTTAATGTTATCTGAAAATATACAGATTTTTCTGTGCTCTTATCCATTAGACTGTGGTAGTTAACAACCTGGAACCTGGAACCAAAATATTTGGATTTGATTCCTGGCTCTTCCATTTACTTACTATAACTTTATATGCAATTTATTAATCTCTTTCTTTCTTGTTTTCCCCACACACAACGGAGAAATTAAAAATTGAACCTGCATAAAGGATTGTTTATTAGGACTAAATAAAACTGTATATGCCATGCCCTTTCACCAGCGTCTGCCAAGATGGGACTCAGTAAATATTCATCATTAGTTTTCATAGCATTTATGAAACTGTGAAATTAAAATGTTCTAAGCATTGTGTGTGACACGTGGGGACAATAATTTCTATTTCTTCAATCTAAGAAGTACTTGTGTGTGCCTTCAGCTCACAAAACTGAGAACAGACTATCAAGGTTACATGTCCAGAAATACCTACCCACCTCACCCATCCACAAGGCCTACCCCAGGTTTATAAAGTTTTCCTACCATCTGCCACTTCCACAGATTATGACATTGTAAGGTGACAGCCAGAAGGCAAATTTGAAAACTGGGATACACAATCCATGAACTCATTTACACTAATTAACCCTTTAGCTCCAATTAGCTGGGCAGATTGGCTATCTGCTCACAGTCATGTCTCTCCATTTAAGAAGCAGTGATTATGGGTCCAATATATGCTTGGCTCTGGATTACAGATGTCAGAGATGGGTAGGCATAGTTTCTACCATTGGGAAGTGCATAGATCAAGTTACAGTACAAGGAAATCAAGTACAGTTCAGAATACAGATTATCATAAAGAAGAGGGAACAGGTATCAAATAAGAGGGTATTGAAGAATCCACACTCATCATGAGTAGATTGGAGAGAAGTGGTCAAGGCTGGGAGGATATTCAGCACCAATATCTCTTTGAAGATTTTATCCAGAATTGCTTCTATGTGTGTCTGCAGGCTGCCAAATTTAAATTACTTTTCTGTCAAGTTTTGGATTCCTAATATACGCAGATAACCCACACAATGTAAAATAGTCATTAAGTTATGCTGCATTTATCCTGGGAGGGACCAGGAATTGAGAAGGGGGAAAACTCCAAGTATGAACTAACATCAGTAAGAGGGGCCTTTGAAAAGACAATGTGCTGTGAATATACGTGGAGAGGTTTCCTGATTTGTATTTAGGCACATAACCTAATGAAACCACCACTAAAAATTTATCCCAGTAACAATCCCTATGTGCTGCTGTACGCTATGCTTTGCATACTTCTGTCAATTAATGCTGAAACCATTCTAGGAGGTATTCCATATTCCCAGTTTCACTGAGAAGGAAACTGAGTCTCAGGGAAGTTAAACTAATTGCTCAAGGTCACATAGCTCATGTGGTGCTGAGTAGAAATACTGAACCCAGATTATTTCCCAAGGCCAAAGATTCTTTTATGAGAGAGGCTCCCTGCTAGCATTCATCCAACTAGGGAATGAAAGATGCATGAATTGTTATTTCACACACATCCCACCACTATCTATGCTTCTACTTCGTCCATTCAACAGGCAAAGCCAATTTGGTACACATCTGATGCCTTGCTTGAATTTCTTTTGGAAGGCGTAAACGATGACGTTAGTACCAACTGTTCTGAGCAGCTGCAGAAAATCATTAACCCAAATTGCTCATTACACCTTTATAGACACCAAGCAAATCTGCCTGCTAAACACAGATATAAATATAATGGGTAATAATGGTGATGAGACATGATAAAAATAAGCAAGGCTGAAAGGGGTGGAAAAGAGCTTCAGAAGGAAATTCTCCCTATTATACTTTGCCTTGTCCACAAAGGGCACAAAAGACTCAATTTTTAAAAAATATTTTGAACAAATTTATCCCACCACGCCTAAATCAGAAGCTTGGCTTCTTTTCACTGACTGTATTATTGTAAACAACAAAGGTGGGAAAATCTCACTTGGGGCAAAAGAACAGATTAAAGAGAAGCTGTTTTAGAAGCCTTCGTAAAATTAATAGTAGCTGCCATTTTATGGCTGGGAAGTTATCTCTGACACACAGGACAGACATCAATGTGGGTGAGGGGCCAAGCCAGCATTGCCTTTACACAGAAAGACCTTGAATGAAGGACTTGCTGCCAGCTAGAATGCAATAGGGTCCGGGCTAGCCTTCCTTCTCCAGAGCTGCTCTGAGTGGCAGTTTGAATTGCCCTGCCAAATCCCTCTGCCTTGCTCTTTCTAAAAAAAGAACAAGGGGAAAGATGAGGCGAGTCAGAGCAACAATCCACGCCTCAGCAGATTGCAGTGCCACTGCAAATGTTAATATTTTTAATGTCAATGTGGAGGCTCCTGTTTGAAATTCAGTGGGGAACTAAAATTAATGTAAGCCTGCTTAAGAATGTCAAATGAATGTTCATCATATTTAAGAGAGTGTTTGTGCAACTTGAAAATGATGGCAATAAAAAGTGGAGGGCTTGGGCTGATAATCACATTTTTTTTTTTAGGAATAAGAGCAAGTATTTGAAGGTATTTGTGAAAAAAATACAAATTGTGGAAGAAATTTTGGAAAGAATAGGTGCTCTTCTTGCTGGGGAAAAAAAATAAAGAATGCATGCAAAGGCTTTACATGATAGTGGGCAATTTGATTTTTTAAAAGAGGGTATTTGGGAAGATGAGGGGGAAAGTGACCCCAATTCTCCACCTCTGCCTGTCTATACATTCCTTGAAATGTGATTTTGCATCTCTTCCTATCAAGATGTGGATTCTCTTTCTGCCCCCCCTTAAATTGGGCTAGCCTTGTGACTTGCGTTGGCTAACAGAAGCAGCAGCAATGACCAGATGTCAATTCCAGGCCCAGGCTTCAGGAGACCTTGCACAGATTCACAGTCTCTCTGGGAATCTTGCCACTGGCATCAGAAAAACTTGGGTTTACCACTAGATGGACCCAACAGAGCCAAGTACCCCAGCTGAGGCCTTCCTGGACTGGCCAGCCCCCAGCTGATCACTGCAGTCACAGGACTGAGGCCTGTTGATATCAGCCAAGCCCAGCCTAGATGACAGAACTGCCCAGTTGTACCATAGATTTTGAGAAATAATAAATAATTCTTGTTTTAAGGCACTAGGTCTTGAAGTGTTCTGTTTCATAGCAATAACTTGAAACAGTATGTATCTATAACATACTGAACTTAGTGTTAGGTGAAGTTTTGAGGAAAACTGAACCCCTGGGTACAGGAATAAAAACAACCCTTTTTACGTAATGATTCTGCAGTTATTTCTTAGAGTCTATAAATGGTTACAGTTGGAGATGGACCATGTAAGACATTATACCATACATCTGACATTAATCCATGTCCTTTGGCAGCAATCTATTTCTTCCTTCCCTCGTTAAAATTTCCAACCTAATTTAAACAGTAGGTTTTCTACTAGAAATCCAGCTGAGGTTTGAACAGGACCTAATCTGAAATGAGGTCTCTTTTGGCATTTTAAAAGCTATAATTTGACATAATTAGCCATTCTTGTCGGTGCTGCATGTCACCTTAACCACAATCTTGTGTAACTGGTAGAAGTGAGTTTATAAAGTTCTTCAGCATTTTAAGTAGCTTTTCTCCTAATCAAGAAATACAGGGGAAAAATAAGATAAGGAGTGAATATTAACAATGGAAACCACAGTTTGCTATTTTACCTGTGAAAACTGATTTCCTTCTGGCTTTTTTAAACTTCTTTAAAATAGCTAACTCAGTTTCCTCTATTTACCTTGCTTAAAGAGAATCTTAAAACATATCTGTTAAGAGAAAAATCAGTAGAAATCTGAGTTACTCCTTCCCTATGAACACTCCAACCTCTGACACAGATACATTCTTTCTCCCTCCTTAAGTTCCAAAACATCCGCTATTTAGTGGCATAACAAAGTGTTAAGTCTGGTTTTGTTACTTAGTTAATAAAATGATGTGAGTCATGCTTCAAAATGTGAGCTTAAATCATATATATTAAATAATAATTCAGTTAATCTCATCTACCTCACTGCTTCCAAATATTGTTTTCACCCTAAGAGACTGAGAAATCTCTTTAAAACTAATTTTTGGGAAAGAAATTGCTCTTACGGGGAATTTAAGCTCACAGCAATAATGATGGGTTTTGTGCTTACATGTTTTACAACTAAATGATACTTGCCATTTGCATATCATTTAAACTTTTTTTTTTTTTTTTTTTACATATAATTTCCTTTTAACGTTGGTGAGCTAACAGCACCCTTCCAGGCACAATGCTAGCAATTCAGGCTCGCCTTTGATACCTACCTTCTAGTTCTCCAAAATCAGTTTGTGATAAATTATATGACAAATAAATTTTTAAAATGCTTATTTAACTGAGCTTTGGGAGCTTTAACTAAATAATGAAAAGAAAAATAATCGCTGAGTTTAATAGATATTGATGGAGTTACGTTGCAAAATTCTACTTATTCTTTCAATATATGGTATTAGCTGAATATTTATAGCTAGGTCAACACATAGTTTCAATGATATGTAAATATATGTGAGATGCATATTTTGTACATACAAATTTTGAAGGTTATTATTAAAGTGAAACAGAACTTAAAGTTAGAAAAAAAATCAAAAATTGTTGAAGAAATTAGAAAATACTCTGTGAGAGCACGATTTGATTGCCTTTCATGTGCACGTCTCTTCACACAGAAGGACCAAACATACTAATCACAAGTATTGCTTTTATTTTTGACACTGTCAGAACCTCACTAAGAAGCCACAGACATTTATTTACCCTCTTTGTGCCCCATGTGTTAAATGGATGTGCTAATCATTTCCGTTTACTGCACTAGGAGTTTGTAACTCAATTTAGAAAACAAATCTTACTCAAAATATCTTACTACTTGGAAGATATTTTGAGATACTTGACTCAAAGGCTGAATGTGCAGTTATAGTTTCCATATGCAGACTCAAATCAGCTGTGCCAATTTTGAGGGACTGAAATCTGTTTATATTCTCAGTGTCTTTTTATTCTAATTTTTAAGGTTTTTTTAATTAACTTTAATTATAAAATTAATCTGTGTTTAATTGGTGCCTCTCACCTTCTACTCACCCGGCAATCCCCTTCAGTCTGAGTCCTCCTCTCCTCTGGGACTGTGATTAAAGTCCCAATGATGGTCTTAAAATATGTCCAAAAATATTTTGACACTCATCCAGTAGTGAGGTGATATCTATACCGCCTTCTTTTGAATCTCATCAGGCTTATGACTCATTTGTAACAAAGAGAATGCAGTGACCTCCAAGACTAGGTCAAAAACGGTGAAACTTCTGCCTTGCCCTCTAAAACCATATAGCTTGGAGCCCTGAGACACCATGTAAAATGTCTATTTACCTTTGAAGCTACCATGCTGTGAGGAAGCCAAGCCAAGCTGCAAGGAGAAGCCACATGTCATCACTGGGGTTAGATGTCCTAGTCTCCCATTCTCCCTGTCCAAGTAACAGATATATCAGTGTATAAACCTGCAGATGATTCGAGGCTCCAACCATGAAGTCATTCTTTGTCTTTTAGTTTTTCTAGTGGATTTCCCAAACTTCATGGAGCAGAGACAAATATCTCCACCATGCCCCACCTGAATCCTTGGTCCACAGAATCCAGAGGCACAATAAAATAATAATTTTATACATTAGTAACTGAAGTAGTCACCAATGACTTCCATGTCTTTAAATTCCAAAGGCATTTTCTCAGTCCCCATCTTTATTTGACCTCTCAGTGACATCCCAAAAGGCTAATCCCTTCCTTTCCTCTTACAACATCTCCTTCTACTGATTTAGAAAAACCAAATTCTCTTAAGTATTCTTCTCCCTTCCAAAGTTTCTCCTTTAAGTCTCCTTGCTGACTCTTCCTTCTTTGCCCGATTTCTTTTTAAATTATTATTTTTTAAAATTTCAACTTTTATTATTCATCCAAGGGTACACATGTAGATTTGTTACATAGATGAACCGTGTGACATTGAGGCCTGGGGTCCCAATTATCCCGTCACTCAGACTGTAAACATAGTACCCAAGAGGTGGTTCTCTTTACACAATTTCTATGTGTCTGAGTTCCACACCAGTAAACCACTTCTGTTATTACACTAAACTCTCTTCTAAATCATCTCATCTATGTATTGTGTACATTCCAAAGACTTTCAAAGTGATGCCTCCAGACAAACCAAATTCGTGATCTCCAGTCTCATATATTCCAGCTGTCTAACTGAAATTTCCAGTTGGCAATCTTAAAGACATTTCTAACTGAACATGAGCCAAATTGAACCCCTGATCTTCTTCCCTGAACTGTATCTAATGCAGTGGTTCTCATTTTAGCCTCTTTGTCGCTTACATTAGAATCTCAAATTTACTCTCAGCACCTCCAGTTCTTATCACCCACACCCAATCGCCAATTTTGTAAACTCTACCTCCAAAATATATCCCAATACATCAACTTGGCTTTATTTCCACTGCTCCCCACTAATCTAAGCCACCATAATTGGTGGCTTAGATATCTTCAATACCTTCCTAATTTTTTGCTTTCCCTCTTGCATTCTCATAATTTTTCCTATAGCTAGAATGTTCTCCTTAAAATACAAATCTGATTCTTTTTCTATTCAATTTTAAAACCACACAACAGTTTCCTATTTTATTTAGGATAAAAGCCAAAGTATTTATTGTGGCTTACAGGCTTCCATACCCACACACTCAAACTAATATGAAAAGAAATAAGGTAGCCACATGAGGCACTAAAATGTGAGCAGAAGTTACAACTTTCTCAATTCCTCTCAAATACTTAGAAACAGAGAGAAGCATGTGGATATCAGCCTACCTCTGAGGAAGTAGAGGTGAAATGTACATATATTCCAAGACATCAAAGTTTCAGGCAACGACTACCCTCAGGGAAAAAAAAGAGATGAATGGGGAAATGGAAGAAAGCAAATATTTACAAGCAAAACCAAAAATTTACTAAAACAAATGATCCCCAGTAATAAACCAAAAGGATCTCCATAGTTGCTACAAATTTCTGAATCCTTTAAAAAGATGGGTGTTTCTATTAGTAAGGAGACTGCTTTGTCCTGTGGTACTTGTCTTGAGAATTTAGACAACCCAGACAAGGCAAGAGGTTTCGGTGCAGAGGTGAAAGGAGATAGTTATTTCTCCACAACATATGAAGGAGCATTAGGTTATCTCTTGGCATCTCTGTAGAGTAGATTTCTGTGTTCCTACATAGCTATTTTCCTAGTATGGAGAAAAGCAAATGCCAGCCACATGAAAAAGAAAGGAGAGTGAAGGAGAGAAAAGGAGAATTAATTATAGAGTATCAGGACACAAAAACCCTGCAACTCTGGTGAGCCAGGCTTGCAACTTGCTCTGGAGCAGGAGGCTCTGAGGAGCCAAAAGTCTCTGTCAACAGAAACAGAGATAAGTAGAAAAATGCATTGCTGATTTTTTTAAATTTATTTAGCTTAACAGATAAAGCTTGTGGAGACTCTTTCCATGTGAAAGACCTTTCAGTATTATTTTTGGAATGTTAGTAACAGTCACGAGTACAGCTTCTCAGGGAATTACTTTTCCTGTAGACTCTCAAAATAAAGGACACAGAGAAAGAAGGAACAGGAGAAGAATGGAAAGACATGGAAGAAAATAGTGAGAGATGGAGAAAGGGAGAGGGAGAGGGAGAGGAAGAAAGGAAAGAAGACAGGCTACAGAGGCCCAAATGAGGAACGCAATGCCATTCACAATTGCCACGAAAAGAATAAAATACCTAGAAATACAGCTAAACAGGAATGATCTCTAAGACGAGAATTATAAAACACTGCTCAAATAAATCAGAGATGACACAAACAAATGGAAAAACATCAAATACAAAAATTAATTCAAGATGAATTAAAGATTTAAATGCAAAATTCAAAACTATAAAAACCTTGGAAGACAACTTAGGCAATACCATCCTGGACATAGGAAAGGGCAAAGATTTCGTGACATCATGACAAAGTCTCCAAAAGCAATTGCAGCAACAACAAAAAAAATGGACAAGTAGACCTAATTGAACTAAAGAGGTTCTGCACAGAAAGAAGAAAAAAACTATCAAAAGAGTAAGCAGACAACCTACATAAAAAATAATTGCAAACTACGTATCTGAAACTGGTCTAATATCCAGCATCTATAAGGAACTTAAACAAATGTACAAGAAAAATACAACTCCTTTAAAAAGTAGGCAAGGACATGAACAGACACTTCTCAAAGGAAGACATACGTGCTGTCAACAAGCATATGAAAAAAGCTCAATATCACTGATCATTAGAGGAATGCAAATGAAAACTATAATGAAATACCGTCTCACACCAGAATGGCTATTATTAAAAAGTTAAAAAAAAAAACAAATAAACATTGCTGGTGAGGTTGTGGAGAAAAGAGAAGTCTTATACATTGTTGATTAGAGTGTAAATTAGTTCAACCATTGTGGAAAGCAGTGTGGCAATTCCTCAAAGAGATAAAAAAAAGAACTACCATTCAATCCAGCAATTCCATTACTGGGTATATACCCAGAGGAATATAAATTGTTCTACCATAAAGACACATGCATGTGAATGTTCACTGCAGCACTATTCATAATAGCAATGACATGGAATCAACCTAAATGCTCATCAGTGACAGATTAAAGAAAATGTGGTACATGTACACCATGGAATACTATGCAGAGATAAAAAAGAATGAGATCATGTCTTTTGTGGGAATATGAATGGAGCTGGAGGTCATTATCCTTAGCAAATTAATGCAGGAACAGAAAACCAAATATTGCATGTTCTCACTTACAGGTGAGAGCTGCAAGATGAGAACTCATGGACACAAAGAGGGAAACAACAGACACTGGGGCCTGCTCGAGGGTGGAGGGTGGGAGAAAAGAGAGGAACAGAAAACATAACTGGGTACTAGGCTTAATGCCTGAGTGATGAAATAATCTGTACACAACCCCCATGACATAAGTTTACCTACATAACAAACCTTCTCATTTACCCCTGAACCTAAAATAAAAGTTAAAATAATAAATTAAAAATAAAGAATAGAAAAGTGGCTACAGAAGGAAAGGGGAGAAACAGGCGGCAGACAGGAAGGACGTTTGTTGGTTTATAAGTCCCAAGAAATACAGCAGTTCTGCCTTTCCAGATTTCACGGCTGTGTAGCTATTGAGGTTCATTCAGCTCAAGACACATAATTCTCTTTTCTTCACCTAACTTGGCTTTTTCAGAAGTACCTTGGATTGTCAGTGATCCTTAACTCTTTCAGGAATGAAATGCTAAATTTTGAAAGTCATGTTTAATATGAAGTACATTTTGCCACTATTTCTATTTGTTTTCCCTGCTCTATGCATACAGATTAACACAGAATTATATTAATAAAAGGAAGGCTATAATTAACTGATAATAAATATATTATAAAATTATGTATTAGTTATAATAAACATTCAAATAAGAGGAGGTGACTTGGCAGGTTATGCTCTCTCTATAGCACCTGGTAGGACACCTGGGTAGGGTGAGCAATGGGTCCTAGTTTGCCTATTTTCCTGGTTTGGAAACTGAAATTCCCACATCCTAGGAAGCCTCTTCAATTCCGGGCATACCTGAAAGGAAACAAATCTCTTTCTTCTTTTAGTGGGGCAGGAGAGGTAAGGTGATAAAAGCCCTGAACATCCTCCTTCAAGTACAACAATGGCCATCTGTTCTCCAATGATAGCAGAAGCTCAGAGAAACAAGGATTTATTTCCACCTGAGCTGAAGTTCAAAGACCGCTTCCCTCCCAGGACCAAATCTGAATCCGAAAGCATCACACTTTCAGGAAAGGCCAGTTTCAGAGAAAACAGAGGATGAGAGCATGTTTGCGTCTCAGAAAAGCTAGACTGATAAAGAGGATGAGAAAGAGGGTGGGGTGCTCCCAAATGGAAACCATTGGTTGCATCTCGCCTCCAAAAACGGTCTCTCGTGTGCACTAGAGCAAGTGTTCCTAAGTGCCTGTCCTGAAAACAGAGTAAGTAGAGAAAACAGGTAGAACTTTAAAATCAATACAATTCATATTTTCAGAAATATTCTAAAAGAAATTGCCTCCATCACAATCATCAACTGAAAAGCATGTGCCTTAAACATCTTGAAAACAAGGACAAATTTGGAGGGCCTACATTACCTAATTGCGAGGCTTACTATAAAACTACAGTAATTAAGAGCACAGGATTGGCGTAAGAATAAACAAACAGATAAATAGAACAGAATAAAAAAGATACACACCTGCATATGCACCATTATAATGTAGTGGGAAAAGAAACATCTTTTCAACAATGGCTCTGAATCAACTGAATATCTATGGAGGAAAAAAAAATCACCTCAATTGCCATCTCACACTATATGCAAAAAATAACGTCTGGATTATAAGCCCTAATATCAAGACTAATCAGTTTCTCTGAAGTTAATACAGAAACAGTTTTACAACTTTGTAGTAGGAAAGACTTCTTAGAACACAAAAAGTGGCAACTATAAAGAAAAAACTTCATGATCTCATAAAAACAAAAAAATGCTCATTAACCATAACATTAAGAAAATGAAAAAGTATTATAAGTCATCGATCAGGAGAAAATATTGGTAAAATAATTTGTAAAAGGATCTATATGGAGGATAAATAAAGGATGTCTATAAATCAGTAAAAGATAACTGTGCCAATAAAAATGGGCAAAATATTTGAGATACATTACAAATACATATATGTATAAAATAACCAATAAGCCATAAAATGACGCTCGATATTAATCATCAAGGGAAGGTAAATCAAAATCACAATGAGATACCACTATATACACAAAATTTAAAAGATTATAAATTCAAATGTTGGCAAAGATGTGAGTAAGTAGAATTCTTATTGCAGATGGATGTTTAAAATGGTACAACTGCTTTAGAAAAGTTTTGTAGTTTTTTACACATTTAATATACCTAATTTATGACCCTGAAAGTTTATTCTGAATTGCCTAAGAAAACTGAACTGTATGTCCTCAAAAGGATTTGTACAAAACAAACTGTTTGCAATTTTCATAATAGACATATTGCAGCAATCGTCATAATAGCAAAAACTGGAAATAATCCAAATGTTCATCAGGAGAAAATGGGTAAGTACATTGTATTATATTCATACAGTATGAATTTCTGATTACCAGTCAGTAATAAAAGGGAGCAAACTATTGGTACCCAGCACAAAACAGATGAAACTCAAAAATATGTTGAGAGAAAGAAAACATACACAAATGAGGATACATTATATGATTTTATTCATATGAAACTCAGAAGCAGGCAAAACTAGCTATGGATCAAAACAGTGACTGCCTCTGGGCAAAAGGGAGATCACCTGGAAAGGGACACAGAGGACTTTTGGGAATGTTAAATATCTCTGATGATTTGACTAGAATGTTAGTTATGCAGGTGTTAAATATTTGTCACATTCATCAAATTGCACAATTATGCCCTGTCCATTTCATTGTATGTTATTAATCTAAAAAGTTTTGTATTTTTATGTCAATAGTTTTTGGTGTACAGGTTACCCCAAAACCTATTTTGATGAGTTCTTCTGAGATGAATTCAGATAATTTAACACACCCATCACCCAAGCAGTGTACACTGTACCTGTAGATTTTTATCACTCACCCCTAAAAACTGCCCCCTCAGCCAGTCCCCAGCTTTGTTATATCATTCTGTATGTCTTTGTGTCCCCAAAGCTTAGCTCCCACGAATTAGTGAGAACACATGGGATTTGGTTTTTCACTCTTGAGTTACTTCATTTAGAATAATGGCCTCCAGATCCATCCAAGTTGCTGAAAAAGACATTATTTCATTCCTTTTTATGGCTGAGTAGTATTCCATAGTGTATCTATACCACATTTTCTTTATCCACTCATTGGTTGATGGGCACTTAGGTTGGTTCCATATCTTTCTAAAATTTTTTTAAAGTTTCTCTTTAATACAGAGGTTTGTTAACAGAAGATTCAAAAGAACAAAATGGAGAAAGAGACAACTCTACTACATAAATGTATCTAAATAAATGAATATATAAATAGTCATGAACAGTAAAAAGGTAGAAGGCTGTAAATTACAAAGTCATATTTAATGTAAAATTATATAATGTATTTTCCAAATCCACACCTAAATATATCTCAGTAAAAAGGTAAAACATCAAAGAAAAAGAATTAACCCTAAAAGACCCATGAATAATATGTGTGGCAGATGATGTAGATTAACTACAAAGGAATAAGAAACTGACTGAGGCCTAAATTGTTTCTCGCAACTCTGAATGCATAAAGGAATGCATTAAAATGAGTGTATCCACAATGTAAGTGACATTAAAATGAAACTCTATGTACAGATAATATAACTTGCAAGAGTGAAAGCAAAGTACAAGAGGAACCCCAGCAAGAATTAATCCAAAAGGAAAAAAAGAGAGGCAAGGTAAACAAAGAAGTTAAATGTTTATTACACAGCCATTAAATATGTGTAAATAACTCTCTCAAATTAACTTCACGTAAGCCCATTTTTATAATTGTGATGGGTGAAGAAAAGAAGAGAAAACTAAAAGCTCATTAAAATTTGCATTTGGACTATGATATAGATAATGAAAAATTCTAGATGTTGACAGAAAAGTAAATGTTTAATTATGTGTTTCAGAAGTATTAGAATTAGAACCGGAGTAACAATGGAAGAAATTCTGCAAACAATGTACAAAAAAAGGGAAAATATATATTTTTCCCTGCTATATGAATATATGTGTGTGTGTGTGTGTGTGTGTGTGTATGTGTATATATATATATATATATATATATATATATATATATATATATTCTTCCCTACCACATTTGTATTTTTTCCCTGCCATATGTAGGAAGGAAGGAAGGAAGGAAGGAAGGAAGGAAGGAAGGCAGGCAGGCAGGCAGGCAGGCAGGCAGGCAGGAAAACAGAAAAGAAAAGGTAGGGAAAGAGGGAAGGGGGAGGTAGGGAAAGAGAGAAGGGGGGAGGTAGGGAAAGAGGGAAGGGGGAGGGAGGGAAAGAGGGAAGGGGGAGGGAGGGAAGGAAGGATGGAGGGAGGGAAGAAAGGAAGGGGAAGGAAGGAAGGAAAGAAGGAAGGAAGGACAGAGAGAAGGAGGGAGGAAGGGGGAGAGAGAAGAAAGAGAGAGAGGGAGAAAGGAAAAAAGAAAAGAAGGAATGAAAAGAAAGAAAGAAAAAAAAGAAAGAAAAAGGAAAAAAGCCCTACAGCTCCTTGAAGAAAAGACTGATTCTAAGTCAGGGAATAGAATCAGTAAAAGATGAGCCTAGACCAATAAATCAATAAAAGATGAGCCTAGACCATCTTGTAGTGCCAATGTTCAAAGTGAGGACATGCTTAAAACACATAGAAAAAAGACACAGGAACTAACTGAAACAACGTCCGATTGCCAAACTTGAAACAATTTGAGCAACACAATAAATAAAACAGTACTGGAATATACCCAAGAATATGGACTCATTAAATTTTCTTTTATACTCTGGTGACTACAGATCAAAAGGGGAAAGAAGGGAGACTAACTTTATAGTGAAACCAATCTGACAAACACTATCTACGCTATGATCAAGTTTAACATCGTCAATACACGCCAATGCATGTACTCTTTAATCAGACATGCAAAAATAGCACTTTACCTCCACGGTCTTCCTTACCAACAACTTATATGCACAATCTAGTCACAGGAAAAATGTTAGGCAAATCTAAAGTCAGGGAAATCTCCAAATGTGTCAAGGTCATTAAAATTAAAAAAGGTCGGCTGGGCGCGGTGGCTTATGCCTGTAATCCCAACACTTCGGGAGGCCAAGAAGGGCAGATCACGAGGTCAGGAGTTCGAGACCAGCCTGACCAACATGGTGAAACCCTGTCTCTACTAAAAGTACAAAAATTAGTCAGGCGTGGTGGAGCACGCCTGCAATCCCAGCTACTCAGGAGGCTGAGGCAGGAGAATCGTTTGAAGCTGGGATGCGGAGGTTGCAGCGAGACGAGATCGCACCCTTGCACTCCAGCCCAGGTGACAGAGCAAGACTTCATCTAAAAAATAAATAAATAAATAAATAATGTCTGAGCAGCTGTCAGAATCTAGAGGATCTGAAGGATACATGATTAATAAATATAATGTGATATTTATATTAAGATCATAAAACAGAAAAAGAACAGTTGGTAAAAACTAAAGAAATCTGAATAAAGTATGGACTCCAGTTAATAATAATTATTTTTTCACCAGTTGTCACAAATGTATCATGCTAATGAAAGGTTTTCACAACATGGGAAGCTGGATATTCTGTATACTTGTACTCCATGTTCTGTCTTTGCAACTATTCTACTAATCTGAACTATTCTAAAATATTAAAAAGCTTCAATTTTAAATTTTTAAATTAAATTTTAAATATTTTAAATATGCCCTTCACCTGCCCCCAACAAAATCTTTAAATTAAGCAGCTCGTTTTCAAATAATACTTAGATCAAAGAAGAAAGCAAAACACTATCTTACACTATTTAGTAATAATGACCACTAAACAAACAAAATACAAAACACTGTGGAATTTACCCAAAACACTTCTCAGAGGAAAATGTGCAGTTATTTTGGGCGTAAATAAACTAAGCTTTTCAGTCAAGAATTTGAAAAAAGAAAAATATGAAGCATGAATTAAGAGCTTATACAGTCATTTAAATAAATAAATTTGAAAATATGGTAAATAAGTTAAAGAATAATACCAAAAGTTTGTTTTTTGAAAATATTTTTAAAATTGCAGCAGATATGATGATGAAAACATATAGATGGTATAAATAACATTAGAAAGAAAATCAGAAAAATAACAGCTATTGAGATTTTTTTTTACTTAAAATGAATAGATGCACAAATTTACAAAAATACTTTTGATAACCTAGAGAACATAGAAATTGACTGCAATTGGCTCAAGTAGAAGTAGAAAGGTTGATCAGACAAATAACCTAAAAATATATTTAAAAGGTACTTGAATATCCACAACCAAAAAGAAAACATACTCAAATGACTTCATGAGTGACATATAAAAGATTTCAGTAAAAATGCTCCAAAGTACATAAACTCCTCCATAATACTGAAAAAGATGCTATTATGTCCCAGCAGGACAGAAACAGTAACCAAACAAGAATAATTCAATAAAGGAAATGTACAACCCAGTGCCCTTTCTGAACACAGAAGCAAAAACCCAAAATAAATTATAAGCTAATTGAATTAAACAATGATAAACATTAATAACATCATGCATATGAAAATATATATAATACGGTGTAATAATAATAAAAACACTGTAAGAATGTTACAATGGACTTTGGGGACTGGGAGAAAGGGTGGGAGGAGGGTGAGGGATAAAAAGCTACAAAGTGGGCCAGGCGCAGTGGCTCCCGCCTGTAATCCCAGCACTTCGGAGGCCAAGGCAGGCAGATTTCCTGAAGTCAGGAGCTTGAGGCCAGCCTAGTCAAAATGATGAAACCCTGTCTCCACTGAAAATACAAAAATTAGCCAGGCATGGTGGTGCACACCTGTAATCCCAGCTTCTCAGGAGGTTGAGGCAGGAGAATTGCTTGAATCCAGGAGGCAGAGCTTGCAAGGAGCCGAGATCGCGCCACTGCACTCCAGCCTGAGCGACAGAGCGAGACTGTCTTGGAAAGAAAAAAGAAAAAAAGCTACAAATTGGGTTCAGTGTAGATTGCTTGGGTGATGGGTGCACCAAAATCTCACAAATCACCACTAAAGAACTTACTCATGTATCCAAACACCACCTGTTCTCCCAAAACCTATGAAAATTAAAAAAAAAAAATTTTTTTTAATTATAAAAACATTAAAAGTTTTAATTAGAATGTCTATTATGTAATCACATTTAACATATTAAAGTAGATAAAGTACACGATCATCCTGATAGATACTGTGAAAATTCTTAATAAAATTGAATACTAACTTGGTTTTGGTAGATGAATAACTGAACAGATCAACAGACCAGGATGAGTTTACATTTTTTAAAAAGTTGCTTCAGGCAGCTGTGGTAGCTCACCCCTGTAATCCCAGCTACTCAGGAAGCTGAGGCAGGAGGATAGCTTGAGGCTAGGAGTTCAAGGCCAGCCTGGGCAACACAGCAAGATGCCATTTCTAAAATTAAAAAATAAAAATAAACTGGTTTTATTTATGTGTACCTGATATATGAATAGTGGCATTACAATGTTATTTAAGGGAGCAAGTGAGGGCTATTTAAATATCTGTCTCATACTATCCGCAGAGATATATTCCAGACGGATTAGAGCCCATCCAGAGATTCATTAAAAGAAATTAGAAGGAAATATATTGTTACCTTATACCTTAGTCCATTCAGGCTGCTACAACAAAATGCCATACACTAGGTGGCTTATGAACGATAGAAATTATTGGGTACAGTTCTGGAGGCTGAAGTCCAAGATCAACATATAGCAAACTTCGTGTCTAGTGAGGGCCTGCTTCCTGGTTCACGGATGGTGCCTTCTGTGGTGTCCTCACATGACAGTAGAGAATAGGAAGCTTTCTTAAGCCTCTTTTGTAAGGGCACTAATCCCATTCATGAAAGCTCTACCCTTGTGACCTAATCACCTGCCAAAGGCCTAAACTCATAATACCATCACACTGGTGGTAAAGATTTTAATATATGAATCTTGGGAGGCACAAACATCTTTAGGCAAGTGTTTGTTTTTGTTTTTTGAGACGGAGTCTCACTCTGTCACCCGCTGGAGTGAAGTGGCCCGATCTCGGCTCACTGCAAGTTCCACCTCCCAGGTTCACGCCATTCTCCTGCCTCAGCCTCCTGAGTAGCTGGGACTACAGGTACCCGCCACCAACCCCAGCTAATCTTTTGTATTTTTAGTAGAGATGGGGTTTCACCATGTTAGCCAGGATGGTCTCGACCTCCTGACCTCATGATCTGCCCACCTTAGCCTCCCAAAGTGCTGGGATTACAGGCATGAGCCACTGCACCCGGCGGGTTTGTTTGTTTTTATACTAAAAAAAATACAATGTAAACATAAAAAAGAGAAATTTTACTACATAAAATTTTAAATTCCTAAATGATAAAACATATGATAAAATTATAAGGCAAGATTATTTGTTTTAATATATTTGCAATCTACTGGGTAACTTGGGGTAGGTGGCCACCATGAAGCATACATGATGCAGATAGATGAACACACAGTAACATGAATCTATCTCAGAAGTACATTCCTCAGTGAAAAAACAAAAGAAATAGAATGATTTTTTTTGTAACCTAGCTTTTGCAGCTCAATTGTGAACACTGAAAATAGATTATACTACAGAATACACCAAACGCTCAAGAATTCATGGTAACACCTGCCAGGGGTGCAGGTGAAGGGTTGTTTGCTAATATAAAGAAGATTGCTGTAAACTAACAGGCCATCTGTTTCCCACATCTCCTTCCCTGACCCAGCATCCAAGCCACGGTTGGCCCTACACCCTGACAGAAAACAGGAGGTTTAGTCTCTGGGGAAGATAAAATAATTAAAATGTAACATTTAAAGTAAATAAACATGAGGCATACTATTATTCCTAGTTTCTTCCCTCATTTTGCTCCCAGAAAGCAGGAAAGCAGGCCTTCCAATACTCGGGGCAGGAAATATGAACGCTTTTTTCTGCAGAGTCTGAGCAGCATGAAAAGAAAGACCTAAAAGATGCTGCTCTTGAGGGGTTCCACCACAAAAGAGCCAGACGGAGCTCACAGTTTGCAAGCCCCTGCCCCTCAGTGAGCTCAGAGTTTACAATAGGCCTTTTCATTGGCACATCCTCATATATGTGTAAGAAACCAAGAAGCACAAGAATTCCAAGAAAGTTCTTTAACAGAAAGATACAAACAACCAAGTAGCAAGAGACTATTTAGGCTGGGTGTGATGGCTTCTGCCTATAACCTTAGCACTTGAGAAGCCAAGGCTGGAGAACTTCTTGACACCAGGAGTTCAAGACCAGCCTGGGCAACAAAGTGAGACTCCATCTTTACAAAACAAAACAAAACAAAACAAAACAAAGGCAGCATTGACGGCATGCACCAATAGTCCCTGCTACAGAAAAGGCTACGGTGAGAGCATCACTTGAACCCAGGAGCTCAAGGCTATAGTGAGCTATGATCTCACCACTGCACTCCAGCCTGGGTAATAGAGCAAGACCGTGTCTGAAAAGAAAAAGATTACTTACATTAACGAAAACAACTGCAGTAAAAACCACAGGTACGTGTGTATGTTGAAAGGTATTTCAACCATTTAAAAAAAACAATCTAGAGTACAAAAATCTGTTGACTACTACAATGTGATAAAAGAAGTGGAAACTAGAAACACTGGAAAATAAAAACTCTCCAAGAAAATAAAGCAAAATGTAGAGAGATGGAAAACAGAAGAGAAATACGAGAAAACCTGGAATTAGTGCAGTAGGTAATATCTAGTTAAATAAGCATTCTAAAATAGAGAAAATTGAAAACCAAAGGGGAGGAAATCAAAAATTACAAACAAACCATCAGGAGCTAAAAATGACCTTGGAATGCTCAACAACAACAACGGGAGCTTGGAGACAATGAAGTAATGTCTTCCAATTACTGGAGGGAAACAATTTTCAAAAAGAAAAAGTATTCTATACTCAACAAATTCTATACCCAACCAAATTATCAATGAAGTCTAACATTTAAAAATTGTATTTTTAATCCTGCAAGTTCTGTTTTCTTCCATTTATCATTTCTTAAAAAGGCACTCTGCTCAATGAAACTTAAGGAATACATCAGAAAGTAGAAGGAAGCGGAAAAGAAAGTTATGACAGAGGAGAAAAGCAAAAGAAATTTCCCATGATGAAAGCTATTAACCAGACATAGGGGACAAGCCAGCTGATATCAGAGTAGGTCAAAATATTTTAGTTAAGATTTCTCAGAAGATGAATTTGAGCAAATCAGTGATGCATCTAAAAGTCTTGCTATCTAGACAACTTTTGGCAAGCTTAGGCTGAACTAATAATAAGTATCTAAATTTAAAATCAGTGAAAAGAAACAAGCCAATATTTAACTGTGTGCAACAAAAGCAAGCATACAGGGAAAAAATGTATTCATAGCATGACAAGACTCAGCGTTAAATAGTGCTTACACAGTAATAAAAATTGTAAGCACTGAATATTGATCTGTTTAAAATTATGATATCAGGAAGATAAAAGCATATGAAGGATGTGAGTCTGACTTGGGATGGGAGGGGGGGAGAAGGAGAGCTAAATTATCATTGTTGTAAGGTTAATTCAAACATATTTCAGTAACCATATATATAAAAATATCTAATAAATATTATTTAATATCAACTAATATCAAAATAAACAGACAAAAGAGTTAGAAGTGGTTACTTAAGGAAATGGAAGAAGTGGTCAATTTTCTTAAGATTATACACAATTATATATATAACCGTCCTTGTAAAATTCCTTAACTATATTCATGTATAACTTAATACAAATGCTTAAAGTAAGAGTAAAGAAAAGTTGACATAATCTCACTAGCAATGGAAGGAATGCAAATTAAAAGAAGACAGTATTCCCCCAGTCAGATTCCCAAAATTAAAACCTTTGAAATTATAAAGTGCTGCTGAGGATGCATGAAAACATGTACTATCATAAGCTGCTGCTGAAAGTATAAATACAGCCACACTGGAGAGCATTTTGATGACATTAAAACACAACTAAAAAAAACACATACCCTAAAAGTTGACATAGCAATTATACTGTCAAGTGTTTACTCTCAGAAAATCACCAGAACAAGTATACAAGAAGACATGTTTTTGCAGGATTCTCTGTAAAAGAAAAAAAGGAAAAACAATTTAAATATCTGCCAATAAGGAAATACATAAATAGAACATAATGTCTATATTGTGGAATAATCTGTCAAGGGACTAGATCAAATCAATATGAAAAAGAAGCTTTTCAACTTTTTAAATGAGATTTACATTCACCTCTGTAATTGCTGGTTGTACAGCTAGCTATATGCCTGGAATTTCCTTCAAGGGACTCAAAATATTTCCTTTCTCTCCATACTAGGGGTGTGGAGTCTAGCAGGCCCCTACAGGGGGCCTATACTATCTCACATTCTTATTTACTTAATTCTCTTTAATAAAAACTAATACCGTGAGTATGACTCACCAAATTGATTTCATAATAAAAATAGGAGAGAGTATAAAGATCATCCAGGACAAAATATGCACTATGGTAGCTACTGACCACATATGGCTATTGAGCATTTAAAATGTAGCTAGTCTTCACTGAAATGTGTTATAAATGCAAAATACATACCAAAGTTCAAATAGTTAAAAAATAAACTGTAAAATATCTCATTAATAATTTTATTGATTGCTGAAATATTTTATATATATTTAGTTAAATAAAATATATTAAAATTTATCTCACCTATTTCTTTTTTTAACATGGCTATTAGAAAATTTAAAATTATGAGGTTTACATTATATTTGTTTTGGACAATACTGGTCTAGATTAGATAGACATTTGTCCCTCCAATTTCCTTAGCATTATGTGATTGTAAATTTACTAAGACTTTAGTGATCTCCACAGTATAAAACATGTAGATTTATCATTCTGAAACTTGAAACTAGAAAATGCTTCTCCAAGTTTCATTCCAATAATTTGATTTCCCATAAAATTGCCCTCAGGGGGAAAAAAGTGTTGGTTAGAATGACATGTATTTCTGATCCATCTGACAGTTCTACTTTTTACTGTAAATCAATGAAATGACTTTATTTTTGTTGATATTTTGTGCCTTTTGTGAAAATGAGTCCGCACCTCTGAATTAATTCTGCTGAAATGCTACAGACTTTACAAGCCTGAGGAGCTAAGTTGAAGACTACGGGCCACAATAAAATCATCAAAGGTGCAGTTCTCAAAAGTCAATGCTTGAGAATCATCTGATTGCCTAGTTGAAACACAGATTGCTGAGCCCCACTGCCAGAGTTTCTGAATCAGCAAGTCTGGGGTGAAGCCTGAGACTCTGCATTTCTAGCAAGTTTCTCAGGATGCTTGTCCAGGCATCACAAGCTAACAAAGATTGATCAAAGCAAATGTTACCTTTTAGGAGGGATCTAAGTGGTCAGTCTTTCCCAGATGATACCACCTGGGGAAGTATCATCTTATTGTACTTATTATATTGTATAACTTATTTCACCTTTTCTATCACTAATTCTCTTGCAATCTTTGGTAAATCACTTAATATCACCAGGATTCAGTTTCCTCAATTATAAAATGTGGGATTTCATGTATAGGTAGAGATTTCTCGTTGCCTCTCTAAAGATATTTCTGTTGCCTCTACTGTCCCCTTCTTCCTTGGAAAAAGAATGAGAATTTTTAGCTGGACACATTGGCAACAGAAATAATACTCTGTATTTCCAAGTTTCCCGTGCCTCTCCCTAGACTTGTTAAATCAAATGCAAATTGAAGTGCTGTGTGGGACTCTTAGCCTGGCAGATTCAGCTGATGGGTGCTCTCTTTTTGCCTTTATTCCTTCTTTCAACACTCATTTTAGTTATTGTGAAGTCATATGGAACACTGAAGCTATGTATAAAAACGGTAGAGCAGGAGGATAGAAATTTGTCCCTGAAAACACTTGTGGAAATACCATCCCAGCCCCAGAATGGCCATCTCCCCATTGACCTTATATAAGAAATACATTTCCACATAATTTGTCACCATTGTATTTCTACTAAAGACAGCTGGAACCTATTGATAAACTTAAGACAAATGTTCTATTAAGAAGTTAGTCAACATTTTAAAACACAGAGTCTCCTATATAGGGTTTCCATTAAACTTGGTAATATAATACTATATTATTTTTATACAAATTGAAGAGGTCCTTGATGACATTATATAGCCACCTATGTTTCCAGAGTTTCTAGTCATCCTGTATTTTATGTGTCTTTCCCAAGACCTCCTGGTTTCCATATGACATTATATTTACTTTTGAAAACCACTTTTAAATTCATTATCCTGAAACCTTTTTCAAATCACCAATGATGTTCATCTCACATTCATCTGTTAAATACTTCTGAAGAACAACTACATTCAAAAGCCCAGGAAAAGGTTAAGTTAGAAGCATTTGGAAAAGGAAAAATTCATAAGAATCCATTGTTAAGGGGAAGGAGAAATGTTGCAGTCAGTTATTAGAAATAAAATGAATTATGTCAGTAAACTAAGGAGCAACTATATAAATGTGTTCAGGCTTTTAGAAAGAGACAAAATACAGTAGAAAATAGGTGCTTTCCATTATTTGACGGCAGCAGAAAAGCAAGCCAAGAATAGTGGGCCTCTAAACCAGCTGAATGAAGATCCAGGAAGGGGCTAAAATTGGGCACAGACTACACTGCCAGTGGCTCTGCCTATGGAGGCTGGCCTTAAGGCATTGACAATATAATGGTAAAAACATTTCATCATCAACAACTAACAAGTAATTAGAAATGCAGCTACACTTTGCCTTTGGGAAAGGGTCTATCTAGGAGTTAAGATAAAGTACCACAAGTGATGAAATATATTACATTGCTATCTATCAAACAATTAGATAAAGCTTCTGAGTTTGGTGCTTATCTTTTGTTTCTTCTTTGAGTTTTGCTTTAAATCAGCACGTACAGTAAGTCATCAACCCGTATATCCAAGTTCCCACAGATATTGCTATAGGACCACCCACAGAGGACAATGAGAGAATACGAAGTCAGCAGAAATATGAGTGAGGTCTTAAGAATCTTGATGTCAATTAAATTTATACAGACAAGTCATTCAATTTAAAGATGAGGAAACTAAGGCCCAGACAGCTGTGGCTTCTCCAAGGTCGCACAACTAATGAGAGCCACAGCTGGTACAAGAACCAAGGTTTTCCATCTTTCAAAACAGTTTCACTTCAGCAATACTGTGCCTTCCAATGATTTACTCAGTGACTCCATTCATACGAACTTTATTCATCCACATCTGAGAAAGAGAAAATCCTGCAAAACTCATTTATAATTTTATCTGAAGGTAAGAGTGTTATCTCCAGAATATCCACTTATATATTTGGTACTTGGAAAACATTCTGGGGAATGAAATAGTTTTTCTGCATAATTTACAGAGGGATCACTTAACATTGTTTTTTTCCCTGGGAAATGCAAATTGAATACTTGCTCTGTAAAAGTTGTGATTGAATCTCTTCCAATCTGGAATCTTCCCTGTCTAATTAAATATTTAATCACATTATTTGCTGCTTTTAGTGAAAGTGGCTGGAATTCAAGCTGCTCTGCAACCTCTCATCTGCTCCCTATGACAAGGAGACATATGCTGATGAAGGTCTAATACAGTTTTGCTAAAGGCTAAATTCAACACATCTGGTAAAGCCTCAGAAGGGTCCCAGCCTCAATATTCACTCATAATTCTGAGACAGCAGCAGCAGCCTGACACGAGGCCAAGATAAGAGTTGGTAAAATACGTAAATATCAACCTCTGAGGAAAAAAAAATCAGAATAGTAACACTTGATAGAGAAAAAAATAATTGCCAAGCTACTAACATTTAAAATTTGGATAAATTCCAACATGATTTGCACTTTTAAAAAATGGGTATTTTTGTGTTTCTTAAGGAGCTTTTTTCAATTTGGCTTTAGTGACAAATAACAAAACTGAGAAAATTGTGCCGTAAAAAAAAAATGAACTACCCTCTCTTATTAATCTTTAAAAATATCTGTAGAATATAATCAAATGAGACTAAAACAGTAGTCTAGCAAGCAGCTGGAAGATACCGTTATTTTCTTTGTGTGAAAGTAGCCAGGCATGTCTGACTAGGAAAGACAGAAGGGCTGCAGCATTTACTATTGAAAGAGGAATCGTAAATGGCATCTACCACTGTTGGCTGTGGAATTGCTTGGAATGATGTAACACTGAAATAAACAAAACATCTGAATAAACATTTCTTCAGCAGGAAAACTGGCATTATTTTGTGAAGTAAATATAGACACACACACATGCACACACGTGCACCTGATACCATGTAATCAATCAATCATCAAGGAAATTTCCAGATATGAAAATGATTATTTGCCAAGCATTAAAATCCTTTTCATTTATGCAAACAAAAGATTTATTAAGGGTTTTGTTTTGTTTTTTGTTTTTTGTTTTTTTTTTTGAGACGGAGTCTCGCTCTGTCGCCCAGGCTGGAGTGCAGTGGCGGGATCTCAGCTCACTGCAAGCTCCGCCTCCCAGGTTCACGCCATTCTCCTGCCTCAGCCTCCCGAGTAGCTGGGACTACAGGCGCCCGCCACCTCGCCCGGCTAGTTTTTTTGTATTTTTTAGTAGAGACGGGGTTTCACCGTGTTAGCCTCCAGGATGGTCTCGATCTCCTGACCTCGTGATCCGCCCGTCTCGGCCTCCCAAAGTGCTGGGATTACAGGCTTGAGCCACCGCGCCCGGCCTATTAAGGGTTTTGGTACCTAAACCACCATTTTCTGAATTGTGCTCCAGAGTTCAACATTTCTCGAATGATTTTGTGAGAAGTTCCCCCACAAAATCAATTAAAGAACAATGATCTTGTGGTCTAAGAATGATGGGCAACCCTGGGCAACAGTGTGTTGTGCAAAATTCAGTTTTTTAATTGTAGGACCCCATGACATGCTAATCTGTATTGTCTGTTTCAAAAGGGGAACATCACGTTCAGAATTCTCCAAAATTATCTGACTCCATGGCCTGTTTTCTGTGGACTGCAGCTCAGGCCTGGAGTACTATGGTCACTTTGTAACAGGTGCTTCATTCTTCCCAGAGAAGTGAACCTTATTTTTGTCATTGGCTTGTAATGTGTGTATTTTAGTGAATCTCCTTAAAATCTACACAGAAAAAAGAACATTTCTGCTTTCTCTCTTTGTCCATTACTGGACATATGAAAACAATAGAAAAAAAGTCACCTTACCTTTCCTCAAGTAGTGTGAATGAGAGAGAGGACAGATAGTTGCAAAAAGAGTAGACCAAATATATTTGTAGCTCAACAATAGCTGTAATGTTAGCAGGATAATAACTCTTCTGTCATACGAGTACAGCAGAACAAGAAACTAGGATCGGTGTGTTGGCTGGAGGGACTAGGTGTTGGGATCCCACAGGAGTCCCACTGCAAATAATTTAGTATGTGATTCAAATAGACATGACATACATATGTTCAAATCTGCTTTTCTTTTCTGTTTCACTGACATCTCACATTTGCTAGAGTCTTCAATGCATAGCCATTAGAATTTGCTACAGAAAGAATGTTAAGTGAATCGCTCAAGAAAAATTCTCCTCAAATATTTGCCTCCCTCTTCATTAGGTCAACAACTCAGTTCATGGCACTCTCCGAGAGTGTAAATGAGACATTCCTATCCACTACTGAAGGCTATAATGGCCATGGTAAAAAGTAAACTTTTACCCTGTTCTGCTGTCAGAGATGTGAAAGTAGTCAGGCAGATAAGCCTTGAGGTTTAGCTCTAATGAGCACTTCTCACTTTCAGAGATCCATAATCAGGCTAAATAGAGCTGCAGTGTGGCTGCCCATGGCACACTGAGGCAGCGCCACTGGGTCAGTGGGCTAGAGGGAAGACATGGAGAGAATTCCAATATCTGAAGCTAATGGAAACCAAGGTGAATGTGGAAGGCCAATAGATAGTATATGACAGCCAGTATCCACTGATGAAGACCAGAAAAGGTCAAGAAGTAACCATCTCACAAAAGATATATAAGTCCTTATACTGCCAGATGCCATCTTCAGAAGAATGGCAAGCAGAGGGAAAGACTGGCTGGGCACCAGAGCAACTTTAAGAAAGACTATACGCCATCCATTACATTATTGCACTAAAATACTGTATTAGTCCATTCTCACATTGCTATAAAGAACTACCTGAGACTGGATACTTTATAACAAAAAGAGGTTTAATGGACTCCCAGTTCGACAGGCTACACAGGAAGCATGGCTGGGGAGGCCCCAGGAAACTTACAATCAAGGCAGAAGCCATAGAGAAAGCAGGCACAGTCTTCACGTAGCCAGAGCAGGAGAGAGAAAGTGAAGGGGTAAGTGCTACACACTTTCAGATAACCAGATCTCGTGAGAACTCATTCACTAACATGAGAATAGCAAGAGGGAAATCCTCTCCCATGATCCAATCACCTCCCACCAGGACCCTCTCCCAACACTGGGGATTATAATTCAACATGAGATTTGGGTGGTGACACAGAGACAAATCATGTCTAATAAAAACTGAATAGGACTAAGAATTAATTTTCTTTCCAACTAATTACCAAGTGAATACTTAGGAGATAGACAAGACTTAATATAGACTAAATGATGACATTCCATTTTTTCTTCACATCTGAGTTGTAATAGAATTTTAATATACAACCCTGTATTTGTCCTTCAGGAAATCAAAGGTGTTAAAGCATATGTATTCATTAAGAATCTGACACTTATTAAATTATGTGGAGTGGAGGAAAATAATTAAATTGTGTGGAGTGGGAAAAAATAATTAACCCTTCCATCTTGAGTGTTACAAATCATCATCTACTTTTATCTGGAAGAATTTACTAACTACATAAAACATCTATGTGTTTCAGTCAAAGTTCATCTCCTTGAATTTCACCACCTGCCAAGCAAACTTCTTGCAACGAAGGAAAGAAAGCTCCTATTCTGCTCTCTGATATGTGAAATGACCACAAAGTAGCCCCTAATCAGTTCAGTCACGCTATGATGTGACAAAATCCAGCTGTGCTTGAAATCTCCCTCAACACTTTGATATTTAAAAAATATGACAAATAGGAAAAATAATGCAGTTCAGGTACATAAGCATCTAGTTCTGTTAGAAATCTACCCTGTGATGTCTGGCAATCCATATGATCTTCCTGATGTTTCTCGTTATGTAAAATAGAGCTAATGGTTTTATTTTTGTAATCTGTCATGTGTTACGAGTATTACTAAGATTAAGGAGAATGGATACAATAAAGATTCCTGCTTATTTTTAACTAAAAATATGTAACCCTGCTTTCAACAGGCCTTAGCAACCTGGCACAATGCCTGGTGAACAACGAACCAATAAGCAATCTGGAACACTTATTAAGGAAAATAGGTGATCTATTCTATTTGGATTATATTCCTGAAGGGGAAGGGCAGCATCAATCCAACATGGAAATAAATTGTTTTCTTGACAAATATACATGAAAATTCTAAAATGATGTTAGTTCCTCTAATCACAATTTTGATAATCAGTGAACATCAGGAGTTACTTACTTCAACTAGAAAAACAGTGAGAGAATAAGTTGGGGTTGTTCATTTCACATACCCAAAATTAAAGGTGCCAGATTCTATAGTGGATATATAACATAATAAATCATGTTGAAATAGACATTATGCTTACACTATGTATACTAGCAGAAACTGCTAACTAGATCCAATTACCTGAGACATATGGCTGCCCAACTGATGCCTACATTTCTCAGCCATGCTTCCAATTAGCTGCAGTCACATGACAAATTGTGACTAACAGGATACGAATGAAAGTGGTTTGTGCAACTCCTGAATATAGTCGAAAGTGATTAAGTCCAGATTCTTCCTTTGCTTCCTGCTAGCAGAATTTTAGCTAATACAGTAAGTTATATTGGTCCAAACAAATGAAAGCAAAACCCTATTGATGCTGACAGAATAAAATAAAGAAACTTGGGTCTCTGACATCATGAAATAGCAAAAATAGACCTATACTATTTATATCAGATTGTTGCACACACCCAAAATGTAAACTTCTATCTTGCTTACATCAGTATTATTTTGGGTCTTCATTACAGTGCCCAAAGTAATCTCTAATTAGTAGAGGGATGCTACTTATCTCGGCTTCCCAAATTAATTCATTCAACAAATATTTTCTGATTGCACATTAGCTTTGAGGTTACAAATTTAGCTCACAAGACAATAAGAAATATTTGCCAAACTGGAGCACTTTCTACATATTTGTGTTTCCTGCATACGAAGAGAACAAAGGAGAAAGTCATCAATTTTACATGTAGGGCCAAGAAATGGAATTTTGGATGAAGGCTATCTATTGGCCTTGGAACTCTCTAAATTAAGTCACTTCTCCTAACAATACTTCAAAATGCTCTTTTAACACAGTACCTTGGTAACAAAATAAAACGAAAGCTTTACTACTGAAGCACATACACACACTATATACAAATATTTATAAATATATATATTTATAAAATGTAATATATATACACATATAAACAAAGATAGTATCTACAAATATTATACTGCAGTTTCCCTCCTTACTATCCCTCCTTTCAACTCTGAAATACCTCTTAATGTTTCCCAATATAATAGCAATATAATAAATACCTGCATATGTCATAACTTTGCTAAAAGACAAAGTTCTTGACAGAAAGGGCTATGTTTTATTCACTTTTGTTTTCCAATAGTAATAGTATGTTATGCTTGGGACATAAAAGGAGCTTGATATATATTTGTGAATAAATGACTGTCTTAGTTTGCCTCGTGCTGCTATTACAAGATACTAGAGACTAGATAATTTATAATAAACAGAAATACATTGGCTCATGGTTCTAGAGGATGAATAGTCGAAGATTGAGGGGCCAGCACCTGGCAAAGGTCTTCTTCATATGTCATCCCATGGTAGAAAAGCAAAGAGAGGGGGAGTGGGAGCAAGAGTTTGAAGTTGAAGACTTGAGCCTTTTTATAGTTGGCATCAATCCATTCATGAGAGTGGAATTCTTTTGACCTTAACACTTTCCATTAGGTTCTACCTTCCAACACTGTTGCACTGGGGATTAAGTTTCGAACACATGAACTTTGGGGACACATTCAAACCATGGCAGTGACTAAATGGTTGAATGAATAAGTAAATGACGGTTTGGAGGGTCATGCGAGGAAATGCAAGAAGGGAAGTTGAATGAAAATTTCCTTTGTGAGTGGGTGTTCACAGAATAAACTAGAAAATAAGAGTCATTAGACATTACATGTATAGACAACTTAACCACAAAATACTTATAAGACCACATAAGGCTTTCCAACTTAATCATTCAAATCCTTCAAAAATAAATTTGTTTGTTTATAGAAAGTACCTCTATAACTGTTATGGAGAAAGAGTTGCTCGATCCACTCAAGAAAACAAAACATGGCAAAGGACAAAGTTATGTTTCTTCTGGACTCACTGTAATTGCAGCTAAGCAGATACATTGAAGTTCATTCATTCTGCTAGAATCCTTAAATGTTTTCAGCACTGATTTACCAAAACTCACCCTGTAAATATAATTAGCAATGAAGTCCTAATAGGATTCCCAAGGAAATTATAGTCAACTTATGACCAAACCAAGTTATTCTTAGAACTTAAAAGGAAATCTTCAACATCTGCTGCAAATATAAATACCTGAGAACCACCGGGACAAGGAACCAAGGGGCCATCCAGACACAAACATCCCAATTAAGAACAGCTGTCAGCTATCCTTAAGAGAAATGACCTTAAAGACATCTTTTACCTTCAGCATAAATGATCAAGGGATATAGACTTTTTTTCTCTGAGATGTCATTTTAAATGAAGACCAAATGTTTCTAAAAATAGTAAAAATTATGCCTATCACTCTCCTCTATGGGTGTTCATGGGTCAGGATTGAGAAAAAGAGAAAATTAAAAGAATACCATTTCCCTTTTAGTTACTGTTCATATGTAATACATTATGTTTTGAATTTTTAGTTTAATTGATATATGGTGTAGTGTGAACACACTTTATTAAATGAAGGACTTGTATTTGATGATCTCTGTAAATTCCTTTTCAGCTCTATAATGATTTCTCCACAATCATTCATAAATTCCAATAAAAATGACATCCTAAGGAAAGTCAATACAACCTTACTTAAATTTTTGCCCTCTTTTTTTCGTCAGCTGTTTTACAAAGTAAGTTATTGGAGACTTTAGAAAGAAGACTTCAAAGTCAACAGTTGCAAGGACATATAATGATAGTACTAAATCATAATGTAAGGAAAAAATGCCATTTCATACAGCAGTTACTGAGAACACAGAAGCAATTCTATACATTCAAAAGGCGTGACATTTTCAAATCCTGTACAATTATAATGCAAACAATTACTAAATTCAATCTGCAGTTTAACTAGTTTCAAATCTGCTGATATTTTTATATGTGGCTGCACAGGACCTCCCATAACGGATATGTTGAACTCTGACTACATGTCATCCAGAGAAATAGCCTTTAAATAGTCTTGGATAGACAAGGTTCCAGGCACGTCGATCATTTTCCATGTTTTTTAAGCCATTGGTATTTTATACCTATTCTGCCTGGGATCATTCAGAACACAGAACTTACTGCCAAAATAGATTGGTTAGAAAAGCCAAGTCACTGTGTTCTAGAGGAGGATTTTAAGCTCCTAGACCAAATTTGGTGTATCTGTGGTTATCTGGATGTCTGCCAAATCCTCAGCCATTATTTTTCTAAAAGAAACATGTCAAGTTTTTCTGTTAATCACTCTTCAAATGCATATCTATTCCCATGCAGTACATTAATAAATGGAAATGAGCCTAATTATTCACCTGTTAGTGGGTGAGACTGAGGAAAAAATAAAATGAAAAGAATGTTTCCCTTTCAACACTTTGGTGCATAGTCTCTTTGCTACCACTCTAAGAATAGCAATTTGGCTTTGTATGTCTCCATGATAGGATAATAATTTTAAGTAATAACCAAGATGTTTTTTTACCAATAATTCCTTGCTCCCATGCCTACACTCTCTATTACCTCCCCATAATCCACCCTACCACAGCTTGCAATGAGAGGAATCCATCTCTCAGAGAGGGCTGTTGCAGCAGAAAAGCAAAGGAGGAGAAACCAGTTAATTTCCACCATGCTAAGATGGTATTTAAGCTCTCAGAAAATTAAACACATTTAGAAAAAATAGTGTTACATTTTCATGTACACCCAAACTTGGGGGCATGTGAAATTTGTACCTATTATTCCAGTAATTATCAGATCATTTGTTTATGTCCCCTAATAACAATAAGATACATTTATTTGAAGTATTTTAACTTGACTAGGTAGGACTCAGGTATCTACAGTGTACTTAATTTTTAGCCCCTGAAACACACTGACCAGTTTCTCTGAATCCTGACCCATTTCCGAGTTTTCAGTGTGAGACAATAGCTCAGAGTCAAGATATCTAAGGTCCTCCATTCACCATTCCATGCTAAGATGTCAGCATCTTTCATTAAGTTTAAAAGAGAAATTGTTACTATATATTAGAAATATAGATCTTTCCAAAAAGATATAGCTATCCTATCATGCAAATGATACTCACCTAAGATATAAAAGATAAAGAATCTTATTTAGACAATTGCACATAAAAATATTTGACTTCATACCATCTGTTTATCTAGGTATTGCCTTCTTTTTCTTTTTCTCTTAACATTTATCCAGCTATGTCAGAGGATTCTTATGAGGTTAAAAAGAGATCATGTAATAGCACTCCTGAAACTTTCAAGTACATTGCATTATCTAAATCAAAAATTAAGGAGCATTTTAATCTCAAAAATCACAATGTATAGCCTCATGTTTACCAGCTTGTAATTTTTTTCAATATTGCAGCCTCTTTGTTTTTAAATTCAAATATCAGGGAATTAAGATGAAGGCAGTAAACTGGTTGAAGAAGGCATAGAAAGTTGATTGTCAAGAAGACTGTTTTTTATTGTAGAAATAAGCATGGGATCTTGGTGTTTGATTATTCCATATGTTCTAATTGAAAATGTCCAAATATTTCTAGTATTAAAATTTCTTCTTACAAAGTACGGGTTTCTTAATCCTGCAGCTGAGCAGTAACCCACATTCTGATTTCTTAAAAGGATTCAGGTAATACGGTTAATATTTTAAAATTAGAATCATCTCTCACACTTCTAGGATACTGGTAATGTTCTATTTCTTGACCTGGAAGGGCGTTGTACGGCTGAGTCCCTTTTGTGACACCATATTCCATTTATGATGTGTACACTTCTCTGTATATATATTTTACTTCAGTTAAATATTAAGGGGGAAAACACCTGTGCCACTAGGAAAATCAAAAGACCCTCTTAGAAATATTAATACTGTGCTCATCTTTGGACTTGAAAACTGATTCAAATATAGCTAAATAAAATTATAGAGACCATCCTGATATTTAAATATTATAGTTTAAAAAGCACTTCCATATTCATATTAATTCTGTGACAGGTTTAGTGTTTTCAATTCAAAAAGTAAACTAAATTTCAAAGCAGATAAATGAGTTTTCCAGGGTGGTTAATTCAATACGCTTCAGAATCATATCTCACTCTCAGCATTTTTTTGGTTTCTAAGTATAGCCTTCATTCCACAATTTCATAGCTAACTTTATTACATGAATACTTACTAAAACCAATCCTGTTATTAGGCAAAAAGACAAAAGCTACAGAATTATCCTAATAAAGGCCCAAAAAACTGATAAATTCCATCATCTATTTCATAATTTTACAAAATTGATTGCTAAACCTCTTTAATATAGTAAGTAACAATCTCAAACTAGTGGTTGATATTTCAATAGAAACATAACTATGAAAAGCAAAAACAATTTGACAATGTCTGCTAGTAGTACTATTCACTGTTGTCCTGTAAGTGTAAGTTAATGCATTAAATGGAAAAAGTATTAAAAAGAGAGTCTGGAGTAACACTTTTAAAACTAATAACTAATAAGAGAGCTTAATAAAGTGAATGAAACAGTAAGTGCTATCCAAGTCCTATGCAAGTCATAAAATGTCACTGACAAATGAAAAAGATGGCTTGAATATGAACAGAAATATATCAAGTTTCCAGTAAGTAATTTGCTATAAAAGTGTTCACTGTAGCATTATTTATAATAATAATAACAAAAACCAACTAAATATTTGACAATAGGAAATAGGTAAAATAAAGTATGGTAGAGTCACATAATGTAGCGTGAACAGCCATAAAAATATATAAAAGAAAAATATTTTATGACTTGCAAAAATGTTCAAAGTGGACAGTACATTTTTGGAAAGTCACAAAACAATTTTGTTGTTAAAAATGTACATTTTTGTATATATACACACATGCAAACATGTACTTATAAAACTAGAAAGCTATATCTCAAAACATATGGAATTACAGATTTTTATTTTCTTCCTTTTATTTGCATTTTTGTTTACCTGTATTTATTTTAGACAATGTGTATTATATTTACAATAAGAATTAAAACAGTATACATAATTATCTTAGAAAAAAATATATAAATTCTCTTATTGTGGTTGGGATAGATTTTATGTAGTTGTCCCTCCAAAAAGGATATAAGTAAAATGAAAAACAAAACCTCAGTAGCATTGCATGGGCTGTGTCTGTTGACATTATATTGTACTTATGTGATACCACTTTAGTCAAAAGTAACCGTTATAATAAATTTTTATCCCAAACTTCAAAGCATAAGACACTATAGTTTTACCACACATGTAGTGTTTTACTATTTCAAAGATAATTCCATACTACCTGAATTATTTCTTAAGTTTATGAGAAAAGAGACTATCCTTTATTTACAGATGAGAACTTTTAGGCACAGAAACTTCTGGAGGGTTAAACATACAGGTAAGTTAATCACATTTCCAATATCAGTGTACAACTAGGACTAAAATTTAGAACTTTCAACTCTAAGCCCAAATGACTTTCTAACTAGATTTTACTTTACTTCAAATAATTAAATTTCTCCTGAATGACAGGTCTTGTATTTTGCAAATTGAGTATAGAGGTGATTAAAATGTCATCCAATTTTAAAACAAATTGGAAGAGCATTTTCAACTCTTTGGGTACAAGAGCAAGTGTTCGTTTGGGCTCTTACTTCAATAATACTTGGAAGCTGAAGTGCTGATGTCAAATCACTCCAATACAGACGCAATTCCTTTTTTAAAAATTTTTATTTATTTATTTACTTTTTTTTTGAGACGGAGTCTTGCTCTGTCGCCCAGGCTGGAGTGCAGTGGTGCGATCTTAACTCACTGAAAGCTCCGCCTCCCGGGTTCACACCATTCTCCTGCCTCAGCCTCCCGAGTAGCTGGGACTACAGGTGCGTGCCACCACACCCAGCTAATTTTTTGTATTTTTATTAGAGACGAGGTTTCACCATGTTAGCCAGGATGGTCTCAATCTCCTGACCTTGTGATCCGCCTGCCTCAGCTTCCCAAAGTGCTGGGATTACAGGCATGAGCCACTGCGCCCGGCCCTACAGACCCAGTTCTTTAAAATGATTCACCAGGACTATATGGCCCCTGAAACAGAGCATCAAAATCAATCACTGAAGCTGAAAATTATAATCAGCCTGAGTCCAAAGAAATCCATGAGTAAAGATTTTCTCCCCTTTAGCAAACCTATCATCTTGGCTTAGAGAGTTAACCTTTCTTTTAAAAAATTCATTTAATACATGATGCATTTCATGCATACATACATGGCGACATAGTGAAAACACAATCAATATGCTTTCAAGGAATATACCCCAGCACAAGAAATGATTCACGTTTTTTTCTTCCTATGTAACATTTACTTTGGATTACAAAAAAAAGTAAGCAAAATATGATTTACAAAATGTATCTCATGATATACTTCACAATCTTGCAAAAGCTTTACATATGTTATGCCTTGCAATAAACATTGACATTTATAATCTAAAATTCTAGTTTGTGCTAAAGGCAGTCTCATTCTTTTACTTAGGTAATGAAAATTTAATATAGTGTGTATGTGTATGAGAAGGGAAGAGGAATATAAAATATATTAAGTAATTCACTTGCCTATTACACTACCAGAAAGAGGACATCATTTTTATTCTCACATTTCTCAAGCAATAGATTTTGCAGCAAAGTTGTCAACTGATGGGAGGGTTTTAAGACTTTCTGACACATCGAATCTGCTGAGAAAGACAGAGTTCTGTGAGTGATTCCAATTTGCCATTTTCTAAATGTTCAAAATGTTCCAATGGAACATCCAAAGTCCATACCTGCTTTTTTATCATCTAGAGCATGCCTTCCTCCTGTGAGCCATTGTAATGGGTTCAATGACAACCTCCACTACCACTTACCTTGGTGAAAGATGAAAATTTCATCACCCCAAATGTGGCTCCTTTATTTTTTTCTTCCTCTTATACATCTAGCTAAGAAATTGATAGCATATTATTTGCTAAAACAATTTCTCCAAATGAATCACAGGACTATGAGGCATGCACACACATGAAGGACATTAAAGAAAAGGGAGAATTCAAGATAAAAATTGAGCAGCTTGACAGAAAGTGAATTTTCTGTCAAGAGTATGTATTACCTCGGTTCCAAAAGGCCCACAAATCTGCAGAGGGGTAATGTTGAATACCACTGATTCGTGCATATGCTGTTCATTCAAGCATTTGATTCTGGCATTTTTCTCTGTGGATGTTGCAAGTTCCACCTGAGCTAAGTTTACTGTTTTACGTTGAAATAAATCTGCATCTTACCTGCAGTTGAGCCTCACTGGAATATTCCCTGTGGACACATCGCTTGAGGTTGCTTTACATCAAGATTATTTGAGGTTCTTTTAAAACCATGCCTCCAAGGACAGATTCTAAGACAGACGCTGCAAACTAGTGGACTTTCAACCATAAATTTTAAAACCAAATTCCAAATTGTGATAAGTCAGATGATTGTTCCCCTTGCACTGTGAGCTAAGTATAATTTCCTACCCCAGCGACGTTAGACTCAGCCATGTGACTTGCCTTGGTTAATAAGATATTAGGAGATATGATTTAAAAAAAAAAAAAAAGGTTTGAAATATGCTTGGGCAATGGGATTTAGCTAATACTGCTTTTGTCACTGCCATGAAAAGAACATGCTTAGGTAGCCCACTGTTCCCAGGAGGATAAGAGACTCAGAGCAAATTTGAACTCAGGCTGCGACTTAGAGCCCAGACCAGCTGAGCCCAATTTAGATTAGCTAATCTATAACCAATGCACAGATATGTGAGAATAGATGTTTTACCTTAAGCCACTATGTTTGTGCTGGATTTTTACCCATCATTTTATTATGGCCCTTATTAATTACTACATATCTGGCAACCAATACACTGTAAAAGTAGTAATTGTGACATATAGATAGGTCCTTACACTGCATATAAAGTAGTTACAATGTAACAAACTTGATGAGCAACCACATTGTGTGTTTATAACTAAAAATGTGATATATGTCACTCAATTACCAAGATAATACTGTATTTCTTAAAGGAGAAATGATCAGACGTTTTGGCTAGCAGGACATGTCTGGTGAGCAGTCTTCTCTTAAAATACATGGATTACTTTCTCAGTCCAGTTCTAAATGGAGAAACCAACACATGGATAAAGAATAGGAGAAACAGTTTCATTTTGAATGACTATTCTAATGTGTTATTTCTTATCCTGTTGTTTAGTGAACTAGTGAGGTGATATTTTCTATGTTGAGGTAACAGAAAAAGACTAGTAATAAATAAATACAAACTAAAGATGCTAAAATAATTTGTTAGTTATTTTAGTCTCCACATTAAGAATTAGACTGTATTGACCGGGCGTGGTGGCTCATGCCTGTAACATCCCAGCACTTTGGGTTGTTAGTGCGGGCAGATCATGAGGTCAGGAGATCGAGACCATCCTTGTTAACACGGTGAAACCCCATCTCTAATAAAAATACAAAAAGTTAGCCGGCCGTGGTAGTGGGCACCTGTAGTCCCAGCTACTCAGGAGACTGAGGCAGGAGAATGGCGTGAACCTGGGAGGTGGAGCTAGAAGTGAGCAGAGATGGTGCTACTGAGCTCCAGCCTGGGCAGCAGAGTGAGACTCCTTCTCAAAAAAACAAAAAAAAAGAATTAAACTGTATTATTATATTAGATATTGTTCTTGGAGAAACCTAGCATGATATGAGCAGATCCACATTGAAAATTCTGAAATATTTATACTGATAAAAAAAAGTTGTGTTTCTTTAAATCAAATACAATTAAACATACACAGAAAAAGAACTAGACTTAAAAAAAAACTTTAATTACTACTATAGTATCCTGATTATAATGACAAAGATATTCATCTAAACTGCAAAAAATACTACTAAGAATTTATCTTGTGTCTTGCAAAGTGTTCTTGAGTTTTAAAATTCATGAGGAACACTTTGAAGTATTATATTCTCTAAAGACAAAAAAAAAAAAAACATACTCCTTTTCTCATCTTCTGAATAATATCCTTATCCAAAGTTTGTATTTCAAATTTAAACTGTAAGTCTGAAATGGAAGTTACTGACAAACTCATTAGAGTACCTTCAATGACACTGTATTTTAAGAGTCCCAGTGGAATGAAATTAGATCATAACCAAAGTACGTGATCAAGGAAGGATTAAACAAGGACTTCTGAGGAAGAGCCAGGAAGTGAGAACCAATTCAAAAGGCTTGCTTACAGTTAGCAACAGGAGTATCTCAACTAACTTTCGCTACACAATGAGCATGGTTGCACCCTGAAGAGAAGACTACGCTTCAATGTGATTCTGATCCTCCAGGGAATTTATTCAATTGGAAAATAATTTACCAGTGAGTTTAATTCTTGCTTTCAAATTATGTATCTTCGTGCATCATCTCATGGGTAGTGAAATTGTGTTACTGAGGATTCCCTGGGAGTCCTGGACTATGGTCATGAATGGAAGCTTTATCTTATAACTTTTGACCCCATTCCATTTTTAATTAGGTGCATATATTGAAGCATGAAGGTAGCATGACTAAAAACAGTGAAGATAGACAGTTTATTCTTCAGTCTCTCTGTTTTTGACATAAAAGCATAGATTTTAGGTTTAAGGTCCAGAAAAGAAAAAGTCTCTCATAATTGGGTAAATATATGAAGATTTTTTAAATGCAAATATGGTTTTCAAAATGCTAATAAAGGATTTCTACTAATTAAATACACCACAATTAAAAAGACTGCAAAATGAGAGTTGATAGCCATCATATATTTCCATGCAATTTTAAAGTCTCCAGTGAAAATGTTAAACTTCATTCCTCAACATCGAGTTAGACAATACAGTCTAGTATACCCTAAAATGGTTTCTCTTTTCACTTCTAATCAATAAGATAACTTAATGAACATTTGTTCTGTTGACAAATATTATTTTTCAACAAAAATATTATTTTTCAAGAATTATTTCTGTATTACCTACAATAAAAATAGATGTGGACTTTGTGAAGAAACAAAATAGTAGGTTCTTTCAGTATTTTTCCTGTGATGGAATTTCTTATAAATATATGGGCACAATTACAATGATCACTGGAGACTTCAAATATCTGAAACTAGTTTTCACTTTGGAAATACATTCGTTGGCAACAACTAAAACACAAGAACTACAAGCCAAAGCGAGGTGAACTTTAAGTACTTTGAAAAAAAAAATAAAAACCTATCTCATTAAAATCTAAACCATCTCCTCTTTTTTGACTAATGCTACCCATGCTCCTTAAATGTGTGTATTTGACAGAAAGAAAATGGGATTGAATTGAATGTTCCAGGTGCTATAAGAAAATTTATATTTATAATCAGAGTCCAAGATCTCAGTGAAATCCACAGTAAAAAAAAAAAAAAAAAGTTTACTGTCCATGAGATAACCCATGCTAATACTTATGAAGTAACTTTTTCCATATTAGGCTCATGGCAAAGACAACAAAGAATCTTTCTCACTCTTTCAGAGGTAAGCTAAAAGGAATCTTTTAAAAACTTAACCTTATAATTTAAATAAATAGCTAAACTGTCTAGAACTAGGTTTTAGATATTTGTATGCTCGTGTGCATCAATGAAAATTTAAAAGATAATGAAAATAAAACTTTTAAAAAGAAAGAAAAAAATTATCGAACAGATACCTTCTGAGATGTCCATATTGCGAATTTTGAGAATGCAAATGTGCAGAGGGTAACTCAGTTTGGTAGAACCTGAAGCATATGTCATTTGAGACATGCTTTTTGAGAAAAATAATGCAACATTATACATATATAACTAAATATGGAAGTATATATTTATTTAGAATGATAAGGCTAGGCATAGTGGCTCACTCCTATAATCCCAGCACTTTGGGAGGCTGAGGCAAGTGGATCACCTCAGGAGTTCAAGATCAGCCTAGCCAACATGGCAAAACTTTGTCTCTACTAAAAATACAAAATTAGCCAGGCGTGGTGGCAAGCACCTGTAATCCTAGCTACTTGGGAGGCTGAGGCATGAGAATCACTTGAAAACCCAAGAGGCAGAGGTTGCAGTGAGCTGAGATGGCGTCACTGCACTCCAGCCTGGGGGATAGAGCGAGACTCTGTCTCTAAAAAATAAATAAATAAAATAAAAAACTTAAAAATAGGATGATGAAAGCTCTAATTTACAAATTTGAAAAGCTGAGAATTACCACTGACATCACAAATCCAGTAAGATATCCTAACAATTATATTTAATTGTCTAGAACACTTATATTTTTTCAACAATTTTTGACTACATGTTTTTCAAACACCTCTTCATATTACAACAATTTAGAAATACAATTTTTAGTAGAATGAACAGAGATTTAATTTGATCTTTTCTTCCATGGTTAACCAAAGTAAGTTTATTATTATTAGTGTAGAAGGTTTTCTCTCAGTTTTGCAACTGGCATTATTGGTGATGTCACTGTGGTGGACTGAATTGTGTCTCCCCCCTTATATACATATAAAATATGTGTAATGTCTTAACTCCTGATATCTGTGAATGTAACCTTATTTGGAAATAAGGTATTTGCTAATATGATTAAGAGCTTTAAGATGAGGTCATTTTGGATTTAGAGTAAATCTAAATCGAAAAACTGGTGTCCTCATAAGAAACACATGGGGGAAAGACCTACTAAGAGAGGGATGGAATAGAATCTCCCTCAGAGCCTCCGGAAAGGACCGACCCTGCCAACACTTTGATTTTACATCTTTGGCTTCCAGAACTATATGAAATAATAAATTTTTGTTGTTTAGAGCCATGAAGTTTGTGATACCTTGTTACAGAAGCCCTAAAAAACAACAACAAACTAATGTAATCATGTGCCTGTAATCAATTTCATTTTACATATAAAATGTAAGTAATTTCAAGTTTTCCTGTCCAACACTAATTGTAAGTACTTTTTAAATTGATGATATGTTAACTAGTTTGTGTCAACGCCCTCCATTGTGGTGACATATAATAAATTTTATGTTATTCTTCTGAAAGAGACAAGCCATCTTGATCAAAATAGTGTTCTAGTTACAATATTACATATCTAAAAACTGGAAAATGTTTTCCTCACACTAGCTTCTGACTCTATATTTCCATAACTTGATTTCTTCACCACTCACAACTTAGGCTGAACACCATAGGATAAATTCACACAACCGTATAGGATAAATTCACACAACCGTATACCTTCTGGTTCCATACTCTTTTACAATGTTAAGTAGGCACAGTGGGTATTTAGAGCATGCATTAAATAAATAAACACAGAAGTGACTGTAAACTATAAGCACATATTGTACTAAACCCAAACTATATGTAGCCCCTACTCAAGTACTCCTTGGCCAAATCCAAGAAATGCCCATGACCACTTCCTCACCACTAGACACAAGGTGAAATGTCACAGAAAGAAAATAAGAGTGTAAAGTTATGTTTATTTTACTAGCTGAAAGTAAATATATTTGTAATTTTTACCAAAAAAAAAAAAAAGTGTATCGTATAAACACATGGATAGGGTCTTTTCTTGGAAAGGCCCATGCAAATGATTGGACAGATCTTCCAGACAGAAAATCAGCCAAGAAACATTGGACTTAATCTGCACTACAGAAAAACTGGATGTGATAGATATTTACAGAACATTTTATCCAATGGCTGCAGAATACGTATCCTTCTCAGCACGTGGATCATTCTCAACGATAGATCATATGTTAAATATCAAAACAAGTCTCAAAACATTCAAAAATTTGAGATAATGTCAAGCATCTTCTCTGATCACAAGGAATAATCCTGGAAATTAAAAACAAGAACAATTTTGGAAACAATACAAATACGTGAAAATTAAACAATATACTCCTAAATGACCAAAGGGTCAACAAGGAAATTAAGAAGGAAACTGAAAAATTTCTTAAACGATGATGCAAACACAACATACCAAAACCTATGGGACATAGCAAGCAGTACTAAGAGGGAAGTTTAAAGCTGTAAGGGCTTACATCAAAAAAGAGGAAAAACTTCAAATGCACAATCTAGTGGTACACCTTAAAGAACTAGAAAAGTAAGAGCAGACTAAACTCAAAGTTAGTAGAAGAAATAATAAAGACTAGAGTAGAAATTAAAAAATAAAATAAAATTTAAAAGAAAACAATTAAAAAGATCAAAACAAAAAATTAGTTTTTTAAAAAGTTAAAATTGACAAATCTTTAGCCAGGCTAATTAAAAAAGAGAGAGAGAGAGAAGATACAAATAAAGAAACTCTGAAAGAAAAAAGGAGACATTACAACTGATATTGCAGAAAGCCAAAGCATCACTAGTGGCTGCTATGAGCTACATGCTAACACATTGGAAAATCTAGACAAAATGACCAAATTCCTAGACACATACAACCTACGAGGATTGAACAAGAAAAATACCTAAAATCTGAACAGACCAATAACAAGAAAGAAGGCTGAAGCTGTGACAATGTTTCCCAGTAAAGCCAGGAAACTGATGTCTTCCCTGCTGAATTCTACAAAACATTTTTTTAAAATAACACCAATCATACTCAAACTAATCTGAAAAATAGTAGGGGAGGGAATACTTCGAAACTCATTCTATGAAGCCAGTGTTACCCTGTGATATGGTTTGGATTTGCATCCCTGCCCAAATCTTATGTCAAATTGTAATCTCCCATATTGAAGAAGGGGCTTGGTAGGAGGTGATTGGATCATGGGAGCAGCTTTCCCCCTTGCTGTTATCATGATAGTGAGTTCTCATGAGATCTGGCTGTTTAAAAGTGTGTGGTACCTCTCCCTGCTCCCTCTTCCTCCTGCTCCAGCTATGTAGGATGTGCCTCCTTCCTCTTCACCTTTTGCCATGATTGTAAGTTTCCTGAGACTGCCCCACCCCTGCTTCCCATACAGCCTGCGGAACCACGAGCCCATTAAACCTCTTTTCTTTATAAATTACCCATTCTCAGGTAGTTCTGTATAGCAATGTGAGAACAGGCTAATACATCCTGATTATAAAACCAAAGACACATTTAAAAACAAAAGAAAGAAAACTACAAGCCTGAGATAAATCCCATTTTATCACAGTGTACTATCTTTTTGAGGTGTTGTTGAATTCAGTTTGCTAGTAGTTTGTTGAGAATTTTGGGGGCTATTTTCATTAGGGATATTGGGTTGTAGTCTTCTTTGTTGTGTTTCTGGTTTTGGTGTTAATACTGGCTTTATAGAATGAGTGGAAGAATTTCCTCCTCTTCAGTTTTTTGGAATAGTCTGAGCAGAACTGATATTAGTTCTTTTTTATAAGTGTGGGATAATTCATCAGTAAAGCCATCTGGCTCTGGAATTTTGTTGTTGGAAGATTTTTTATTGATTCAATTACTTTACTTGCTATTGGTATGTTCAGGTTTTCTTCTTTCTGTATTCCATCTGGATAGACTGGATGTGTCTACAAATTATCCAGGTTTGGATAAGTTTTCCAGTTTGCTAGCATATGTTTGTTCATAATAGTATCCAATGATCCTTTATATTTCTATGATATCCATTGTAATTTTTTTTATTCCTGATTTTATCTAGGTCTTCTCTTTTTTTCACTTAAAGTGTACCTAAAGGTTTGTCATTCTTGTTAATCTTTTAAAAAAAAAAAAAAAAAAAAAAACCTTTCATTGTTAGTCTCTGTTTCATTTAGTTCAGTTCTGTTCTTTGTGTGTGTGTGTGCGCGCATGTGTGAAGGAGTCTCACTCTGTCGTTTAGGCTGGAGTGCAGTGGCGCAATCTCGGCTCACTGCAACCTCTGCCTCTCAGGTTCAAGCGATTTTCCTGCCTCAACCTCCTGAGTAGCTGGGACTACAGGCACGCGCCACCGTGCCCGGCTAAATTTTGTACTTTTTTTTTAGTAGAGACGGGTTTCACCGTGTTAGCCAGGATGGTCTAGATCTCCTGACCTCATGATCCGCCTGCCTCGGCCTCCCAAAGTGCTGGGATTACAGGCTTGAGCCAATGCATCTGGCCCAGCTCTGGTCTTTATTATTTCTTTTCTTCTACTAATTTTGTATTTGGTTTGTTCTTGCTTTTTTAGTTTCTTGAGGTGCATTATTGTTATTTGAAATCTTTCAGCTTTTTAGACTTAGACATTTATTGCAATAAACTTCTCTCTTAGGTACGCTTTTGCTATATCCCATAGGTTTTGGTATGTTGTATTTCCATTTCCTGTCATTTCAACAAATGTTTTAATTTTTTTTTTTTTTTTTTTTTTTTTTTTTTTGAGACAGAGTCTCGCTCTGTCGCCCAGGCTGGAGTGCAGTGGCCGGATCTCAGCTCACTGCAAGCTCCGCCTCCCGAGTTTACGCCATTCTCCTGCCTCGGCTTCCCGAGTAGCTGGAACTACAGGTGTCCGCCACCTCGCCCGGCTGGTTTTTTGTATTTTTTAGCAGAGATGGGGTTCCACCATGTTAGCCAGGATGGTCTCGACCTCCTGACCTCATGATCCGCCCGTCTCGGCCTCCCAAAGTGCTGGGATTACAGGCTTGAGTCACCGTACCCGGCCTGAATGTTTTAATTTCTTTCATAATTTCAAAGGCCCAAGAGTCTTTCCGGATCATGACACTTAACATCCATGTATTAGAACATTTTCCAAAGTTACTCATTATTTATTTCTAGTTTTATTCTATTGTGGACTGAGAAGATACCTGAAATGACTTTGGTTTTCTAAAATTTGTTGAAGCTAATTTTGTGGCCTAACATATAGTCTATACTAAAGAATGTTCCATGTGCTGATGAACCTCATGTACAGTCTTTCCTAGAGAACAGCTCTATTCTGCAAAATATTCTCTAAATGTCTGCTACGTTCATTGGATCTAATTTGCAGTTTAAATCTAATGTTTCTTTGTTGGTTTTCTATCTAGATAATCTGCCCAATGCTGAAAACGAATTTCTCAAATACTATTGTGTTGATGTGTATCTCTCTTTAGATCTAATAATATTTGCTTTATGAATCTGGATCTTCCATTGTTAGGAGCAAATTTAATTAGAATTACTATATTCTTTTGCTTAATTGATCCCTTTTTATCATTACATAATGACCTTCTTTGTATCCTATGACTGGGTTTTTACTTAAAGTCTGTTTTATCCTATATAACTATTCCTACTCACTTTTGGTTTTTCTTTGAGTGGAATATCATTCTCCAATCCTTTACTTTCAATCTGTATATGTCTTTACAGGTAAGGTGAATTTCTTCTAGGCAGCATATGGTTGGGTTATTTTTTAGTCCATTCTACTAGTCTATCACTTTTAAGTGAAAATTTTAATTCAAGTTTATAATTGATAGGTGAGGTTTTATTTCTGTCATTGCATTCAGTTGTCTTCTAGTTGTATTTTATATCATTAGTTCCAATTTAATTTTTCTGTAAAAAAGTGGATTTTTTCTCATGCCCCCAAAGGGGTATTTCATATATATATGAAATATAATTATATCTATGAATATTAAACTTATATTCAATATTATATAATTGCATTATATAACATACATAATATTATGTTTTATACATCTACAATTAGTGAGAAACCAGCACTACTTCTTCATTTAGACATCTATCAACATCCTTGACCAACCTGCAGGAAACCCCAAATTAGAATGCCTACCATAGGGAATTCGAAATTATTTCACTTATAACTGAGAGGAGGTTTAGATACTCTAAGCATGATTCATTACTTGCCTCCAAACCTGTGAGAAGTTATTTCCAAGAGAATGCTTGCCAGCTGTGACCAAATTGATGGAAACAGCCAAAACGAGCTCCAGCATGAGCTAGACTTAGGGAGGAACTTCTCAACTACATGTGGCAAACCAAAATGCTACCAAAGGTTACAGAATTACTCTTCCTTAAGGTCTTCATGAAGTAAATTTGCAAAGGATACCTTTGGTAATTTTTACTACAAGCCTAAGCAGATGTGGAGGACTAAATGTGGAGATAATTAAGAATCCCCTGGGCTCTTGCTACAGGATGTCTCCAGGGTGAAATAACATTTGCATGTCTTCATCAAAATATACACATAAAGGTTTTGTATTGTGCCTATATTTCGTCATTTTCTTTGATCACAAAAATAATTAACCAGCCTTCGCAGGCACTCTCAAGCATATCCATTTAGTCACTATGTACATGTTAGTCTAAGTGGTTGGAGTAAAGACAGTCCCAAGCCAATGAATTAATGCTTAACCATGGAAGACTGGTCCCAATTAGTGTTCCATGTCTAATGCCAAAATTAAAACATAATTATGTTAGACTTCTGTTTATGGCTTTCCAGATGCAAGTCATTTGAATGTCTAAGACGAGTGAATTCATAATGTATAAATAATTTAGACATGAGTATGGTACAGTCTCTACTTTTGATGAGCTACAATATCAAGATAAAATGGTCATGTTCATGATACTCTGTGTTAAGGGAAATAGCTCAAGAAGTTCACTGACTGTAGAAGCCCTTGAGAAAGGGATTCTGACTGTATGTTCTCATTTGACTTTCTATAGGGGAAGATAGTCACAAAGCTACCTGGGATGGGGACCCTAAATATTTATAAACTAGAAGGGACATAAGAGGTAGTCTAATTCAACTTTATCATTTTATGAAGGAAAACCTTATGCTGGGGAATTTGAAGACTGTCCTAATATGAAGCAACAGGCATATAATAAAACTAAAATAGTATATCAGAAGGAGGAGTGGAGCAAGATGGTTCAAATAGAAGTTTTAAAGCTTGTTTGAAATTTTAATCAATCAAGTGTATTTTTTCATACAACACGAACATCATAGCAAAGATAACTGTTTATGATAAAAAATTATTGGTTAATGGAGGATTTATCTCAACATACACATTCATGGAAACCACAATAGGTCTTAAAGTTTTAGTCCATGTCAAGACTTAAAGAAACTCCCATGTCATATCAAATATCAGCTGAAAATAAAATAGAATCCTACACTGTGTCCAAAACAAAAGCCTGGTCATAATATGATCAATTTCATTTTTCTGCATATAGATATCTAGTTTTTCCACAACTATTTATTAAAGAGACTACCATTTCTCCATTGTTTATTCCTCACATTCTTTCTCAAAATCAGTTAATCATATACGTATGGGTTTATTCCTGGGCTCTTTATTCTATTCCTTTGGTCTGTCTTTTAATGCCAGTTCTGTGCCATTTTTATTACTGCAGCTTTGTGGTATATTTTGAAATTTAAATATGTAATGTCTAGAACTTCTTTTTTTTTGTTATTGTTCAAACTTTGCCTTTTTGACGGCTTTTGTGTTTCCATACATATATTAGACTTTTTTTTTTACTGCTTCTACAAAATAAGCCATTGGAATTTTGATAAAGATTGCATTGAATCTATAGATTATTTTGTGTGGTGTGGACATTTTAAGAACATTAATTTTTCTACTTCATGAGGACAGAATTTATTTCCATGTTATTTGTGTCTGTTTTAATTTCATTCATTAATATTCTATAGTTTTCAGAGTACATCTTTCACCTCCTGCATTAAGCTTATTCCTAAGTATTTTACTCCATGCTATTCTAAGTTACTTTTTTAAAATTCCTTTTTTTTTTTTTTTTTTTTTCTGAGATGGAGTGTTGCTGTTTTGCCCAGGCTGGAGAGCAGTGGCGTAATCTCGGCTCACTGCAAGCTCCACCTCCCAGGTTCAGACCATTTTCCCACCTCAACCTCCCGAGTAGCTGGACTACAGGAGCCTGCCACCACACCCAAACTAATTTCTTGTATTTTTAGTACAGTGGGGGTTTCACCATTCACAGGATGGTCTCGATCTCCTGACCTTGTGATCCACCCACCTCGGCCTCCCAAAGTGCTAGGATTACAGGCGTGAGCCACCGCACCCGGCCTTAAATTTCTATTTTCAATAGTTTGCTGTTGGTGTATAGAAATTCAACTGATTTGTGTATGCTAATTTTTTATCCTGTAACTTCACTAATTTTGTTTTTAGGTCTAACATTTTTTAAAATGACATCTTTAGAGTTTTCTAAATATGAGATCATGTTATCTGCAAACAGGATTTTTGCCTCTAAGTTTATTAAGTATATCAGCCTGTACTTTTATTTTCTTGTGATGTCTTTTTCTTACTTTGGAATCAGGGTGATACAAGACTCATAAAATGAGTGTGGAAGTATTCTGTCTTCTACTTTTTGGAAAACTTTAAGAAGAATTGGTAATAATTCTTCAAATGGTTGGTAAAATTCCCCTGTAAAGCCATCTGAACCAGGGATGTTTTTTGGGGGGAGGTTTTCAATTACTGACTCAACCTCTGTATTTATTATTGGTCCTTTCAGGCTTTCTATGTCTTAACTTAGTCTTGGTAGATTGTATGTTCTTTAAAACGTATTCTTTTTAGGTTGTCCAATTTGTTGATTTAAAATTGTTTTTAATAGTTTTTTATAATATTTTTATGTGGCATCAGTGAAATAATGCCTCCTTTTTTTTTTTTTTTTTTTTTTTAAGACAGATTCTCACTCTGTCACTCAGGCTGGAGTGCAATGGCACGATCTTGACTCACTGCAACCTCTGCTTTCCGAGTTCAAGTGATTCTCCTGCCTCAGCCTCCCATGTAGCTAGGATTACAGGCATGTCCCACCACATCTGGCTAATTTTTGTATTTTTAGTAGAGATGGGGGTTTCACCATGTTGTCCAGGCTGGTCTTGAACTCCTGACCTCGTGATACACCTGCCTCACCCTCCCAAAGTGCTGGGATTACAGGTGTGAGCCACCGCACCCAGCAATTTCTAATTTTATTAGAGTCTTTGTCTACATTTTTTTCTTAGTCTAGCTAAAGATATATTGATCTTTTCAAAAGAACAACTCAGTTGTATTAACTTTTTATTGATTTTCTATTCTCCATTTTATTTATGCTTGAATAATCATTTTTTTCTCTGTTAACTTTGGTTATTGTTTCTCTGTTTTCTTGAGATGTAGAGTTAGGTTGCTTATTTAGATCATTCTTCCTTCATTGTAGTCACGTATTGCTATAAAGTTCTCTCTTGTACTACTTTTCCTGTATGCCATAAAGTTTGGTCTGTTGTGTTTTCTTTTTTGTTTATCTGGAGATATTTTCTAATTTCCTTTTTGATTTCTTGACTCATTCATTGTTCAAGGGCATGTTGTTTAATTTTTACATATTTTTGGCTTTTTTTTTGCTTTTTTTTTTTTTTTGCTTTTGAGACAGAGCCTTGCTCTGTCTCCCAGGCTGGAGTGCAGTGGGGGGATCTCGGCTCATTGCAAACTCCGCCTCCCGGGTTCACGTCATTCTCCTGCCTCAGCCTCCCCAGCAGCTGGGACTACGGGCGCATGCCGCCAAGCCCAGCTGATTTTTTTAGTAGAGACGGGTTTCACCGTGTTCGCCAGGATGTTCTCAATCTCCTGACCTCGTAATCCACCCGCCTCGGCCTCCCAAAGTGCTGGGATTACAGGCATGAGCCACATTGCCCGGCCCATATTTTTGCATTTTCTATTTTTCTTTCGAGTACTGATTTCTAATTTCACTCCACTGTGGTCAAGTAAAATAATTAGTAAGATTTCAGTCTTCTGAAATTTCTTAAGACTTCCTTTGTGACTAACGTGAGAAAATTTTCTCTATCCTGGAAAAACATGTGTGCCCTTGAGAAGAATGGGTATCTGCTATCATTGAATGAAATGTTTCGTTAGGTTCATTTGATTATAATGTTATTAAAGTCCTCTGTTTCCAAATGGATCTTCTGTCTGAATGTTCTGTCCGTTATTAGATGTAGGGTATTGGAGTCTCCTACTATTATTCTATTGCTGTTTCCCCCGTAAGTTCTTTCAATGTTTATATATTTAGGTGTTCTGATATTAGGTGCATATATATTTATAATGGTTATAACTTTTCTGTAGGTTGACCTTTTTATCTTTATAAAAATTATTTAAGTAAGGCTTCTACCTTTTTTTCTTCTCTTCTAAGACTTCCAGAACACATATATTTGCTATCCTGTTGGTGTCCCATAAGTTGCATAAGCTTTCTCTTTTCCATTTCTCTTCCTTTTTACTCCTATAACTGGAGAATTTCAAATGATCTGTCTTCTATTTTTTTGTGTCTCATTAGTCTGCTGTTAAAGCTCTCTATTCAATTTTTTAGTTCATTTTACTCCTGGCTCTAGATTTTATGATTGCCATATTTTTGTTGAATTTCTAGTTTTGTTCATGTGTTATTTTCCAGATTTCACTTTGTAATCTCTTTCCAACTTCCATTTTAGGTTGAAGGTGTACATTTACATGTTTGTTACATGGGTAAATTGAATGTCATGGGAGATTGGTGTATAGATAATTATATCATCTAGGTAATCTGCATAATACATGGTAATTTTTCAATCCTTACCCTCTTTTCAAACTCTATCCTCAAATAGGTCTCAGTGTGTATTGTTCTTTTGTGTCCATGTGTACTCATTGTTTAACTTCTACTTATATGTGAGAACATGCAGTATTTGGTTCTCTGTTCCTGCATTACTTTGCTTGGAATAATAACCTCTAGCTCCATCCATGTTTCTGGAAATGGCATGATTTAATTCATTTTTACAGCTGCACAGTATTCCATGGTGTATATGTACATTTTCTTAATCCAGTCCACCATGAGAGGGCATCTAGTTTGATTTCACATATTTGCTACTGTAAATATTGCTGCAAGAAACAAACTGCTTTCCACAGTGGCTGAACTAATTTACATTCCTAGTAGTATAGTAGTGCTATATCAATAGTGCATAAACATTCCCTTTTCTCAACAACTTTGTCAGAATCTGTTTTTTTTTTTTACTTTTTAATAATCACCATTCTAACTGGTTTGAGGCAACACTGTGGTTTTGATTTGTATTAACATAATGATAAGTGATGTTGAGCATTTTTCTCATGTGCTTGTTGACCATGGGTATGTCTTATTTTCAGAGGTGTTTGTTAATCTCCTTTGCCCATTTTTAATGAGGTTGTTTTCTACTTATAGATTTGAGTTTCTTATAGATTTTGGATATTAACCTTTTGTCAGATGCATAGTCTGCAAATATTTTCTCTCATTCAGTAGGCTGTTAACTCTGTTGATAGTTTTTATGTTGTTGTTGTGCAGAAGCTCTTTAATACTCGTCAATTTTATTTTTGTTGCAATTGCTTTTGGAATCTTGGTCAGGAAGTCTTTGCCCAGGCCAATGTCAAGAATGGTATTTCCTATATTTTTTTCCTAATGTTTTCATAGTATTAGGCTTTATATTTAAATCTGTAATCCATGTTGAGTTGGTTTTTGTAAATGGGGAATGGTAAAGGTCAAGTTTCAATTTTCTACCTATGGCTATGAAGTTATCCTAGCATCATTTACTGAATAGAGAGTCCTTTTCCCATTGTGTATTATTGTTGACTTTGTTGAAGATCAGATGATTATAGGTGTGTGATTTTGTTCCTAGGTTCTCTAGCCTATTCCATTGTACCATGTGTTTTAGTATCAGTACCATGCTGTTTTAGTTACTGTACAGGCTTGTACTGTAGTTTGAAGCTGGGTAGCGTAATGCCTTTGGCCTTGAATTTTGTTTTTTGTTTTTGCTTTGGATTACTTTGGCTACTCAGATTCTTTTATGGTTCCATATGAATTTTAAAATAATTATTTCTAACTGTGAAAAATGTCTTTGGTAATTTGATAGAAATAGCACTGAATCTGTACATTGCTTCAGGTAGTATGGCTAAGTTAACAATATCAAGTTTTCCTATCCATAAGCGTGGAATATTTTTCTATTCGTTTCTGTCATTTCTGATTTCTTTCAGCAGTGTTTTGTAATTCTCATTGTAGACAGTTCACCTCCCTGGTTAGCTGGATTCCTAGGTATTTTATTATTTTTGTGGCTATTGTGACTGGGATTGCATTCTTGATTTGGCTCTCAGCTTGGACGTTATTGGTGTATAAAAATGTTTCTGATTTTTTTTCCATAAATTACTGGAGTACAGGTGGTATTTTGGTTACATAGTAAGTTATTTAGTGGTGATTTGTGAGATTTTGGTGCACCCATCACCCAAGCAGTATACACTGCACCATATTTGTAGCCTTCACCCCCCTCCCACTCTTCCTCTCAAGTCCCCAAAATCCATTGTATCATTCTTATGCCTTTGTGTCCTCATAGCTTACGACGTATCACATATCAATGAGAACACATGATGTTTGGTTTTCCATTCCTGAGTTACTTCGCTTAGAATAATACTCTCCAATCTCATCCAGGTCACTGCAAATGCTGTTAATTCATTCCTTTTTATAGCTGCTTAGTATTCCATCACATATATACATATTATAAACATATATATTATATATATCACAGTTTCTTTATCCACTTGTTGATTGATGGGCATTTGGGTTGGTTCCACGATTTTGCTGTTGTGAATTGTGTCATTGTAAACATGTGTGTGCAAGTATCTTTTTTGAATAATGACTTACTTTCCTATTGGTAGATACCCAGTAGTGGGATGGCTGGATCAAATGGTAGTTCTACTTTTAGTTCTTTAAGGAATCTCCACATTGTCTTCCATAGTGGCTAGTGTACTAGTTTACATTCCCACCAGCAGTGTAGAAGCTTGCCTGATCACTGCATCCATGTCAACATCTTCTGTTTTTTGATTTTTTTATTATGTCCATTCTTGCAGGAGTGAGGTGGTATCACCTTGTAGTTTTATTTGCATTTCCCTGATCATTAGTGATGTTGAGCATTTTTTCATGTGTTTGTTGACCATTTGTGTATCTTCTTTTGAGAATTGTCTATTCATGTCCTTAGCCTACTTTTTGATGGGATTGTTATTTTTCTTACTGATTTCAGTTTGTTGTAGATTCTGGATATTAGACCTTTGTCAGATGTACAGATTGTGAAGATTTTCTCCCACTCTGTGGGTTGTCTGTTTCCTCTGCTGACTTTTCCTTCTGCTATGGAAGAACTCTTTAATTAGGTCCCAGCTATTTATCTTTGTTTTTATTTCATTTGCTTTTGGGTTCTTGGTCATGAAATCCTTGCCTAAGCCAATGTCTAGAAGAGTTTTTCCAATGTTGTCTTCTAGAATTTCTCTAGTTTCAGGTCATAGGTTTAAGTACTAAACCATCTTGAGTTCATTTTTGTGTAAGGTAAGAGATGAAGATCCAGTTTCATTATCTTGCAGGTGACTAGCCAATCATCCCAGCACCATTTGTTGAAAAGGGTATCCTTTCCCCACTTTGTTTTTGTTTGCTTTGTCGAAGATTACTTTGCTGTAAGTATTTGGGTTTATTTCTGATTTCTCTATTCTGTTCCATTGGTCGGTGTGCCTATTTTTAAACAAGTACTATGCTGTTTTGGTGACTATGGCCTTATAGTATTGAAATCAGGTAGTGTGATGCCCCAGATTTGTTCTTTTTGCTTAGTGTTGCTTGGCTATGCAGGCTCTTTTTTGGTTCCATATGAATTTTAGAATTGTTTTTTCTAATTCTGTGAAGAATCATGGTGGTATTTTGATGGGGATTGTGTTGAATTTGTTGATTGCATTCAGCAGTATGGTCATTTTCACAATACTGATTCCACTCATCCAACAACATAGGATGTGTTTCCATTTGTTTGTGTCATCATTATTTCAGCAGTGTTTTGTAGTTTTCCTTGTAGAGGTCTTTCGACTCCTTGGTTCAGTATATTTCTAAGTTATTTTTGTTTTGTTTTGTTGTTGTTGTTTTGCAGCGATTATAAAAGACGTTGATTTGATTATCCGCTTGGTCACTGTTGGTGTGCAGAAGAGCTACTGATTTGTGCACTCATCTTGTATCTGGAAACTTTGATGAATTATTTTATCAGTTCTAGGAGCTTTCTGGAGGAGGCCTTAGGGTTTTCAAGGTAAATGATCATATCATCAGCAAACAGGGACAGTCCGACTTCCTCTTCACTGATTTGGATGCCCGTTACTTCTTTCTTTTGTCTGACCGCTCTGGCTAGGACTTCCAGTACTGTGTTGAAGAGGAGTGGTGAGAGTGGGCATCCTTGTCTTGGTTCCAGTTCTCAGAGGGAATGATTTCAACATTTCCCCATTCACTATTATATTGGCTGTGGGTTTGTCATAGATGGCTTTTATTGCATTGAGGGACGTCCCTTGTATGCTGATTTTGCTGAGAGTTTTAATCACAAACGGATGCTGGATTTTGTCTAATGCCTTTTCTACATCTATTGAGATGATCATGTGATTTTTGTTTCTAATTCTGCTTATGTAGTGTATCACATTTATTGACTTGTGTATGTAAAACCATCCCTGCAACCCTGGTATGAAATCCACTTGATCATATAGGATTATCTTTTTGATATGTGGCTGAAATTTGTTAGCTAGTATTTTGTTAAGGATTTTAGCCTCAATGTTCATCAAGGATATCAGTCTGTAGGTTGTTTGTTTGTTTATTTGTTTTGGTTATGTCCTTTGCTGGCTTTGGTATTAGGGTGAGGCTGGCTTCATAAAATGAAATAGGGAGAGTTCTGGCCGGGCGCGGTGGCTCAAGCCTGTAATCTCAGCACTTTGGGAGGCCGAGACGGGCGGATCACGAGGTCAGGAGATGGAGACCATCCTGGCTAACACGGTGAAACCCCGTCTCTACTAAAAAATACATAAACTAGCCAGGTGAGGTGGTGGGCGCCTGTAGTCCCAGCTACTCGGGAGGCTGAGGCAGGAGAATGGCGTAAACCCGGGAGGCGGAGCTTGCAGTGAGCTGAGGTCCGGCCACTGCACTCCAGCCTGGGCAACAGAGCGAGACTCTGTCTCAAAAAAAAAAAAAAAAAAAAAAAAGGGAGAGTTCTTTCTTTATCTTGTAGAATAGTGTAAAAAGGATTGTTGCCAACACTTTTTAGAATGTCTGGTAGAATTTGGCTGTGAATCCATCTGGTCCTGGACTTTTTATTTTGGTTATTTTTAAATTACCATTTCAATCTTGCTGCTTGTTATTGGTCTGTTCAGGGTATCTAATTATTCCTGATTTAAGCTAGGAGGGTTGTATTTTTCCAGGAATTTATCCATCTCTTCTAGGTTTTCTAGTTTATGTGTGTGAAGGTGTTCATAGTAGCCTTGAATGATCGTTTGTATTTGAGTGGTGTCAGTTGTAATCTCCTGTTTTGTTTCTTAGTGAGGTTATTTGGATTTTCTCTCTTCTTGTCTTGGTTAATCTTACTAATGGTCTATCCATTTTATTTATATTTTCAAAGAACCACCTGTTTGTTTCATTTATCTTTTGTATTTTCTTTTCTTGTTTAAATTTCATTTGCTTCTGCTCTGATCTTGGTAATTTATTTTCTCCTATTGGGCTTAGGTTTGGTTTGTTCTTGTTTCTCTAGTTCCTTGAGGTGTGACACTTAGAACGTCTGTCTGTGCTCTTTCAGTCTTTTTGATGTAGGTCCTTAGGGCTATGAACTTTCCTCTTAGTACTGCCTTTGCTGTATCTGAAAGGTTTTGACAGGTTGTGTCATTATCGTCATTCAGTTTGAAGTATTTTTTAATTTCCATCTTTATTTTGTTTTTGACCCAATGCTCATTGAGGAGATTATTTAATGTCCATGTATTTGCATGGTTCTGAAGGTTCCTTTTGGAGTTGATTTCCAGCTTTATTCTATTCCACTGCGGTCTGAGAGATTGCTTGATACAACTTCAATTTTGTCAAATTTATTGAGGGCCATTTTATGGCCTATCCTATGGTCTATCTTGGAGAAAGTTCCATGTGCTGTTGAATAGAATGTGTATTCTGTGGTTGTTGGATGAAATGTTCTGTATTTATCTGTTAAGTCCATTTGTTCCAAGGTATAGTTTAAATCCATTGTTTCTTTGTTGACTTTCTGTCTTGATGACCTCTCTAGTGCTATCAGTGGAGTATTGAAGTTCCCCACTATTATTGTGTTGCTGTCTACCTCATTTCTTAGGTTTATCCATAATTGTTTTATAAATTTGGGAGCTCCAGTATTAGGTGCATATATGTTTAGGATTGTGATATTTTCCTGTTGGACAAGGCCTTTTACCATTGTATAATGTCTCTGTCTCTTTTGACTGCTTTTGCCTTAAATTTTGTTTTGTCTGATATAATAACTACCCCTACTGGTGTCCATTTGCATGAAATGCCTTTTTCCACCCCTTTAAGTTTATGTGAGTCCTTATGTGTTCGTGAGTCTCCTGAAAGCAGCAAATGGTTGGTGAGTTCTTATGCATTCTGTGGTTCTGTATCTTTTAAGTGGAGCATTTAGGCCATTTACATTCTATGTTAGTATTGAAATATGAGGTACTGTTGCATTCATCATGCTCTTTGTTACCTGTGTACTTCGGGTTTTTTGGTTTTTGCTTTTTAACATGTATTCTTGTTTTATAAGTCCTGTGTGATTTATGCTTTAAAGACATTCTGTTTTGATGTGTTTACAGGATTTGTTTCAAGATTTAGAGTTCCTTTTAGTAGTTTTTGTTGTGGTGGCTTGGTAATGGTGAATTCTCTCAGCATTTGTTTTTGTGAAAATGACTGGATCTTTTCTTCATATATGATGCATAGTTTTGCTGGATACAAAATTATTTGCTGTTGTTTTGTTAACCCAATTGTTTTGTTAACCCTTCTAGCTTGTAGGGTTTCTGCTGAGAAATCTGCTGTTAATCTGATAGGTTTTCCTTTATAGGTTACCTGGTGCTTCTGCCTCACAGCTCTTAAGATTTTTTCCTTCATCTTAACATTGGATAACCTCATGACAACGTGCCTAGGAAATGATCTTTTTGCAATTAATTGTCCAGGTGTTCTTTGTGCTTCTTGTATTTGGAAGTCTACGTCTCTAGCAAGGCCAGGGAAGTTTTCCTTGATTATTCCCTGAATATGTTTTGGAAGCTTTTAGAATACTCTTCTTCTTCAGGAACATTGATTATTCTTAGGTTTAGTTGTTTAACATAATCTCAGACTTCTTGAAAGATTTGCTCATATTTTATTATTTTTTCTTTGTCATTGATGGATTAGGTTAAAGACCTTGTCTTCAAGCTCTGAATTTCTTTCTTCTACTAATTCAATTCTATTGCTGAGACTTTCCAGAGCATTTTGCATTTCTAAAAGTGTGTCCAAAGTTTCCTGAATTCTTGATTGTTTTCTTTAACCTATCTGTTTCCCTGAATATTTCTCTCTTCACTTCTTGTATCACTTTTTGGATTTCCTTGCATTGGGCTTCATCTTTCTTTGGTCCCTGCCTGATAAGGTTAATAACTAACTTCCTGAATTCTTTTTGGGGTAAATCAGGAATTTCTTCTTGGTTTGGATCCATCGCTGGTGAACTAGTAAGATTTTTTGGGGGGAGGGGGTGTTGATGAGCCTTGTTTTGTCATATTACCCGGGTTGGTTTTCTGGTTCCTCCTCATTTGGGTAGGCTCTGTCAGAGGGAAGGTCTAGGGCTGAAGGCTGTTCAGATTCTTTTGTCCCACGGGGTGCTCCCTTGATGTAGTACCTTCCTCCTTTTCCTATGGACGTGGCTTCCTGCGAGCCACACTGCAGTGATTGTTGTCTGTCTTCTGGGTCTAGCCACCCAGTGAGTCTACCTGGCTCTGGGCTGGTATTGGTGGTTGTCTGCAGAGTCCTGTGATGCGAACCGTCTATGGCTCTTTCGGCCATGGATATCAGCACCTGTTCTGGTGGGGGTGGGGGTGGAGGAGGCATTGCAATAGACTCTGAGAGTTCTTAGCTTTGGTGGTTTAACGCTCTATTTTTGTGCTTGTTAGCTTCCTGCCAGGTGTTGGCACTTTCCAGAAAGCATCAGCTTTAGTAGTATGGAGAGGGACCAGAGGTGGGCAGGGCCCTAGAACTCCCAAGATTGTATGCCCTTTGTCTTCCACTACCAGGGTAGATAGAGAAGGACCATCGGGTGGGAGTGGGGCATCCAAGACTTGGGCGGGTGTTGCTGCAGCTGCTGTGGGGGATGGGGTGAGATTCCCAGGTCACTGTTGTTGTGTACCTAGGATGATTATGGCTGTCTCTGCTGAGTCATGTAGGCTGTCAGGGAAGTGGGGGAAAGTCAGCAGTCACAGGCCTCACCCAGCTCCCACATAAACTGAAGGGCTGGTCTCACTCCCACTGTGCCCCCCGCCTCCACTCAACAGCCCCAAGTCTATTTCCAGGTGGAGGGTGTGATGGGCTTGAAAACTTGCCCTAGGCTACCTGACTCCCAGCTTCAAAAGAAAACAGCTTGTTTCTTCCCCCTGCCTGTGGAGTGTGCACACTGGATCTGCACCCTCCCCCGAGTCTAGCCAGGAGGCTTCTTGCCCTGTTCAAATTGTTACAAAGTTCAGCTACAGATTTCCTTCCCCTTGTTTTATCCTCTGCTCCTTTGGTCACCCTCCCAATGGATTCCTATAATGTCAGACGGGAATGGCCTGCTAGGGGGCACAGTGAGCTCCCAGGGCCTTTCTGTGGCTTCCTCTACCTCTGTATTTGGCTTGGCGTAAATTGAGTCAGCTCCAGGTAAAGTCAGGAACTTCTCAAGCAAACAGACCTTCAGCTTCTCCAGTGTGGGTGTTTGTTTGGGAGAGGAGGATTTCCTTTTCCCACTTCCACAGTTGGGGCACTCACAGTATCTGGGGTGTCTCCCAGGTCCTGCAAGAGCAGTTTACTTCCTTCAGAGGGTCTGTGGGTCCTCTCAGGATTGCTAGTTTGTTCTTACCATGGATCTGGAGCTAAAATTCACAATGCGAGCTTCTGCATGCTGCTCTGTCCAGAATTGCAGAGTTGCAATCTAGTCCTGTCTCCCAACCACCGTGATGATCAAAAGCCTCCTTCTGCTTTTTGTACATTGATTTTGTACCCTGAATCTTTGCTGAAGTTATCAAATCCAGGATCCTTTGGACAGAGACTATGTGGTTTTCTAAGTATAGTATTATATCATCTGCTAAGAGAGATAGTTTAAATTCCTCTCTTCCTATTTAGATTTTATTTCTTTATCTTTCCTGATTGCTCTGGCTAGGACTTCCAGTACTATGTTGAATAGGAGCGGTGAGATTTGGCATCCTTGTCTTGTTCCGGGGCTCAAGGAGAATGCCTCCAGTTGTTGCCCACTGAGTATGATGCGTACTGTGGGTTTGTCACAGATGGCCCTTATTATCATGAGGTATGTTCCTTTAATGACTAGGTTGTTGTGACTGATTTTGCTTATCTGTGTTCTCTCAGAGCTCAGTGATCTTCTTTAGGATGATTATTTTAACTTCCCTGTCAGGTAGTTTATAGATTTCCAAGTCCTTTGTGTCAGTTACCAGAGCTTTATTTTATTTTTTTGGTGTTGTCATTTTCTCCTGATTGATGATCTTTGAATCCTCACATTGTTGTCTGTACTTTTGGAGAAGCATTTACATATTCCAGTCTTTATAGACTGGCTTCAGCAGTAAAAGTCCTTCATCATTAAATCCAAAGACTCTGGGAGAGCCAATTGGCAAGGTCTACAGGCTAGCCATTTGGCAGGGTCCTTTAATGGTCCCGGTGCTAGGATCCACAGTGGGGCAAGCCCACCACTAGGGTTTGCAAGCTGACTACTGGGATCTGTGCTGTGGTTGTTGAGAGCCTGCACATTTTTTTGTTGTTGTTCTTAGCTACTTCCATGTGATTTAGATGTGTTGATTACCTCAGTGTTCTGGGTGAGGGATTACTTGTGTGTCTCTCAAGTAATGCGTCTAAATGCTGGGGATGTCCCAAACACACTTTCATCTATCTCCCATGGGAGAGCTCACAGGCCAAGATGATCTCTCTTGACATCGGGCTGTGCCAGCTTGGGAGAGGTGTAATGCAGGTAAAGTAAAACTGTTCTTCTTAGCTTTTCAATGCATTTTAACCATTTCTGTGGTCCACTCTGCTGCAACCTCTACCCTGAATTCCAGAGCTTTTATAAAAGTATTGTATCTATGGATGGTTATTAAATCATTGTTTCTGTTGCTGAAAAAGGTTAGGACCTCTTTAGTTCCCCCCCTTTCTTCTTTCCTGTTTTGTTCATTTGTTTTGTAATCTGTGTATTTGCTTATTTATTATTTATCAATAATTCTTACTTATTACCTCCCCAAATTTTACCTCCAGTCCAGTCTTTCTTTTCGTCTCTTAGATTTAAACATACGCATTTCTTAGATTTAAACATAAAATCACTTTCACACTCCAAATTTGATGTCTTTTTTCTTTCCTTGTTGTTCTTTTCATCAGTTCTTTTTCACATACTACAGTATGGACAAATCTTTCTAGACCATCTTCTAATTTACAAAAAGTCTTCCAGCAGTGTGTAGTCCACTATCAAAACCAGTCATTGAGATCTCATTTTCATTTTTTTATGTCTACAAGTTCTAATTGAATTTACATTTTTTATTTTAAATTTCTGAATATATTTCAACCTTAATTTTATTCCTTTAAACATACTAAGCATAGTTTCACAATTTTTGTCTATTAATACCAATATAAAATGTCTTTGTGCTTTTTTTTCTGTCTATTGCTTTTATTGTTTTGTTTGTTTATGGTATCTTATTTGAGTGCCTTACCATGTTTTATTGGGTAAAAATATTTTTACTTCAAAATTACTTGTACAGCTCACTTGAAGCATAGGACAAACGTACTATTCTTTACAAAATAAATGCATTTGCTTCTGCCACATGTGTTGGTCAATACAGTCAGCAATCATTTTAAATTGAGGTTAACTCACAGGTTTTCAGGATCATGAAGACTATATGAACTTAGGCTGTAGAACCTCACATGGTAGAGTTTACTCTTAACCTGAGGGTGTATTAATGACATCCACAATTTAGGAAGAATCTTCTATTTCATTCCTCTAACTATGCAAGCTTGTTTATCCTTCTTATTCAACAAGGTCATCGAAAATAAATTCCAATTTCCCCAAATCAGCATATGCTCTCAAAGCAAAAGCAGTATTTTACTCTCATTTAACTTTCTGGATTTCTATTTTTACATTAATTTTGACCTAGTAATTTTTTACCATCTTGTTAGTTCTTCCATATAGACATATCCATGAAATGCATATGTTTAAATCTAAGACAAGAAAAGAAAGACTGGACTGGAGGTAAAATTTGGGGAGGTAATAAGAATTATTGATAAATAATAAATAAGCAAATACACAGATTACAAAACGAACAAAACAGAGAGGAAGTAAGAAAGAAGGGGAACTAAAGAGGTCTTAACCTTTGAAAGATTTTACCTTTTACAGTTTATCAAAAAATTTTGGCTGTTTTCAAAGTTAGAGTTTGTCAAAATTATATAAACAGCCATTATCAGAAACCAGAAGCCTAGGCTGGCAAATTTCTGTGGGGTATTTGTTAATGTATTCATGAAACAAACGTTTATTGAGCACCAGGGATCTACTATGCATTCTGTTGGTCATGGAGAAATTAGACTGTGGCCCTAGCAAAATTAAGTTTATAATCAAGGGCTTACTGTGCAATTCAAACCCCTCTGACCTCCTGTTATAATACATGATATCAAGAAAGATAAGACAAAATAGAAAAAGATCAGAGGAGCAGTAGAGTTGTGTTTAAGACCATAGACTATGAAATCCTGTCACTACTCTTACTAGCTATCTAACTTTGGGCAACTTGCCAATTCTCTCTATGCCTCAGAATCCTCACTTATAAAATTGAGATAATTATAGTAACCACCTTATTAGGTTTCGGTGGAGATTAAATTAATTAATACATATAAAGCCCTTGGAATATACATAATCTACTTAAGCAGTCAAAAATGTTAGTTATTTTTATTATATTCTGTGCAGTACAGTGCCAACTAATTCTACAGTACTTTCTATTTAAGCTTTTCAAACACTACTTTTTAAAAAATCATTGACTTTAGCCTCTATCTAGACATACACTCCAGGCATTAATCAACATGTATTTTGTTTACTGCCCCCTATTTGGCATCAGGCAGTGGGGTTCACCTGGTTCTAAACTAAATATGCCAAATGTATTTTATTATCCTCTTGTTTGGACCTCAGGTGGAGAGGGCTGAATAGTCATACTAATTAGTTCACAACACAGGTGTCGAGGGTTGACTAATTATACTAATTAGCTCATGCACACCATCCTTATTGGTCTATGCAAGGTCTCTCCTGTGTTATTTATTTACATATTCCCTTTTACCACCCTTCGTCATTTCTAGTCTCCCTTCCCCAAGCAACTAATCTAGTGCATTTTTGTATCTCCTTGAATTTATGTGAACATTTGTGAATGCTTATTGGTATATGTGAAATGTGTCAAATTTATAGCAATTTAAGTAAACTCCAAAATGCACATTCAAATCCTTTTCCAATGCCATGCACAACAAACACTTCACAATAGCCTCACAAACACAAATACTAAGTTTGAGTTATTTACCCAATCAAGCCAGAAAATTCAGAATGTTATTTCCTCAACTCTCTCCACTCTCTCAACCAAACCCTACCAATTTTACGTTAGAAATATCTGCCAAATTCATGTCCTTCTCTCATTTCCACAGCTATTGAATTATTTCAAGCCCTCATCAATTTATTTCCTTACAACTGCATCAGTATCATGTCTCCCTTGCCAAAGCTAACCTTCACATTGCCACCAGAGTAATTTTGTCAAGTAAAATTAACTAAAAACAGATCGTGATTCTGACTTAATCAATAATGTCCAGTAACCCCCCATTGCCCACAGGAAAAATTCTAAGCTCTGGGTAGGGCTTTAAAAATAATTTACATATTTTGGTGCCAAGATGGCTGACTAGAAACAGCTAGTTAGTGTGTGCTACTCTCTGAGAGGACACAGAACAACAAGTAAACAATAGCTCTTCAAGTGGATCATTCAGGAGGCCATGTTGTGATTCATCAAGGAAGCAATGGTGATCCATGGAGAGCAGAGGAATAAGGTAGGGCAGTCGTTCACCCATCACTGGCCTGAAGCCAAAGGAGGCTCCTCAACACAAGAAACAGGTAAGTGAATGAGAGACCCCAAGGACTCACATTTCCCCAGTGGACCTTGCAGTCCTGGACATGGGAGATTCCCCTGCCCTGCTTCCCCCTGTGGTATTCAGAATGACATAAAGAGTTGCATGGGGCCTGGGCAGAGCCAGTGCTCAGGACCACATGGAGCCCCAAAGCCCTTGGATCCCTGAGCACCCTGGCACCAGCAGCCCCCACTGGCTACAAACAAAGACAGGCTTTATTGCACAGCCTCAGGATAAGGGCTGCATCCATGGTGGTGCAGATAAGACTGTAAGCCTTGCCTCCTCTGCACCTCACACCAAGCAAATGCCACGGGCCTGGGGCCCAAGTGTAGCCACTGCACCCCTGCCTGAGCACTCTAGCCAGTTGAGACTCTCCATTTCTCTGGAATGGAGCTCCAAAGGTTGACGGGCCCACTGCAATTGCCACTGCTGCAGCCTCTGCCCCTACTGCCCTCAGGCTGCAGAGGGACTGAAGAGCCCAAGAAGGGTCTCAGACCTCCAGGACACTGCATTACCTTATAGAAAACTGGCCAGACTCTTTTCCACGTGGGTCCTTGCCGCTGCTGCTCCTCACTGGACAGGTCCTCCTGACCTGGGTCCCTAGTGCAGCTGCCCTGCCTCTACCTGATTATTTAAGTGGTGGTGGCTCTGCCTTTCTCTCAGGTGGAATTTCCAGAGACAACAGATGATCTCTGCCATTGTCACTGCAGCCGCACCTGCCCTTGTCGTCTTTGTGCTGGGAAGCAAACAAAGACCCTGATCACTTCACTCACACTCCATCATCAAGCAGCCACCCTATGGAGAGGAGGCCACTCTCTCTTCTCGTGAGCCCCTGATTCCCTGCTCTTTACCAAGCAGGGTATATTAGTCCATCTTCACACTGCTATAAGAAACTTCCCTGAGACTGGGTAATTTATAAAGAAAACAGTTTTAATTGACTCACAGTTCCACATGGCTGGGGAGGTACAATTATGGCAGAAGGTAGAGGGGAGGCAAGTACCTTCTTCACAAAGTGGCAGGAAAGAAAGAAGAGTGAAGGAGGAACTTCCAAGCACTTATAAAACCGTAAGATTTCATGAGAACTCACTATTAACAGAACAGCATGGGGCAAATTTTCCCCCATGATCTAATCATCTCCCTCCTTCAACACATGGGGATTTCAGCTCCCTCTCCACACACATGGAGATTATAATTCAAGATGTGATTTGGGTGGGGACACAGAGCCAAACCGTATCACAGGGCCTTAGCTTAGGCCCACAGTGCAGCCACCCCAACTCCAGCTGAACATTCCCATTGGCAATGGCTCTGTATCTTTCGGGGGTGGAGTTGTCAGAGGTAACTGCCAGCCCCTTTGTTACTGCTGCTGCAATGGTAACTGGCCCTGTTGCCACCAGGCTGGAGAAGAAACACAAAGCCTGAGTGTTCTACTGGCACTTCCAGCATGCCGTAGCCACCGTCGAAGCCAGACTATCTTCCCTGATAGCTCCCTGACTCTCCCACCCCACCCCACGCTCTCCGCCAGGCAGGGCTCCCTGGCTTGGACCTGCAATGTGCCTGCCCTACCCATGGGAGATTATTCTAATTAGCAGAAGCTCCTTTTCTCTGAGGTGGAGGTCCCAGAGACCAGTGACAAGCCCTCTGCCATTGCCACTGCCAAGGTCCCTGCCCCTGTTGCTCCAAAGCTGTGGAGCTAACAGAAATCCAAAGTTCACTCAAGGTCTGCAGTGCACAGCTCAGGAAGACCAAGCTGAGATCTGTGGCCAGCACTCAAGCAGGAGAGGAGCCCACACGCTCAGAGCACTGAAAGGGAGCATGGCCTCAAATGCAAGAAAATACGGAGTCGCATGGCTAAGTAGGAGCCTATCTACTGAACATTATGCTTAAGCATCTCTACTGGATTCGAGCCAAAACTACAACAACCAAAAATACTGTGCTAATATACCCAGCCTGTGAAAACAAGGGCAAGAATCCAGCCAAAAATAAAGACCCTATACAAAGTTTCAGTCTTCTAAAACCATCCAGAAATGAAGTAAACTAACTATACTCAAATTACATCACAGTTAAAGGAACATCAGCCCACACTGATGAGAAAGAACTAGCACAAGAACTCTGGCAACTCTAAAAGCCAGATTGTCTTCTTTCCTCCAAATGGTCACATTAGCTCCCCAACAAGGGTTCTCAACCAAGCGAAATGGCAAAAATGACAGGTGTAGAATTTAGAATCCGGATGGTAACAAAGGTCTCTAACATTCAGGAAAAAATTGAGCCCAATCCAAGGAACCTATAGAATTCACAAGAATAACTGAAAAGTTAAAAAGACAAAATAGCCATTTAAGAAATAACTAAACTGATCTGATAAAGCTGAAACATACACTATAAGAACTTTCATGCACGGTGGCTCATGCCTGTAATCCCAAGACTTTGGGAGGTCGAGGTGGGGGGATCACCTGAGTTCAGGAGTTCAAGACCAGCCTGACCAACATGGAGAAACCCTGTCTCTACTAAAAATACAAAAATTAGCCAGGCGTGGTGGCATGCACCTGTAGTCCCAGCTACTTACAGGAGAATTGCTTTAACCTGGAAGGTTGCAGTGAGCCGAGATCATGCCATTTGCATTCCAGCCTGGGCAACAGAGCAAGATTCTGCCTTAAAAAAAAAAAAAAAAAAATTTGATCATACAATAAGAAGTATGAAAAGCTGAATGAATAGACCAAGCTGAGGAATGAATCCCAGAACTCAAAAAACTAGTTCTTTGAATCAACTCAGACAAATATAAAGAAAAAAAATTAGAAAAGAATGAATAAAACCTCCAGGAAATATGGAATTATAAAGAGGCCAAACTTATGACTTATCTGCATCCCTAAAAGAGAGCAAGCAACTTGGAAAACATATTTGAAAATATGGTCCATGAAATTTTTCTAACCTTGCTGGAGAGGTCAACATTCAAATTCAGTAAATTCACAGAACCACTAAAAGACACTATGTAAGTAAACAATTTCCATGATGCATAGTCAAATAATTCTCCATGTCAACAATAAAGAAAAAATATGAAAGGCAACTAGAGAGAAGGGGCAGGCAACCTAAAAAAGAAACCTCATCAGACTAATAATAGACCTTTCAGCAAAAACCCTTCAAAGCCAGAAGAGACTGAGGGCCTATTTGCAGCATCCTTGAAGAAAAAAAATTCCAACCAAGAATTTCTTATTCAGTCAAATTAAGCTCCGTAGGTGAAGACGAAATATTTTCAGACAAGCAAATGCTAAGAGAATTTCTCATAGCCATATCTGCCTTATGAGAGGTCCTCAAGGGTGTGCAAAATATGGAAATGAAAGAACATTAATGGCTACCACAAAAACACACTTAAGTACCTAGATTACTGACACTATAAAGCAACTACACAATCAATCTACATAACAACCAGCTAACAACATGATGAAAAGATCAAATCTACACATATCAATATTAATCTTTAGTGAAAACAGGCTGAATTCCCCCATTTAAAAGGAGCAGAGTGGCAAGTTGTATAGAAAAGCAAGAACCAACTGTATACTGCCTTCAAGATATCTATCTCACATGCAATGACACCCATAGTCTCAAAATAAAAAGATGGATAAAGATTTATCTAGCAAGTAAAAAAGAAAGAAAAAGCAGAGGCCGCTATTCTTATTTCAGACAAAACAGTCTTTAAACCAGCAATGATCAGAAAGGGCAAAGAGAGGCATTACATAATAATAAAGGGTTCAATTCAGCAACAAAACTTAACAATTCTAAGTATATATGTACCCAACACAGGAGCACCCAGATTCATAAAACAAGTCCTTAGAGAACTACAAAGAGACTTAAATAGCCATACAATAATAGTGGGAGACTTCAACACCCCACTGACAGTATTAGACAAATCACTGAGGCAGAATTCTGAAAAAGATATTCAGGACCTAAATCCAGCACTTGACTCAATACACCAAACCGACATCAATAGAACACTCCACTCAAAAACAACATAATACACATTATTCTCATCTGCAGATGACATATACTCCAAAATTGACCACACACTCAGGCATGAAGCAATTCTCGACAAACACAAAACACCCAAGATTATACCAAACACACTTTCAAACTACAGTGCAATGAAAACAGAAATCAATACCAAGAAAATCCCTCAAAACCATACAATTACATGGAAATTAAGAAATCTGCTCCTGAATGACTTTGGGGTAAACAATAAAATTAAGGAAGAAATACAAAAATACTTTGAAACTAATGAAAACAAACAACTTACCAGAATCTTTGGGACACAGCTAAAACAGTGTTAACAGGAAAGTTCATAGTGCTAAGTGCCCATATCAGAAAATTAGAAAAATACCAAATTAACCACCTAACATCACATCTAAAGGAACTAGAAAAACAAGAGCAAATCAACCTCAAAGCTAGATGAAGAAAAAAACCAAAATCAGAGCTGAACTTAATGAAATCGAGATGAGAATAACGATATAAAAGATTTAAAAAAACAGAAGTTGGTTTTTAAATAATACTTCTAAAGTAATAAATACATTAGTGGACCACTATCTAGACTGATAGGAAAAAAAAGAGAAGATCCAAATAAACACAATCGGATATGAAAAAGGAAACACTTCCACTGGCACCACAGAAATATAAAAAACCCTCAGGGGCTATTATGAACATCTCTATACACACAAACTAGAAAACCTAGAAAAAATGGACAAATTCTTGGAAGCATACAACCTCCCAAAATTAAACCAAGAAGAAATTGAATCCATGAACAGATCAATAACGGGTTCTGAAATTAACTCAGTAATAACAGCCCTACTAACAAAAAAATAAAGACCTAGCTAGGCCAGATGAATTCTCAGCCAAATTTAGCCAGACATACAAAGAAGAGTTTGTACAGATCCTAATGAAACTATTTTTAAAAATCAATGAGGAGATCGGAGAGAAGGGAAATGGTGGATAGGAGGCAGGACTGAATTGTAGCTCCCACTAGGAGGGGGAGAACAGCATGTGGAGACTCACGTTGTGAACTTTTGCTCCAAGAACTACCACAGGAACATGCCAGGAAAGCCGAGAGAATCCACAGACCCTTCGAAGGAAGCAGATTGCTCCTGCAGGCCCCAGGAGACAGCTGAAAAACTCTGAGTGCCCAAAGTGTGAAAGTGTGAAAGTGTGAAAAGGGGATCATGCTCCCCCAAACATACACCCTCACTGTGGAATCTGAAGGTTCACATCACAGGAGAAGGATTTGACCTTACCTGAAGCCGAGACAAATTTAGAAAGCTGACCAAAATACATGGATAGAAGCAGCAGCAGGAAGAGCCCTGTGAGCTCTCCCGGTCCCCAGGTAAGCCATTTCTAACTTTGTCTGACAGAGGTCCTTGTAGAGGACTGCCAGAGGAACTGGGGAAAGACCACAGGGAGAAGGAAACTTCCAGCTGAACTTTGTAACAATTTCAACCGAACAGGAAGTTTCCTGGAGAGAACTCAGGGGAGGGGGCGAATCGGGAGGGCAGACAGCACTGAAGCCATAGCAGGCGGGGAGATAGGAAACCTGAAAGCCCTGCTTGCTTTCTCAGCACGGAGGCTGGTAGCCTGGGGCAAGTTCTCAGCCCTGCTCATCTGCTGCCTGGAAATAAACTTGGTGCTGGTGGGGGACACTGTGAGAACGAGAGGGGCCTATTGGGCTGCATGGGAGCTGGATGAGACCTGTAACTGCCACTTCTCCCCCACTTCTCCCGTGACCTGCATGACACAGCAGAGGCAGCCATAATCCCCCTGGGAACATAATTCCATTGGACTGAGAACCACACCACCACCCCCACAGTATCAGCAGCAAGCCCCACCCAAGGAGATTTGAGCTCAGACATGCCTAACTCTGCCCCCATCTGATGGTCCTTCTCTACCTGTCCCAGTAGCTGAAGACAAAAGACATAATGTCTTGGGAGCTCTAGCACCCTGTCCACTGCCTGATCCTACCTGTACTACTGTAGTTGCTGCTCTCTTGAAAGTACTGTCACCTGGCAGGAAGCCAACCAACACAAAATTAGTGCAATAAACAAAACTACCTCTAAGAACCCTCACAGAGTCCATTTCAGTCTTCTGCCACCACTACTGGAGAAGGTGCTGCTATCTACAGCTGACAGACCTGAAGATGGTTCACACCACAAGGGGTGCAGACACCTCCCCATTACCAGCCCAGAGCTCAGCAGCTTCTCTGGGTGGCTAGATCCAGAAGAGAAACAATAATCACTACAGTTTGGCTCTCAGGAAGCCACATCACTAGGGGAAGGGCGAGAGCACTATATCAAGGGAGCACCCCTTGGGACAAAAGAAACTGAACAGCAGCCCATAAGCTCCAGAACTTCCTTCTGACATAGTCTACCCAAATGAGAAGGAATCAGGAAAACAATTCTGGAATACGACAAAAAAAGATTCTTTAACACCAACAAAAGACCACACTAGTTCATTACCAATGGATTCAAACTAGCACGGAATCTCTGAATTGCCAGAAAAAGAATTCAGAAGGTTGATTATTAAGATAATCAAGGAGGCACCAGAGAAAGTGACTCCAACTTAATGAAATTTTATAAATGATACAAGACATGAAGAAAAAAATCAGTGAAATAGCATAAGTAAAAAACTATCACAACTTACGGAAATCAAGAACACACTTAGAGAAATGCAAAATGCACTGGTAAGTCTGGGCAAAAGAATCAAAACAACAGAAGAAAGAACTTCGGAACTCAAAGACAAGGTTTTTGAATTGACTCAACTCGACAAAGACAAAAAAAAAAAATTAATGAACAAAGCATCCAAAAAGTATAGTATTATGTTACATGACCAAACCTAAGAATAACTCTTCCTGAGGTAGAAGAGAAATCTAAAAGTTTGGAAATATACTTGAAGGAATAACTGAGGAAAACTTTCCTGGCCTTGCTAGAGATCTAGACAAACAAATACAAGGAGCTCAGAGCACACCTGGGAAATTTATTGAAAAAAGATCATTACCTAGGCACACAGTCATCAGGTTATCTAAGGTCAAGACAAAGGAAAGAATCTTAAGAGCTATGAGGCAAAAGTATCAGGTAACCTATAAAGGAAAACCTATCAGATTAACAGCACATTTCTTGGCAGAAACTCTTCAAATTGGAAGGAACTGGGGTCCTATCTTCAGCCTCCTTAAACAAAACAATTATCAGCCAAGAGTTTTGTATCCCACAAAACCAAGCTTCATAAATGAAGGAAAGATACAATCTTCTTCAGACAAACAAATACTAAGAAAATTCACCACTACCAAACCAGCACTACAAGAACTACTAAAAGAAGCTCTAAATATCTAAACAATTCCTCAAAATACACCAAAATAGAACCTCCTTAAAGCAGAAATCTCACAGGACTTATAAAACAAAAACAATTAAAAAAACAAAACAAAAAAAACAAGGTATTCAGGCAACAAATAGCATGATGACTAGAATAGTACTTCACATCTTAATACATACTGAACGTAAATGACCTAAATGCTCCACTTAAAAGATACGGAATGGCAGAATGAGTAAGAATTCACCAACCAAGTAATTTGCTGCCTTTAAGAGGCTCCCCTAACACATAAGTTTTCACAGAAACTTAAGGTAAAGATATTCCATGCAAATGGACACCAAAAGCAAGCTGAAGTAGCTATTCTTATATCAGACAAAACAAATGTTAAGGCAACAGCAGTTAAAAAAAGACAAACAGAGACATGATATAATGATAAAAGGACTTGTCCAAGGGGAAAATATTACAATCCTAAATATATATATGCACCTAACACTGGAGCTCCCTAACTGATAAAACAATTACTACTAGACCAAAGAAATGAGATAGCAATACAATAATAGTGGGGGACTTCACTGAAAGCACTAGACAGAAAGTATAGTCTTCAAAACAGAAAGTCAACAAAGTAACAATAGATTTAAACTATACCCTAGAACAAATGGAGTTAACAGATATTTACAGAACATTCTAGCCAATAACAGCAGAAAATACATTCTATTCATCAGCACATGGAACATTCTCCAAGACAGATCATATGATAGGCCACAAAACAGGTCTCAATAAATTTAAGAAAATCAAAATTATATCAAGTACTCTCTCAAACCACAGTGGAATAAAATTGGAAATCAACTGCAAAAGGAACCCTCAAAACAATGCAAATACATGGAAATTAAATAATCTTCTCCTAAATGATCTCTGGGTCAACAATGAAATCAAAATGGAAATTAAAAAATACTTTGAACAATAATAGTAACACAATCTATCAAAACCTCTGGGATATGGCAAAGGTGGTGCTAACAGGAAAGTTCATAGCATTAAATGCCTACATCAAAGAGTCTGAAAGAGCAGAAATGGACAATCTAAGGTCACACCTCAAGGAACTAGAGAAATAAAAACAAATCAAACCCAAACCCAGCAGAAGAAAAGAAATAACAAAGATCAGAGCAGAACTAAATGAAACTGAAACAAAAAATCAAATACAAAAAATAAATGAAACAAAAAGTTGGTTCTTTTAAAAGACAAATAAAATTGATAGACCATTAGTGAGATTAACCAAGAAAAGAAGAGAGAAGATCCAAATAAGCTCAATTAGAAATAAAATGGGAAATGTTACAACTAATACCACAGAAATATTATACAAAAGGTCATTCAAGGCTATTATGAACACCTTTACAGGCATAAACTAGAAAACCTAGAGAAGATGGATAAATTCCTGGACATATACAACTCTGCTAGATTAAATCAGGAAGAAATAAGAACTCTGAACAGACCAACAAGCAGCAAGATTGAAATGTCAATAAAAACAATTGCCAACAAAAAAAAAGTCCAGAACCAGACAGATTCACAGTTGAATTTTATCAGACATTCAAAAAAGAATTGGTACCAGCCCTAATGACACTATTCTACAAAGAAAGAGGGAATCCTCCCTAAATCATTCTATGAAGACAGTATCACTTTAATATCAAAACCAGGAAAGAACATAACAAAAAAAGAAAACTACAGACCAATAACTCTGGTGAATATAAATGCAAAACTTCTTAGCAAAATACCGGCTAACTATATCCAACAGCGTATCAAAAAGATAATCCACCATGATCAAGTGGGTTTTATACTAGGAATGCAGGAATGTTTTATCAAACACAAGTCAATAAGTATGATACACCACATAAACAGAATTAAAAATGAAAATTACATGATCATCTCAATAGATGCAGAACAAGCATTTGACAAAATCCAGCGTCGCTTTATGATTAAAACCCTCGGCAAAATCGGCATAGAAGGGTCATTCCTTAAGGTAATAAAGGCCATCTATGGCAAACTCACAGCCAATATTATACTGACCAGGGAAAAGGTCAAAACATTCCCCCTGAGAACTGGAACAAGACAAGAATGCCCACTTTCACCATTTCTATTCAGCCTGGTACTGGAAGTCCTAGCTGGAGCAATCAGACAAAAGAAAGAAAGAAAGGGCAGCCAAGTCAGTAAAGAGGAAGTCAAAGTGTCACTGTTTGCTGATGATATGATTGTATACCTGCAAACTCGCAATTCTCATCAAAATACCACCATCATTCTTCACAGAACTAGGAAAAACAATCCTAAAATTCATATGAAACCAAAAATAAGCCCACATAGCCAAAGCAAAACTAAGCAAAAAGAACAAGTCTGGAAGCATCGCATTACCTTACTTCAAACTATACAACAGTCACTGGTATTTTTATACCAGCACTATGCTGTTTCGGTATAAAAATAGGCACATACAACAATGGAACAGAATAGAGAACCCGGAAATAAAGCCAAATACTTACAGCCAATTGATTTTTGACAAAGCAAACAAAAACAAAGTGGGGAAAAGACATCCTTTTAAACAAATGGTGCTTGTGCTATTTGGCAAGCCACATGTAGAAGAATGAAACTGGATCCTCATCTCTCACTTTACACAAAAATCAACTCAAGGTGGATCAAGGACTTAAACCTAAGACCTAAAACCATAAATAATCTAGAGGATAGCATCAGAAAAAATATTCTAGACACTGGCTTAGGCAAGGAGTTCATGATCAAGAACCCAAAAATAAATGCAACAAAAACAAAAATAAATACATGAGACTTAATTAACTAAAAATGCTCCTGCACAGTAAAAGAACAATCAGCAGAGTAAACAGACAACCCAAAGAATGGGAGAAAATCTTCACAATCTACACATCTGACAAAGGACTAATATCCAGAATCTACAAGGAACTCAAATAAGGAGGAAAGAAACAACCTGGTATTGGAAGTCCTAACTGGAGCAATCAGACAAAAGAAATCCCAAAAGCAATCCCATCAAAAAGCATCATACTAAGGACATAAATAGACAATTCTCTAAAGACATATAAATAGCCAACAAATATATGAAAAAAATGTTCAACATCATTAATGATCAGGGAAATGCAAATAAAACCACAATGTGATACCACCTTACTCCTGCAATAATGGCCATAATCAAAAAACAATACATGTTGGCATGGATATGGTGAAAAGCGAATACTTGTACATTGCTGATGGGAATGTAAGCTAGTACAACCACTATGGAAAACAGTATGGAGATTCCTTAAAGAACTAAAAGTAGAACTACCACTTGATCCAGCAATCCCACTACTGAGTATCTACCCAGAGGAAAAGAAATCATCATATGAAAAAGATACTTGTACACACGTTTATAGCAGCACAATTTGCAATTGCAAAAATATGGAACCAGTCCAAATGCCCATCAATGAATGAGTGGATAAAGAAAATGTGTCTTATATATACCATGGACTACTACTCGGCCATAAAAGTGAATTAAATAATGGCATTTGCAGCAACCTGGATGGAACTGGAGACCATTATTCTAAGTGAAGTAACTCAGGATTGGAAAACCAAACATTGTTTTTTTCCATTAGCAAGAGCTAAGTTATAAGGACAGAAAGGCATAAGAATGATTTAGCGGATTTCAAGGACTTGGGGGAAAGGTGGTGAGTGATAAAAGACTACACATTGGTTACAGTGTACACTGCTCAGGTTATGTGTTCACCAAAATCTCAGAAAGCACCATTAAATAACTTACTTATGTAATCAAACACTACTTGTTCTCCAAAACCCTACTGAAATTAGAAAAGTAAATGTTTATAATGCTAAACTTATTAAACATAAAAAAAAATCAATGAGGAAGGATTCCACCCTACTCATTCTATAAGGTCAACATCATGCTGATAGCAAAACCTGGCAGAGACAGAATGATAAAAGACAACTTTTGGCCAATATCTCTGATGAACATAGATGCAAAATCCTCAACAAAATATTAGTAAACCAAATCCAGCAGCCCATGAAAAGGTGAATCCAATATAATCAAGTAGGTTTATTCCTAGGATGTAACGTTGGTTTGACATACACAAATCAATAAATGTGGTTCATTACATAAACAAAACTTAAAACAAAAACTACACGATCATCTCAATAGATGCAGAAACGGGTTTTGATAAAACTCAATATCTCTTCATGTAAAAAACCCACTACAAACTTGGCATTGAATAAACATATTCCAAAACAACGAAAGCCACCTATGACAGATCTACAGCCAACATAATACTGAATGGTCAAAATCTAGGAACATTCCCCCTTGAAACCCAGCACAAGACAAGGATGCTCATTTTCACCACTTCTATTCAGCACAGTACTGAAGTTCTAGCCAGAGCAAGTAGGCAAGATAAAGTAATAAGGGACATCAAAATAGGAAGAGAGGAAGTCAAACTATTTCTCTTTCCAGATGATACACTTCTATACCAAAAAATGCTATAGTCACTGGCTCCTAGATCAGATAACTTCAGAAAAGGCTTAGCATACAAATTTTATGAGCAAATATTAGTAAAATTACTTTTTTTTTTTTTTTTTGAGACCGAGTCTTGCTCTGTCACCCAGGCTGAAGTGCAGCGGTGCCATCTCAGCTCACTACAAGCTCTGCCTCCTGGGTTCACACCATTCTCCTGCCTCAGCCTTCCGAGTAGCTGGGACTACAGGCACCCACCACCACGCCCTGGGACTACAGGCACCCACCACCACGCCTAGCTAATTTCTTTTTGTATTTTGAGTAGAGACAAGGTTTCACTGTGTTAACCAAGAAGGTCTCGATCTCCTGACCTGGTGATCCACTTGCCTTGGCCTCCCAAACTGCTGGGATTACAGGAATGAGCCACCACACCTGGCCAATGTTAGTTAAATTTCTATACACAAATAACATCTAAGCTGAGAACCAAATCAAGAACATAATCTCATTCACAGTAACCACAAAAAGAATCAAATATCTACAAATACAGGTAACCAGCAAGGTGAAAGACGTCTACAAGAATTACAAACACTGCTGGAAGAAATCAGAAATGACACAAATAGAAAAACATTTTATGCTCATGGATAGGAAGACTCAACATTGTTAAAATGGCCATACTGCCCAAAGCAATTTACAGATTCAATACTATTCCTATCAAACTACCAAAGACAATTTTTTACAGACTTAGAAATAATCATTATAAAACTCATATGGAACTATAAAAAGATCCGGAGTAGCCAAAACAGTCCAAAGCAAAACACAACAAAACAAAAATAAAGCCAGAGGCATCACACTACCTGATGTCAAACTACACTATGAGGCTATAGTAACTAAAACAGCATGGTACTGATACTAAAACAGCCACATAACACAATGGAACACGTTAGACAACATAAAAATAAAACCACACACGTACAACCATCTAATCTTCAACAAAGCCAACAATAACACACACACAAAATGGGGGAAAGGACTCCCTATTCAGTAAATGGTGTGAGGATAACTTGGTAGTCATATGTAGAAGACCAAAATTTGACTCTTACCCATTCACCATGTACAAACATCAACTCAAGATGGATTAAACACTTTAATGTAAAACCTAATACTCTAAAAACTCTAGAAGAAAATGTAGGAAGTAACATTTGGACTTCTGACTCCAAAAGCAATCGCAACCAAAACAAAAATTGGCAAGTGTGACCTCATTAAACTAAAAAGTCTATGCACAGCAACAGAAATGATCAACAGACAGCCTACAGAATGGGAGAAAATATTCACAATCTATGCATCCAACAAAGTCTAACATCCAGAAACTGTCAGGTCTCCAAGCCAAAGCTAAGCCATCACATCCCCTGTGACCTGCACGTACACATCCAGATGGCTGGTTCCTGCCTTAACTGATGACATTCCACCACAAAAAAAAAGTGAAAATGGGCTTTCCTGCCTTAACTGATGACATTACCTTGTGAAATTCCTTTTCCTGGCTCATCCTGGCTCAAAAGCTCCCCCACTGAGCACCTGGTGACCCCCCATCCCTGCCCACCAGAGAACAAGCCCCTTTGTAATTTTCCTTTACCTACCCAAATCCTATAAAACGGCCCCACTCCATCTCCCTTCACTGACTCTCTTTTCAGACTCAGCCCGCCTGCACCCAGGTGATTAAAAAGCTTTATTGCTTACACAAAGCCTGTTTGGTAGTCTCTTTACATGGACACGCATGACATTTTGGTGCCATGACTCGGATCAGGGGACCTCCCTTGGGAAATCAATCCCCTGTCCTCCTGCTCTTTGCTCCATGAGAAAGATCCACCTACGACCTCGGGTCCTCAGACCGACCAGCCCAAGGAACATCTCAGCAATTTTAAATCCAGTAATCGGCCTCTTTTTACTCTCTTCTCCAACCTCTCTCACTATCCCTCAACCTCTTGCTCCTTTCAATCTTGACACCACACTTCAATCTTTCCCTTCTCTTAATTTCAGTTCCTTTTCCTTTTCTGGTAGAGACAAAGGAGACACGTTTTATCCGTGGATCCAAAACTCCGGCGCCAGTCACGGACTCAGGAAGACAGTCTTCCCTTTGTGTTTAATCACGCAGGGACACCTGCCTGATTATTTATCAATGTTTCAGAGGCGTCTGACCACACAGGGACATCTGCCTTGGTCCTTCACCCTTAGTGGCAAGTACCACTTTTCGGGGGGGGGCAGGAACCCCCGACCCCTTCTCTCCCTGTCTCTACCCCTTCTCTGCTTTTCTGGGGGCAAGAACCCCTCAACCCCTTCTCCACTTTTCTGGGGGGCAAGAACACCCCGACATCTTATTTCTGCACCCAGACCGCTTATCTTTGTATCTCTACCCCTTTCCCGCTTTTCTGGAGGGCAAGAACCCCCTGACCCCTTATCTCCTGTCTCTACCTTCTCTTTTCTCTGGGCTTGCCTCCTTCACTATGGGCAACCTTCCACCCTCCATTCCTCCTTCTTCTCCCTTAGCCTGTGTTCTCAAGAACTTTAAACCTCTTCAACTCACACCTGACCTAAAATCTAATGCCTTATTTTCTTCTACAATGCCGCTTGACCCCAATACAAACTCGACAGTAGTTCCAAATAGCCAGAAAATGGCACTTCCGATTTTTCCATCCTACAAAATCTAAATAATTCTTGTCGTAAAATGGGCAAACAGTCTGAAGTGCCTGATGTCCAGGCATTCTTTTACACATTGGTCCCTCCCTAGTCTCTGTTCCCAATGCAACTCGTCTCAAATCTTCCTTCTTTCCCTACCCCAAGTGTCCCTGAGTCTTTCTAATCTACCTTTTCTACAGACCCATCTGACCTCTCCCCTGCTCGCCAGGCTGAGCTAGGTCCCAATTTTTCCTCAGCCTCTGCTCCCCCACCCTATAATCCTTTTATCACCTCCCCTCCTCACACCCAGTCAGGCTTACAGTTTCCTTCCGCAACTAGCCCTCCCCGACCTGCCCAGCTATTTCCTCTTAAAAAGGTGACTGGAGCTAAAGACACAGTCAAGATTAATGCTCCTTTTTCTTTATCTGACCTTTCCCAAATCAGTCAGCATTTAGGCTCTTTTCCATCAAATATGAAAAACCCAGCCCAGTTCATGGCTCATTTGGCAGCAACCCTGAGACACTTTACAGCTCTAGACCCTAAAAGGTCAAAAGGCCGTCTTATTCTCAATATACATTTTATTACCCAATCCACTCCCAACATTAAATAAAACCCCAAAAATTAAATTCCAGCCCTCAAACCCACAACAGGACTTAATTAACCTCACCTTCAAGGTGTACAATAATAAAGAGGCAGTTGAGTAGCAATGTATTTCTGAGTTGCAATTCCTTGCCTCCACTGTGAGAGAAAGCCAGCCACATCTCCAGCACACAAGAACTCCAAACGCCTGAAGCGCAGCTGCCAGGGGTTCATCCAGAACCTCCTCCCCCAGGAGCTTGCTACAAGTGCTGGAAATCTGGCCACTAGGCCAGGGAATGTCCACAGCCCACGATTCCTCGTAAGGCATGTCCCATCTGTGCGAGACCCCACTGAAAATCGAACTGTTCAACTCACCTGGCAGCCACTTCAAGAGCCCCTGGAACTCTAGCCCAAGGCTCCCTGACTGACTCCTTCCCAGATCTTCTCGGCTGAGCAGCTGAAGACTGACACTGCCTGATTGCCTCAGAAGTCTACAGGACCATCACAGACGCTCTAGGTAACTCACAGTGGAAGGTAAGTCCATCCCCTTCTTAATCAATACGGAGGCTACCCACTCCACATTACCTTCTTTTCAAAGGCCTGTTTCCCCAGCCTCCATAACTGTTGTAGGTATTGATGGCCAGGTTTCTAAACCTCTTAAAACTCCCCAACTCTGGTGCCAACTTTGACAACATTCTTTAATGCACTCCTTTTTAGTTATCCCCACCTGCACAGTTCCCTTATTAGGCCAAGACATTTTAACTAAATTATCTGCTTCCCTGATTATTCCTGGGCTACAGCCGCACCTCATTGCTGCCTTTTCCCCCAGTTCAAAGCCTCCTTCGCATCCTCCCCTTGTATCTCCCCAACTTAACCCACAAGTATAGGATACCTCTACTCCCTCCATGGCGACTGATCATGCACCCCTTACCATCTCATTAAAACTTAATCACCCTTACCCCGCTCAATGCCAACATCCCATCCCACAGCACACTTTAAAAGGATTAAAGCCTGTAATCACTCACCTGTTAGAGTATGGCCTTTTAAAGCTTGTAAATGCCCCTTACAATTCCCCCATTTTACCTGTCCTAAAACCAGACAAGACTTGCAAGTTAGTTCAGGATCTGTGCCCTTACCAACCAAACTGTTTTGCCTATCCACCCCGTGGTGTCAAACCCATATACTCTCCTACCCTCAATACCTCCCTCCACAGCCCATTATTCTGTTCTAGATCTCAAACATGCTTTCTTTACTATTCCTTTACAGCCTTCATCCCAGCCTCTCTTCGCTTTTACTTGGACTGACCCTGACACTCATCAGGCTCAGCAAATTACCTAAGCTATACGGCCATAGGGCTTCACAGACAGCCCCCATTACTTCAGTCAAGCCCAGATTTCTTCCTCATCTGTTACCTATCTCGACATAATTCTCACAAAAACACACGTGCTCTCCCGTGCTCTCCCTGCTGATCATGTCTGGCTAATCTCCCAAATCCCAATCCCTTCTACAAAACAACTCCTTTCCTTCCTAGGCATGGTTAGTGCGGTCAGAATTCTTACACAAGAGCCCGGACCACGTCCTGTAGCCTTTCTGTTCAAACAACTTGGCCTTACTGTTTTAGCCTAGCCCTCATGTCTGCATGCAGCGGCTGCTGTTGCTTTAAAACTGTTAAGAGGCCCTACAAATCACAAACTATGCTCAAATTACTCTCTAAAGTTCTCACAACTTCCAAAATCTATTTTCTTCCCCCCATCATCGCTCAAGACAATGCTTATGCTGATAAGGTAGCTAAAAAAGCAGCCATCAAAAGGCATCAGATCCCATCACTCAGAACAATGCTTACGCTGATAAGTTAGCTAAAAAAGCAGCTAGCTTTCCAACTTCTATCCCTCACGGCAGTTTTCACATGGTCACTCCCACCTACTCCCCCACTGAAACTTCCACCTACAATCTCTTCCCACACAAGGCAAATGGTTCTTAGACCAAGGAAAATATCTCTTTCCAGACTCACAGGCCCATTCTATTCATAACCTCTTCCATCTAGGTTACAAGCTGCTAGCCTGTCTCTTAGAACTTCTCATTTCCTTTCCATTCTAGAAATCTATCCTCAAGGAAATCACTTCTCAGTGTTCCATCTGCTATTCTACTACTCCTCAGGAATTTCTCAGGCCCCCTCCCTTCCCTACCCATCAAGCTCGGGGATTTGCCCCGGCCCAGGACAGGCAAATTGACTTTACTCACATACCTCAAGTCAGGAAACTAAAATACCTCTTGGTCTAGTTAGACGCTTTCACTGGATAGGTAAAGGTCTTTCCTATAGGGTCTGAGAAGGTCACTGCGGTCATTTCTTCCCTTCTGTCAGACATAATTCCTCGGTTTAGCCTTCCCACCTCTATACAGTCCAATAGCAGACCAGCCTTTATTAGTCAAATCACCCAAGCAGTTTTTCAGGCTCTTGGTATTCAGTGAAACCTTTATATCCTTTACCGTCCTCAATCTTCAGGAAAAGTAGAACAAACTAATGGTCTTTTAAAAACACACCTCACCAAGCTCAGTCACTAACTTAAAAAAGACTAGACAATACTTTTACCACTTTCCCTTCTCAGAATTCAGGCCTGTCCTTGGAATGCTACAGGTTCCAGCCCATTTGAGCTCCTGTGTGGACACTCCTTTTTATTAGGTCCCAATCTCATTCCACACACCAGCCCAACTTGAACTGCACCCCAAAAACTTAGAGCCTAAAAACTCACCAAGCAAGTAATTACACTGAACCCCCTTAGGCTCTAATTAGATGTCCTAGGTCCTCCCAATTCTTAGTCCTTTAATACCTGTTTTTTCTCCTTCTCTTACTCAGACCTTGTGACTTCCTTCAATTCATACAAAACCGCATCTGGGTCATCACCAATCATTCTATACGACAAATGCTCCTTCTAACAACCCCACAATATCGCCTCTTGCCACAAAAGCTTCCTTCAGCTTAATCTCTCCCACTGTAGGTTCCCATGCCGCCCCTAATCCCACTTGAAGCACCCCTGAGAAACATCACCTGTTATCTCTTCATATCACCCCCCAAAAATTTTCGCTGCCAACACTTCAACACTATTTTATTTTTCTTATTAATATAAGAAGACAGGAATGTCAGGCCTCTGAGCCAAAGGTAAACCATCATGTCCTCTGTGACCTGCATGTACACATCCAGATGGCCGGCTCCTGCCTTAACTGATGACATTCCACCACAAAAGAAGTGAAAATGGCTGTTCCTGCCTTAACTGATGACATTACCTTGTGAAATTCCTTTTCCTGGCTCATCCTGGCTCAAAAGCTCCCCCACTGAGCACCTGGTGACCCCCCCCACCCCTACCCTCCAGAGAACAACCCCCTTTGACTGTAATTTTCCTTTACCTACCCAAATCCTCTAAAATGGTTCCACTCCTATCTCCCTTCGCTGACTCTCTTTTCGGACTCAGCCCACCTGCACCCAGGTGATTAAAAAGCTTTATTAATCACACAAAGCCTGTTTGGTAGTCTCTTCACACGGACACGCATGACAGAACCTACAGGAAACTTAAAACAAATTTACAAGCAAAAAAACCCCATTGAGAAAATGGACAAAGGACATGAACAGACACTTCTCAAAAAGAAGACATATATGCAGCCACCATGCCCATGAGAAAATGCTCATTAATCATTAGAGAAATGAAAATCAACACAATAAGACACCACTTCACACCAGTCAAAATGGTAATTATTAAAAAGTCAAAAAATAATAGATACTGATGAGGTTATGGAGAAAAAGGAATACTTATTCAGTGCTGGTGGGAATGTCAATTAGTGCAGCCACTGTGTAAAGTAGTTTGGAGATTTCTCAAAGGATATAAAACAGAACTGCCATTTTACCCAGCAATCCCATTGCTGGATACATACCCAAAGGAATATACATTGTTCTACCATAAAGAAACATTCATGCCTATGTTCTTCACAGCACTGCTCACAATAACAAATAATGGAATAAACCTAGATGCCCATTCATAGTAGACTAGATCAAGAAAATATGGTACATTAAAAAAAAAAAGAAAATATGGTACATATACACCATGGAATACCATGCAGCTGCAAAAAAAAAAAAAAAATCAAATGTTGGGATCCACTCAGGATGGTGGCAGAAATATTAAAGGGAAATATTAGGGAAAGTTATAGGGAATAGTCACAAACCTTTTTGGAAGGCCAAAAGGTTACATAGCTTATAATAACTGAACAGGATGAAGGCAGTGGTTCTTACCTTAGAGCATTAGGTCATAGGGTAAATATTAGGGACATCAGAGGCTTCTCCAGTTAAGTCTGACTTACCCTACCTCCAATAACTAACCTTTGAGCCAGATGGCCCTCTCGCGGGGGTGGGGGGAGGTCGACCAGGGATATTGCCCCCTAATAGTACTTACTTTAGACCACAGTACCTGAGTCACTCACAGAACTACTCTTACCCATGTTAAATTACCTCTATCTGTGTTGACTCAAGCTTTTGTTAACTAATCTTAATGAATAAATGCAAGGCTCCCAAGCTGATGGAAGCCGGCTGCAGTGACAAACCTCTCTTGGTGTGTAGGCGGTCGGACATTCTGCAGGACTGGCAAAACAGAATATCTGCATATCAGTGTACGTTTTATTCATCCATCTTTTGGGTCACGGTCTGCGGACAGACCCCCGCAGCTAGTGCCCTCAAGAAAGGAGCGCTGCTTCAATCAAATCATGTCCTTCACAGCAACATGGATTCAGCTAGAGGCCATTATCCCAAGTGACTTATCGCAGGAACAGAAGACCAAATACTGTATGTTATCACTTGTAAGTGGAAGCTAACCTGTGAGTACACATGGACACAAAGAAGGGAACAAAAGACATTAGGGCCTACTTGAGGTGGAGCATGGAAGGAGGGTGAGGATCAAAAAGTTATCTCTAGGGTACTATGCTCATTAGCTGGGTCACAGAATGATCTGGTCATCAAACCCTCATGACATGCAATTTACCCATGTAACAAACCTGCACATGTATCCCTTGAACCTGAAATAAAAGTTGGAAAGAAAAAAATAATCACTTACATTCTTTTCCAGTCTTGAAGCTCACTTCCTCTCATTCTTCCCCACAACCTCCTCAACTGAAAGACCTATAGAACGCTAAGGAACCAGGAACTTCTGTGCATCATTGATTGTGTCTGTGCTGTTCCCTCTATTTAGAAAGCTTTCTTTGCTTGTACTCAAGGTGAATTCTTTTTCTTAATTTCATTTTTAAATAGCATCTTCACTGAAATGCCTATCCCTCCAGATGCTACCAAAACTTCCACTATCACTGCCTAGCGAAAAGTACTCCTACCTCTGTTTCCTCAGAATTGTGTATAAACTATTGTTATTACCACATATGTTGTATTATATAGAACTAGGCTGGTGTTATGTACTGAACTATGTCCCCCAGAAATTTTCATATGTTGAAATTCTAGTACCCAGTAACTCAGAATGTGGTCATATTTGCAGACAAGTTATTTAAATAGGTGATTAAATTAAAACAAGATCTTAAGGACGGCCCTAATCCAATATGGCCAATGTCCTTATAAGAAGGAAATTTGAGGCTGGGCACAGTGGCTCATGCCTGTAATCCCAGCACTTTGGGCGGGTCACGAGGTCAGGAGATCAGGACCATCCTGGCTAACATGGTGAAACCCCGTCTCTACTAAAAATACAAAAAAATTAGCCTGGCGTGGTGGCGGGCGCCTGTGGTCCCAGTTACTCGGGAGGCTGAGACAGGAAAATGGCATCAACCCAGGAGGTGAGGCTTGCAGCAAGCTGAGATCGCAACATTGCACTCCAGCCTGGGCAACAGAGCGAGACTCCATCTCAAAAAAAAAAAAAAAGAAGAGGAAATTTGAACACAAGTACATACAAAGGGAATCCTGCCTCTGGGTTGCCTGTGGACTCAAGCTACATTATTCTCTCTGCCCATCTATACATAAAACAAATATATATGTTATATGTACATTTACATATAGTTATATATATAAATGTATATATGTGTATATATGTATATGTATTCACACATCCTATTGGTCCTACTTTCTTAGAGATCCCTAATAGAGACTAATAGAGATAGCATCTATCTTAATCACTCAATGCCAAGTTCTAACATCAGAACCACATCTAGTTAAATAATATAGTATAACTACAGGTGCATGTGTATAAAGTTTTTCTCAGGTAGTATCCTAATTTATACACACACACACTACACACAACTCATTTGATCCTTACAAGAACTTCATGAAAGAAATATTATTATTACTTCAACTTTAACCGTGAAGTTCAGTAATTTGCCCAAAGTTAGTCATCTAGTAAGTGACAGTAGTACATTTTGAAACAAAGCAATCTAGCTGGAGGGCCTCTTCTTATCACTATCCTAAGCTATAAAACATTATGAAAATATTTTTATTCTGTTAAAAAGAAAACATAGTATGTAACCCAATGCCTGGTACAATATTGATATTCCATAAATGTTTATTGAATAAATGAGTGAATAACATCATTAATAAATATTCAATCATAAAATGAGATAACAGTATCATTATATAATTGTTCTACATAATTACAAAAATACAAACACTCATACTTGGAGATTAGGCCATTTGTGAAGTGTTGCTCGGTTTCAAAGACCAAGGTATGACACACACAGCACTATTTATTAATCTGCTCAATATTATATGGTGATGGAAGGATAACATGTGTGCAAACTACTTTATAAGGCTTGTAAGTATCAAATAGTAATATATCCTTTAAGTAGTTTCTTTAAGAACAGAATGAGATTCCACTAAATTATTTTTCATATACCTAAGGATATTATCCAAAGCCCTACTTTTTAAATCAAACATAACTAAATTATAGGAAGATTTATCATATGGTCATCATTGATTTTATTCTGGAATGTTTCACAACTTTTTCTTCATAAATTTTTGTAACTTGCTGTGAGTTGTATAGGGGCTACTAGATGAATATGTATTTATTTCATGCCTGGGATTTTTTTTTTTTTTTTTTTTTTTTTTGAGACAGTCTTGCTCAACTGCCCAGGCTGGAGTGCAGTGGCACCATCTCGGCTCACTACAATCTCTGCCTCCCAGATTCAAACAATTATTGTGGCTTAGCCTCCCAAGAAGCTGGGATTTCAGGCATGTACCACCGCACCTGGCTAATTTTTATATTTTTAGTAGAGACAGGGTTTCACCATGTTGTCCAGGCTGGTTTCAAACTCCTGGCCTCAAGCAATCTGCCTGCCTCGGCCACCCAAAGTGCAGGGAGTGCACCCAGTGCCTGGGATTTGTTAGAAAACAAAGTTTTATCCCAATAGAACTATTATGTTGACTGTCTCAAATTCAAAAAATTCAAATATAGAGACGTAATGTGAGATATTAAAAATTATAAAACATCCAAATAACTTAGGTATTTAATCTTGTTCTAAATGTTAGTTTAAAAACTAGAAATAATGCATCAGGCCGGGCGTGGTGGCTCACGCCTGTAATCCCAGCACTTTGGGAGGCCGAGGTGGGCGGATCACAAGGTCAGGAGATCGAGACCATGGTGAAACCCCGTCTCTACTAAAAATAGAAAAAATTAGCCGGGCGCAGGGGCGGGCGCCTGTAGTCCCAGCTACTCGGGAGGCTGAGGCAGGAGAATGGCGTGAACCCGGGAGGCGGAGCTTGCAGTGAGCCGAGATTGCGCCACTGCACTCCAGCCTGGGCGACAGAGCGAGACTCCGTCTCAAAAAAAAAAAAAAAAGAAATAATGCATCATTGATCCCTGTCACCTACTTTAAAGTTGTCAGACAGGTACATTGACTAATACTAAGTTGAAAAGAAAGAAAACAAAAGCCTGACTGTTTTGAGTTTCTTGCTTCTCCAGTCCAATTTTCTGTCTCCCTTTTGTCTGCACACAGATTGTCCAGGCCTGGTGACAAGTTGAACAAATTGCCTTTTACTGTTCCTTTGATTTGTACAATAACATGTTAATTGCAACCCTGAGCTCTTCTTCTGCCCTATTGATTACATAATCACCTTTGCCAATTGATGCTGCCCAGAATGTCAAAAGGCATCCAGTAAAATGAAATACAAAATAAAATCTTTCTCTGCCTACCCTCCTCCAAGTAAATATAATTCCAACGCATCTGTAATCTCACATTGTTGGCAGGCCAAAAAGCCAAGTTTTAAAACTATATCCTGAAGTACTCCCTTCACCACCTCCAGCATTTCAGATCAGTCTTTGTTTCCTAACCCACTGATACCCAAGGGCTAGATTTGCCAGGAAGAATTAATGGTGATCATTATAATACAGAAAGCAACAGCTGCACCTATTCAGCTCTGTGTTAGTGATGCAGTTATGTAAAGCAAGGAGAAGCCAACCTAGACAGAAAAGCTTAGTAGTCTCATCTCTCACCTTGAAACAAACACCTTGCTATTTTAGTAAATCTATGCATATAACATGTTTGACATTTACGTTATTTGAATAAAAATATTGATAATAATTTGTCTGTATTGAATCTGAATATGTAAGAGACACAAAGAACACATGACAAAGTTCTAATACTTACTAATGGGTTTGCTAAGTACAGTAAGAGCTCAGCTATCAGAACCCTCATCTGGCAACAATTCCTAACCAGAATCTACCAAAATCCAGGAATCAAACAAATACAAAAGATACTTCGAAGAAACACAAGCATTGTCACATCTTCTATGTGTCAATTTGATACACTTATCAAATAGGAATACCTTAGCCTTTTACTCAACACCTAACATATTTAATCATTAAATTTTCACCTCAGAGTCAATTAGAATCATCAAAGAAAGGCACTGTGGGTATCTGTCCCCTCCAAATCTCATGTTGAAATTTGTTCTCCAATGTTGGATGTGGGGCCTACTGGGAGGTATTTAGGTCTCCACGGTGGATCTTTCATGAATGTGTTGGAGCTCTCCTATTGGTTATGAGTGAGATTTATGTTTTTTCTGCGGTAACATATATCTGAAGTGTTCACACTGGGACAGAGGAGGATTCCTCTCACCTCTGAAATAGTAAGGCTGTGATTTATCTAGGTTGGTTGTCCACTCCTCCATCCTAAACCAGAGGCACATGTCTCAGACAGTCCTACAACGTATATATATCACTTACTGTCCTTCAGTTGCATACGTTAAGAGCTGAAACCAGCAAGAACTACTGTCAAAGTAGAATTATCAGTTTACCTAAAGCTACTTTATTCTCTACAGTTATCTTGATATGTATCTGCTAGCTGTGTGACCTTAAGCAAGATACTTCTTTGTGCTTCTGTAAAATGGATCCAACAAGAACACATAGTAGGAATCTTATGTGGGATACATAAGACACCACTGTAAAATATTTAGCATGGTACCTGACACATGGCACACACTCAATAAAGTTATGTTTCGAAGTCAAAGAATTCAGAGAATTGCTATTATGTTATCGATAAGCACTTTTCAAAGCATCTAATGAAGGATCATATTAACCCTACCCCTGGCCCTCGTCCCACCCCAGGTCATCATAGACCAACTTTTCTGCATTGTACTGCTTGGAAGTCATGATAATTTCCAATTACTTTAAAAGTTCCAAAATGTGTGCCTTCAATTTCTGAACGTATGTCATTGTAGACCGCTATGTTTGTGGACCAACATCCACCCACAAAACATACTTTGAGTAACACTTTAATAGAACACCATCATTGTCTCCTAAGACAGTAAAGTTAAAAATAATGAATTGTCACCATCTTTTTTTTTATTTGAATTCTTTGAAATTATCTACATAGAATAGGTGGGGCTCCAGTGTATAAACACAAAATTGAATGTATAAATGCTGGCAATATGTGCATATTCAAGCAAATACATTCACTTGATCAGTTTCTATAATTGAAGAAAAAAGAATTTAGGGAGTCAGAATTATCAAAAATCATATATAAATTATCTCAAGGATTATGTATCAAAGTCTTTTCAACTTTATTTATATTCACTTGCCAGTGTCAATTCCTCCATCAGAAAAAAATATAGGTGAAGTACTCTACGTAGCAGTGTGATGTTATTTAAAAAAAATCAGAATACAGTAAATTGCATCATTTATCAATATAGTTGATAGTAATTCTACACCAGACCTGCACTTGACACAGCCATGTAACTTATTACCAGTCCCTAGCCATCAGAACATGCACAGAAAAGTATTTTCAAAAGCACTTACCATTTATTCAAAGTGTTTTGAAGTATGAGAAGAGCTAAATTCCTAAAGCAGTCAGTATATACTTCAAGCCAAGCACACTTAAAATCATACATGAATAGTTTTGACTACTAAAAGAAAAATAGTCAATAATTAATTCTACAATTACTTTTTATGTACACCAGTACAAAAATATTTGAAGTTTATAATATTGCATATAAATCACTACTTATAATGAAAATGTAACCAGTTGATTTTTTAGTAGTTTTGACTATTTCTTAGAAAACAAAACCACCAACAAAACAAATACCTATTATGCTTTGAAATTTTAAATTAGGCTGACTTCAAAGAAATTAACAGATGTTGTATTTATCTCCTTAAGTAGTTCCCTACTCTTGACGTATAAACTCATTATATTTCTGCTAACAATAATATATATTACTTTATGTATAACGTGTTACATAATCTTAGAAGAATCAAGTTGAAAAGTTTTAAACTATTACCTAGTTAAAACTGACCATCAGTCAGTTTTTTCAGTAACAGAAATCTTCAAGTTTTGTGGCTGGGGAAATAAAAATGTAAACCGCACTGGATACCCCTACCCATCTACTAGAACAACAAAAGGAAACAAATAGGCAACACAAAGTGCTGGCAAGCATCCAGCACCACAAAAACTCATACATTTCTAGTGGGAATGAGAATGATGCAGACCTTTTTAATAACAGTTCGAAAGTTCCTTACAGTCACTTATTACATAATTCAATAAATTTATACCTAGGTATTTTCCCAAGAAAAATGAGAATATATGTAAGATTGGAGAGTTGATACTATGTGTGGTTGTGACTGGGTAACAACTATGGTTTGTAACAAATACCAATAGCACCAAGAAGGCCTGCAATGCTTAGCTTTCTTTAAGTAAATATCATAGCAATTTTTAATGTTTTTTATTTTCTTTATTGAAAAACAAAAAAATTATATATTTACTGTGTAAAACATTATATGTTGAAACATATATACATTGTGGAATGGCTAAATCAAATTAACATATGTATTACCTCACATAGTTATCATTTTTCTGATGAGAACCCTTAAAATCTACTGTTAGCATTTTTAACTATAGTCACCACATTGTACAAATGATTTCTTGAACTTTTTCTTCCTATTTACAGGAAATTTTTTGTCCTTTGACCAAAGTCTGCCCAACCCCCACTCCCTCATCACCGCCCCAGCCTCTAGTAACCATCACTCTACTCTCTACTTCTATGAGTTCAACTTTTTATGATTCCACATGTAACTGAGATCATGTGGGGTTTGTCATTCTGTGCCTGGCTTACTTCACTTTAACATAAAGTCCTCCAGGTTCATCCATGTTGTCACATTTGACTATTTTATGGCTGAATAGTATTCCATTGTGTATATATGCCGTTTTTTTTTAATTCATTCATCCATTGACAGACACTTGGTTTGATTTGCTATCTTGGCCATTGTGAATAATGCTGCAATGACCATGAAAGTGCAAATATCTTTTCAATATACTAATTTCACTTCCTTTGGCTATATACCCTATAACAGGAATGCTGGATCTTATGGTAGTTCTGTTTTTATTTTTTGAGGAGGCTCATACAGTTTTTTATAATGACTACACTAATTTTACATTCACAGCAATAGTGTGTAAGAATTTCTTTTTCTTGGCTGGGCACGGTGGCTCACGCCTGTAATCCCAGCACTTTGGGAGCCCGAGGTGGGTGGATCACCTGAGGCTAGGAGTTCGAGACAAGCCTGGCCAACATGACAAAACCCCATCTCCACTAAAAACACAAAAATTAGCCAGGTATGGTGGCCGGCGCTTGTAATCCCAGCTACTCAGGAGGCGGAGGCAGGAGAATTCCTTGAACCCCGAAGGCAGAGGTTACAGTGAGCCAAGATGGTGCCACTGAACTCCAACTTGGGCAACAAGAGTGAAACTCCATCTTAAAAAAAAAAAAAAAAACTTCATTTTTCTTTACATCCTCACCAACACTTATCTTTCATCGTTTTTAAAAAGCCTTTCTAACAAGTGTGAGCTGATAACTCCTTGTGGTTTTAATGTGTATTTCTCTGATCATTAGTGATGTTGATCATTTTTTCACATACCTGTTGGCCATTTTTATGTTTTCTCTTGAGAAACGTCTGTCCATGTTCTTGCCCCATTTTTTAATCAGGCTATTTATTTTCTTGCTATTGAGTTGACTTCCTTATATATTTTGGATATTCACTTCTTACCAGACTTTTGGTTTGCAAATATTTTCTCCCATTCCATAGGATGTCCCTCCATCCTGTCAATTGCTTCCTTTTTTAATGCAGATTATAACTTTGATATAATTCCATTTGTTCTTGCTTTTGCTGCCTATTCTTTTGGGGTTATAGATAAAAAGAAATCATTATGCAGATCAATATCATGGAGCTTTTCCTCTGTATTTTTTCTGATGGCTTTATAGCTTGGCATGTTATTTCTAAGTCCTTAATTCATTTTGGATTTATTTTAGTATATGGTATGAGATAAGGGTCTAATTTCATTCTTCTGCATGTGGACACAGTTTTACCAACAAAATTTTATTTAAAAGATTGTCCTTCACACATTGTATATTCCTGGCATCTTTATAAAAAAAATCAGTTGGTCATAAATGCATGGATTTATTTCCAGTCTCTCTATTCTGTCCCATTGATCTATGTGTCTATTTCCATGCCAGTACCATGCTGTTTTTTTTATTACTGTAGCTTTGTAGTATATTTTAAAATCGAATGATGTAGTAATTCCAGCTTTATTTTTCTTGCTCAAGATTGCTATAGGTATTTGTGGTCTTTTGTGGTTTCATATGAATTTGGGGATTGCACTTTATCTTTTCAAAAAACCAACTCTTAGTTTCATTGATCTTTTACATTGTTTTTCTACTCTATTTCTGCTCTAAGCTTTATTATTTCCTTCTTTTTACTAACTTCGGGGTTAGTTTGTTCTTTTTCTAGTTCCTTGGGGTACAGTCTTTGGTTGCTTACTTGATCTCTTTCTTATTTTTTGATGTAAGCATTTAGTGCTATAAAACTCCCTGTTAGAACTACTTTTGCTTCATCTCATAAGTTTAGTATGTTGTGTTTTCATTTTCATTTGTCTCAAGTTTTTTAAATTTCCCTTTTAATTTCTTCATTGACCCACTAGTTGTTTAGGAGTAAGTTGTTTAATGTTTACGTATTTGTGAATTTTTCCACAAATTCGAGGTGTTTTTGATACCCAATTTCATACCATTGTGATCAGAAATGATACATAATTTCAGTATTTTAAAATATGCTAAGACTTATTTTGTTGCCTAACATATGATCTACCCTAGAGAACATTCTGTATGCACTTGAGAAATATGTGTATTCTGCTGCTGTTTGGTGAAATGTTCTGTATTTGTCTGTTAGGTCCCATTTGGTCTAAAATATAGTTTAAGTCTGATATTTTCTTGTTTATTTTGTATCTGGATGATTGGTTCACTGCTAAAAGCGGTGTATTAAAGTACCATATTATTGTATTGCAGTTTATTTCTCCCTTCAGTTCTATTAATTTTTTTTATATTTAGGTGTTCCAATATTGAATGTATCTACAATTGCTATATCATCTTGCTGAATTGACCCTTTTATCATTACAAATTACCTTCTTTGTAATTACCTTCACTTTACAGTTTTGACTTAAAGGCTATTGTATTTGATGTAATTTTTAACCTATGCTCTTTTTTGGATCTATTTGCATAAAATATCTTTTTCTATCTCTTCACTTTCAGACTACTTGTGTCCTTACAAGTGAAATGAGTTTCTTTTAGGCAGCAAATGGTTGTATTTTGGTTCTTATATTCATTCAGCCACTCTGTGCCCTTTGTTTGAAGAATTTATTTACATTCGAGGTAATTACTGATAAGCAAGAACTTACCACTGCCCTTTTGCTAATTGTTTTCCATCTTTTCTTAAGTCTTTTTTCATCTTCTTCTCTTGCCGTCTTCCTGTGTAAGTGTTTTTCTCTAGTGGTATCCTTTGGTTCTTTACTATTTATCACATATCCACGATAGGTTTTTGCTTTATGGTCACCATGAGGCTTATGAAAATATCTTATAACAGGCTGTTTTAAGCTGGTAACAACTTAACTTTGATCTCACACACACACACACACACACACACACACACACACACACACACACAGAGTCCACATTTTTACTCCACTCTCTATATTTTGAATTTTGATGATATAATTCATATCTTTTATATTGCATATCCCTTAACAAATTATTGTAGCTATTAATACTTTTAATAGTTTTGTCTTTTAACCTTCATACTGAAGATATAATGGCTTACATTCCATTAGAGTATTGAGTATTCTTCTTCTGACTGTGTGCTTACTTTTACCTATGAATTTTATATTTTCATATGTTTTCATGTTACTAATTAGCAACCTCTTCTTTCAGCATGAAGAGCTCTCTTTAGCATTTACTGTAAGACAGATCTCATGGTAATGAACTACCTCAAATTTTGTTTGTCTGGAAAAGTCTTTCTCTCTCCTTTATTTCTGAAGAACAGACTTTCCAGGCACAGTATTATTGACAGACGGTTTTTTTTTTCCTTCAGAACTATAAATATATCATCCCACTCTCTCCTAGCCTGTAAAATTTCTGTTGAGAAATCTGCTAGCCTATTGAAACTCCTTTAAAGATTACTTGCTTCTTTTCTCTTGCTCCTTTCAGAATCCTCTCTGCTTTGATTTTTGACAATTTGATTATAATAGGTATTGGGCTAGGCCTGTTCAGATTGAACCTAATTGTAGACCTTTGAGATTCCTGTACCTAGATGTTTGTATCTTTCCCTAGGTTTGGAAAGTTTCCACTATTTTTTTTTTAAATAGGCTTTCAACACATTCACCTTCCCTTTCTCTTTCTTGAAGTCCTTTGACTTGAAAATTTGCACTTCTGATGCTGTCCCACTAATCCCATAAACGTTCTTCATTACATTTCATTCTTTTTTTCTTTTTGCTCCTCTGACTACATCTGTTCAAATAACCTATCTTTGAGTTCAGATGTGCTTCAACTTGATCAATTCTGCAACTGATTCTCTCTTGCTCTCTTTCTCTCCCCACTTTTCTCTCTCTCTCTCACACACACACAAACACACACACACATTTTTCACTTCATTGATTGCATTAGCTCCAGAATTTCTATTCAATTTTTTAAACATTTATAACTCTATTAAATTTCTCATTTTGGTCATTTATTGTTTTCTTCATTTTTTTGAATCGTTTCTCTGGGTTATTTTTTTGTTTTTTTTTTTAAGTTCACTGAGCTTACTTGAAACAGTATTTTGAATTATTTTCAGGCTACTCAAGCGTTTTTATTTATTTAGGATCATCACTGGCACTTTATTTCCCTTCAGAGATACCGTGTTTCCCTCATTGTCCTTGATTTTTCAGGCCATGCATTGGTATCTGCCCATCTGAAGAAGTATACACTTAATTATGTCTTCATAGGCTGGCTTTGTCTGAGAAAGCCCTTTACTTGCCAGCCCACTCAGAAATTGTGGGCAGGCCTTCTGGCATAGTTTATCAGAAGGCTTGCTGCTGGAGTCATCTAGCTACTGGCTTGGTGCCTGGGTCTGCCACTGGGTGGTTCTGGATCCACTGGAATGGGCCTGTCAAGTGGGTCTACTGGGGTGAGCCTGGAACCTATACCCCTGAGAACTAACCTGACACCCATGTCCACAGGGGCTGACTTGGCACTGACGTGGGCTGTGAGTCTGAATCTGAAGGGGCTGGCCAGGCAGTAGGATGGGTCTGAAGTCTGTGTCCTCTGGAATGGGCCTGGATCCTAAGTCTTCAAGGGTAAACCTAGGCCTTAGGTCCACAGACTCTACTCTTCATGAAGCTTGGATATGTACCAGTGTTGCTGGAGCCTCTCTCTGCTGGGGAGCCTGGAGCCTGTGTCCACGTGTGTTGACATAGTGCCTAAAGCCATGTGCAAATCTGGCACTGGAACAGGCATGACACCTAGGTCTGTATGGATCAACTTAGTTCTGGCCTCGGCTGGATCCTAGGATGGGCCTCATGTCTGGAGGTGTAGGAGTTGTCCTACTGCTAGATGGACCTGGAACTTTCATCTGGAGGGGCTGGCCATGGGTGCTGGCCTAATGACAAGGGCTTTGGGAGTAGACTTGGGCTATGACAAGCCTAAAGCCTAGGGCCATAGGGGTCAGCCTGATACTGGGGGTGGTCTGGAGCCTGGAGTCATTGGAATCAGCCTGGCCCTGAGCAGGTCCAAATGCTGGTGCCACTGGTATAGGCCCAAAGCCCAGCTCCACTGGAGCTGGCCTGGCACTGAGGGTGGTCTGAAGCCTGGAGCCACTGAGGTTGGCCCAATGGTAGAGAAGACCAGAGGTTGAGTTCAGCAGGCAGGCCTGGAGCCTGGTGCTATGTGATATAGCGAAGCACTGGGGCAAGTGTAATAGCTCAGTCTGCAAGTTTCAGTCTGGCGCCTGTGTCCACAGAAGCCTGCCCCATGCTGGGTTTTACTATAGTGGCCTATGTTGGGGTCCAAGGCAAAGTCTGGTCCTCACTTCCCTGTCCTTCCCACATGCAGAGAGCATCCTTCTCCACACTGTGCTGCCTGCATTTGGGAAAAGGGTAATGCGGTTAATGTAAAACTGTTCTTTTTGACCTCTTCAATGCACCTTTTTTTCTCTTTCCTGTGCTACATCCAGGTGTTGTGATCTCTTACCTGGTTCCCTTAGCTCTTGTGAAGGTATTTTCACGCATGAATGGTTGTTCAAATTAATGTTTCTGTGGGGAAACAAGAGTGGGAAAGTCCTATTTCTCTATCTTGCTCTTTCCCTTCTCCTATCACAGAAATTCTAGACTGCTTTCAGGCAAAAGCTATTACAACAAAAAATTAGAAATAGGTGTGTGCAGATACAGACATGTCAAGAATATGAAGGCATGTGGCCACAATACAGTGACCTAAGACAAAATCTTTGCAGGATTTTTTCAGTAACAGGGCAATAAATGGAAAAATCCATATTCCAGATATTATCCCTCTCAGAAATACATATTTCTAGTTTGTGTCAACAAAGTAAGCACATGCATTTATTTAAGGAATTAATGTGTTTCTGCATCAGGATGATATGAACTATGTAAGTTCAAATTTACTTCATCAAAAATACATGGCACAAAAAAAAAAAAGTGGCCTTTGGAGCAAACATATCTTCACCTTAACTACCCAAATGGATCTTCAGAGCATCAACTTTTAAAAAGATCTATTATTAAGTGATATCCCTGTGTCCAATATCTTTTTTAGTCATTCCTTTGCAATTACCCTCAGAACTTCTTCAAAACCTACACGAAGTGGCAATCTTTATAATCTGAAAATTTCCAAAAGTAAAATCTATCTCAGAGCACAACAATTCACCATCTGGTTTTTATCCCAAGAAGGACTGGTTATGTAGTGAATCTAGGTTCATATAACTAGCCAAGGAAACTATTTTAAAAGGAAAAACAAAGCTTTAATAAATATACACTTATGACCTGGCGCCGCCCGCCTAGTGCGTGTCCGTAGACTGAGGCCCAGCCCCCTTCGCCTGTTTTGAGCGCCTCCAGCATGTCTGACAAACTGCCCTACAAAGTCGCTGACATCGGACTGGCTGCCTGGGGACGCAAGGCCCTGGACATTGCTGAGAACGAGATGCCGGGCCTGATGCGTATGCGGGAGCAGTACTTGGCCTCCAAGCCACTGAAGGGCGCTCGTATTGCTGGCTGCCTGCACATGACAGTGGAGACGGCCATCCTCATTGAGACCCTCATCGCCCTGGGTGCTGAGGTGCAGTGGTCCAGCTGCAATATCTTCTCCACCCAGGACCATGCGGCAGCTGCCATTGCTAAGGCTGGCATTCCGGTGTATGCCTGGAAGGGCGAAATGGACGAGGAGTACCTGTGGTGCATTGAGCAGACGCTGTACTTCAAGGATGGGCCCCTCAACATGATTCTGGATGACGGGGGCGATCTCACCAACCTCATCCACACCAAGTACCCGCAGCTCCTGTCAGGCATCCGAGGCATCTCTGAGGAGACAACGACTGGGGTCCACAACCTCTACAAGATGATGGCCAATGGGATCCTCAAGGTGCCTGCCATCAATGTCAATGACTCCGTCACCAAGAGCAAGTTTGACAACCTCTATGGCTGCCGGGAGTCCCTCATAGATGGCATCAAGCGGGCCACAGATGTGATGATTGCCGGCAAGGTAGCAGTGGTAGCAGGCTATGGCGATGTGGGCAAGGGCTGTGCCCAGGCCCTGCGGGGTTTCGGGGCCTGTGTCATCATCACTGAGATTGACCCCATCAATGCACTGCAGGCTGCCATGGAAGGCTATGAGGTGACCACCATGGATGAGGCCTGTCAGGAGGGCAACATCTTTGTCACCACCACAGGCTGTGTTGACATCATCCTTGGCTGGCACTTTGAGCAGATGAAGGATAATGCCATTGTGTGTAACATTGGACACTTTGACGTGGAGATCGATGTCAAGTGGCTCAATGAGAACGCCGTGGAGAAGGTGAACATCAAGCCGCAGGTGGACCGGTACCGGCTGAAGAATGGGCGCCGCATCATCCTGCTGGCTGAGGGTCGGCTGGTCAACCTGGGTTGTGCCATGGGCCACCCCAGCTTCGTGATGAGTAACTCCTTCACCAACCAGGTGATGGCACAGATCGAGCTGTGGACCCATCCAGACAAGTACCCCGTTGGGGTTCACTTCCTGCCCAAGAAGCTGGATGAGGCAGTGGCTGAAGCCCACCTGGGCAAGCTGAATGTGAAGTTGACCAAGCTGACTGAGAAGCAAGCCCAGTACCTGGGCATGTCCCGTGATGGCCCCTTCAAGCCGGATCACAACCGCTACTGAGAGCCAGATCCAGTGGTTCCTCAGCCCACGACAGATGAGAAGGGGGTATATTGAAGGGCAAAGAGGAACTGTTGTTTGAATTTTCCTGAGAGTCTGGCTTAGTGCTGGGTCTTAAACCTCATAACAATGAGGTTAGTACTTTTAGTCCCTGTTTTACAGGGGTTAGAATAGACTGGTAAGGGGCAACTGAGAAAGAATAGAGAAGTGACAACCAGAGGTTGAGAGGGGCCAGAAAAACATGAATGAATGCAGGCAGATTTCGTGAAATCTGCCACCACTTTATAGCTAGATGGTTCCTATCACAACCCTGGGTCAAAAAGAGAATAATTTGATCTATAATGTTAAAAGAAAGCAGGAAGGTGGGTAAATAAAAATCTTGGTGTCTAAAAGAAAAAATAAATAAATAAATAAATAAATAAATAAATAAATAAATAAATAAATACACACTTGTTTCCAGCACGGAGAATATAGTAAGGTGAGTAGGCACTTCACTCAGGCAAAACACTTAAGATATGCTCCTCAAACACACACATACACACATAATTAGCTATCAAGGTAAATAATATAATAATGCAAACTTTTTACATAAGTTTTGATTTTAAAAATCTAAATTTGATTATTTTGTTAATCGTAATTTTTTGCACCAATTTAAAAAAATTAAATCAAAGTTAATGCAAAAAATTATGATTAACAAAATATCAAATTTTAAACAAACCCATCGTTCAAATCCGCACTAGTATAAGTCACTTCACTTGCCTGATTATTTGTTGGTAGAGGAGAAAAGAAAGGCATACAGAGGAAAAGTAAATCATCAGATTACCTTGTCATTGTATCTTACCTCATGGAGACAGGTATCATGAGCTCAACCTGAGCTGTCGGAGGAGAGATTCGAGATTTTACACAAAGGAGGGATCCAACCGCACTTCTCCAACACCACTGGGAATACAAATGTGGTTTTGTGGATGGTAAAATTCAAATTGCACCAGCTTGTTCCCCAAACTAGGTAGTATAGAATTTCAGACTCTTGCAATTACCCTGCAAGGATAGCTCATGTGTAGTCAGGAAGAGAACTTCCTCAGTAACTGCCTTACACATACTTGAAGTTGGAGCTGGAGAACGTTATATTACACCTACATTCACATACAAAATTCTATTTGAACCTGTGGTGATCACCGGTCTCTCACACTCCACATACAGGCTTAAAGGCAGTAGAGGGACTAGGCACGGGCAGCTTTCTTAATCTAGCAGCTGTTTTAAAATAATATCGCTCTAATAGTATGAATGCTCATTCTGATAGTATGCTTGCTCATTCTACAACCCCCACTTGGTTTCTGTAATACCATCCTTTTCTGTTCTGCTCCAAACTAACTATATCATTCCCACTGGACTGCTCCCCACCCCTATTCATTTGCCATCATTCTAGAAATATGGGGTTTTGAGTCACATGATAGCTGTATTCTAATCGTTCAACTCTTATCCACACATTCTGTGCTGAGTCAATCTTGGTATTTCTTTATCTGCAGAAAAGAATGATGGGGTCCTCAGACAGTAACTTGGATTGGGTGGCTGCAAGGTCTGAACTGGATTTTCTGTTTCTCATGTAGTATTCCTGCTGAGTCAGACTTCTTCTAGCAGGGTTAATGGAGGAGCTAACTTACCTCAGAGGGGTATTGAAAGGAACAGTCAGCATGATTAACACTGAGACTGGCAAAACACTGGAAATGAAGACCAGTTCTCTTCAGCATGTCAGGTAAAACTGAGACTATCATTTCAAATAATTCAGCCTCTACCTCTGTTACACCCACAATTATCTGAGTTATTTTTGTCATTTTTAGAGGGTCATTCAAGGTCAGGACACACTGGATTCGTAACCACAAAATCTCAAGAATGCAAACAGGTCTCTGCATCACTCAACTTCCCGGTGGAATTGCACTGAAATTTTCTGACATTATTCACCATCCTATTCCCACGGGTCTGAGTAGGAGAGTCTTCATTCCAAAGTGTGTGTTTTATGCTGAGTCCCAGAGCTTCTCCTCCTCCTAGCCACAACATCTTAGCCCCAGGCTCTCTTAAAAGTTTGTTCTTACTTGCAGTCCAGCACCTACACTGAGTCTCTTTTTTTTTCTATTGATAAATAGACATCCTCATGTCTCTCCTATATAGTTTACGCATTCATTTAACAAATGAATTCAGTGCCAGACACTGTAAAAGAAATTTACAACCGTCAATAAGGCTAGGGGTATATCTGCTTTCATGGACTGTATTTTTAGAAATAGCTGGTGCTTTACTCCATGGCTACTATGACTTTTCCTTCAGACATAAGTGTCTTGGACAAAATGCACCCTACCATCCTCATTTCTCTCCACAGCCCACTGAATTCTAGCTTTCATTTCCACACAATCCCATTATGTCATCAAAACTGGTCACACATTTTGTTTCAATCCAAGTAGCTATTTTAGTTTTATGTATCATTTATCCTTTTGCCTTCTCTTGGCCTCACTGAAGCACTTATTAATATTATTAACAATTCCATCATTCCAGAACCTCCACTTGGTTTCTGTAATACCATCCTTTTCTGTTTTGTTCCAGCCTCATCGGTCACTCATTCTTGACATCCTTTCTAGTTTTCTGCTTCCTTACTCCTCCTCATTTTATCCTTTACATAATAGGATTCATTGGGCTCCATTTTAAGCAATTTTATTCACTCTTTCCAAAGTGTCTTTATCTAGTTCTTCACCTACAATTGGGTGTGGATTTGTAATCAATTTCAAACTTGAATTTCCCAACTGCTTTACTGACATATTTATTTGGATCTTCATTTTAACCGTAACATGGCCCCAAACTAAATATATCATTCCCACTGGACTGCTCCCCATCCCTATTCATTTGCCATCATTCATCATCATTTCCATGTAGGAAATGGCACCATCATAAGCCAGAAACAAGGGTGTCTCCTTCGGAGTCATTCCATGTCACGTCTTGATTCTTCTTTATACCCACTGTTCCTGTCTGAGTTCAGGCTATGTCCATTTCCAATAAAAATTCCTATAAGAAACTCTAGTTGATCTTTTTGCCTCTAATCTTATTTTCTTCTAATCCTTCTTTTCCACAATGTTTTCATAGTGATATTTTATGAAGGCAAATTTGATGATGCTATTCCTGCTGTTCCCCTGTTTGAAACACTTTAAAGATTCCTCCTACCATGTATATAGCTTAGCATGACATACAAGCCTCTTCCTATATGACTCCCCAGCTGCCTATCCAGCACTGAATATTAACTGGCCACCCTCACTGCTGACATTCAGGTCACATGTCCCAAATTTGCTAAACTGTTTCACAGGTCTCTGGGTCTTTGCATAGCTAGTCTCTACTCAAACAGTCATCCCATGCTCCTCATCCTTTTTTTCCTTGTCTTTTCCCACACATCTTTTCAAACCTGGCTCAAGTTTTCCCATCAGAAGTATTCTCTGACTCTTATACCCAGCCCTCACCACTGCCTTATCTAACTCTGATTCTGATGCTCATTTAGTCTGTTCTGTGTTTTTGCCTTTTACTATGACTTATAATTTTTTCTTGACAAGCAGACATAATGTACTTGGTAACAGTAACTGTGATAATAGGCCTTTAGTAAAGTGGTGAACAGGTGCTGAGTGGGGCCTATATTTCGGTTTTAGTCTCTTTGTGAGCTTGTGCCCCTGAACTATGAACTTCACAAGTGCTTCTCAGTATTTCCCTCCCTTAGGTTGGGCAGGATGGCTAGACAGGGCTGCAGTTGGGTATTTCCCTTTTCCCACGTGGAAGGCTACAGAAGGCTGGAGCTGGGTATTTTCCTTCTCCCAGATCAGTTAGGCTCTGATAAAACCTCAATAGTTTAGGCTCTGGTAAAATAGTTTCCCCTAAGGCAGGCCTTGTTAAGAACAGAACGCTGTAGTATATTTCGAAATGCTTACTTTTCGCCTCCTTCTGCCAGAACCATGAAGGGATTTTTCTCTACTCTTTACAATGAGAACTTGGTTGAACTCCTGGAAATAAAACTCACAAAAGACCCCAATAACTAGGTCCCCCTAGAATTTTTCTCTCTCAGCCTTTTTAATTCAAGTCTTTAGCAATTTGTCAACTATACTTAGGTTTTTCTACCCTGGCAGCACTGGTTACTGTGCTTGTGGATTTCTGCTCTGGTTAACTGTCATTCTCTGTATTTGTCTATCTGTGTCTCCAATTTTAGAAGCAGCGGTTTGCCCTGTGACCTCACTTTTCTCAATGGATATAAGAAAAGTTGTTGGTTTTTCAGTTTGTTAAGTTTTGTGCTTCTTAGAATGGGATGATGAATTCCAAGCTCTACAGGCCAGAGCAGGGGCTTGCCCCTGCCTTTAAAAATTTTTTCTTCATCATTTTGACACTACCTTAGTGAAGTTAATAGTAAGATACTGATTATTAACATAATTTCTGCTGTGTATTTCAGATTGCTAAATCAGAAGAAAATTTTCCTTCTTATTTGAAAACATGTATATTCTGATGATCTAAAAATGTAGAACAGTTTTTTGAGAACTCCTAAATTGATTTTTGCTTAGTCTCCAAGAATTGCATTTGCTGGGTAAGAGTCAGTTCAAGTCATAAAACACGTAAGTTAAATGCATTCAGAGCTCTCTCTCTGTTAAAAAAAAAAAATTTAAAAAAAAAAAAATCTTGTGAAGCTCTGACATTGCCTTGTAGAATCACTTTTAAACTGCTCAGTACCTTTGGTCTTAAAGTTATATTAGGTTTTAGTTCACACATTTTTTATACAAAAATTTCTAGTAATAGAATGCCATGTATCCTCAGGGAGGGAAAAAATGATTTTCGGGGAAATCCAGAATTTGCCTGCCATTGGAAACTTTGTTTTAAAAATATGATGCTACCCTTAAAATTTCTTTTAAGACTAAAGAATGCTGGTAAAATTTAAATATTCATAACTTGGTTTGCACTTGGCAGGATGATTTGTGAATGACTTTGTATACCTATTTCAATTCTGTTTTAGTGACTAATTCCTGACTTTCCCACATGTGGCAAGCATTGTGCTAGGTATTTGGAAAAGCAAGTTAAATAAGATATAGATTCTTCATCTAGAGGACATGTTTAATAGGACAGAAAATAAAAGAAATGATGAGAGTACAGGATGCTGTGTGTAACAATGGAGATTTGTACAAGGTATGCGGTAGGCACATAGAAGGGAATGATTAGCACTGTGAATAGAACAGAGTGAGTAACTATTTAAATTACAGCAAATCCTGTAGGCTAAAAGTCAGGAAAACCATTACTTCAAAGTGCATATATTGAGTTCTTACGATTTAATGAACACCAGGTAAAGTTTTAGATAGAGACATACAAAAAAATGAGATACGAACCATGACAACAAGAACTTTAAGGTCTGTTAAAGGAAAACCAACAAAAAAAAAGTGAATAGGTAATTATATTATATAAAATTGTCTGATAAAAATGTAACTCAAAAACCATAGAAACATTTCATTTCTTATGAATTATCCCATTTCAGGTATTCTATTACAGGCAACAGAAAATGAACTCAGACACCTAGATAGAGGGGCAAATTAAGAATTGCATCGGACTTCTCCACAGGAAATATGCAAGCAAGGAAATATTTAAAGTGTTGAGAGGAAGAAAGCACAACCTAGAGTACTGTGCTTTGTGAAATTATCCTTCGAAAGTGAAGAAGAAATAAATACTTTTTTAGATAAATAAAAAATTGAGAAAATTTATTGACAGTAGATCTGGCTTACAAGAACGTTAGAAGAAGCGCTTTTGCAGCTTATTTTTTATTTGTAAAGTATTTCACAGAAAACAGTTCATTCAAAATAAGAATGGCAAGATTATATACATGTATATGAACATATTATATATATAAATATATCCTTGTCACTTTATTTTGAATATATATATATTATATATGCTTATGTAGAATTGAGATGAATGATAGCAAAGACACAAGGGACAGGAGGAAGAAATAAAGATAATTTGGTTATTATAAGATACTTACACAACCCATGAAGTGGAATAGTTTCATTTGAAAGTTGACTTGGATTAGTTGTAAATATAAATTGCAAGCTCCAGGGTAACCACTAAAAGAAATATAACTAATATGCTAAAAAAGAAAAATGGAATCATGAAATTCTAAATTAAAATCACAGAAGACAGAAAAAAGTGGAAGACAAAACTAAGAACAAAAATAAGGGCAACACGTAGAAAACAGTAACAAATATGGTAAATATTAATCCAAATATATCAGTGATCACTTTGAACATCAATGGGCTGAATGCACCCAGTAAGAGACAGAGATTGTCAGAGTGGATCAAAACACAAGTTCAACTATATGCTGTATTTACATGTAAACATGCATATAGATTGAAAGCACAGAAATGGAAAAAGATATACCATGCTAATGTCAGAGGCATTCGAACCAGTGCGACTCCATTTTGAGTAAGGGCTAGGAAAATGAGGCTGAGACTTGCTGGGCTATATTCCCAGAAAATTAGGCATTCCTAGCCTCTAGATGTTTATGGATAAGGGAATGAATTAATAATGTTTACTAAAACAGACCCAGACTTGAGAGTGTCCAAATATCCTGATATCTGGAGAACGAAGACATTCCTAATTCTGCTTTAAAGATAATAATATTGATTCTTGCAAAATGTAGTAATTAAGAAAATTAATTCTTTATCATAAACCCTTGTAGCAGAGCACATCTCCCCAAGGTCTATTTTTAACCTGTCTATATACAAGCGTTGTACCGAGGGTGGACATGCTCCTCCTCTTACTCTCAGGAATGTCCTACTCTGTCTATGGAGTAGCTGTCGTTTCAGCACTTTACTTTCTTAATAAACTTGCTTTTACTTTTCACCGTGGACCCGCCTTGAATTCTTTCTTGCACAAGATCCAAGAACCCTCTCTTGGGGTCTGGATGGGTACCCCTTTCCTGTAACACTAGCACTAATCAAAAATAGTAGAGAGAACTATGTTAACTTCAGACAATGCAGACAAGCTTCATGATAGAAGACAATGCAGACAGCAGACCAAGGAAAATTTTCAGAGACAAAGAGGGACATTACGTACTGATAAAGAGATTAATTCTCCAAGGAGATATATAACAATCATTAATGTATATGTGCCTAATTTAAAAGTTTCAAAATATATGTGGCAAAAACTGACAGAAATGAAAGGAGAAATAGATGAGACTATTATAGTTGGAGACTTCAACACCCCTCTATCAGAAATGTACAGATGATTCAGCAAGCAGAAAATCAGTAAGAACATAGTCACACGCACGAACACCATTAATCACCTGGATGTAATTGACATCTACAGACTCCTTCACCCAACAACAGCAAAATACACATTTATTTTAAGCTCACATGCAATATTGACCAAGACAGACCACATTCTGGGCCATAAAACACACCTAAACAAATTTAAAAGAATACAAATCATGCAATGTCTACTTTCAAACCACAACAGAAACAAACTAGAAATCAAAAACAGAAAGATAACTGGAAAACCTCCAAATAGCAGGAGATTAAACAACATGCTGTAAACAACACATAGATCAGTGGATTAGAGAAGAAATCTCAAGATAAATTTTAAAATGTTTTGAACTAAATGAAAATAAAAACAAAACATCAAAATGTGCAGGATATAACAAAAGCAGTATTTAGATGGAAATTTAAAGCATTGAATGCATATAGTAAAAAAAAAAAAAGGTCTAAATCAATATTCTAAGTTTTACCCTAGGAAACTAGACACAGAACAGCAAATTAAACTCAAAGCAAGCAGAAAACAAGAAAAAGTAGAGGCCAGACGCAGTGGCTCACGCCTGCAATCCCAGCACTTTGGGAGGCCAAGACAGGCAGATCACCTGAGGTAAGGAGTTTGAGACCAGCCTGGCCAAGAGAGTAAAACCCCATCTCTACTAAAAATACAAAAAATTAACTGGGTATGGTGGCTCACACCTGTAATCCCAGCTACTTTGGAGGCTGAGTCAGGAGAATTGCTTGAACCTGGAAAGCGGCAGTTGTAATGAGCCGAGATCACCCAGTGCACTACACTCCAGCCTGGGTGACACAGCAAGACTCCATCTCCCAAAAAAAAAAAAAAAAAGAAAGAAGAAAAAGAAAAAGTAGAGATGGGGGGGCGGAGCAAGATGGCCGAATAGGAACAGCTCCAGTCTCCAACTCCCAGCGCGAGCGACACAGAAGACCGGTGATTTCTGCATTTTCAACTGAGGTACTGGGTTCATCTCACTGGGGAGTGCCGGACGATCGGTGCTGGTCAGCTGCTGCAGCCCGACCAGCGAGAGCTGAAGCAGGGCGAGGCATTGCCTCACCTGGGAAGCGCAAGGGGGAAGGGAATCCCTTTTCCTAGCCAGGGGAACTGAGATACACAACACCTGGAAAATCAGGTAACTCCCACCCCAATACTGCGCTTTAAGCAAACAGGCACACCAGGAGATCATATCCCACACCTGGCCGGGAGGGTCCCACACCCACGGAGCCTCCCTCATTGCTAGCACAGCAGTCTGTGATCTACCGGCAAGGCAGCAGCGAGGCTGGGGGAGGGGCGCCCGCCATTGCTGAGGCTTAAGTAGGTAAACAAAGCTGCTGGGAAGCTCGAACTGGGTGGAGCTCACAGCAGCTCAAGGAAACCTGCCTGTCTCTGTAGACTCCACCTCTGGGGACAGGGCACAGTAAACAATAACAAACTTGGCAGAAACCTCTGCAGACACAAACAACTCTGTCTGACAGCTTTGAAGAGAGCAGTGGATCTCCCAACACGGAGGTTGAGATCTGAGAAGGGACAGACTCCCTGCTCAAGTGGGTCCCTGACCCCTGAGTAGCCTAACTGGGAGACATCCCCCACTAGGGGCAGTCTGACACCCCACACCTCACAGGGTGGAGTACACCCCTGAGACGAAGCTTCCAAAGCAAGAATCAGACAGGTACACTCGCTGTTCAGAAATATTCTATCTTCTGCAGCCTCTGCTGCTGATACCCAGGCAAACAGAGTCTGGAGTGAACCTCAAGCAATCTCCAGCAGACCTACAGCTGAGGGTCCTGACTGTTAGAAGGAAAACTATTAAACAGGAAGGACACCTACACCAAAACCCCATCAGTACATCACCATCTTCAAAGACCAGAGGCAGATAAAACCACAAAGATGGGGAAAAAGCAGGGCAGAAAAGCTGGAAATTCAAAAAATAAGAGTGCATCTCCCCCGGCAAAGGAGCACAGCTCATCGCCAGCAACGGATCAAAGCTGGACGGAGAATGACTTTGACGAGATGAGAGAAGAAGGCTTCAGTCCATCAAATTTCTCAGAGCTAAAGGAGGAATTACGTACCCAGAGCAAAGAAACTAAAAATCTTGAAAAAAAAAAAGTGGAAGAATTCATGGCTAGAGTAATTAATGCAGAGAAGGTCCTAAACGAAATGAAAGAGACGAAAACCATGACACGAGAAATACGTGACAAATGCACAAGCTTCAGTAACCGACTCGATCAACTGGAAGAAAGAGTATCAGCGATTGAGGATCAAATGAGTGAAATGAAGCGAGAAGAGAAACCAAAAGAAAAAAGAAGAAAAAGAAATGAACAAAGCCTGCAAGAAGTATGGGATTATGTAAAAAGACCAAATCTACGTCTGATTGGGGTGCCTGAAAGTGAGGGGGAAAATGGAACCAAGTTGGAAAACACTCTTCAGGATATCATCCAGGAGAACTTCCCCAACCTAGTAGGGCAGGCCAACATTCAAATCCAGGAAATACAGAGAACGCCACAAAGATACTCCTCGAGAAGAGCAACTCCAAGACACATAATTGCCAGATTCACCAAAGTTGAAATAAAGGAAAAAATCTTAAGGGCAGCCAGAGAGAAAGGTCGGGTTACCCACAAAGGGAAGCCCATCAGACTAACAGCAGATCTCTTGGCAGAAACTCTACAAGCCAGAAGAGAGTGGGGGCCAATATTCAACATTCTTAAAGAAAAGAATTTTAAACCCAGAATTTCATATCCAGCCAAACTAAGTTTCATAAGTGAAGGAGAAATAAAATCCTTTACAGATAAGCAAATGCTTAGAGATTTTGTCACCACTAGGCCTGCCTTACAAGAGACCCTGAAGGAAGCACTAAACATGGAAAGGAACAACCGGTACCAGCCATTGCAAAAACATGCCAAAATGTAAAGACCATCGAGGCAAGGAAGAAACTGCATCAACTAACGAGCAAAATAACCAGTTAATATCATAATGGCAAGATCAAGTTCACACATAACAATCTTAACCTTAAATGTAAATGGACTAAATGCTCCAATTAAAAGACACAGACTGGCAAACTGGATAAAGAGTCAAGACACATCAGTCTGCTGTATTCAGGAGACCCATCTCACACGCAGAGACATACATAGGCTCAAAATAAAGGGATGGAGGAAGATTTACCAAGCAAATGGAGAACAAAAAAAAGCGGGGGTTGCAATACTAGTCTCTGATAAAACAGACTTTAAACCATCAAAGATCAAAAGAGACAAAGAAGGCCATTACATAATGGTAAAGGGATCAATTCAAAAGGAAGAGCTAACTATCTTAAATATATATGCACCCAATACAGGAGCACCCAGATTCATAAAGCAAGTCCTTAGAGACTTACAAAGAGACTTAGACTCCCATACAATAATAATGGGAGACTTCAACACTCCACTGTCAACATTAGACAGATCAACGAGACAGAAAGTTAACAAGGATATCCAGGAATTGAACTCATCTCTGCAGCAAGCAGACCTAATAGACATCTATAGAACTCTCCACCCCAAAGCAACAGAATATACATTCTTCTCAGCACCACATCGTACTTACTCCAAAATTGACCACGTAATTGGAAGTAAAGCACTCCTCAGCAAATGTACAAGAACAGAAATTATAACAAACTGTCTCTCAGACCACAGTGCAATCAAACTAGAACTCAGGACTAAGAAACTCAATCAAAACCGCTCAACTACATGGAAACTGAACAACCTGCTCCTGAATGACTAGTGGGTACATAACGAAATGAAGGCAGAAATAAAGATGTTCTTTGAAACCAATGAGAACAAAGATACAACATACCAGAATATCTGGGACACATTTAAAGCAGTGTGTAGAGGGAAATTTATAGCACTAAATGCCCACAAGAGAAAGCTGGAAAGATCTAAAATTGACACTCTAACATCGCAATTAAAAGAACTAGAGAAGCAAGAGCAAACACATTCGAAAGCTAGCAGAAGGCAAGAAATAACTAAGATCAGAGCAGAACTGAAGGAGATAGAGACACAAAAAACTCTCCAAAATATCAATGAATCCAGGAGTTGGTTTTTTGAAAAGATCAACAAAATTGACAGACCACTAGCAAGACTAATAAAGAAGAAAAGAGAGAAGAATCAAATCGACGCAATTAAAAATGATAAAGGGGATATCACCACCAACCCCACAGAAATACAAACTACCATCAGAGAATACTATAAACACCTCTACGCAAATAAACTGGAAAATCTAGAAGAAATGGATAATTTCCTGGACACTTACACTCTTCCAAGACTAAACCAGGAAGAAGTTGAATCCCTGAATAGACCAATAGCAGGCTCTGAAATTGAGGCAACAATTAATAGCCTACCAACCAAAAAAAGTCCAGGACCAGATGGATTCACAGCTGAATTCTACCAGAGGTACAAGGAGGAGTTGGTACCATTCCTTCTGAAACTATTCCAATCAATAGAAAAAGAGGGAATCTTCCCTAACTCATTTTATGAGGCCAACATCATCCTGATACCAAAGCCTGGCAGAGACACAACAAAAAAAGAGAATTTTAGACCAATATCCCTGATGAACATTGATGCAAAAATCCTCAATAAAATACTGGCAAACCGGATTCAGCAACACATCAAAAAGCTAATCCACCATGATCAAGTGGGCTTCATCCCTGGGATGCAAGGCTGGTTCAACATTCACAAATCAATAAACATAATCCAGCATATAAACAGAACCAAAGACAAGAACCACATGATTATCTCAATAGATGCAGAAAAGGCTTTTGACAAAATTCAACAGCCCTTCATGCTATAAACGCTCAATAAATTCGGTATTGATGGAACGTACCTCAAAATAATAAGAGCTATTTATGACAAACCCACAGCCAATATCATACTGAATGGGCAAAAACTGGAAAAATTCCCTTTGAAAACTGGCACAAGACAGGGATGCCCTCTCTCACCACTCCTATTCAACATAGTGTTGGAAGTTCTGGCTAGGGCAATTAGGCAAGAGAAAGAAATCAAGAGTATTTAGTTAGGAAAAGAAGAAGTCAAATTGTCCCTGTTTGCAGATGACATGATTGTATATTTAGAAAACCCCATTGTCTCAGCCCAAAATCTCCTTAAGCTGATAAGCAACTTCAGCAAAGTCTCAGGATACAAAATTAATGTGCAAAAATCACAAGCATTCTTATACACCAGTAACAGACAAACAGAGAGCCAAATCAGGAATGAACTTCCATTCACAATTGCTTCAAAGAGAATCAAATACCTAGGAATCCAACTTACAAGGGATGTAAAGGACCTCTTCAAGGAGAACTACAAACCACTGCTCAGTGAAATAAAAGAGGACACAAACAAATGGAAGAACATACCATGCTCATGGATAGGAAGAATCAATATCGTGAAAATGGCCATACTGCCCAAGGTAATTTATAGATTCAATGCCATCCCCATCAAGCTACCAATGAGTTTCTTCACAGAATTGGAAAAAACTGCTTTAAAGTTCATATGGAACCAAAAAAGAGCCCGCATCTCCAAGACAATCCTAAGTCAAAAGAACAAAGCTGGAGGCATCACACTACCTGACTTCAAACTATACTACAAGGCTACAGTAACCAAAACAGCATGGTACTGGTACCAAAACAGAGATATAGACCAATGGAACAGAACAGAGTCCTCAGAAATAATACCACACATCTACAGCCATCTGATCTTTGACAAACCTGAGAGAAACAAGAAATGGGGAAAGGATTTCCTATTTAATAAATGGTGCTGGTAAAATTGGCTAGCCATAAGTAGAAAGCTGAAACTGGATCCTTTCCTTACTCCTTATACGAAAATTAATTCAAGATGGATTAGAGACTTAAATGTTAGACCTAATACCATAAAAATCCTAGAGGAAAACCTAGGTAGTACCATTCAGGACATAGGCATGGGCAAAGACTTCATGTCTAAAACACCAAAAGCAACGGCAGCAAAAGCCAAAATTGACAAATGGGATCTCATTAAACTAAAGAGCTTCTGCACAGCAAAAGAAACTACCATCAGAGTGAACAGGCAACCTACAGAATGGGAGAACATTTTTGCAATCTACTCATCTGACAAAGGGCTAATATCCAGAACCTACAAAGAACTCAAACAAATTTACAAGAAAAAAACAAACAACCCCATCCAAAAGTGGGCAAAGGATATGAACAGACATTTCTCAAAAGAAGACATTCATACAGCCAACAGACACATGAAAAAATGCTCATCATCACTGGCCATCAGAGAAATGCAAATCAAAACCACAATGAGATACCATCTCACACCAGTTAGAATGGCGATCATTAAAAAGTCAGGAAACAACAGGTGCTGGAGAGGATGTGGAGAAATAGGAACACTTTTACACTGTTGGTGGGATTGTAAACTAGTTCAACCATTATGGAAAACAGTATGGCGATTCCTCAAGGATCTAGAACTAGATGTACCATATGACCCAGCCATCCCATTACTGGGTATATACCCAAAGGATTATAAATTATGCTGCTATAAAGACACATGCACACGTATGTTTATTGCGGCACTATTCACAATAGCAAAGACTTGGAATCAACCCAAATGTCCATCAGTGACAGATTGGATTAAGAAAATGTGGCACATATACACCATGGAATACTATGCAGCCATCAAAAAGGATGAGTTTGTGTCCTTTGTAGGGACATGGATGCAGCTGGAAACCATCATTCTTAGCAAACTATCACAAGAACAGAAAACCAAACACCGCATGTTCTCACTCATAGGTGGGAACTGAACAATGAGATCACTTGGACTCAGGAAGGGGAACATCACACACCGGGGCCTATCATGGGGAGGGGGGATGGGGGAGGGATTGCATTGGGAGTTATACCTGATGTAAATGATGAGTTGATGGGTGCAGCACAGCAACATGGCACAAGTATACATATGTAACAAACCTGCACGTTATGCACATGTACCCTACAACTTAAAGTATAATAATAATAAATTAAAAAAATAAAAAAAGAAAAGAAAAAAAAAAGAAAAAGTAGAGATGGTATCAATAACATTTAAATAAATAGGAAAAAAAAACACAAATATCACAAGCTAATTCTTTGAAAAGGTTAATAAAATCAATATACCTCTGTTTCATTGTGATATAATAAGAAATATATTTTTGGTCTCTGCCTCTGGTTCCTGACAAGAAGGTCCTAAGTCCCTTGAAATTTCCTAAACAGGAGCATCTTTTGTTCTAATTAGGTGGATCTTGGTGGGCTCTTACATAGCCTCAGGATAAGGGCTGGTTACCAGGAAAAATGATCATGTGATCAGATGGTAGGAATTTGAAGTCCTACTCACCAATCTCAGAGGAGGAGAGAAGGGTTGAAGGTTGAGATGACCAATGCTGGCTAATGGTTTAATTAATCATGCCTACATAATGAAGCCGTGACAAAAACACAAAAGCACAGCGTTCAGAGAGTTTCCAGATTGCTAAACACATGGAGTTTCCTGGAGGCTTGTACACTGAGAGGGCATAGAAGCTCCATGCCCCTTTCCTTCCAGACCTTGCCCTACACATCTCTTCATCTGGCTGTTCATCTGAATACTTTGTAACATCCTCTATAATAAATGTAAATATAAGTAAAGTGTTTTCCTGAGTTCTATGAGCTACTCTATCAAATTAAACTCAAGGAGGGGGTCATGGAAACCTCAGTTTATAGCCAGTTGGTTAGAAGCACAGGTCATAACCTGGGACTTCCAACCGGCATCTGAGATGGGGGCAGTCTTGTAGGACTGAGTCCTTACCCTGTGGGATCTGATGCTATCTCGTAGATTGTGTCAGAATCAAGTCACATTATAGGACACCCAATTGGTGTCCTCTGGAGAATTACTTGATGTGTGCCTGGGAAAAAAATGCACACATTTGGTGTTAGAAGTGTCCCACTGAGTAGTGCATGACAGTATGATAAACACTCTTTTTTTCTATGTCTTACAGCCAGGCTAACTATGAAAAGGGACACAAATTATGAGTATCAGAAATGAAAGTGCTCCACGGTAGGTTCTACCAAAGATTTAAGAAAAAAAATTATACCAATTCTCGACTCTCTCTCTCTCAGAAGACAGAAACAGAGGGAATAGTTTCTTATTGTGTGGGGCCAGTATTACTCTAATACCACTACCAAACAAAGACATTACAAGAAACGAAAACCACAGACTAATATCTCTCATAAATATGGATATAAAAATTCTCAACAAAATATTAGCAAAAAAAATCTAACAAATCTATAAAATATTATACATACAACTAAGTGGAATTTATCCCATGTATGAAAGTCTTGTCCAACACTCAAATATAAATTAATGTAATCCATCATATCAACAAGTGTTAGAATAAAATATTTAGAATAAAAGCCACATGATTATACCAATAGATGTTGAAAAAGCATATGAAAATTCCAACACTGATCCATCATAAAAACTCTCATATAAATTGGAAATAAAGGTGAACCTCAACTTGATTAAAAAATATTTACAAAACACCTACAACTAACATCATACTTAACGGTGGGAAACTAGAGGTTTTTCTACTAATCACAGGAACAAGGCGAGGATGTCACCTCTCACTACTGCTTTTTACAATATCATACTGGAAGTTCTAGCAAATGTAACAGACAAGAAAAGAAAATGTATACAGATTTAAAAAGAAGAAATAAAACTAGTCGTTGCTGACAGATAACATCATTATCTATGTAGAAAATCTGAAATAATCACCAGAAAAAAAATCCTGGAACTAACAGGAAATTTATCAAGCTTTCATGATACAAGGTTAATGTACAAAACTCAATTACTTTCCTGTATACAAGCAGTGAACAAGTGAAATTTGAAATTAAAAACATAATGCCATTTACATCAGCATAACCAAAAATGAAATATTTAAGTACGGATCTAGTAAAAATATGTACAAGACCTATGGGAAGAAATACAAAATTCTGATGAAAAAAATTAAAGAACTAAATAAATAGAAAGATATTCATCTTTATGAACATGAAGACTTGGTATTTTCAAGATCTCAGTTCTTGCCAACTTGATTTATAGATTAAAAGTAATTCCAGTCTAAATCCTAGCCAGTTATTTTGTGGATATCAAAAAGCTTATTCTAAAATTTATACAGAGAGGCAATAGATCCAGAATAACCAACACGATATTGAAGAAGTTGGAGAACTAACAATACTCAGACTGAAAACTTGCTGTAAAACTGCAGTAATCAAGACAGCATGGCATTGGTGAAAGAACAAACAAATAGATCAATGGAACAGAACAGAGAGTCCAGCAGTAAACCCACATTAGCATAGTCAACTAATCTTTCACAAAGAAACAAAAGCAGCACAATGAAGAAATTACAGTCTTTTTAGCAAATGGTGCTGGAGCAACTGGACATCGTGAAAACAAAACTGAACACAGAGCTCACATCCTTCACAAAAATTAAGTCAAAATGGGTCACAGACTTAAATGCAAAATTATGAAACTCCTACAATATAACATAGGAAAAAATCTAAAAAACCTTCGGTTTGGCAATCACTTTTTAAGATACTATACCAAAGACACAATCCATGAAAGAAGAAACTGATACGCTGGATTTCATTAAAATTAAAATTTTTTGCTTTGCCAAAGATGCTATCAAGAGAAAGAAAAGCCACAAGTTGGAAAAAAATATATGCAAACAAGATATGTGGATCTTTATCCCAAAATATACAAAGAACTCTTAATATAGATGTTTCTTGATTTACAATGGGATTACTTCTCAATAAATCCATTATAAGTAAACAAATCATAAGTCAAACAATCTTAAGTCCAGATGGTTACTGACTTAAGATACTATTGGGTTATGTCCCAATAAACCCACTGGAAAGTTGAAATTTTTAAGTCAAACCGCCCTACATTTGGCGACCATCTGTACTCAACAATAAGAAAACAAACTGATTAAAAACTGGGCCAAAGATCTTAATAGATTTCCCATCAAAGAAGATACACAGACGGAAAATAAGCATATGAAAGATGCTCCACATCATATGACATCAGAGGAATGAAAAATAAAAGGACAATGAGATGCCACTGCTGAGTTATTAAAATGGCCAAAATCCGTATTAGTATCAGTATTAGATAACAAAAATGCCAGCTAGCATATGAAACAACAGGCACTTTTCACTATTGCTGGTGGGAATACAAAAACAATCTTGTTCCTTGTTATTTACTCAAAGGAGTTGAAAACTACATTTATATACCACCTGCACGTGGATGTTTATAGCAGCTTTATTAATAACTGCCAAAACTTGAAAGCAACCGATATATCCTTCAGTAGGTGAACCGATAAATTAACTGTGGTGCACCTAGACAATGGAATATTGTTTAGCACTAAAAACTGCACTATCAAGCCGTGGAAAGACATGGAGAACATTTAAATGTATATTACTAACTGAAATAAGTAGATCTGAAAAGGCTACATATGATTCCAACTATAAGACGTACTGGAAAAATCAACACTGTGGAGACAAAACTATTGCTAAAAGGTCAGTAGTTGCCAAAGGTTAGAGGAGAGGAAGGGATGAATAGTCAGAACACAGAATTTTTAGAGCAGTGAAACTACTTTGAATGATACTATAATGGTGAATATATGCCACTACTCACTTCTTCAAATTCATGGAACGTACAATACCAAGAGTGAATCCTAATGTAAAAACTTTGGACTTTGGGTGAAAATGTTGTGTGTCAATGTAGATTCATCAACTGTAACAAATGTACCAATCTTGTGGGGGAGATGCTGATAACGGGGGAGGCTATGCATGTATGGGGGCAAGAGGTATGTGAAACCTCTGTACCTTCTGCTCAATTTTGCTGTAAGCCTAAAACTGTTGTTTTTTAAGTGTATTATATTTTTAAAATGCAATGTCAGTTCAACTTGAAATTTTAGGATGTCTTCATTGGTACAAGTTTGACCTAATTGGTTGCCACAAAATCATAGGCAAAACCTAATATTTATTGCGTCACAGATAGACATATGGATAAAAAGGAGTGGAGAATTATTTCTTATGATCAGATCTTTTAGTTAGAAAGACTTACACACAAAAATGCCTAGACAAGTAAAGCCTAATTTCCATTGACTTCAGTTATTTAGATAATTGTCAAATAATTCATTAGTTACATATATAGTGAGTAAAAACAATTAAAAACATGATTTATAACTATAAAACTGTGTATGCCACAAATAATATACACTTCCGTGTTACAATGAAGTATACTGTGCCATACTAAGATTGTTAGAAGATAATTTTCATAATAATGTTTAATGTCCTACATGGCAAAGAGTTTATTTAAGTCATCAATTGATGAGAGTAAGAAGATGTTATAACTAGTCCAAAGGAGAACTCAAAGAATGAATATATATGGGAAATCAGGAATACTTACATACAAGTTATTTGCATTTGTATGAACAAGCAAAATTTGCATCATCATCAATTTTCTATATTTGCAGACACTCAGTAATGACTTCTGCTAATTTCAAAGACTTTCACATTTTTTTCTGACGGTAAACAATTTTGCTCTATTTTGTTAAAAAGACTAAACAGTATCTCCTAGACTTTGTACGAAAATAAGATGTCCTTATCTGTTCATTCCCATTTTTCCCCAGCCGACCAAACTTTATTCTTTTTATAAGCATAATTTCAGAAACTATAAGAAAAATTATCCTTACCCAACATCTGCAAGAACTCTTCCACCAGCTGACTGATGTGTGAATTTCTTACATAGGGAATGTCAAAGACTAAAACAAAGACTACCCAAGGAGAAAGAAAAAAAAACCCTCAGTTTATTAACTTGCCAGACAAGAGAACATACACAAATGTCAAACTTCACTAAGTAGATCACCTAGGAGTGGCAGGAACTCAAGGGCTTCAGTAGATTGGAAAACCTAGCATGAGATAAATCCTCAGGTCTGCACATAATTGGTTGAAACAAATCCCATCATCCATTGGTCAAAAACAGTTTTCCATTAAGTCCAATAAGAGTCCGGTATACTGGAGTCATTCAAACTTCATGATTCTTAGCTGCTTAGAATAGTTAGTGTTTAGCTTTGATATCTCCTGAGCAAATGGTGAAATAAATGGAAAATTTTCATTCTTGCAGTATAGCCTCTTAGGTCAGAAGACAGAAAAATATGGCTGTGGGCCAAGTCTAAAACCCTTTTTAGTATGGCCTGTGATCTAAGAATGGTTTTTACATTTCTAAACGGCTGTAAAAAAATATCAATAAAAGAAAAAATCTGCCACAGAGACCATATGTGGGTTACAAAGCCTAAAATATTTACCATCTGGCTTTTTACAGAAGAAATTTGCTGACCTCTTAGATCACAATGTGAGATAAGGTTTCTGTTCCAGATATCCCTAAATATACAAAATGGATGGAATTTTATAGTAAGATACTAACATAACAGCCTTTTCTAAATTATAAAGGATAAAAGATGTAAGTTACAGGGAAGCACTAATTTCCTAGAAGGAAAGTGAATTTTTTAAAAACTCATAGAAGGGATATCAAACATGGAAAGTGGAATTAGCCAGGCAAACATCACAACTGGCCTAGTGGGCAAGGATTAGAAAAAGAAAGAGGACTAACAGGAAATTAATGAAGGTGAGTTAACTCATTATGCAAGTAACATCTTGTGTAACATCTCTCTAACAACTAACCACAGCACATGCTCATTTGTAGACAGAAGAGGAAAATCACAGTAAGAATAAAAGCCAACTCACCCTAAAAAGTACTAGCCTGTATTAAACTTAAAAATACAGACTAAGAGTGTAAATTTAAGGATAAATTGAAAAGTTTTTGTAGAAGCAGGAGCCCCATCTACTACAAAGTCTAGGTTTAGGAGAGGGGTAATTAGGTAGACCTTTTGAATCAAAGTATTATGAATCATCGCGGTCCCATGTTAGGAAAGCCATGTTTTGGGGTGTTGCTGTGTGGGTGGCCATACTTCAGCTTTTCAATTAGGCAAGCACTGGGCAGGTTGGAGGTAGAATGGCTACGCTATCACTCAATGGCCCTTCTGGGATCCTTGCCTCCAATCAGGTCTGCATGCTATTAGCATACAAAATGGCTAAGATAGGGTGTGTCAACAGTGAAGAAAAAGTATGGTTTCTCTTGCAGACCTGCGCATCTAGTCTCTTATTCCTTATCCTAAGGGCTTTTTCTGCCTCAGCTTATCTCTTTCATTTCTTCTACAACTATTTTCATTACAGTTTTCATCTACCCATCACTAAACCAGTGTAACATCCCCATGACAGGCTCTCATGTTTCTTTCACACAGAATAGTCTTATTATCATTCTTTTCATAATTGTTACAGAATTTGCTGTGGTTCCTAAGAAATATACAACTCTGAGGACAGGAAGAGAGATGAACAAAAATGCTTCAGCTCGCTCGCTCTCGCTCTCTCCCACCACCTGCCCCCTCCCGCCCCGCCCTTTCTCTCCCTTTCTTGGTCCAAAGAAAGGACTGAAGAGTTATTTTTAAAATAATATAACTGTACTCCAAACCAAGAAAAGGTGTTATTAAGAGATCAAAAATGTTAAAGTAGAAGATATGAGAAGATGGGAATTCTTACACCTCTTGACAGAGATGGAATTTCTGATGGGCAATCTAATAAAATCGGTCAGAATTTGAAATATGTATATCCTCTGATCTAGAAGTTTTAGGAATTTGTCCCTAAAGACACAATGAGAAGTGCTTGAAAGTATAAGAATAAGGATGTTTACTGCCATAATGTGTATACTAGTGAAATAAGGGAGAAAACCTACAAAAATTGATGACATAAATCATGGTACTTTCATATAAAAAACATGCTGAAATCATTAAACTGACAAGGCTTATATTTATGTTTGATGTAGAAAGGGCAGCAATAATGCCTATGTTGTTCAATCAAAAAGCAGGTTTAGCCAGCATGTGTAGTGTATACTAATAATTCGCCACAATCAGAAGAAATGGATTTTCACATTCTATTTCTTAGATCGCATTATGATGTGAACTTCTTACAGTGATCATGTATTACTTTTGTAATAAATTTTAAAAAATAATTGTACCATTATTCACAGTCCTCTGCAACCCAACACAAGCTGATCCCATTGCTGCTATTTTTCCTTCCACTTCTCCCTCACTCCAAATTGGTTTAGCACTGCGAAACTATGCTTTTCAATGTCCTATCTTTTACAGATTTTTCTCAGGGTTTTTCCTGTCTGAAATGCTCTCTGCCCCAGCCTTGCCCTTTTCCCTTCTGTTAATCTTTCAAGACCTATCTCCAGAAGTCTCCTTGATCAGTCCATCTAGAGTCAATCATCCAAGTCTTTCAACCCCTATGGTACTTTCAGTCTGGACTAAGGCTTCTTAATTTGAGGTCCATATCGCCCATGGATGGGTTTTCCTAAGTTCATGAATGCAGAGAAATAGCAAAGAAATATTAGTATACGTATATGTCCATTTCTTTAGACAGAGTCCACAGCTTTGAGCAGATTTTCAAAAGAGCACAAACATAGCCATTTACCTTTAATTTACCAATGTCTCATGTTCAGCTTTATGATATTACGTCTACTATTTTCTTAAAATGTCACTTAAATCCTATTACTTACTTTTAAACACATCTGTTTCGTCTCTCCAAACACTAAGAAAATTGAGAATAAGAACCAAGGTATACACTTTTTTCAATCCCTGATCAAAACTTCCACAGTTCAAAGAACACAGGTGGAATTTTTAAAATGTATGTTGATTTGATGAGAATTTGTACCCACAAGAAAATGTGTAGTCAATCATACAAATTAATAGACCCAAAGCTTGAAAGAAAAATAATCTGTAGGGGAAAGAACCAAAATAGATACCTTGTCCTCAGTTCTGAGACAGCAGTTCTTCAAGGTCTTGCTGACCCTTGATAATCAGATGACTTACCATCAGGACAAAGGAAAACACAAAAATACCTGAACAGGGCTGGGCGCAGTGGCTCACGCCTGTAATCTCAGCACTTTGGGAGGCCGAGGCGGGCGAACCACCTGAGGTCGGGAGTTTGAGACCAGCCTGACCAACATGGAGAAACCCCATATCTACTAAAAATACAAAATTAGCTGGGTGTGGTGGCACATGCCTGTAATCCTAGCTACTCGGGAGGCTGAGGCAGGAGAATCACTTGAACTTAGGAGGCGGAGGTGGCGATGAGCCGAGATCGTGCCATAGTACTCTAGCCTGGGCAACAAGAGTGAAACTCTGTCTCAAAAAAAAGAAAAAAAAAATACCTGAACAGGATCTGGCAGATAGAGAAACCTTCCCACATGATGGTATATAAGTTAACAGAACATTGAAGTTTCCTGCAGGTAATATTCCAAAAGAAAATTATAAACAGGTCAGTGCAGGTATAAATGAAAGAAAAACATGTATGGATATTTAACATGGATATTTTTAGAATACAAAATTTTTCTTAAAAGATTGGGCACACAATTAAGGATCCCCTATCATAAAGTAGAGATGTACTTGTTTGATACAATTTCACTAATAAGAAACTTATTCCATCTTGAATAATCAGAGAGCAGAATTTTGTATTCCCTATTAAATGTTCTGAGTTTTGGAACATTGGGAAAATCACTTAGCGATTCTGGATTTCATTTCTCATAAAATGAGAGAGGCTAACATAATAGAAGAGAGACTGAGAAGTAGACTCATACTTGTGTCAGGAGATAGATCCATTCTTTTCAAACCGAATTTTTAGGATATATAGGGAGGAAAGCACAAAATTATAAGTTAAAAATGGTCACATGTAGTTGAAGCAGAAAATGTACTAAATATATAAGAGAAACAAAGCTTTTTAATTAAAATCAGTATAACATGGAGGAAATAAAGGAAGAGATTCTTTATGGAATTCTTCTATGAAATCAAATAATCTTTTTCAAGGAGCCACCTTGATGGAAAAGGTTTATGACACAAAGGTGCCTAGTGAAATAGCCTCAGTTTTCTGGAACTAGACAGGTACCTAAACCATTCTAGATATTATTAGCAAAAATGTGTGACACAATTCAAAGAAGAATGGAGTTTGGAGGGAGAAAAAATGAGTGAGATGAAATAAGGCATGGGAGGCAGGAGGGGAGCCTACAGATCAATGTTAGCTGGTAAGAGGATTCCAGAGGCAGGGTGACAGAACACTTTTAAGATCAAAATTGGCTCACATTTACTCTTAAGTTTTTGCTATGTGGTGCTGTGCTGCAAATTCATTGCCATTCAACTGTTTTTTTAAATCAAGATTTAGTATTCCTACATATACCTTGTATGAGTTACATTACGGGTAAATGAATGAAGGAAACCCTATTTTTTGACCTTCATGGAGGTGGGAAGAAAACAGCTGAAGATGGTTAGAGTCGAGAGAGACTTAAAATTCAGTGAAAGCAGGAAATCGGAGAGGCAGGTGACCAACGCAACATTAGCCCCTAGGAATGTACACATATCATGAGAAAGGCTTTGAAATTCTGACAGGTCATGGGAATGAGGGTATTAGGCCAATTTTATTTAATTCATGCAGACAAGGAAGCTCAGCTAAGCAGAAATGTTGGTTCAATGAACACAGGTATACTATGGATAAAGATTCTAAATCTTACGACCTCAAATATGACCTTGTTTATTGGTTTTAGGTTCTATTCCCAGATTTCACGATTTAAGTATTTACCCTCCTCTGACATTAGAGAGGTTTTGACAAGTATTGGACTTGGAAATATCAAATGATACATTCAAGCCTAACATTCTACATCTCTGCAAAACATGGTGCAGCTACTGAGAAAAACTAATCCTCCACTTCATAAAACAGTTGCAGATAAAAGACATGATAATTGTAAAAAAATCAATTTTCTGTAAGAATATGTCTACATGATACCAAATTAGAAGCTGAAATTTGTTCTTCTAGAGAAAATTCATAGCACAATTTGCTGCATGTTTACTACACCTTATATGGGGCTTAACTCAAAACTCTCACGAAGAAATTTTGCCTCATGAGTATTACCATGACGTGGATTTGTAAGTTGAAAATCAGTCCCTTAGATGCAATTCCATGGGCACTTCCTGAAATTATCAATATCCAGTATCTTTAAACCATTCATCAGCATTAGTGTCAGGTTGCAAATTTGTCCAGTCAGACATATCAATCACATATAGCAATGATGACAGCAGCTGCAAATCAGAGAAAGCCAAATTACCTGCCAAGGCCTCCCACACTCAGAAAAACATTTAACAAAGACAGCTGATTAGCTCATTCTCACATAGTCATTTACTCAGGCTTGCAGAGTTCATTCAAAAGTAATTTCCACTACTTTAGTAAGCAATCTATATAACTTGCTAATGAGAATGTGTCAGAATATGTCTTTACAGAGTCATTATGTGAAATGTCATAGATATGTGATGAGATCTTCAAAATATACATGGGTCTATCTCAAAAAAAATTCACACAGGCTGCCTAGTGAAGAATCTTTTAGAAATTTGTCATAATTCTATCACAGTTTAGATGTGATTATCCAGAAGTTAAGTAAAAAACCTATATTTATTCTAGCAAATTAATCAGAATTATATGTTATTCTAGCAAAATTATTTGATAACAAGACTATTCTAAGTATCATTTTAATAAAATACTGAGTTAAGATACTTAAATACACTTGCTTCATTTTCCCCATCTTTGTGCACCTGTGCTGGGTTGTGCATGCTTGTATTGACATGTTCACCATTTATTTACCTTCATTCTATGGATCAAATAAAACCAAGAGGGAAACTACCAAATCATTTTCAGAGAGTTGGCATAGTGAAAAGCCGGGGCAGATATTAAAAACGAGAATAACTGTCTTACAATGGCAAAAAATACAAAAAGAAAACATGCAGGTAGGTATATTCAATTTTAGCATGGGAAGCAAAGTCAGGAAGCACAAAGCCCTTTGTGAACACTGTTATGATGGTGAAATCTAACTGAAACAAGGACGAGAGACATCACTATTCATAATATGAAAGGATTCACCTGTCTGTAATTAACTCCATTTAGGCTCCAATTAACAGAAGCTGCTAGGAATTTTAGCCAACGGTATGGCTATCTGGGATATAGTAGGTACCCAAAGATTTATTAGTGGCCAGATTTATGAGTAAATTACCTTCAAGAATATGAGTAATGTTCAGCCCCGTAACACCCCCTACCGACTTCATCTTTTGCATAGAGAAGATGTGACTTTCATTTTCCTAGGAAATGCAACCTAGAAATTCTGTTCCACCTGACACTGCTAGTGATAACTCTTCTAACTCTGAGACATTTGCCCAATACTAAAACTGTTCTCTGTCGCAACTCCTACCGAACACGTAATATACACACACAAAAATTATCATATTGTCATATTTGGGTAAACATTATAATACAGTACCCACATATGTGATGGCACATTCCCTGATTGGAATGAAACACTTGCTAAAGAATTGCAGGTGTCTTTTAAATAATCAAGTTAGTCCCAAATGCAGGAAGAAAGAAAACAAATAATGCAGCAATCAATACAGCATCAGCATCATTAACTCTAATCTCCAGAGTCTTTTTAGATGGGAGAGGAAAATAAGAAAATCTCAAAGCTATACTATTATGACAGTCAATTACATTTTGATAGAACAGTTTCATGCTTCCATCTGTAATTAAAGTCAGCAGTCTTATAAATTAAATTCCTACGAAGGGAAAATTGTATAGGAGCAGAGGGAGCACTTAGTTGTTCTTAAGATAAAAGCTGGGAAATAAACTGTGTATAAAACAAACTATCTCTTAACAGCACAAGTTATTAACCTACATACTGGGTATATTGTGATCAGGACATACATATACCATCACCTGAATGCTAGGAACTATTTTTTTTTTTTTAATTGGAAGACTGCATGATGGTTCACTTTCATTAATTTCAGTTCAACCATAGCTCCAAATAATATATCTCAATGATGAAAAAGCTTAAATGTTTTATAATAATCCACAAAAAAGCCTAAAACTGCTGACAAATGTAAAATAACATTCCCCACATGATTCAATTTAAATTTGCTCCTCCTTCTATGAGCAGAGTGACTTCTCTGCTTTGATTTGAGGCAAAATTTGCTGTGGCCAATGGTATGTTGGCAGACACGATGCATATGGAGGACGGCAACCTGCTGGCACAGGCAGTCTTGCTCTCATTTGGGTCTGTCTTAACCATGAGAGGATAACACCCCGGCTGGTCCACTGGTCCCTGAAGATGAGCTACAGACACAAGCTGACTACAGATACATGAAGTAAGCCCAACTAAAACCGGTATAACCATCCTATCGAGCATAGCCTCAATTAGCCAACCATTAGCCACTGATCTGCAGATGCATGAGAAATAAATGATTATTATTGTATTATGATAATGTATTTTTGTGGGAGTAGTAGACTGATACAGCTATCAAATAAAGCCAAAAATTCCTTAATTCAGAATCCAATGTCTTTCATGTTCTTCTCCATGATGCTTTTACATAATTATCTAGTCATTCATTCAACCAACAAAATATATATACTATATGTCAGTTACAATTCAGGGCCTTGGCCAGGTGCGGTGGCTCACACCTGTAATCCCAGCACTTTGGGAGGCCGAAGCGGGCAGATCACAAGGTCGGGAGATTGAGACCATGGTGAAACCCAGTCTCTACTAAACATACAAAATAATTAGCCGGGCGCAGTGGCAGGCGCCTGTAGTCCCAGCTACTCAGGAGGCTGAGGCAGGAGAATGGCATGAACCCAGGAGGCGGAGCTTGCAGATTGCGCCACTGCACTCCAGCCTGGGGGACAGAGCGAGACTCCGTCTCCAAAAAAAAAAAAAAAAAAAAAAAACCCATTCAGGCACTAGGCATAGAGTGGTTAACAAAAATTCACACTATTATGGAGCTTACATTCCAAGAAAACAGAAAATGAAAGAAAGAAATGTATAACACGGCAGGTAGTGATTGTTTCAATGAAAAGCAGTGATAAGTAAAAGTAGAGAGAGGAACGGCAATAGTAGTGTGGTCAGGGAATATTTCTTTGATGAGGTAACATTTGAACATCTGAATTAAAGGAAAGAGAAAGCTATGAGTATATCTTAGGGAAAAAAATTCCAACTGTCAAAGGAAATAGGAAATGCAAAAAACTTTAGGGAGAACATACTAAATGCATTTCAACAACAGCATGGAAGCTAGTATTTTAAACATAATAAAAAAGGAACAGGATAGGAGGATACAGTGTTGGGAAAGGCAGGAAGCTAGACCATATAGACCTTGAGGCCCTTCTTTAGCTTTTACTCTAAGAGAATGAAAACATCTAACTCATTGATAGCTACCTACCTAATTATCTATCTACCTACCTCTCTGTCCATCCATCTACTTATCTGTCCATCTATCTAACCACCTACTTATTAATCTCATGTATCTATTGTCTGTCATCTATATATCTTTATTTATTTATCCATTTACCTATTACAGTCTGCCATCTGTTGTAAACATCAGTCTCTGCTATAGCATTCCTAACAGATTCTGAGACTCTTGGTGGGAAGGGCTGTGTCTTACTCATGTCTTTATTCCACCCAATGCCTAATACATTGTAAGCTGTTGACAAATAGTCATCAAAAAATATAGGAATTCATGCACAAACATAAGTAGTACAATAATCTTTTTCCTAATATTTTAATATCCTAATACAGTAAGTATTCCCTTAGTAGCATGATTCTTGGGATCAAAGACTATGTACTATGTGACACTGAATAGAAGCAGAAGATTAGGAGAACTTCAGTAAATGCTATTGTTAACCTGAGGCTGCACTTAGGAAATTCATGTATAACATGTGGATAATTCAGACGTTTATATTCCTACCGTCTTCTACATTTCCTATAACCTTAGAACCTAGAAATTTTTGACTTAACAGCAATATTGGTAAGTGTTGTGGAGAACAATTTCTTTTGATTATATGGCTGAACAATATAAATAATAAGCCTAATGTGGGAATATACCTACATGGTAGCTACCTGCATTTCCAACCAGTTAGCCCTATTTTCAGTCCATGCTGAAAAACACTCTTAAAAATCCATGCAGAAATTTGAGCTAGATGAGAGAAAATTCCAAAAATAAATTGTGTGGCCCAGAAGAAATCAATATAGCTTTATTTACTTTGCAGGAGGCAACTTTCAGACACAGTACAGTTACATGATGTGTACAGAGTTTTTCCAAGCTTTAGGGACTTCTTTATGGAAAGCCAAAATATGAGCTATCCAGATAGCCAAAAGTTATTGAGACCTTCCGAAGACCCAAAGATGCCCTCACTATTGTCTCACAAACAAAATCTATGTAAATTAGTTTGTTTCAAGCAGTAGAGGGGAAACAGAGCAAACAAGAATGTAGATGGAACTATCTTTTAGAATCCCACCCTACAATTTTGCAATATTGATAGCTGTTCTTTAAGAACAATTTCTTCTGTGAACAAGATGACTCAAATATACTGGGACTCCACAGCATAAGGCGCAAACAGATTTTCTGTGAATTTGTTTTGTTTCCCTGCAGAAATTGCCCTAAAAACGCAAATGCCCTTCAAAATGTATTTTGGGTAGCAAAATAGTATTTGCCATGAATTCTGAAAGGAATGATCAGGCTTTTTGATAACAGATATTTGGGTCTACATGCAGAGACTCTTCTACTTTATCCCAAGCCTGATTCAAAATCCAGGCTATACAGGCGATAAGAGTACTTGTTTTTTAAAGACTTTCGACTTTGAAATGAGGTTATTTCATGCTTTTAAATCACAAAGAGAGAGCTTTGTAAGCAGTTCCTTCACAGCAGCCTCTACTAGATCTTCAGAGATTGAATTCTTTCCTAGCTGGAGCAATGTCTCTGGAACAATAGTAGGAGTTGATTTTTCTCCTCAGTCAATTCTCTCTGTTAACAATTAGGATGTAGTGAGCTGCATTTGATCAGGTTGAAATGGCAGGTCAAAATCTATACTGACTAGATTTCATTGGATTTCCCAAGATGTTGCTCTTGCTATGCCCTTCAATTGTGTGTGTAGGGTCACTGAGGTTTCTTCATCAGACCATTGAATTTCGAGTCTAAGTTGATTGTTTTTCTGGCTGAAGTGTACTCACCTTAGAAGAGGAAAAGACTATCTCTGCGTATTTGATTACTTCCATGTTTACATTTTTTCACCACAGCTTCCCTGGACTATAAATTATTACTGCAACAATCCACAATATCATTACCATTAGCATGCATGTGGGCCTCTGTGTTCTATTCGCATACGACTCACAAAGCCATATGCAAATGAGAAGTGTCATTAAGGTACCAGTGTCAAACTGTGTACCTTCGTTTCAACTAAATGAGGTTTTGTCTTTTCATTTGTAATTAGTCTTTCCTGTGTGTTTCTAAGCCCATCATGTGTGCCTCTTGTTTTGCTTTTCTTTCCAAATCCCCTCCTGCTTTCTCCTTACAGAATATAAATTATTCTTTAAAGACTGGTTCTGATGGCAGCAGCGGCCCATCTAGAATAGCCACTGCCAAGGCAGCAGCTGCAGCGTGCAGGCACTGCCGGCCTCCCACTGCATGGAGCAGGCAGGAGCCCCATGCCCCTCTGACCTTCCTGGGTGCCCTGGGTGCCGCTGAGGCCACCCTGGCATGCCTGTAGACCCGGGTGTCTCTGTGCTCTTGGGGGCCTGGGAAGGCCCGCCTGCCCCCTGCAGGCTCGGAAGTGTCTCCTCCCACTGTCTGGCTTCTCCTCACTGTCAGCACCCACTCAGATCTCAGAGGTATGGCCAGGGCTGCACACTCCATGGAGCCGCAGGAGCCAGGCACAAGCAGGAACCACCTTTTCCAAGTTGGTAGGGCAGGAGTTCCCCTGGTGCAGCTTCAGCCGCCCAAGCACTGTTGCAGACCAGGCATCCCTGTGCTCTTGGGGGCCCGAGAAGGCACCCTGCTCCCTGCAGGCTCAGAAGTGCCTGCCCCCACTCCCTGACCTCTCCCTGCTCCCAGCACCCACTCCCCGCTCCCATCAAGGAGCAAGGCTGGGCCCCAGCCCAGGTGCTGTTGCTGCGCAGCTGGATGGTCACACGCTTGCACTGACAGCCAGGTCCCTGCCACCTTAGCCCCTTCTGGACTTTGGGTGACAGGAGCATGGAAGGGAAGCCAAAGTGGGGCTGAGGGCAGCTCAGCATTGGCCTGCAGGCACCCCTTGGCACCAATGGCCTGGGTGCCATGAAGGAGGGGCAGACAGGCTCCTGGACAGAAGGGGGCAGGTCCTTGGTGAAGCCCCACCTTGAGGCCATGGAAGGCCAGGAGGGCTTGAGGTGGCCAGGCTAACAGTCCTGCAGACTGGAGAGGGAACTGGCTGTACTTTTTCCTGGGCCCACCCATGGCTGCCCATGGACCAATAAGCATGCACTTCCTGCTCTGAAGACCATAAAAACCCTAGACTCAGCCAGAACAGAGCAGATGTCTGGAAAAGCAGCTGCAGAGAAGGGTTACCCTCTCTGGTGACAGCTGAACACTTCTCAGGATGACCTGCCTGCAGAGAGGAGCCACAGCTCCAGGACCTCCTCTTTGCTGAGAGCTGAGCACTGGACAGGATGACCTGTCTATAGAAAGAAGCTACCCACTACAGGTCTCCTCTGAGCTGTTCTAACAGTCAATAAAGCTCCTCTTCATCTTGCTCACATTTCATTTGTCTGCCCACCTCATTCTTCCTGGACATAGGACAAGAATTCAGGCAATGGTGCCACTGGCCACAGAAGTTTCCAGCCAGAAAAGCAACACCCCAAAGATCTTGTAACAGTTCTATGTCTTAAACACCTTTGCATCTTTTCTATAAACTTAGTTCAATGCCTGGCAAACAATCACCATTAATAAACCAAAAAACCTAAAAAAAAAAAAAGAATAAATGAATGAATAAATGATGGTATCATACATCTTTAGTCACATTGCATAGCCAAAGCTATTTTATCAATGCCAGCTGTCCTTGATGACTGAAGATAAAGTACCTTTCTCTTTTTCATCTTTTTCTCTCAGATTGCCCAGCTGAACTTTTTAACACTTCTGGGCTAACCAGAGCTTCTGTTTCTTTTCTGATCCTAATAATTAAAATCAGTTACTCTCACTCTTGAGGATGCATCAGAATCAACTGGAGGGCTTGTTAAAATACATATAGCTGGGCCCCACTCCCAATTTCTTATTCAGCAAGTTTGATTTGGGAGCTAAGACTCTCCATTTCTAATAAGCTCCCCAATGATCCCATGCTGCTGGTCCAAGGACTGCACTTTGAGAACCACTGGATTAGTCAATCACCTAGGGAAATTCTGTGCCCAGTTTGCTCCCTTGGTTGTTAATAATTAGTGCTCAAGGAGTCCAAAAAAGAGAAATGGAGCCAGTTACAACATTTTTTGTCTTTCTAGTTGCAAAGTTTGAAATCATCATTGACTACAAATGGAAAGTCTGAGTGAAGACATGAATCAAACTATATTCCTTTTGGCCAAGTCCCAAACAAAAGGGATCGTTAATAAAGAGAAGGGAAATTGGAAAGGCTGTATCCTGGTATGCTAAAGTTGCCCAAAATTTCTCAATAAACAAGAAGGCACACCTCTCCATCTTGCTGCTTCCTAAACCACCTTGATTGAATTACATGCTCTAAACCTGTAATGAGTTTAAATGCTAATTCTGCAGAGGTCCAAAGAATATCATGTTTGGACCTTACTTTCTCTTTGCCTAGTGGAAATCTCTACTCTCCAGTTATTAAAAATGATAAGTTCAAATCATCTTCTTGAAGTAGTTTGGAAACCAGATGCATTGATATCCAATTATCAATATATTTATTTTTAAAAGTTAAATTTAGAAGTAAATATAGAATAAATGACAAAAATGATTCACTCATTAAAATACTGCAGGTTTGGGATGGGCACGATGGGTCACGTTTGTAATCCCAGCAATTTGGGAGGCTGAGGCGGGCAGATCTGAGGTCAGGAGTTCGAGACCAGCCTGACCAACATGGTGAAACTCCATCTCTCCTAAAAATACAAAAATTAGCCAGGCATGGTGGTGGGCACCTGTAATCCCATCTACTCAGGAGGCTGAGACAGGAGAATTGCTTGAACCCAGGAGGCAGAGGTTGCAGTGAGCCGAGATCATGCCATTGTACTCCAGCCTGGGTGACAGAGCAAGACTCCGTCTCAAAAAAAAAAAAAAAAGACATTCCAGGATTTAAAGTAGTATCTAGATAATATTTCCTTATATGGAAGTTATAAATTCATGGCAAAATAGCAATGAAGGGATGGGAAACAAATCTTACAAAATATTAAGATTGGCTGTCAGACAATATGCAAAATCCGGGAGGTATTTCCATTGCCAAAAGGCTGTCAGATCTATAGTGCAAGTTAAAATTAGTCATAACTAGATAGAAAATTAATACATAAAAAGACTATTTTTTACTAAAGTGTATCAATTAGCAATCACATTTGACTATGAGTAACAGAACATTTGACAAAACAGGGGCTTACACAAATAGGTTTTGTTTTCTGTTTTGTTTTTTTTTTTCCATATAAGAATTTTGGAGATGGGTAACTTCTCGTGTTAGTAGGGCCAAGATTGCTGTTTTCCTTCGGGTCACAAAATGGCTATTTCAGCCTCAATAATCATGGAAAAAATAGAATCAAACAAACAAAAAAGATTCCAGAACTGTGTGACATAACCACACCTGGATTCAAAGAAATCTGGGAAGCATGTTTTTAGTTCTGCAGTCTTCACTGAGTCAACAACACAAAGGAGGGACTGGAATAGATGTGAAATGATTTTATCTGTCATAGCTGGAAAAGCAAAATGATATACACAAAAAGAGAATGTGATCACTGCTTCACATGACTTAAATGTGAGCAATATTAATATTAGTATAATAATAAGTATATTCTGGCTATTGATTTAACAAAAACTTAAAATATAACTGTATTTGGAGGTAGGAAAAAAGTGAAGATTTGGCAAGGGCAAAGGACAGTGAAGAGCATTAAATTATACTCTTATAAAGCCCCTACCTGCCCACCTCAGTGTTCTTTCTTTTGTCCTTAGAAATAAAATCTTGGCTGGGCGCGGTGGTTCACACCTGTAATCCCAGCACTTTGGGAGGCCGAGGCGGGCGGATCACAAGGTCAGGAGATCGAGACCACGGTGAAACCCCATCTCTACTAAAAATACAAAAAATTAGCCGGGCCCGGTGGCAGGCGCCTGTAGTCCCAGCTACTCAGGAGGCTGAGGCAGGAGAATGGCGTGAACCCGGGAGGCTGAGCTTGCAATGAGCCAAGATCGCACCACTGCACTCCAGCCTGGGCGACAGAGCAAGACTCCATCTCAAAAAAAAAAAAAAAAAGAAAAAAAGAAAGAAATAAAATCTTGACTTTTAACTGAGATAATTGCCAGAATAAAAGACTAAATTTTCCAACCTTTCTTACAGTGGTCAAGTGACAAAATTCCGGTCAAGGACATACAAGTGGAAATACTTAGGACTGCCACAAAAACACCTTACAGGGCTATAAGTCTGCTAGGAGGGCCTCCCGTCTGTCTGCACTTCCATCTTTCTTCCTTCATGCAGACTGCAACTGTCATACAACTGGCTAGGGCGCTAGCAGTCATCTTAAACAAGAGGTGAACAGAACGTGAATACCTTATACTAGGATAATAGAACAGAAATCAGGATCCATGATAACTCCAAGAAGCTACTAAGCAAGCCATTGTGCCTTTTCCTCCAAACATTTTTACACAAGGGAAAAATGATAGAAAAAACTTCTTATCATTTTTAAGCCACTGTTATGTTGTGAAAGTCATATTTCACAATATTAAAAACTGAAAACCAATAATAACAGTGTTAGCAAAATAAAACCTCTCTTAAATACATTTAAACTCTTTTTCAACTAACTTGTACATCCCAAAACACAGAATCAGAACTAAAACTACTATCTGCTTAGACAAAAATGAAAGAAAATACTACATGTCAAAACTTATGGGAAAGTAGTAAAAGCTGTACAAAATGCCTACTTTTTCTCCATCTATACTGTCAGATTTTCTACAGTGAACACACTCTTTTAAACAGAAAAAAATTAAATTTGTTCCTAAAAGACAGATGAGAATCTTAATTGCTTTCCTTATTTTAAAAAATTAATAAAAATATGTAAGTTATGGATTTGACTCAAAATGGAGTAAAAGAAAAAATAAATTAGCAAGAGTATAGGAATATAGAAATTAATCTGAAAGCACAAAACAGTAAAACTGATTAATTCAAAAAATGATTCCTTAAAAATATTTATATAAAAGGCAAAATTTCTGACAATCTAATTCAGGAAACCTGAAATTCACAAAATAGAAATGTGAAAAATGTTCTGCACCCCCCCCCCCACACACACACACACACGCCTTTTTCAATGGCTAAGGACTCCCAAGAGTCATCACGATAAAGTAATAAAAACAGAGATGGATGCTGAACTCTTTTAATGACTTTGTGATGCATACTGACAAGGGGAAGGAAAATGAGATAATGCAAATGTAGTTCAAAAAGGTAAACTTCCATTTAACTATGTGAAAAGCCAAATCCTTCTCCATGTTGTAACATTTTCCCCAATCTCTTATTATACCTCTTTCCCATCACCATGGCAACACAATCTTTCAATAAACAGTAAGAAGATGGAGTAAATAAGCATGAAAATGTGACTTTTCTCCCAATTTCTTGGAAGTATCCCCTGTATGGGTGGGCTCGTAGACTTAGTATGCTCCAGCCAATCAGGACTAGAAAAGCTACCTCCTGGGCCTGAGCCTCCAGATTTCTTAATTAGTGATATTTTATTCACAACCATATACACTCTCCCAAATCAAGCGTAAGTTGAAAAGTCCCATACCAAAGTGACTTTAAATTATACATGATAGAGACAGGAAATGTATCTAAGGAAATGACTTTTTACCTTATTCATTCTTAAATATAATAGTGGGAAGAAATTATCAGAGTTGCCCAGGATATTTTTCAAACATTTGGCTTCCCTGTCTTCCACACAAAGATTTAGTTTCACCATGTCTTTTCCCCCAATACCAAAGCCCAGATTTATGGACATTGTTACAGTATACCCCTGCTCAAGTTGGGATGAGAAAAAATTTTACCTAAGGCCCAACTAATACCACAATCAAAATGGAGAACTAAAATAGCATAATATAAAAGAGAATGTTGGAGATCACTGAGTTGTTTATGAGTATCAAAAAGGGACTAGTCAATTAAAAGAGTAATATTCAGAAGAACAAAAGAGAACAAGGAATGCAGGCCAAATCAGAAAGATAAACCTGACTTATCCTCCAGAAACCTATTATATTTCACTAAAACTATGTTTCACTATGTCATTTAAACATTTCAAAAAGATATAATCATACATATAGAAGTAATTAAATGTCAGTATGTTGGGAACGAGTGAATATATATAGGCTTTCCTTGTTCTGCTTTAGCAATTTTGTTTAACTCTAAAATTATTTCAAATAGGAAGACGATTTAAAAAAGTACCAAGCTAGTAAATGTATGAAAGCATTTTCAATTTAACCACTCAGCAACAAAATATAGAAAATAAAGTATACTATATAAAAATTATAATATTCAATACTGATGGCTTCAACAATGAAATGACAGAACCTCTTAAATGTTCATGTAATTTTACTTAGTATAATTCCACTTCTAGGAATTTATCTTCAGGAACTACATAAATTCATTCAAAGCTTAATATGGAAGAATATTCATCATGGCATTACTTATAATGGGAAAAAAATAAAATTGATCTAAACATACAGCAGTATGAAAATATTCAAAAGAATTATAATTTTCCATAATATTATTTGTTGAAAATCACAACATTCGAAATGCAGAATGATGTAGTTTAAAATAATGAATTTTACAAGGTAATAGAAGGTAACAGAAAAGGGTAGGATACAAATCTGTATAAAAAATATGGGTCTAATGTACAATATACGAGAATACCTCTGGATTATGAGCTGCTTGGTTTTATTCTTTATGTCTTTATTTCTGGAGATTTTTGTTTAATGGAGATATGATGTTTTACTAATTAAAAGAACAAGCTGACAAAAAAATTAAGATACTTTTAATCCTAACTGCAACCAATGACTGATTTTCTAAACACATGTTGCAGTGGTCCTAAAGAAACAGGAGGCAGTATCTAAACATTAGGTAAATCATGTAGAAGATCCATACTGAAGCCATTAAAAATTGGAAAATCTGAAATATAAGATAAATTTTATCCCTCATTACTTCTATTTTATAACATATTTGTCAACTTATTCAAGATTATACTGCAATGAACTCATAATTAATAGAGTAATATTATCTTTAATTTTGAAATTGAAATTGCAGATTCTTCCAAACCAAAAATCCAGCTGATTTCACTATATTCAAATGAAGAAATCAGTATTAAAATGTACATATACTAACCTAGTACTCAGACACAGAGAGGGAAAAGAAAACAAACTTTTTTTTTTAACTCAATTGTTAAATTTTTTATTTTGAGGGGGTCACCAGTGTGATAGCTTTACCCTCATGATTACTAACTTGTCCATTAGACTAATCCCAAAGTTGTGTCCCAAGCACACTGTTCAAGTGGTTGTGACAAATTTACACTTTTCTGTAGGAGCATCCAATGAGCAAGTAGATATAGGATTCTGAGTTTCTAGATTAGTGGTCTCCAGAGGATTTTGATTGTATACCTTTACCAATTTAAAAAAGTTGAACATGTCCTCTCCCATATTTTATATATGGACTACTCTATTTAATATTCCAAATTACAATACAGGACAGAATGAATTGTCATTAATGATGGGTGTATATAAGTAATTCAAATAGCCTTTTTGATTGCTTGAATTTTTGGCATCTTTTCAGAATACTGTTTTATTCTCTATGGGACTGGTAAACACCTCATTCAACTCATAGAAAAGATGCAGCAAGGCCTCTTCAGAATTTCCATATCTGTTCACATTATTGGGACACTCTCTTCACATTTTCTCTGAAGAAATCTTTTTAAGCTATGTGTCCATCATCGAGGATTACTTCAAGTTGAACCTACACAATATTATATCATGCATTATTCCACCTAGCCAGTCACAAGCAAACAGCATGTGTCACAAAACACTGAAAATAAACAGAATGTGGCAACTCCCCTGGAATTTGGCAACTCTCCTGTAGTTTTCCACTCTGAATTATTCAGTAAACCTTATATAGTAGTTCAGGTCTGTTTCGTTGCTATTGGAGAGAACCACAAAATTTATCTAGCTTAATACAAAATTCTGAAATGGTTATTCAGCAGCAGCTCTCCTCTAAGAGGTGATTAAAAGACCCAGCTCCTTTCTACTTTATGCCTCTATTATTTCCCACATTTGTCTCCCAAGGCCTCCATGTTCATTTCCATTAAGCCATAAAGATCGTGCATGGGAGGGTCTGTCATGGGACAGGCCAGGAATGATGTGCATCACTTATTTCCATATTCTGTTGACCAGAGTTCAATCAAATGACCACACCTAACTACACAACTGTCTAAAATGTAGTCAATCTGTAGCAGGACGAGCTGCAGACAAAACCCCAGACACTGAGTTGAGGAAGGAAAGGGCTTTATTCAGCCAGGAGCATTAGCAGACTTATGTCTCAAAAAACCGGGCTCCCCAAGTGAGCAATTCCTGTCCCTTTTAAGGGCTTACAACTCTAATGGGGTCCACGTGAGAAGATCATGATCGATTGAACCAGTGGGGGTATGGGACTCGGGGCTGCACCAGTAATCAGAATGGAACAGAACAGGACAGGGATTTTCACAATGCTTTTCCATACAATGTCTGAAATCTACAGATAACACAAGCAGTTAAGTCAGGGGTTGATTTTTAACTACCAGGCCCAAGGCACAGCACTGGGCTATCTGCCTGTGGATTCCATTTCTGCCTTTTAGTTTTTACTTCTTTTTTCTCTGGAGGTAGAAATTGGTCATAAGACAATATGAGGGGTGGTCTCCTCCCTTATTCCCCACTTTGAGAACCTCACTCATTAGTGGGAGTTCTCACTTTCATCCTCACTACCCATGTCCTTCTTGTAAGACAGATAGTGATTCATATAGTACACTTGTGCTGAAGCATTTTGGTGAACTAAGGTAGCTAGGAAGCTTTTTATTATTTGAAGGAGTACAGGTAGCAAACAAGGGACTAGTAAGCAGGTTCCTATTACTATTATAATTCCTATTATAAGAGTTTTAAATCCTCCTAGCACTGGGAACCATTTTCTAAACATGGCCCCAGGATGAAATCCATGCCACACTTGCATGGGCCAATTTTGTCATATCTCTAACTATGTCTTCAACTACTTGCCCTTGATAATCTATGTGTAGACAGCAATTGGTTAGGTTAAATTTCCCACAAACTCCTCTTTCAGCTGCTAGCAAGTAGTCTAGGGCTAATCTATTCTGATAAATGGCATTTCTCATCAGGGTTTCTTGCTGGGCTAAAACAGTCAAAGCTCTGCCAGTTTCATTGGTGATTATTTCTAAGACAGCTTATAACCATATAATCCAGTTAAGCATGTAGATAGGGGTTCAGTATCCCTACAAGCCATCTTATGCCCATGTGGCAGGCCCATAGTACTGTATGATTCTTCAGGGGGCCACTTGTCATTTTTCCAGTCACCTATGGTTATGGCTCCTCTTTTTCTCGGGAAGCATAGACAGGGAAGCCTAGGAGCTCACCTGTTTTTATGGGCAGTAGGAAAAAAGGATGGCTTAATGGTGCTAACGACAAAACTACCTGCCCATTGGTTGGGCAGCTTGGTGTAGGCTCTATGCTGGCATATCCAGTATAGTCCAGCTGGAGCCATCCAGTCCCAGTGAGACTCTGGATGGGCCCAAACAGTTTACAATTTAGGAAACTTACTAAATGGATTCTTCTTAGTAAGGTTTAGACCCTACCAGGTGACTGTTCTTAACCTTATTTCAGAAACTGTGACCATAGGGGGCTCAGATGTGTTATAACACACATCAAGCTGGTCACTTCCTGGGCTACATACCTTGTACTGGGTGGCATTATACAAACAAGTTCCATTTAGAGTTCCAGCACATTTATAATAACTACAGAACAAAAAGACAGTTTTAACTTTTTGCCCTACCTTGGTGACCTGATGTATACACTGGGAACAGTCCCTGGTTTGAGGAAGGTCAGTTGAAGTCCTTACTTTACAAGTCCAAAATTTAAGAAAAATAAGTCCCACAGTGAGTTTCTTCATACTTTGGTCATGCATGGACCAGTCAGCTTCCAGGTGTGACTGGAGCAGGGCTTGTCATCTCCTTTAGAGTCACTTTGCAAGGATTGGGCTTGGTCTCGCCTCCCAGGTCTCAGTTGCTGTGGGTTTCATGTAGCTGTGGTGGGTCCAGGCTGGGATTCCTTCTACTTTCATGGCTGTGGGAGTGGTCAAGATGATGGTCTGGGGTCCTTTCCACTGTGGCTGCAAGGGGGCTACGTTCCAATCCTTGATTCACACCTATCACCTTTGCTGTCTTCTGTACCAAGTCAGCCACAAATGCCTGCCCGTTGTCTGAGCCAATTCATAAGGGAAGTCCAAACCTAGGGATGAGATCTCCACTTCTGGATATCTGGGTGAAGTCTACTTGGGGATCTTCAAAGAGGGCTGCTCCGTAAGCCTGTATACTGGGAGGGATGGTTGGACTTTGCCTAGCATTGTGCTGCCGGCAGGTGACACACTGCTGCACCACTGTTTTGGCAAGGGCTGACAGATGTGAGATGTAGAGGTACCCGCCTAACAGCTTTTTAAGTGACTCTTGGCCTAGGTGGGTGATCTCATCATGCACAGGCAGTACGACTGCAGCTCCTAGCAGTTGTGGCACAGCTATTCTTCCATCTGATAACCAGATCCATCCTTTTTCTACCACCTATCCTCCCTCTGGTTGATGAAATGCCAAGGTGAAAGGGATAGCCCACTGGACTAAAGCACAAGTGCTACTCTAGTTATTTGGCAGAGTGTCCAGTAAACATCCACCACAATACCACCACACATCTGCTCGAGGATGAACAAGGGCTGACTTATTGGTAAGCTCTTGAAAGTTCTTAAGTTAACTGCATCCCTTCAGGTCTCCAAGGAATGCTAAGTTTCCTCCCCATGATGAGAGACATGAAGTGAACTTAGTGTTGGGAGACAGAAGCTGGATGGCCCTTGGGGGCTGACCCGCAAAGTGCTGAACTTCGGGATATAGCAGAAAGAGAGCTTGGCACGACTTATTACTCCAGGTTGTAAAATCCTGGAAAAGAACTACCATGCAGCCCATGCCTGGTCCACTGGAGGACCACCTTAGTGAAAAGGGGACAACCTGGACCTCTGGCCTGCCATGTGCACAAGCATAACAACTGCTTTTGTTTAACGTGCAGATGGAATATTTGATCCATTCCAACCAGGCATTTGCATCTTGGTATCCTGTCTTAATTGCCAAAGTTTGTTGTAAGTCTTTAACTTCTATGATCCTCTAGTAAAATTAATGTATGGCTTTAGGAAATTACAAAAACCAGTTGGGGCAGTCCATTCTTGTTCTTTAGTGGTACACAGGACTTCGGACCAACTACACAGAACATTGGCATAAAAGTTCCACACTGGGGGGCAAGACTCCTGGTTGACACTGGGGTCTTTATCGAAATCTCTCCAGATTAAATAGTCCCAATTTGCTAATGCCCAGTTTGAGGAGAGTCAGGAGGGACAGAGGTACTTTTCTGAAGTAGAGAGCTGTCTTTGACTTGGCAAGTCCCGACAGGGTATATAACAAGGCAAGCATTAAATGCAATAGTTTGAGGTGAAATTGACTTGGTTATGTTAACAACTAGATCATCAGCAATAGAGTGAGGAAAGAAGAAAGAGTAATAGAATAGAAAGAGTTAAATTTTTCTTAGCTTTAGTTTGGTAGGGTTTTCCCCTGGGACTCTGGCCCACAACTCCGGAGGGGGTGGCACTTTCTTGACTCAGGTGTGATGAGTCCATCCCTTTTTCGCTGTATGAACAGCAATCTTGGTGGTTATCAGGACAAGGCAGGGTCCTTCCCAGGCTGGCTTGAGTTTTTCCTCTTTCCACCCTTTGATGAAAACGTGATCTTCAGGCTGGTGCTGGTTTACCGGAAATTCTAGGGGTGGTACATGTGCTAAAAGATTTTTAGTTTTGAGGGAAAGGAAAGTGGAAGATAAACCAAGTATATAATCTCTAAGAAACTGACCTTTTGTTTTAAATGTGGGGACATCAGCAGTGGACTTTATAGTCCTTGGTGCCTTCTTACTGAGAAATTTCCTTTAACATCTATTTTTATTAGTTTTTAGACCAAGGAAAGCCGAACACCACTTTGTATTTGACAATGCTTTCTGTATGATTTTTATACCAGATAAACTAAATTTCACCTTTATATTAATGTGTTCTTAACATTAAACTTAGTTTTAATAAAACTTAAAATATGTAGACATATTTATTTAATTTTTAATGTCTGACCATAAGTTAAGATTTTTATAGACTCTTTTTAACCTTTTATAATTATTGTTAAAAAGCAGGTTAGTACTTTAAGAAAAATCCATTGTGTTTTTATTTTAATGTCCAGTTCATGGAAAAACTGGATGATACCCCTTTAACTTTAGCCAACGCATTTACACACATAATTTCCTTTACAATTAATGTTTTAAAACTTGCTTAAAACCTTCAAAACAAAAAAAATGTTTTTAACCTTTTAATGTAGATAAAAATCCACATTTTTATGCCCCCTTATAATCCTTTTACTAAAAGTATATTTTACTTTTCTAATACACCTTGCATATAAACTGTTTCTTCAATAGTTTTATATTCAGGAGTCCTAATTTCTTTTAAATTATACAACATTTCTTGCATAAATTCATTTTTAATAACAGTTTTTTTCCTTCTTTCACGACTTTCACAGAGAATTCTTTGACATGTCTCAACTTTCTAACTTATTGCAAACACCCTTTTCTTTAAACAACCAGTTAATTTATTTTAGGACAAGACTTTACTATATAACATTCTTTTTACGTAAATTCTACCCCCCAACCTTTTTTTTTTTTTTTTTTTTTTTTTACTTAGGATTGTTCTGAACTGGTGAGGTGTGCTCACAATGAGATTTCCTTTAAAAGTTATTTTTCTACTTTTTTCTGTTAGCAAAGCCATTGTCGCTACAGATTGAATGTATTTGGGCCATCTGCGCGTTACTGAGTTAAGGAATTTTGATAGGAAGGCTACCGGTTGTCAGTGGCCTCAGTGCTTTCAGGCTATGCCCTTGTTTACACTGACAACAAATTGGTATTGGCATGTTACATGGTCACAGAGAAGACCTTTAGTTATCAATTACAGATTCTAAAGAGTACACTGTTTTTTTTTTCTTAACTACCTGTATTTCTCTCTTTGAGACTTTCTGTCTCTCTCTTTTCTCTCTCTTTTTTTCTCTCTCTCTCTCTGCTGGTCTTTCCTTGCCTCTGCCAGCTGCTTATGCTGCTGTTCTCCTCTCTCTTTCCTCTTCCCCTAGGGGAGGGACTGGCAGGAGTGAAGCTACTCTTTCTTCCTTGGCTATCTGTCCCTTTGTCACTAGTACTACTGCTGCCTGTCCTCTTAACCACTGTGGGGGGTCTAAAACCAGCTGCAACCAAGTATCTATGTGTGGAAACTGATCTGGTGTCCTGATTTACCAGTTACTTTGTGCCATACCTTTGAAACTAGGCTTCCTTCTGATGGCCATCTCACCTCTAATGCCGGCCAATCTATCTCACAGAAAGCGTTAAGTTTTCCAGGTGTCATAGTGATTCCATAGTCCCCATTGAATCCTTTTTGGAAATTCTTTAATATAGTTCCTAACAGGGTAGGCTTACTTTGTGTTTTACTCATTTTCCTCTCTCAAGAGACAAAACAACACTCTTATCACAAAGAGGGAAGGGATAAAGGGGCAAAAAGTCACTCACTCACCAAGCAATTCACACTAAAACCAAAGTATGGATAAGGAGTTACTCATTCATCAAGCAACTTGAGCCAAGTCAGAACTGAAATCAAAGCCAAAATAGTTCAAATCCAAAAGTCGATACTGAAATCTAAACCAAAACAGTGCAAATCTAGTCAAAATCAAAACCAAAACCGAGGTGCCAATAAAGGTATGCCATGGGTGATCAAGTCACGCTTCCACTCAAATGGAGTGGGCAAGTTCCAAGACAGTCTTACCGTGTTTCCAGATGTCTGGATTCCAAGTACTGATTCCTTCCTGGTGTTTGGCTGCTGCATTAATCCTCTGTGGGACCTACCATACACTACTCTGGCGAGGCGTTCCACCAGGGCAACTGCCTACCTGGGAGCACTCTCAGGATTCGCGTCACTAAAGCTGACTGGAGTCTCCACCAGGCCTAAGCCACCTAAGGGGCTGCTTTGACCATCCGTTAATCACCTTGCTTCCCTGTCAGGGAACCAAGAAATGTAGCAGGATGAGCCGCAGACAAAACCCCTCAGACACCGAGTTGAGGAAGGAAAGGGCTTTATTTGGCCGGGAGCGTCGGCAGACTTACGTCTCAAAAAACCCAGCTCTCCAAGTGAGCAGTTCCTGTCCCTTTTAAGGGCTAACAACTCTAAGGGGATCCATGTGAGAGGGTCATGATCAATTGAGCAAGCAGGGGGTACGTGACTAGGGGCCGCATGCACTGGTAATCAGAACAGAACAGAACGGGGATTTTCACGATGCTTTTCCATACAATGTCTGAAATCTATAGATAACACAAGCAGTTAAGTCAGGGGTTGATTTTTAACTATCAGGCCCAGGGCACGGCGCTGGGCTATCGGCCTGTGGATTCCATTTCTGCCTTTTAGTTTTTACTTCTTTTTTCTTTGGAGGCAGAAATTGGTCATAAGACAAAAAGAGGGGTGGTGGTCTCCTCCTTTAAATCCTGTGCCAGGAGGAAGAAAAAGTTTTGTAGAAGAGATAGCCAATCTCTTCCAACACTCTGCGACCATTCCCAAAGCAGACAGACTAAATGATGGCATTAGATGTCTATTTGTATATTAAATATTAGTCATGCCTAATCCATTTATCTTAAAAGAATAATGCCCATAGAGAGTTTGCTTGGCTTTTAAAAAATATTTCCAATACACCAGTAAGTAGAAAGATGCTGATATAAAATGAATAAGTATCTATCTTCTTGCCTTCTGCTTGCATTACTGAGAGTATGAGTCCCCTAAAACTGAGGGAAATTATAGTTAGTCTCCAATCAGAAAAGTCACAAATCAAAGTCAAACTATCATAAAGCAGCGGTTCTTAACCTAGGGGTTAACAGACTGCCAAATATCTATGGACAGATAAATATGTGTCAGAGATCATACTATTGATATTGTAACTGAAACTGCATACATGTAACTTGTGAGTGCATGTGTGTGTTTATGTGTATGTGTGTGTGTTTGTGTCCATTTCTGGTAAAGGATCAAAATTTTAATAGGAAGTATGACAAAATAATGTACTTTTTAAAAACAACAAGTAAACTTTTCTCAAGCCAGTTAACAAACATAAATACACCAATTTAGACTCCACCAAAAGTTATTATACATTAATGCTTCAAAAATATATCAAAGCAGTGTTCTTCTACTCTTCTATTATTACCAATATGAAAAAGAAAACAGGCTGTCTCATTATATATGACAGGATGGAGATCACTGTAACAGCATCACTATATGGTTATAGTCTATGCTTCTCACAGTGACAAATGTCAGGAACTGAAAAACTCATCGGTGGTATTTGATAGTCATGTGGCACTTAAAGAGTTAAAAAGCCTGTGACTGCAGATTAATAGATTATATTTTATTTAAGTTATCCCTTATGCTAAGGAGGATTTGGACCAACAAAATAATAATCCTTTCCATAGGATGAATAACTGTATAATTTATATATGGTCCTGAAAATTCCAACGCAAATTCATTTTTCCCTAATATGAATGCTGTAACACAATGTAAAACTTACTAAATAATTTAACAAAACTTTGTTATAGTACTTGAAGCCTGTTTCCTTAATTATTAGAATATTGGTAATTTATTACTTTCGCAAAATTTAAAGTTCTTCTGTAATATGACTACCCTGTCTTTTGGCTCTGTTTACAGTAGGAAATACTGTATTTAAAAATTTTCTGGTCCTCTGCCACCCTCTGCCGCAAAGATAAATAAGAAGTGCCCCTTTCAAATCTTTGTTATTTTAAAACCCCTCACTTAAAATGGAAGTGCTTTTTCAAGAGTTATACAGCAATCAGTGGTAAAACGAACATTCCTTTTTCTGAAATAATTCTTTTCCTTCCTGATTAGTGGCATTTCAAATAAATTGCTTGAAGGCTATGTTTTCAGATGAGACAGAAAAAAAGGAGATGTTTTAGAAGTAGTTATAAGGTAAGGTTTCCTAATATTGTACATTCCATGGTCTGGGATTTAGTGCCTTTGATCCTGGGGAAGAAAGATCTTCATTCTTCTTGGGAGGTATATAGCCTTGCCTTAAAAGCCCAACTCAGAGATAAAAGAGACTGGAGTTTGGTGAGTCAGGCTAGCTGAATGATAGTGGACTCTATCCATGCCTCAGGAAAGAACAAGACACTGTCTGCTATTGGGGGAACCAGCCCCCAACATTTTAATGTAGGTTTTTTCTATTTTCCCTAAGTGTTGGCCGGTCTGAGAAATAAAGAGAAAGAGTACAAAGATAGGAATTTTACAGCGGGGTCTCCAGGGGTGACATCACATATTGGTAGGACTGTGATGACGACCCCGAGATGCAAAACCAGCAAGTTTTCATTAGGGATTTTTAAAGGGGAGGGTGTGTATGAACAGGAAGTAGGTCACAAGGATCACAAGCTTCAAAGCGCAATAAGATCACGAGGCAAAGGCAAAATTAGAATTACTGATGAGGGTCTGTGTCCCACTATGCACATATTATCTTGATAAACATCTTAACAAGAAACAGGGTTCGAGAGCAGAGAACCAGTCTCACTAGAATTTACCAGGCTGTAATTTCCCAATCCTAGTAAGCCTTAGGGTAATGCAGGAGACCAGGGCATATTTCAGTCCTTATCTCAACCACATAAGACAGACACTCCCAGAGCAGCCATCTATAGACCTCCCCCAAAGAATGAATTCCTTCCCCAGGGTTATTCCTTGCTGGGAAAAGAATGTAGTAATATCTCTCCTACTCGCACATCCATATATAGGCTTTCTACAAGGAGAAAATTATGGCTGCATTCTGCCTGACCCCGCAGGCAGGCAGACCTTACGGTTATCTTCCCTTGTTTCCTGAAAATTGCTGTTATTCTGTTCTTTTTCAGGGTGCACTGATTTCAGTGTTCAAACACACGTTTTACAGTCAATTTGTACAACAGTGGTGCTGAGGTGACGTACGTTCTCAGCTTACAAAGATAACAGGATAAAGAGATTAAAGACAGACAGAAGAAATTATAAGAGTATTATTAGGGAAGTGATAAATATCCATGAAATCTTCACAATTTATGTTCAGAGATTGCAGTAAAGATAGGTGAAATAAATTATAAAAGTATTAATTTAGGGAACTGATAAATGTCCATGAAATCTTCACAATTTATGCTCTTCTGCCTCAGCTCCAGCCCATCCCTCCATTCAGGGTCCCTGACTTCCCACAACAGTCTGCCTTTTTGAACTTCTCCACTGTCCCGCAAGGAACAAAACATATTCACTTAGAACAGAAAAATACTTGCACGTGTTGGGGGAAGGAAGTAGTATTCAGAAGAAATCACCATTTTCTTTGCAAAAAGCATGGCTCTGTGTGTTAGGAGAGGACTAACTATTAGGTAAAAAGTAAGAAAGCAACTGGTTTTTAAGGCTCATTATCCTCTCCATCATGCTTTGCTGAACTAATGCTACAAAAAATTTGCATTTCAGAAAAAATACATGATTTGATTATCTGCAGAATAGAGTAGGCATGAAAGAGCCTGTAATTAAACTGGACTGGAATAATCTAGTAAGTGGAAAACTAGATGATTAATGCATTTTATATTTATATGTATTTGTATTTTACATTTATATGATGCCATTCTTTATAACTGAAGGAAAACCTATTCAATCATGCTCACACAGAATATCTAATGTTAAATTATTTTAATTCATTTAGTGAACATATCCTGAGTAGCTGCTCTGTTCCAGGCATCATCTGAAGGGCTTCTCCATTTATCACTACCATCAATGAATGATAGAAAGAAATAGGCTGTAGGATTGTGTGGGCAGGTATGTGCAATCTGTCCCAGCACAGCTTTATTAGCAACAACTAATGGAACTGGCTGATTTTCTGACTTAGAAGAAAAATAATGAAACAGCTAAGCCACTCTGACACATACCTTTCACCAATTCCCCAAAAAAGGAGGCCACCACGGCCCCTGAGTTGTATCATCCAGAAGTATTTCATTTCATTTAGTCAGGCACTAAATCCATTTAAGATTGTCCCATTTCTTCCTCTGAATTCTACCATAACCTCCTTTATGTAAATATATGTCTTAGAATTCATGGATTGATGTTATTCCTCAGATATTCACCTTGGCTCAAGTCTTCACACATAGTTTCAGACCAAAGCCACATCAAAACACAGCCCAGCCTAACACATTCTATCTCTTGGTAACTCAGCCCACCAGTGCTTTTACTCTAGCCCCAAAAGGCATAGCCACACAAGCCACACTAGCCAAAAAGACGTGGGCAAATGATAAAATCAAAGGTAACTCCCCAGAGAAGTAAAAAGATTACTCTCTACACTCATTTGAAGAAAGATGCTGAATGGCTCTAAATCTAAGTACTGGAACCACCTTTGCAAAAATTATAACTGAGGAAATTATGACAGTAAAAGGGACCAGACAACTGATTCCATCTTGCTTCTAACCTCTAAGCTGTCCTTGTTCATTCCTGGGCATAGGCTGAACTAACCTTGGGAAGGAATTTAAGTTTATTGTTTGAAACAAAATTGATAATAGCCCCTTCCCAAAAAGACTCCATTTTTGCCTGGGGATCAGTCTTCCTTTGCAGGACTAACAAATTAGCTACAAGATTAGAAATGATAGTCTAGGGGTCATGCAGCCTCTGGCTGCAAGAGTCTGAACCTCCCCCAGATTTTTCCTAGGGGTAACATTACTATTGCAAAATCTAAGATTAGTGCTTAAGATATTTTGCAGACTCTGCACTCCACGGATCAGCTGACATCACCCAGACTGGTCATCTGCCTCAACCAGTTCCGTGATTCCATCCAGGAATAGAAGACAGCAAAAAAAACCTCACTTCAGTCCCTTGTGATTCCATCTCCAACCTGACCAATCAGCACTCCCCTCTTCAAACACCTACCCGCCAAATTATCCTTGAAAACTCCAATCCCCAAATTCTCAGAGAAACTGATTTTAATAATAATAAAACTGGTATCCTGCACAGCCAGCTCTGTGTGAATTACTCTTTCTCCATTGCAATTCCCCTGTCTTGATAAATCAGATCTGTCTATGTCACAGGTAATTAGACAGGCATGAGCGGGACAGGAGAGGGGGCTCCCCCGCCCACTAGGAAGGTCAGGTTATGGTTTGACAATGATTGCATTGTCTCTCTAAAAGTGATACATTAGCAGCCAGCATCAGGGAGAGGCCAATTCCTAATGGTCCACACCTGTTACAGTAAATGTTAACCAAATGCAGATGCCAGGGAGAAGCAACGTCCTGGGCATATGCATTAGGAGACAAAATGGGAGAGTATGACCTTCTGTGGAAACCCCACCAGAAAAGCAGAGAAAGCATAAGATGAGGATGTGTATAACTTCCTAAATACAATGCATGTGCTCACTTCCCAAGGAAGGCCCTGCACGAGCAGGCAGCCCACCCTAAGGGAAGAATCACTGGAAAGGGCCAGCCTATGAAGTCCTAGGATCAAGGTTAAACACTGCACTTGACCTTCATGTGCCTACTCGGGTTTCTTCCACATGTACTTTCCTTTCTTTCCTATTCTGAAGCCTTTTTAAATAAACCTCAACTTCAATTCTGAAACTTGCCTCAGTCCCTTTTCCTGCCTTATGCTTCTCAGTTGAATCATTTCTTCTGAGGAGACAAGAACTGAAGTTGCTGCAGACCCACACAGATTCACTACCAGTAACTCTGGTACCTTCCATTGGTAACATCTAGGCAGGGGGCCAGGTGAACCAACCCACTGGGCGGTTACAGTAACCCAACAGAGAACATGTTTTAAATGCACACTATTTCGTAATCTCACAGGTTTTTAAAAAATTTTTCTAACCTGATTTATCTCACGTATGAAGTACTAATTTGCTTGACTGGGTTAATAATGCCAATCAATGACAATTTAAAGTATCACTATCTAGGTGAAAGGTACTACTTTTCTTTACAAACCACTTGAGCCACCCCACCCACTATGAAATAGCATTCTGTCCTGACTGCGTGCAAACTGTAGTGAAGTAAAGAAGTTGGTGTAGTATATCTCTTAAATCAGGGGCCAGCAAGGTTTTTCTATAATGAATCAGATCGTATATATTTTAAGCTTTGCAGGCCATACAGTCTCTATCACAACTACTCAGCTCTACAGTTCTAGCACAAGAGCAAGACAATATGTAAACAAATGAGTTGTGTTTCAGTAAAACTTTATTGACAGAACAAATAGGCAGGCCACATTTTCTGACCTTTATCACATGATTTCCTTAAAATGTAATATATCTCATTTATTTCGTTTATTTAAAAAAATTCCCAATATAAATGATTTTGGATAGGAAAGATTAGAGGTATCTGAGGCTGGCAGTTTAAATAATATCTGAGATAAAGCATTCAGTATATCTAGCATACAGTAAACATGAAGTAAATGTAGGCTGGATTAGAAATTAAATTCGCTCCTCATAAACATATATCACAAACTTAGACAAATTCTAAATCAACGACTTTGAAAATAGTTTTCCTGTTTTGTGACTTTTTGCTCTTTCTAATTACTAAACTTTTCAAAATGTGTTCAATGTCTTCATTATAATGCATATTCATTTTTTATAGTTGTTCAGCAACTGTAAGCTTTCAAACAAACTGGGACTCTTCAATATTGCTGTATTAAGGGAAATTATAATAGCCTATTGACTGCAGTTCAGTCAATGATCCATTCATTATTCTCTCTTGAAGGCTAAGTTCGTAAAATAATGGATGTGATTATCACAAAAGTCAACCTAAGTGTGAGAGGATGAAACTGGTAATGAGCCCAAATAGTTAACTTACATTTTTGTACCATTTCAAAAATATTTAGACATTCTTTTTATCCACTGTTTAGTTCAGTGATCTTTGGAGTAAGACGTGGGTACTTTGACAGGTTGGCAAGACATTTAATTGTGGCATCAAGTAAAATTTCGAAAATGTCTATTTCTATTCAGTTTTCATCTCGTTCTTTTTTTTTTTTTTTGTCTTTGTGAATGTGTGCATGTATACACTGGTAGATGCGCATTCAAAAGAGTTTGGAAATGGCTGACACACTTTTTATAGTGCTATAAAAGACTGTCACATGCTTCCTAAATAATATAAACATCCAGAGAGACACTAAATTTTTTAATGCAATTTTTTATACCCTGGATAGGAATATATGTTTTTATAAAAAGAAAAAGTAAATTTAGAAATGGTTTATATTGGATAATCAGCAACACTCTGTGTTTCATATTATTGTATGTGTTTATTTGCTGGTCTGAGTATTTTAGAAGTACATGCAGTAATGGAAGAATATAAATATATATATCATCCAGAAAAATTATAATAAATTTTGCTGTGTCAAATACCAATCCAAAAGTAGTAGCATAAAGCAGCAATCAATTTTCTATGCTCATGAATTTGGGGGTCAAGAATTCAGTGTAGGGCATAGCAGGGATGGCTATCATCTGATAGTTACATCATCCGATTCCTCAGCTGAGAAGAGTTCAATGACTGGGGGTGACTAGAATGACTGGGGGCTAACGTGATAGACAGACTTCCTTCACATGTCTGGTGACTCAGCAAAAATGTACTGAAGGTAGGATTGAGCTAATTCCAATGTCAGTCTTTATCTGGCCTTTCTACATGGCTTGGGCTCCTTCAGAGCATGGAAGTCTCAACGTATTGATGATATTCTTACATGGTGCCTAAGAGCACCAAGGGCAGGTATTTCAGCAGACAACAAGAGGCTTCATGGTTTGTTAAGACCCAGCTTTAGAAATCACATAACATAACTTCCAGGGCACTATATTAATGGAAGAAGTCATGGGCTGATCCAGATTCAAGGGGAGAGGACTTAGCTGCCACCTCTCAATGGGAGAGGTGCCAAAGAACTTACAACTATGTTTTAAAACTACCACAAATAATAACTTCACATACACATGTGATTTTGATCATCAGAATAATTCCATTATACCAACAAAAGTAAGTAACATTATATTCTAAATACTTGGAATATTTGGATTGAAGAAATATTTATAATTCAAGAAACATTTTACATACATTTTAAAGGAAATTTACACAATTCTACATTACACAAATGTAGAATTCTTTTAAAATATTTTATTATGATAGACATTAAACTGTGTAAGAATTCAAATAATTTAATATGCCTCTGAGCCTTCCTTCATCCATTCCTTTGGGAGGCATGAACTATTAAATATAAAACAACTTACCTTAATTATATTAAAACAATTTACAAAATTTTAAATTTGTGTAAATATAAAAATGACCATAAGGCATTGTGAAATGACCAGGACAAAAATTTTTTTTAAAAAACACCTTATACAAACCAATGCATTTCCACTGATGTTGGTGTTATCATAATTTTCTTGCTGAAATAACTACTAAAAACAACACTAGCAGCAGGGCACGGTGGCTCACGCCTGTAATCCCAGCACTTTGGGAGGCCGAGGCAGGTGGATCACAAGGTCAGGAGTTCAAGACCAGCCTGGCCAATGTGATGAAACCCCATCTCTACTAAAAATACAAAAATCAGCCGGGCATGGTTGTGGGTGTGTGGAATCCCAGCTACTCAGGAGGCTGAGGCAGGAGAATTGCTTGAACCCAGGAGGCGGAGGTTGCAGTGAGCCGAGACCGCACCATTACACTCCAGTCTGGGTGACAGAACAAGACTCCATCTCAAAAACAAACAAAAAACCTAGCATAACAGGATAACATTGTCTTATAACATAAAAATATTTTGCTCAATATTTGCCTCAAACAAAAGAAGGCTTGGAGAATTTCCATGGCATTCTTTAAATACTTTAATTAAATATTAATTTCAAATTTTAAATTTTATCTATTGGCATTTCAGAATATCCTTTTCTAGAAGTTGTTTTTTTTTAATTCAAGTCTTTGAAATCCCCGGAAACATTTAATTTAGCACTTTATCACGAAAATACATATATTGCTGCAGGACTAGAAATAGACCAGGTTAAAGAAACATTGGAGAGTCAGTAGAAGGGACAGAGCCGTGTAATCTTCATTTGGCCATTTGGTTGGGTATGTGGGAATCCAAATTATTGGGCATTGAAATGGAGGACGTTTCATTTCCATTACTACCAAGGTATATACTCCTGGGTTTAGACACAAAAACATGAATGTTTAATACCTAAAGAAACTGTACTTTGCAAAACACTGAGAACAATGAACTTTTTTCACACATTCATATTGAAATAAAAGATTATCTTTTGAATCAAAACAATTGAACTGGACATAGAGAGTAGAAGGATAGTTACCAGAGGCTGGGAAGGGTTGTGGAGGGGTTGGGGGTGGTGAGCACCGTTAATGGGTACAAAAAATAGAAAGAATAAATAAGACCTACTATTTGATAGCTGAACAGGGTGACCATAGTCAATAATAACTGTCCATTTAAAAATAACTAAAGTAGTGTAATTGGATTGTTTATAACATAAAAGATAAATGCTTGAGGGGACGGATACCCCATTCTTCAGGATGTGATTACTACACATTGCATGCTGGTATAAAAACATCTCATGTACCCCATAAATATATACACCTACTGCATACCCACAAAAATTGAAAATTAAAAAATTGAAAAACAAAAAACAAAAAAATTCAACAACACAAAAGATCATCTTTTGTATAAGGCTGCCAGGCACTTGTTTTTATCCACACTAATACTTCTGTTGACTTGTTGTCCTTCTGTTTCCTCCATTTGCCCTGCTTCTTTCATGCAAATGAAAGCGTATCTAACCAATGCTGGGGTTTTAGCAAAAATATCTTAGTTTTGAAATGCCATCCACTTTTATTCACCTGTGTTTGCTGTGGAATGGTTCTCACTGCAATTTCACTGTATTTATTTTTCCATAACCAGAATCATCATCACTGCTAAGGCTATTTCACATACAACCTGGGAAGCTGAATCTCTTTTTTAGATGAACAGCTCTTTGGTTATTATATGCCAACAATGAATCTTTCTCCCAGTAACTCATTGAAAAGCTTTCTAGGCTCGAAATTTGCAGGCAGTGAGAATAAGGCAAGCGTCTAGAAAAACAGCATGCTTGTTTGTTTTTTTTTTTTTTTCCTGACTAGATATATTTGAAGCATGAAGGATGAAGGATATATATATGATGGATGAAGGGTGACTGTTCTGCACAAAGACCAATTTCAGATGAGTCTCACAGACTTTATATTGATGTGTTATTGTATCATCTGCTATGTATTTCAGAAAGAGAGCACAAAGCAATATTCTACTTAAACTATCTGTTTTTGCAGTAATTTAAAATATTAAAGCTTAGAAATCTAAAAATCTTGTCATTGTTAAAATGTTCATAAACTTACAAATTCAGAGATGAGATGAATCTCAAAAGCCTTTCCTCCTCTTGTAGGTGAGGAAAGATGGGCCAAGAGAGTGATTTGCCCAAAGTCAACCAGAGTTTAGAATTATATCCTAGGTCCCAGTACAATAGGGTGTCCTCTACACTGCAGCTCTTCTCTTGAATGGATTTTTTTGTTAATGAGAACAATAAGCCAAGTCTTTCTTGCTAGATTAGAAACATTTACCCAGTTTCAGAATAGACAGATGATAGACAAGAGGAAAGAAGGGAGAAAGAAAGGAAAGGATTAAAGGAGGGGAAAAACTGGAAGATAAGAACAGAGAAATAAATAAGTTAAAAACAAAGGAAGGGAAGGAAAGGGGAGGGGAGGGGGGAGGAGAGGGGAGGGCAGGCAGGAGAGAGGAAGGAAAGACAGACAGAAGGAAGGACGGACGGAAGGAAGGAAGGAAGGAAGGAAGGACGGAAGGGAGGGAGGGAGGGAGTCAAACTCTATTAAATACTTGAAGAGATTGATTCTGAGTCAAATACAAGTGACCAATGTCCTGTGACACAGCCCTAGATGATCCTGAGAACATGCCCAAGGTAATCGTGCTACAGCTTGGTTTTATACCTTTTAGGGAGACATAAGATGTCAATGGACTCTAGACGTACATTGGTTTGGTCCAGAAAGGCAGAACAACTCAAAGCTTCCAGATAACAGGTGAATTCAAAGATTTTCTGATCGGCAATTGGTTAAAAGAGTTATTTATTATCTAGACCTGGAATCGATAGAAAGGAACGTTTGGGTCAAGATAAGGGGTTGCAGAGATGAAGGTTTTATCATGCAGATGAAGCTCCTAGGTATCAGGCTTCCGAGTTCTTATCAAACCTAAAAAGGTGCCAGGCTCTTAGTTAATTCTCTCCTGGATCAGGAAAAAAAACCCTGGAAAGAGAAGAGGATTCTCTACAGAATATAGATTTTCCGCACAAGAGACAGTTTTGCAGGGCCATTTCAAAATATGTCAAATATATTTTGGGGTAAAAGACTTTGATTTCTTTCAGGCCCTGCTATCTGTCATGTGATGCTATACTAGAGTCAGGCTGGAATTTGGTGTCTTATTGAGACAAAGTGTCTGTTTTGTCAGTCTTAAGATCTCCGTTTTAATGTTACTGCTAGTCAGTTGTGCCTGAATTCCAAAGAGAAGAGGGTATAGTTTTAAGTCCAACCTCCACTTTCCATCATGGCCTGAACTAGATTTTCAAGTTTACTCTGAAATGCCTTTGACAGACAAAACAGGCCCATTCAGTTGGTTGGGGGACTTCAATTTTTATTCTTGGTTTACAGAGGCATCTGTGGCTATTTTTCTGAAGAGGTTTTTAGGAATTTTAGTGTTTATACATTTCATTAAAGTGAAGAAAAACATTAAGGGAGAGGCACAGGTACGTGGTAAAGTGAATGGTTACATTCTTGTCAGACTTTAGTTAGTGCTCAATAAATCTACATTTTATGTAAGATAAGATGAATGAAGGAAAAGGGGGAATAAAGGAAGAAACAAGTATGCAAACATATCTGGTAGGTGGAGGAATAATCTCATCTTGTCTTTGTTCTGCAACTGGGAAAATACGTTTCTAAGAACATTATCAGTGTGGAATCAACCAGATTAGTTTTAGGAGCTAGACTCAGATTGCAGACGTAAAGTTACAATTGACATGCGCTTGTTTATGGGAGGCCAGCAAAGAATTTCCTTGGGGGTTGAACACAGCTCCTCGCCAGCAACGGAACAAAGCTGGACGCAGACTGACTGTGACTAGTTGAGAGAAGAAGGCTTCAGATGATCGGTAATAACAAACTTCTCTGAGCTAAAAGAGGATGTTCAAACCCACCGCAAAGAAGCTAAAAACCTTGAAAAAAGACTAGACAAATGGCTAACTAGAATAAACAGTGTAGAGAAGAAGTACTTAAATGACCTGATAGAGCTGAAAACCATGGCACGAGAACTACGTGACGCATGGACAAGCTTCAGTAGCCAATTTCATCAAGTGGAAAAAAGGGTATCAGTGATTGAAGATTAAATGAATGAAATGAAGTGAGAAGAGAAGTTTAGAGAAAAAAGAGTAAAAAGAAATAAACAGCCTCCAAGAAATATGTGACTACGTGAAAAGACCAAATCTAAGTCTGATTGGTGTAGCTGAAAGTGACAAGGAGACTGGAAGTAAGTCAGAAAACACTCTTCAGGATATTATCCAGGAAAACTTCCCCAACCTAGCAAGGCAGGCCAACATTCAAATTAAGGA